>NC_132807.1:16625612-17241237 GCF_048594095.1 Paramormyrops kingsleyae
AAGAATAGTAGCTCAAAGTGTCTTCTCTGACATGGATTATCTGGCCACCGTAAGTTAACATATACAAATATGCTATGCTGAGTGTGGCTCAAGATAGCATGCTTAGCATGGTTAGCATTCTGTGTGGTTTAGGGTGGCATGGTTAGCAGGCGGCATGCCTCAGAATAGTATACTTAGCATTCTGCATGGTTCAGGATAGCATGGGTAGAATGGTCACTCATGCATGGTTGTCATGTTTAGCGTGCTACCATTGCATGGTTAGCTTACCGTATGGCTTAGGAAAGCATGGTTAGCGTGATTATGTTGTGCCAACATCACTCTGTTTCTACATCAATTGCCTCAGTGTGATGCATAAAAACTCCTCATCACATGCATGTTCATGGATGGCAGCTGCCCCTCTATCCACCCTGAAATGAAAGGTGGTAATTTGCCCCCCCCCCCGATCAGCCCCTTAGAGTTGAGACTCCAGCATCAGTCACACATATGCATTAGTGGGGGTCATACCCAACATCTCCACTAGGCAAGGTAGGTGTGTGTCTTTGGTTCTCCACTATTCTCATTATCTCACTATGTGTCCATTTTGCTGTTTAAAAACATGTGTAAAAATTCACCAGGTGTCATCAGATTCAGGGTGTTTTGCAGATGAAAGTGACTTTTGTGGGCATGGTGAAATGTGCTGATAAAGGCTTGTCATGACCTTTACACAGGACTGGAGGCTCATACATCCTGGGCGCCATAAATGCCGTGTTCTCTCTAGCACAGCTATCTTACATACATAAAGAACACGACCCGATGGCTGCAGATTCACTTCAATGCACTCTTAAGGCTATTAGGCCTTATTCATCTGTTTTTTTGCCCTCTTGGGAGGCATGCAGGCTCTGTACGCTTGTCTTACGTTTCCCTGAAGACTGTTATTGGGTTTGGCCACATCCTCCAGCAGGGCTGTGGATATGCAGCCATTTTCCTCCTGCTTTGTACGTCATGCTGCTGGCAAACACTCCCAATCC
This sequence comes from Paramormyrops kingsleyae, assembly GCF_048594095.1. NCBI lineage: Eukaryota > Metazoa > Chordata > Actinopteri > Osteoglossiformes > Mormyridae > Paramormyrops > Paramormyrops kingsleyae. The sequence continues at coordinate 16,626,620 of NC_132807.1, forward strand.
TCTTCAGCTTTAATGTTGCTCCTCTGAGACGAAGCTCCTTTGTGAAGTCCACAAGCAGCACGTGGCATTTTCCCGGCAAAGAGCCGCGCTGCCGACTCATGGATTGGCCACGGATACCGTGACAGGAAAAGAGGCCAGAGCCAGACGCAGAAATACCCTGTCACTACGAGACACGCCACTCTGCTGCTCTCACGTTATCCTCCATACGACCTGTCTCTCTGGCTGTCCTGGTGTATCTGACATCTCCATCCGCGTGAGAAGGTGCAGTGACTCCCTCCCGGAAGATGAAACCTGCTCCGCTAGCCAGAAAGCAGCGGCACAATTCGTCATCTGGGGCTGAAGTGAGAAGCTCATTTGACTTTTTTCCATTTCTTTAATTTTCTCTCCATCTGGGAGTCAATCTGGAATCTGCTTCCCTCCTTGTGTCCTCCTCCAAGGAAATTAATGTCAGTTAAACTGGCTTGGGAAAGTTTCCCGGAAATTGGGTTTAAAGCGTTCAAGGCAGTCAGGTATGCAAGATAGAAGCATTAAAATCACATCTCAGGAGTCTTCGGGAGGGTAGCACTGAGCTCTCTCTGATATTACAGATAGTTTCATACCGTGTGCTCTGGAAGTCATTACAGCCCCTGTTTGTTCAGAGCCATTAAATTCACCTTACAGGACCTACCACCGGGGGTGTCTCTCACCTCAAGATGGGGGGGCTATGCCGTGAGGGTTCCTACTGGGTGCATTGCCCACCTCCAGCAGTTCAGTCAGGCAAATTGGACTCTGAATTGCATGTAGTGTGTGAGCATACAGTAAGTGTGGGTGTGTTTGTGGCCTGTGCTGACCTGGCATCCCGTCGAGGATGTGGTCCAGCCTCAGGGACAGACTCCGGATCCCCGCGGCCCTGCCCGTGTTAGCCAGCTCGCAGTGAGCTTTCTGGGGCTGCATTTTCAGCAGCCTCTTGCCACGTGTGTTTAACAGCATTAATGATTGTTTAATCAACTAGAGCTAATCATGCAGGAGCTCACGTAATGGTGACTTATCAGCCTGATAATTAATATCTTATACTGTCTCACTTCCTGTACGAGGTAGTAGATAAAGTGGCAGCGGTGGGGAGGAGAGGATCGACCGCAGGATCGATCTGTATGTCAGGCGGAAAAAGCGAGGAAGAGGGAAGCTGTCCAGGATGGGCTGGGATGGAAACGCGGGATCTTACAGATGGGATCTTACGCACAGGATCCTAAACACGATGATTTTACAGCCTCATTATAAAGTACGAACATGCTGGTTTAGTGGTGAGTTGTGAAAGTGAGGGGGGGGGGGCTGTGTCAGTAGGGGTCCATGCAGCTATACCAAACCCCTATAATCTGTTGTAACGGTCAGTCGAGAGCAAAAGGGGTCCCTTATCAGCCACCATGCCTGGGGCACAACCTGTATTATAAGCCTCCACAATAAATATCAAAACACATTTAAAGTCCCATGTTTTCGCATTTAGTAACTGTTGTGATTTTTTACATTTTGTATTTTTGTGTCAGCTCTATGCATTACTCCACACAAAACCTAAAATATATGACATAAATATATATATATAAAATTCATTATGATTAATGCTGCATTTTCATGTGACAGCACTGCATGGCGAGCATGCCTTGCCATTTAGACTGATGTATTGGTGATAAACAGTGATGTATTCATGAGGTGAAACATTTAAAAAAAAATCACTATAGCTTTGATATGCATCCCTCGCAAGGCAGATTATGTGAACCGAGCCCTTTCCGGGAATGACATATGGAGGAATTTACAGCCAGCTTAAGGAAAGTCACGCACTACGGAGCACATTTCACTTCTTTATTGGTTTCTACCAGATTTTCGGAAGTCAGTCATTGCACATTTTCCAAAAGCAATTCTGTGGCAGCACAGAGCACCTTAGGACTGCTTTACTTGTGGCTGTTCTGCTTGTCAGACTGAGATCCTCACTTTACCAGGACAGAATCCTGCTGGCCAGAAGAATCATTAAATGATCGCTCAGCAGATGGAAGCACAGAGAGCCACAGTTAGGGCTCCGCCTGGCTCACATCCTGAGCTCTTCCCCTGTCTTTCATCTGAGGCCTGGGCTTTGATAGCTGTCAGGGTGCAGGTGAGAGGCTAGACGGGTTCTGCTGGCTGGTACATACTGCTGAGCCAGTGCTTTGGCGTACTGCTGACTATCCCCTCATGCTACATTACGCTCATTAGTAGGAGCACTGTCCCGCAGAGGGGTGCGACACTTTAGGTCAGGATCAGGTGCATCGGCCCTAATCTATGGAGCCTGTCACAGCCATCTGTGGATTTACCCTGCCCCACCCACATGTCGCTCATGCTATGCTAGCACATGCTACAGCAACTGTTCTGCAAATGAGATCCCATCCACCGCCAGACAGACGGCAACTGCTCCGCAAATGAGGCCACACCCACTGCCAGGAAGACAGCCACTGCGCTGCAAATGAGGCCCCGCCCACTGCCAGGAAGACAGCCACTGCTCTGCAAATGAGGCCCCGCCTACTGCCAGGAAGACAGCCACTGCTCTGCAAATGAGGCCCCGCCCACTGCCAGGAAGACAGCCACTGCTCTGCAAATGAGGCCCCGCCCACTGCCAGGAAGACAGCCACTGCTCTGTAAATGAGGCCCCGCCCACTGCCAGGAAGACAGCCACTGCTCTGCAAATGAGGCCCCACCCACTGCCAGGAAGACAGCCACTGCTCTGCAAATGAGGCCCCGCCCACCACTAGGCAGACAGCAAATGCTCCACAAACGAGGCCCTGCCCACTGCCAGGAAGACAGCCACCACTCCACAAATGAGGCTCGACACACAAGAGGCAGCAGCACCATTTTTTGCTCAGGTGGGAGGGATGGGGTCACACACTGACTGCAGATCAACCCAGGCAAAGTGCCAGAGCTTTGAACATCATTGTGCGTTTCCTTTGTTTTAATGGAGGTGTCTCTTCATATCCAGCTATGCCGCATCAATAGTGGTTCGAACTTAGAAATTCATTTGATTTAAATGTACATCTCTGGCAACAGCATACTTCTTATTTTGAGTTTGGAAACTCGTTTTAAAATAAATTCCCCAGGGTCCACACCTTCCTGCCACAAGTTGATGCCCCACTGGAATCGGGGTCAGAGGTGACCGCAGCCTTAATGGGGACCCTGAGCCCCCAGACAGCTGCTGGCCAGTCTGCTCTCTGAATTCTTCAAGTTGCTGTTTCAGCGACTTACATCAGTGCAAGATATGGTAGAGTAACAGGTCAGTGCATTGTATGTGTCTGAAATTAAGCATTCAGTATACTACAGTATTGTTACATAATTGTGCTTATTGAAAGGCAATTGAGTTTGTGTTGTGGTAGCAACTCCCAGGCTGTTCCTCTGTGTCCTGCCCCCCACGACCATGTCGGCCATTCTACTCTTTCAATAAAATCTATGCTGATGTTGAAATGCTACAACTATATTCATTAGCATGTAAGAGATAACTGTAATGATCCTTATCAGTAGAGAGTCATTTGAAATTTCCTTTCTCTGTGGAATGAGGACCAAATCGCCAGAAGGTTGCTGGCTTGTGCGAAATATCTCCTGGGTCTGTCACTGTCCACGCTTGTCACCCGCAGAAGGGCTCTATCAGTCTGCCGTATGCTTTGCCTGAATGATGATTTACACAAAGTAAAGACAAATCTTTAGTTAGTTATTCGACTATAAAATAGAAATACACTTTTCATGAGAGCAGAGATGCTATACAGAATTTTTGGACTTTGTCCACCAAAAGTCCACCAAGAAAGGATTAATTTAAAACACTAGCGTGAGCTTGATCAGAGACACTGAGAGCTGAGAATATTCATGACGCGACTGTGAGGAACTGGAGCATAATTTCACTTCTTTATAGAGTGACAAAGGTTAGTATGATTACCATAGCAACCCCCTGCTGGTTTTAGGGAAGAGGGAGTTTAATCATATGGAGGCTTTAAACTTTTGGTATAATTACATGACCCTCTGAAAACATTATGAAGAAATGAATGCATACTTTTTGTGTTTTTTATATGAAATCCTGCTTGGTTCAAAAGAATTGCATTTTCTCCAACTTTACAGGTAGGAGGGGTCTTTGCATTGGCGTGTAAAGTTTCTCTTGAAGGAATCCCCCTCCTGGTTTGTTTCATTATTCCTTGTGTTATTGATTATATGTCCTGCACATCTCTCCACATCTCTATGCTATGCAGACTCTGTTCTCCACATCCCTATACTATGCCGGGATCGCCTTTTACATCCCCATGCTATGAAGGCCTCGCTCTCCACACCTCTATACTGTACAGGTCCTGCCATCCACATGCCCCATTATGTGCATGTTTCAGCAAAGTGTGGGGGGGGGGGCAGTTACCATGCTCTAAGCTGTAATTTACCTCATATACAACAGCTGTTACACAAAATGAGAAACTTTAATTGCACGAAGATCTGCTGCTGGTGGCCAGCAGGATGCAGATGACATGGCTCTGCTGTGCCACTGCTGTGCCGCATTAGAGGAGTGGAGAGTGGAAGTAGGAGGAACCGCGGATGAAGGCGAGCAGCGTGGAGTGAGAGTCAGCGAGGCAGCAGACAGCTCCGCGATTCAGGGGACAGGAAAGCGGGCCCCGCTTCATTCTGCATTCGCCACACAGACTCCCATAAACGCCTATGGCCCCCCTGCTCAAATACTGATAAATTGCACTCAGTTCAGGAAAGGGTCACCCCCAACACTGGGGAGGGCAGAATTTAACTCTTGTTATAGACTCCATAAGCATGCTGAGTGGGCTCTGGGCAGCCCCCCCCCCCCTGATTTTTCAGAAATGCTTGAAGTGATTGAAACAGCAGCAACACAATTTACTGGCACGGTGTCACAGTGGAGAGTGCTGGTGAGCAGGCCAGGGCAATCGCCTTGTGGTGAGTGATTAGCGTTAAGTCTTATCACTTACAATGAGAAGTGGCCTTGATCTGCCAAGGATGTATCCGCTAATGACTTTAAACAATAGCTACAGTCTCCTGGTGCATCAGCATTATCTTTTGGCCTGTGGGGGGGGGGGGTCATAGAGACTCGGTGGCTCTACGGGGCATCATGTTCACCATTTAACCCCCAGCCCAGCATGGCTTAACCTGAGCCCGAGGCTGACCACCCTCCCTCCCCCCAACCCCCACCCCAGTCTCTGAAATTGGAAATCAGACATCTACAAGTACTGCGCTTCTTCAGGGTCCGGCGATGTTTCAGGACATTCTGGTGCCTTTCGCTGCTAAGGTCAGGACAGTCTAATTTTATGTGTCATTAGTCTAGCAGACAGAATGCCACAAGCAGGCCAGGAGGAAACAGGTACTGCTATGAATAGGACTCATCCGCAAGCCTCCGTTTCACTTCCATCATCAACATGAAAACCATTTCCCGGATTACATCATTAAATTCCCACGTATTATTGTCCATATAAAACATGTTTTTCTCAGTCGGTCAGGGTATGGATCATTAAATTGTATTAATAATGAAATGTTTGTGTTTACCCGCACATACCACATGATTCTGGTTGGGGTAAACATGATGCTGGAAGCAAATGAGGTCACAGATGTGGGACATGACTGTCAGTATGTGTCACTTCGATTATTGTCCGTTAAAGAAGCATCCGGATAGTAAAAAATGCCACTGGCTTTTGCCTCCGTAACAGCTATGAAACAACCACATTTACACAACAAGCTTCCAAAAAAGAAAATCACGTTTTTGGGATGAAGAGATTCAATAAATGAGAGACGTTGTTCAGGAAGATGATTGATGGGCGGGAGGCTGGTTAAGCTGCTGGAGAAGGACATTTACGGTTTGCATTTATGCATCGAGGCACAAGCTGGAAAACTGGCTGTCTCATCTTTGACAAAATCACTAAAACAAATGTTGCCAGGCTCTCACTGACAGTTTCATTTTCTGAATAATTGCACTGATTATAGCACTTATTAAGATGTCATGTGCAATAACATTCACTGTAAGTAATGCTTTCATTTAAATTTGCATCGTACATAATCAGGCTGAAGTTGCTGTGCAGTCACCAACAATCCATTTGTCAGTGAGACACAGTCTACTGTCGCCTCAGTACAAAACAGGTGTAACTCTAACCCTGACCTCCAGCATCATCCTGGACGGGAGCAACAAATGCATGATGTGAAGCTGCTACTCATATTCTGAAAAATTTAATAAAGTATACGACATAACAGACAAACAAATGCTCCCCAGTTCATTCATTTGAATTTCTCTTTAGGGTGTGTAAAAATCCAAAGTAAAACAATATTACCATGTTGTGTTGCTTTAAAGCAGGGGTCACCAACATGGTGCCCGTGGGCACCGCACCACGATGCCCCCAAGGACCACAGGAGCTGCCCGTGGACCTGACTAAAAATATCTAAAAAAAAAAGAGCATTTAAAACATGTTTATTATACATGAAGCTTAGATAAGTTGGTGACCCCTGCTTTAAAGAACATACTTCGCATTAATCTTATAATAATATTTTTTTTTCTTACACAGCTCATCAAGACAAAACAAAGCACAAATTCTGACATGATCTTAATCAGAATAGCTTAATTACCTGCACAAAGCTTGTTCTGTAGTGTAGACTGCTCTCGTTAGCAGCAATAATTAAGTTTGTCTTAGACTCCGCAGTGATGTGTTTTGAGGTCATCATTTCCTGTCTGTCCTGGCGGGGGCCCCGTCCTCATACCTGACACCTACACGTGATGTCGGCGTGTTTATCATTGTGGTCACATGTGGGACTGTAAACACTGCACAGTGCGCAGTGCACAGTGCGCAGTGCACAGTGCGCAGTGCCCGCCTCTCCCTGCAGGGGTCAGTCTCCCTGGCTGGATGTGGCATCACAGTGATGTCACCACAGACTGATTCTCATCCCCCCAGGGTTTTATTATGCAGGAAATACTGTACTAGTCCTTAATCAACTGGGATGCCAGGTAGAAACTGAGAGGAGGTGAATTCAGAATGATTCCCACTGTAGCTTAAACTATGGAAGCTGCATCATTAGTGGCCTATATAAATACTGCAGAGCTGGTCACCTGCCCAAACTGTGTCCTGTCAGTCTAAAATGTAATATAGTCAGTTGACAAATTCTTTTTTTTTATAGAGCACATTCTTAATATGCTTTTTCCTTGTGTTTTGCAATGTATGTTTATAATAATTGCGGAGTAGTATTTTCTCTGACGTGATGTTTCAAATTGCTGTGACTTACTTGATTATGGTATTTTTTTTGTAATGTTTAAAATTACAATCTTGTATCAGTCTGGCTGACAAAATAGCATTTGTGTGTGTGTGTGTGTGTGGTCCAGGTATACCTTACCTTATGTGATAAATACTCATTTTTTTTTACCTCATGGGAAAACTCTATTATAGAAAAATCTGTGATTGCTAAGAAAAAGCTAAAAATGCAAAAACTCTTGTAATTTGTTTGGTTACTTATGGTTATGGTTAGGGCTGGGTAGGGGTTAAGGTCGTCATCGTCAGCATTAGCATTTTTCCCATAAAAATGAATGAGCAGTCCCCAAAAAGATATGATTACAGACACGACTCTGTGTGTGTGTGTGTGTGTGTGTGTGTATGTGTTTTTGTAATTATTACATTGTGGGGACCAGATTTCCCCATAATGTGATAAAATGTATAACTTTTTACCTTTTTACCTAACCTAAGGGTTAAGATTGTCATAGTCGTGATTAGGGCTGTGTCCATAGAAATGAATGGGGAGTCCCCATAAGGATATGAATATGATATGTGGACTGTGGGCGTGTGTGTAATGTTCATTTGTGGGTCTGAAGCAGTAATGTGGGGCAGAGTGAGGTACTGACAGTGATGATGAGCATCACAATATCCTCAGTCTGCAGGTCACTGTCATCCCATGAAGCTCCAGTCTCTGCATTGACCTTTTGTCCTGACATCCTGCACTCAACCATAATTGTATTCCTCTAGTCGGAGAACAGGAATCGCTTAATTAGCCTTCATATCACGAAGAAGAATAGTGTTACACCCACTTCTTTCTATCTATCTATCTATCTATCTATCTATCTATCTATCTATCTATCTATCTATCTATCTATCTATCTATCTATCTATCTATCTATCTATCTATCTATCTATCTATCTATCTATCTATCTATCAGTTATGTATAGTCCTTCATTTAACTCAGCAGATTTTTTCCCCTGGAACATAAAGCTGTCTCAAATTCCTTTTCTCACACTGCTTCTGATGAAGTTGTTGTCTCACTTTTGTGATTTGTGTGCGATTTCTCAAATTCTTGGAACCTCAGCATATGCCAGTGTCACTGCTGCCTGGACTCTGAAGGGCGTGACGGTTCCACTCCCTGAATTTCTCTCAAATGCCCAGCATCACCATTCAGTAGAATGACTGTTAATTTATATGCCATGTAAGGAAACGGGGGTGGATGTAACACACTGAGGGTCACCTGCACCTGCAGAAGGAAGTTTATGATTCACAGAGTAAAAAAAAAAAGGCGCTTAAAAATAAACACTTGGTGACAAACAAATCCCCCTGTATCAGGAAGTGAGGGTGTGGAAAGTGGAGTCTGCTCTCCAGCAGGCGGGGTGCTGGCTTGCTGTTCACTCCTTGGTTTCCTACATTTGCGTTTATGACTGGCACAGGGCCTTGTGGGAGGGGCCAGTGTCTCCATGGATACCGTTTTAGGGTGCTGTTGGTCACAGGCTGTCCATTTGCCATACATGTAAGCCGAGCTCTATCTCCCTCTCCCTCCTCCTCAACGTGGGAAGACGACTGAATTATTCATGAGAGCCAGTGCTTGTGCCTGATTATTTATTTTGTTATTCAGTGGCGGTCATAGCAAAAAGGTAAGATCTTGTAAGAGTAAAGGCAGACACTAATATTATGGATGCCACGGTTAATATCAGTCTCCTGGTTTTGGGAAACTTTTTGAAAATGATTAACTCTTCTGGTGGCAAAAAATAAAACCATTTACTTGGTTATTGAATGATTTTTGTGTTCTGGAAGAAAAATATGAACAAATGAGTAGGAAGCTAAAAAGATTAAGTTCGGAATAATGAATAAGAACCATGGGTATAAATAATATATGACTGTGTTATATTTGGATTTTCTGTGCCTTTTTGATTTTATTTAGCCCTTTTTTCCGCTACAGATAAGAAAACAATGCCTGTCTCTGAAACGGTGAAGCACTAAATGAAGAAGCATTGCCATGTCAAAAAATTAAAATTAAAATGAAATGCTGCTATACTTAAGTCACGTATACTTAAGGCATATGCACACAGTCCAGCTTGTGTATCAGTTGGAGGGGGTCATGTGATGTAGGAAGTCCGGCTTTTAGTTGTTGCATGACTGACCTTTGAAAACACCTCATGATAACAGGCACAACTGCTACAGGGCAGTAGCCATTGAGACAGAAGACAGAAGATTCCTTCAGTATGGGTAGGGATGACTGACTGGCTCAGGGAAATGTTAAAGATGTCTGTGCAGACACCTGCCAGATGGTTTGCACATTCCCTGAGCACACGGCTATGTATGTTGTCTGGTCCTGCAGCAGTTTGTGGGGAGATTCTCAGCAGAATTCTTCTCACGTCAGCTGTGGACAAACACGGTACCTGTTCTTCAAGAGGAGGGATGTTATTCCTCACAGGCATGTCATTCAGGGAGTCAAAACCTGCAGTCAGCACATCTGGAAGGAAGGCACCACTGCTGCAGATGGGTGGTATGGTCATATAGTCCATGATGACCTGGATTTCCCTGGATTAGGCAAAGCAGATCTAAGGAACAATTAACTGTTACATTATTCAACCAAAAAAATGCAGCTTTATATTAATAAACCACCATATCCTACAGTGTACATTATAAGTTGAGCATCCATACAATTTAGAAATGCAATAAGTAGTTTCTTGTGAACAGTATCTCGTGAACAGTATCTCACGAACAGTACCTTGTGAACAGTGTCTCATGAGCAGTATCTTGTGAGCAGTATCTTGTGAGTAGTGTCTCATGAGCAATATCTCGTGAGCAGTATCTCACGAGCACTGACAGAGACTTTGTCAGACTTCTTCCAGAAGACCACAGAGACAAGCTGCTCTTGCAGGTGACGGGAGCTCGAGTGATGGCCCTGCAGGGGTAATAAAGCATGGCTGTGACTCTGCCTGCCTCACATCCAGAAAGCAGGTCTGATGCTGGTCTGAAGCTGGTCTGTCCTGGCCTGAAGCTGGGCTGTGTGGATGTATCAGCAATCTGGTCAGGACTGCGTACGATAGCATGACACATGTTAGGATAGTTGAGGGCAAGTGCAGGCGTGTGAAACCAGGATGCTGTTTAATTGTTAAGTGGATGGGGGCTGGGTGTTAATATGAAATGATTATGTCAGAAACTCCGCAACTGAAGAGGGTGGTGAAGTTGAGATAAGGGGGAATGAGAAGATGGTAAGCATCAGTGGACTGGATGATGTAGCAAGGATTGTGTATCCACCAATACTGGAGAGAGAGGGAGAGAAGGATGAAGCTGTGGAGACTGAAGTTAATAGCAGACTGGGAGATTCTCCATTTCTGCATCAAGAATAATTCAGTCTGTACACAAAACAATGGCTTTAAGGCCCCAGCAGGTTCACTTGGGGTTAGAACAGCAGTTAGGAATCATAATGATCAGTTACCCTACTTCTCCTGCTTACCCACCCCTTCTCAGGAGGAGTTATGACCAGTAGATACCTTCTGCAATACACGTGGCTCCACCTCACTATGTGCTGTAAGTCTCCACATGAGGAGGGGAGTGTCATAAGGCAGCAGCAGGCTGTGCTGAAATGTGGACCGCAGAGGCGTGCTGTGCTGAAATGCTGATCTCCAAAGTGGGCTGTGCTGAAATGCAGATTGCCGAGGCAGGCAGTGCTGAAATGCAGATTGCCAAAGCGCGCTGTACTGAAATGCTGATCTCCAAGGTGGGCTGTGCTCAAATGCAGATTGCCAAGGCAGACTGTGCTGAAACGCTGATCGCAGAGGTGGGTGTGGATTGCCAAGGCAGGCTGTGTTGAAACCCAGATTGCTTACGCAGGCTGATCACATAGGCGAGCTATACTAAAATGTGGATTGCAGAGGCAGGCCGTGCTGAAAGTCGAATCGCAGAGGCGTGCTCTGCTGAAATGCTGATCACCGAGGTGCGCTGTGCTGGAACACTGATCGGCAAGGCAGGCTGTGCTAAATGAAATATGATTTCTTTATTGTATACCGTTATAACTTTCATTTTTAAACAAATAAAAGTATGTAAAGCAATGTAATATTTTGGCAAATATTTATTACATATCACTGATTATATGCTAGCATGCTTTATGTTTACGGTTAGTGCTTTAACTTGCTTTAGAGAAGAACTTGCCCGTGTCAGTGCCCATCCAACCCTGTTCAATGTGTCATGTCCCCTTTGGCCAGCAGGTGTTGCTGGTCATCCTGTTTGCCTCATCTCTGCCTTATAGTCCTTTAGCCCCTAGTGTGTCTCCCTGCTCTCCAGGCTGCTGTGTAGCTGTGTAGTGGATTGAGCATGTGGCTCAGAGGCTAAAACCCTCTAGTTTGAGGTTGGCTGGAGGCCAGCGTTCTGTTTTTAATATTACTTGGTCTGCTGTTTCCTTAGTGTCTGTTATTGTTTATCTTTGTGTCCCTGTTTAGGTTTTACCCTGGTGCCCTCAGTGCTTGTCAATGTTCCCTAGTTCCTGTGCTTGTAATTTATTCCACTTGTTGCTTGTTGTCTTGTACCGTTATTGATTGGTTGATTTCGTTATGGGCCACACCTGCCCCTTGTTTGTCCTTGTTTCTCTGTGTATTTAAGTGTCTGCCTTGGTTCATTTCCTCAGACAGTCATTGGTGTTGGTACTCCATGTTAATACCAGTGGTACCATGAGCAGCAACACAGGCTGGTAGGAAGCAAGAACTAAATCATGGAATAACACAGAAATTAACACAGCACTTACATCTAAACTGGAGCAAACACAGGAACAACCACAACAGGAACTTTTTTCAGGAACCATAACCTTTTCCAGAATCAGGAAATTTTGCCGTGTTTACACCGCAGGAACTCAACCTGATTATAGTTCCTTGCAGTTCCGGAACCCAGAGTAGGTACTTTTTGACCAAACACAATCTACTGGGCAGTCGCTTACATTGATAGCTTGCTGACTGGTTGAGCACAAGCACTGTGTGAGGAAAAGATATACAATTAGTTGAGAAAAAATTGAGCTGATGAAATACATTTAATGAATACATTTTTCGCTTTTGTCTCTGTATTTCTGTATTGGAAAATTACAGTAGATCGATAACTTTTGTCTAGTATTGCCTAAACTTCTCATTAGCAGAATATGTTTACATTGTTTTTTATTTTGTGAAACTGAAAGATCAGTCTGCCAGCCAGATTTAATAAAGAAATATATGTATGTTGTGGATCACATGAATAACATATAAGTAAAAGGCTGTGTCCTGATTTGATAGCAATCACTCCCCTCAGTAAGTAACAAAAAACTTAACAACTTGTTAATTCTCCATTGCTTTGGAGTGGTGATGCAGTTTCAAATTATGTGTGAAGTTTAACCTAAGTGCTTTTTGCCTCTCCCCTGCTTATTTAGTGGGAAGGTTCTAGTTCTGTTGTGCGGTGTGAAAACGACACACGAAAATGGCCAGAAGTTCAGAAGTGCCTGGTCAAGACAAGAACTTGTAACCAGAGAGAAGGTTACAGAACTTCAGTGTGAAAGGGCCTAATGACCAACTTAAGACTGAAGCAAGGGCAAACACTTAACTAAATACATGACGAGAATCAACAAGAGATGGGTATGGGCAGTAACAAGCCCTAGGAATGCAAGCATAGGTGAGAGCAATCAACACATATATGGTCAAACACCAGGGGAGACTAGATAATAAGGGTAACTGAACATTACTACAAATACGAGTATTGGAGCAAAAACAAGGAACTGTAAAACACATACATAATTAACCAAGAATGTACAAAGAAACATAAATGTCAAATTATAAACATAGTCAAACTGATAACAAAAGAGAAGCCTGGATGACACAGCCACCCACTCAGCCCATTAAGCATGCGACGGCCCAGGGAACAGGAGAACACATTAGGAGCTAAGGATATGGGATGGCCAGCGACACCTGCTGGCCAAACAGGGAACAGACATAGGACAGTGACCGATCCTGACACAAAATATTTGTTATTTTAAGCTTTGTATTTTTAAAACTTGTTTTATTTTTTGCCATTTTACTTAAATCTTTCAATGTTCCAAGATAAACTTACAGAAGAATAAATACCTGCGAACAGCAGTATGAAGTGTGGTCTCATTCTGTAACTGCTGTAGTTGAAGTGAAAACATGCCCCTTTCATGCTGCAGCCTTTCTATGTGGGCTACAGTTTCAGCATGCGGCTCTGAGTCATCTCCTGAAATGGTTCCGAGGGAGCATGGAATAAAAAAGTTGCCATAAGAGACACTTAACACCAAAGATGCTGGAGCTAAAGCAGCAAGAAGCAGTTCTAAAAAGAAAGGATGTACGAGAAATGGAAAACTCAAGTCAGGGATACTCAAGCAAGGGTGTTCTGGGATTGACTTAAATGACTTAATGGATGCTGTTGAGAAGCTTGAATCCGAGTTGAAAACTATATGACAACATCTATCCATTTCTGAAACCTCTTGTCCTATTTGAGTTGCGGAGAGTCCGGAGCACCATTCACACACATGGACACCTACGGGCAATTTGGTAACCCCAATTAACCTCATGAGGTTTTCGTATTGTGGGGAGGAATCGGAGCCGCTGGAGGAAACCCCATGACGACACAGGGAGAACATGCAAACTCCACACACGTAGAACCGCAGTGGAGACTCAAACCCTGGTCCCAGTGCTAACCACAGTGCCACCATGCCATCCCTATACAGTATGATAACACGCAACTCCAAATTTGCAGTGGCAGCAGATATAATGGGACAAATGAGGGTACACTTGACTCTGAAAGGAGAGTTTGATGGTCAGATGTCAGAGTCAGCTCCCTCCCATCCCTGCCCTTCGTCTCCTCCTCCCCTGGTCCAGCAGGTGTCGCTGACCAGCCCGCCTTTTCAGCCTCTTTCAGAACCCTTGTGTGTTTCCTCTGTTCTCCAGACTGCCGCATTGCTCAGTGGGTTGAGTGTGTGACAAAGGCTGTAACCCTGCGGCTGTGATTTGAGACCAGCCTCACTTGCTTTGTTTTGTTTATAAGTTTTCTGTTTTCCCTAGTGTTATTACTTCTTTGCTTCCCTGTTTTGGTTTATCTACTTGTATCTGCTTTTTCTCTTCTGCTTGTGTTTCTGTTCCTAGTCCTACCTAGTGTCAGCCCTCGGTGTTTCTCGACGTTCCCGTGTTCCTCTTTGTATTTTATTTCACCTGATGTCCTGTGCCTTAATTGATTGATTGGATTGTCACCTGCTCCTCATTGCCTCTAGTTCTGTTTATCCACACCTTCCCCTTGTTAGCCATTGTGTTCAGTGTATTTAAGTGCTTGCCTGTGTCTTCCGTGTTAGTCTGTCATAGTTCATGTTGTGTACTCCTGTTACTGCGTGTGGTTGTTGTAGTTTGCCTTCTTAGTCCTGCTCCCAGTGTTTTGTTACTTTGTGGTTCTTTTAGTTTGTTCCTTATTTTTCTGGTGTGTTTTTGACCCCTCGTGGTCCTTTTATTCGTGCCTTTTTTTGTTAATAAACCCTTTTGTCACGGAGACACCAGTGGATCGTCACCTTCATTCCTGCCTGCACCATGCTGTGCTATAACACAGACAGAATAAGCAAAACTGGGCATGCTGCTTGACCGGGACAACCATATATGGCTCCACAGTTTCCAGAGCCACTGGATGCAGTCACTCCAGTGGTTTCCTGCAAGCATATAGCAATGCTACTGTATGCCTGATATCAAGGGTCTTCAGGTACTAAATAACTCCAAAGAGAGTCAGAAGATGCTGGTCAAACTCCCAGATTGGGTAACATGAAGGTGGAATCGTTATGTCACAGAAGAGTTTGATCAAGACTACCCCAGTTTTAGAGAGCATGCTGCATTCATCTCAAAGGAAGCACTAATAGAGTGCATTCAGTATCATCCTTGCATGCATTAAAGCCCTCTGAAGAAAAGCAATTCAGAGAGATATAGCGTGCAAAAGGTATACCTTCTGTCACTTATGTGATCGATCCATCAAATACTGCAGCCAAATCCAACACTGATGAAATGACATTAAAAGAGTCCAATAAACCAAAGTAGTGAAATGCACCTGCACATAATCCCAACCCAGTCAAATGTATGTTTTGTGAAAACAACCATTGCATATATAAATGTTGAAATAAATGAAAAAGATGTGGAGGATAAAACATAAGGACAATTCAGGACAATAGCCTATATTTTGCATGCCTGAGGAAGGGACTGATCTCCAAGGATTGTAAGAAAAAGAACACGTGTGGCAAAAAGCAGCACCTAACCCTTTACATGAGGATCATCCTGCAGCTGACAAACCTCCTTCACAAGGTGAAGCTGAAGCAAGTACATCCTCACTATCATGCTATGTAAAAGGATGTGGGAGCACATCAATGACAGTATGCATCTCATTATCTAACACGCCTGGAAAAGAGACATTGGCATATGTCTTACTGGATAGAGTAGTAACACATTTGTTGACCAGCAGGTTTGTGAGAAATTGAAGGTAGAACCAGTAAGACTCGGGCTATCCACAATGATGGGAAGGGACTCAATTGCCCCTGCTTAAGGATTGCGAGGAAGGTTTTCTGATTGGTTATCACTTCTCCAGAGCATTAGCACCCTGACCGGTTATCATAAGAGGTGACTATGAGCCTTTTGCCATTAATACTGACCTAGGCTGGAGCATTGTTGAACCAGTGAACCATAATGCATGAATTCTAAGGATGTGATTGTCCTGTACCATTGTATATCTGTCAGAGAGCTTCCACCTGTGACACCAGCCACTGTTATTAGAGCACTTGAGTCTGAGACTACATCATGGAGTACCAAGACTGCATCTCAAGAAGATGTTCAGCTCGTTCAGATCTAGAAGAGAAGTGTCCAACAGAATGAGTGTGGCCATCTGGAGATGCCCCTCCCTTTCTAAGTACTTATCCACTTCCCAGACAATTAAAGACTCACCTTAATTCAGATGAAGCACATTAAAAGGAATCTGGACAGAGAGACCAAGTTCAAGAATGACTGTGTGACATTCATGGAGGGTGTCTTTGTAGATGGCAATGCAGAAAAAGCAGACAAGGACCCAGAGATGGGGCATGTATGCTATTCCATATCAAGTGGCTTATCACCCTAAAAAGCCAGGAAAGGTCAGGGTAGTTTTTGACTGCTGTGCAAAGTATGAAGGTAATGCCTTGGATGACTATCTGCTAACAAGACCTGACCTTGCAAACAAAAAACTTTGTTGATTCTATAAACACCTAGTTGTATTCATGTGTGATGTGGGATGTTTCCCAGGGTTCATATTAGCGAGATAGAGATTACCTGTGGGTCCAGTGATGGACAAAGGAGACAGGTTCTAATGTCAGGGAGGAAGGTTCACCTTCATTAAGCAGCTACAGTAGCTTCATCAGAAAGAATTTCTATGTAGATGATGGTCTCATAAGCCCAGAATCCATTGATAAGGAAATCAATCTTGTGGGAGAAGCACAAATTTTTGTGCTAAAAGAAAGTTGTGGCTTCTTTGAGTCTATCTGTGCCACTGATTGTACTACTGAGGTGAATGACACAAATAACAATACTCATGATCTTCCAGTACAGAAAGTGCTGGGAGTGAGGTAGGTCTTAGTTGGTGAAAAATCTGCCACGCAACGTGGAATTCTCTCAATTGTGGTTTCTATCTGTGATCCATTAGAATTCCTGGCCCCATTTGTCCTACTGGGAAAGAGGATGCTACAAGAGATGTGCTAAAAGGACATCGATTGGGATGAACCATTATCCTGTGTATGGAAACCAAGGCGGGAGAACTGGGTGAATGATTTAAGAAACCTACAACCGATTCCGATTCCAAGATGTTTCACACCTGAAAATTTTGGAATAGTCTTGAAAAAGTTTTGGCCTCCAAGAAGCAGAGTTAATCATTTCAAATTGGTTCACAAGATCCAGATTCTTATGGGAGAGAGAAGTAGTTAGAATCCAAGAAACTGCAGAACTGTTAGTAGGAGGTCCTGAGGTCAAGGCTGTCCAAGTGCTGAAAACCAATGATACGAAGTAGGTCATTTTTTTAGAGCAACTGACATGGTTCTCAAAATGGACAACAGCTATAAATAGCGTTGCATGAATACAATGACTAGCTAGGAGGATTAACAAAGCAAAACCCTTAAATGTGGAAGAAAGAAGGAGAGCCTCTATAAAGCTTATTAAATTTGCATAGCAAGATGCCTTCAACGAGGAACAGCACATACTCAACCAGAAATCTGGAAACCTGCCTTGTAACCATCAGTTGTATCAGCTTGGCCCAGTTCTCCATGAAAGTACTGTATACTTAGAGTGGGTGGACAATTTTGTGAGATACCCAATTATTCTTTCAAAAGATGCTATTGTCACATGCCTCATTCTTGACTATCACCACAGAAAACCCCAACACATAGGCAGAGGACAAATGTCGAATTAACTGAAGTTGATCCCTCACCACCATTCACATGCTGTGGTATGAATTGTTTTGGCCCTTTTGACATTGTGCAAGGGTTGCAAGGAACAAAAATGGCATGGTCTCCTATTCACATGTCTCTGCTCTATAGCAATTCATATAGAGATGTTAGATGCCATGAAGAACTATGGATTTATCAATGCGTTACGGTGTTTCATAGTCATCCGAGGACCTGTTAAATATATCAAATCAGGGATCAGATTTTATTAGAGCAAGAAATGATTATGCATGAACGTGACTCAGGTCACATGGGAATTGTTTGGGAGCAGCAAATTAGAATAGTGAGTCGTGCTCTAGGGTCAGTCCTTGCACAGAGCTCTCAGTGATTGGATGATGCTTCTTTAAGGACATTATTCTATGAAGCCATGTCAATTGTAAATAGTCATCTACTTACTGTTAACAATATCAGTGATGACACAGGTCCAGAGTCATAAACACCCAATCACCTGCTCAATCTGAACCCTTCTGTTATCCAGCCCCCTCCGGGCAAATTTGTTAGGATTTGTTTGCTAAAAAGAGGTGGAAACGAGTGGAGTATCTGTCTTAACGATTCTGGAATAGATGGAGAAGGGAATATTTAAATAACATTATCCTTAGACAGCAAAGGCATGCTCAAAGACAGAACGTTCAAGGTGGTGACACTGTGATCGTCAAAAAAGAAGAGGTTCCTCACAATGAATGGAAGCTTACGAAGGTTATTGACGTATATAAAGACGATGAAGGGCTTGTGAGAAAAGCTACAATACAGATAGGAGAACGGAACTCTTTTATCCATTGTTCAACATCTCATTCAGAAGATGTCATCCTTGTAGAACATGGCTAAAAGGCCCAATCTCTTATCTAAGTTTGCCATTATAATAAGGATATTATTGAGCCCCTACATAATGTGAACAGCATTTTCAATTTATTGTAACATTCAGTTGAGATATACCTCATGAATTAATTTTGATTTGACAGTTTACGAGTTGTTACTAATCATATCAATATGATGTACCAGATGTTCTCTGAGTTGTTCTCTGACCCTTGATTTTTTAACTGTAGAGTGAACAGTATATTCATTTTTTTAGAATTTGATTGTAAACAACAGTAATTTGGTGGGAATTTGACTGACACTGTGTGTTGCTGTGAGTCACGTGACATGCACTTAGTTTTGCGGAAACTGAAGAGAGCTGCGGGTGAAAGTCATGATATTCTACAGTTAGTCCAATAAATAGTCAAACACAATACATATGATTTCTTTATTGTATACTGTTATCACTTCAATTATAATAGAAACAAAAGTAAAGTGATGTAAGGTCACAGGAAATGCTTATTACATATCACTGATTGTGTGCTAGCAAACAGGAAGCTTATGTAATACACTTTCCTGTCTTAAGTTAGAATAGGAACTTAGGCACTGTTCATTTGTAATGGTTTTTTTTCCTAAATCAAGTCCTAACCCTAGTTACCATGGTTACCAAACAGTTATGACAGGATCTCCAAGATTGGAAGTTTTTGTAATACAGCCCCAGGATGGAACAGACAAAATGCAATTATAAATGAGAATTCAATCAACTATGCAAGATCAATCTGTTGTGACTTAGTTTGCAATGTAACCAATCAGATGTTAGGTTTTGTTTAGAGCTTGGCCACTGAGTTGATGGGTGACTTAGGCAGATAATTTTAATGGTTTCTTTTAAACTGTAATTTAAATAATAATTTAAATGACTTACAGTACTTATTTATTGAATATTATCGCAAAACACATACATTCAGGGCTTTTTTAAATATAAAATGCGAAACATTTAATCACCCAGGCAATTTAATAAAAATAAAGACCAACACATTGTAATTGTGCAAATCCTTTCTTTTCATTAAAGATAAATTATGGATGTGTCTGTGTCACACCATTGAGATGAGAGATTGATTACTAGTAAACCACGACATTACACATGTGCAGCATGAAGCATGTACAGTAGCAAGGAGGCCCCAACACGCAGTATGCGATGCTGCAGTATTTGAACTGCCCTCTTTTGCAAAGTGTCACGCTTTACGTGGGCACTGACAGATTCTTAAGCTTGTAGAACTGTTAACACAAAATGCTGAGCTGCTTTTTTGCAGGCAACCTGAGCACAGCGCGTCAAATAAGATTGATGCATTGTGCAGGGGGTCATCCCTGTAGCAGACCAAGACAGACTTTTGTTATGGAAATATATTCATTTCTCCCTATGAGAATAAAGGCATAAAAATCAGCCAGTGCTCTCAAACACAGTATCCATCCATCCCTCCATCCCTCCATCCATCCCTCCATCCATCCATTCATCTATTTGCCTGTCCTATGCAGGGTCGCAAAGCTAATAAAGTGTCATTTATCAAAATTAAAATGAGATCAACAATTGTGACAATTATTGCAATCAATGTTTAGGAAGATGTACACACACAAGGTCTAATCACAAGGTCATTGAGTGTGGCTGTCACCTCATTCCTTATGACACACTGACTACCTGATTAACAGCTGCAAATGAGGACAAAAGGCTTGTTAAGAAATGAGTGGAAAGATGTTGATAAGAATCTGTGACTAAGACAAGTGGCTAGCTGTCATGTGACAAGATGACACTTTTTCATTGGTCTGTATGGGGTGGACATTTGCTTTTTATCATTTCATTAACAAAGTGTATGAATCTTCTCTCTTCAGAGATGCCCTTGTGATCATCTACTGTAAATGGAAAATTAAATGAATGACCCACAAAAGTCTACTGTAAGAGTGTATCATTCTATGACTGACAGAGTTTTTAGTCTAACTGAATTTAAGTCTTTCTGTTTAAATATCGCTGCATTATGGTGTGAGTTGTTTGGGTTATTGTGTCAAAGGTTTTTTGCATGTCATCCTTAGTCCTTTGCAACACCTTCATGGCTTCCCTTTGTAGTCTCCTGATTTGGCCTCCTGATTGGTATAGTACCTACTATAACTACCCAGATTATTTTTTTTGTAAAAGTAGCTATCCCTGTAAAAAAGGTTGGAGACCACTGGTGTTAGTAAAATTAGCGTGTACAGAGTGGCTCTGATCTGTGTAATGCTAATGAAAAATGTTTGAACTGTGCGAAGGGTCTGATTGTTCTCGACTAAGTCCCTTTTAACAGTATTTAAATGAGACCACTATTGACACAGACGCGCAGGCACTCCAGCAGGACATTAAAAGTGATCAGTGAGCTTGTTCATGCAGCTGAGTAGTGTTGTTGTAAAATGTTCATGCCAGCAATCTTCTATATGAATTACAACCAGGGAGACAAAGACTCAATTAAATGTAAATCAGAGCCTGAGATTATCAAACAATAACAACATCCTGCATTGCTAACTTGGCATAGTTTAACTGTCTGTGAGCCGGCACTTGATGCCTAGTGACAATAATCATGTGGGGGAAGCAGGCAACACCACTGAAAAGTAAATCTGATTTCACTTACACATCACACAAAGTGGGCTGCAAATGTCCTGTAACATGTTTTTAGCTAAATCAGGCCCAAATAATGAACATGTCTCTATACAGTGTCTGTTTCCTTCCAGTGTATCTCACATACGTCGTCTTCTGCTCCGAGACAGTTTAATGACACTGAGTATATCCCAGCTTTATAAATTCCTTAAGGTGTCTTTCCACATCTTGTGCCTGTCAGATAAAACAAAGAAGCGGGGGAAAACGAAGAGGAAGAAGAAGAGCAGGTATCTGCCGTGAAAAGGCTGCAACGTGAATGAAAAGACTTCCTAAAAAATGAACGAAAAATGGAGTCGCTGCAGCCAAAGACCCTCCCAACTGCGAGAAAAGGCGACGGGCTGTTTAGTGTCAGCCATGGGGAAGCAAAGCGACTCGATGCAGGAGAAACACGCTCATATGTAGCATGTTTAGCATTCGACGGAAGAGCGGCTCACATTTTAATGAGGCAAAGCTTCAGCTGGGGGAGAAGGTGCATCACAGTGTGCAACTGATGATCATCGTGCAGCCCTGCCAGCCGGGCATATGCCTCACCGCAGCCTGTGCTGCGCAGATTGAGCGCAATCTCCATGCGCCGCTGAAGCCAATTCATAGGATCAATGTCTCATTTCCACCATGATGCAGGAGGTGTGGCGGGGAAGGTTTTCAAATTAGGGTCTGTTGCTGGGTCAGAATGTGTGGTTACTTGTCACATGTGCAAGTCAGTCAGTGTGTCAGTCTGGCCTGTTCACTGAATGGATGCTTGGCAGCCTACTGATGTATTAAAAATTTTTACATTATATATGCTGTTATTCCATTTGGTTGCAGTTGTTTTTTTCTGTTTATTTCAGTGTAGTTATTTCTCAGCTACCAAGGTCAACATGCACAGACAGCTTCTTTCATTTGAATTCATGCTTTTGATTAATATTTTTGTGGTTGACTGTCAGTCTTTAAGATAATATGGTTGAATACAAAAGAATATCAATTCACTGGTCCAACACAACAAACATTACAAAATAGCTGAATGATATTGAATCAGCTAATCATCACTGAGGGTCCATTTGCAAGGGTGTCCTTTCAGTGTGATTAAACTTATGGAGAGGTATGTCATTTTGCAGAAGGCTTTTCACTCTTAATTTTATATTACTGTGCAACTGTAGCTTCATATTACTTTGTATTACTTTCCATTTTGTATTGAATTTTTGTTTGAACAGAACAACAGACACAACGTAAACATTATACAAAAAATAAGTCTGTGTAATATTATTCATGCAGCTGGGTAGCCATGGGCAATCATGGTACAATTTGTGTTTTCAAAAAGATAAAGAAAAAAATGAAAGTTAATTATGCTGCAATCCCCTCTCACACAACTACTAATTTCTTTATAAACGAGCTTCACTTTGACCCCCAAATTGAGAGTACTGTTTTATTTCAGTACTTCAGAGGCCAATCACGCGCGTATTGGGCCACGCTGTATCTCTTGCTGTCTCTCTTCCACAACATTTCTATGAGAACCTGCGTTTTGCTTGCCGTCATTTTCAGCTGTGAAGGAGCTGCATGTTTTTTGGGCATGATAACAGTCGGATCTACAACATTTAACTGCCTCCAGTAACAAATGGGTAGAAGGACATGTTACAAATGATCCAGCTGATTGAAATCCTTGTAGCTCAGGTCTTGCAGAGCCAGGTCCACTGGTCCAGGTGCCCACTGTGTCTTTACACAACACTAATCTTTGGTTTAAAAACACGTTTGACACCATAATGCCCAGTCTAACTCTAACACTGGTGAGGTATGTACCATTCTAGTTATTTATCCTGCTGGGTATGAGAAGCAATTCAGGCACACAGTCACAAACATAAAACTGCGTTTTGTTTTGCAGACATGCAGTTTTAAGCACCCTGTTATCCACGTAGTAAGTAGTAAGTGAGTTGTAAGTACTAAGTACAGCTTCTGCTGTGTCCATGTTTACATCCCTAAGCTCCCAGCTGAGCCTCTCTGAACGTGGCCTTAAATTTGAGCTGTAACAGCAGAGTTCTCCTCACTACCAGAAAAAAAGACCGGGGAATAAAAAGTGAATGGAGCGAAACATTTCTCTCTAACTCAGGTGTAGCTTTTGTGTAACACTGCACACTTAATGGCCAGAAAATGCCCATACTTGTAAAGATGTGCATCCAAAGTGTGCTGGATATATTTGCCAAGTGAAAGTACTCAACTGAACCTGAGTATTAAATTTGCACATTTCACTTTGTATACTTTAGAAAAGGGATCCATAATTTATTCACTGCAATTTTGTTTTATCTTTTTTTACTTTGATTCATTTAACAAATGCATGCAGTAATTATTTTTTAAATATGCATATATTCAAAAGCATAATGCTTACTTAAACTATTAATTGAGATCTTAAAAGTCTGATAGTCAATGAGTTAGTATTCATTGTAATAACCAGGATTCTGTCAAAAAAAATAATAACAGTAAATGAGAGTGCAGTTAGATATAAATTCCATTTGCATTTTTTGAAAAAAGCAAAAAATAGATTAGCTTTCATCATCTTGGCTAACTCTCATTTTCTTTTTATAGTGATTTCCAGTTCCTATTTGTGAATTCTGTTCTGCTGTAGTTAATTGGTGTTGGAATTATAATTTAGACAAACAACATATAAGATTCTCCTAATCATCTGCTGTGAACCTTTGGTCTTTCTGGATGACCTGGATGAGCAGGATGGATTTGACTCTGCAGTTTGTGTGGGTCTACTGCTTGGACCTCTAGATAGGAAGCTGGAAGGGGGTCAAGGTCCACAAAGCATTCCTTTAAGTCATTTGGCGTGATAATGTCACTGCAGCCAGTCCGCTTAGGACTTGTTGTCCATGCTGAGTGGCATTATTGCAGATCAGATTAGCTGTTAAGACCTGTTTGTCAGTCACAGATTTCGAGCCTGTCAGTTTCTCCTTGTAGGTGGGAGTGATTGATGGATGGGACAGCAAGGTCAACAGTGAAGCCTGGGTCTTCCACTAGTTTCCACCGGATATCTCTGGCTTGGTCTAATGTGCTATTGGCCATGGTTTATGGTGTGATGGAGAGGACAAACCCAACTTTTCAGTCCTGCATTAATCATGTTTGACACAGACACACTGCAAGTATGTTCTCCATGAATCTGTGACTGATTGTGATTGTGATTGTTTAATGATATGCCATCATTCTTGGCAGCCGTTTGAGAAACACTCCCATGTGCTTTACTAAAATCCACAAATTACTGAGAAAAGGTTTCATTTAATTTTGAGGCACCAATTTCTGATGTTTTCAGTACAAAGAGTTGCTTCTTTACAGAATCCTGCTTGCACCTGTCAATGGCTCTTTCCATTCTGGTTTGCAGAATTCTTCAAAAGACCTTGATCTGGAAGATAATAGGGTGAGTGCTTGCCAACTGACAATATTCTGAGATGGACTTTCTTGGGGATATTCACCGTAAGGCCTTAGAACTTACCTCCAAAGACAGTGTCTGTGACCCAGATGTTTCAAAAATGGTTGGCTAGCATTTTAGAGGTTGCTATGGTGTCTGTCTTCAACTTCTGAGCGTAGACAGAATTAATAACCGTTCCTGAGAGTTTTAATGATGACTTTGGCCTCTCTCTCCCATTATAGACACTGATATGTTTTTATTCTGTCACTTTGCTGTTGCACCATCCGATATGCTCTCAGCCCTCCTAGACCATCACTATCCTGCTTGTTTTTGGAGGCTCTCCCAAGGATCTCAGCCTGTTTCTGATGCCATTAAGAAGCCTTTGCTTTGAGTTGTTTTTGCCATTTGCCACCTTTATATTCTGTCACCTTTAGTTGTAAAGCCTGGAACTTTCCGTGGTAGTTGGATAGGCTTATGTCAATGAGATAAATTAAACAAAGGTCAACAAGGCCCCCATTGTTGTTCTTTCTCTCCAGATCATTGTAACATTTATGAACTTCCCACCGATACCAATCTACAGCATGTGTTTTAATTTCATGCATTTTCCATATATTCATACATGTAGGTACCTGTCAGTATGAAGGGAAGCTACCAGCAAGGCTACACTGTTTCTGTCAGTCTTTTCTGTTTCAATTTCTGAGCAGAAATGTGGACCAGGCTGGGAGGCAACTTGGGCAGACTTGGAGACCATTAATTTTGTAACCCTAACCTTAATGGTGTTCTCAGCCAAAGCATACCAGCTGACCAAACACAATCAATCCTAACTTATAACATCAAGGTCTGCATCTGTGCCATTTGCAGCAACAGGTGCAAAAACAGCAGTCAAAGTGTAGAGTGAGTTGACTTTGAGGTTTTGATAATGGTAGCTGGGGGTGTAAGAGTAATGCTGAAATATGGATTAGTTGTGATGTCTCTGCATCTTGTTTTTGGGGATGTCTCTGCTTTTTCCTGCTCCCTCACAATGGGGAGTGATGCTGATCACAGGCTTGGATCAGGGGAATGAGCCGTGGAGATGTGTGTGTGTGTGGATTAGCTTTATATTACTTTGTGGGGACCAAATGTCCCCCACAATATAATAAAAGCATCTTTTTTTGACGTTGTTGGGCCCATTTTTCAGGTCCCCACAAAGGTCTGTAAATGCAATCAAAAAAGTAAAAATTCCAAAAGTCTCGTATTTTGTTGGGTTACTTATGGTTAAGATTAGGGCTGGGTAGGGGTTACGGTTGCCATGTTGTGATAGGAGTTTTCCCCATAGAAATGAATGAAGAGTCCCCACAAAGATGTAATTAAGATGGCTGCGAGCCAGATCCACCTCGGTGGGTCAGAGCAGCACAGAAGGAAATGTGGCAATGACTGTGATTGCTGGAGCCCTTGGTGGCCAACCTCCAGCCTCTCAGCGTGGAGTTAGATCTGTGTATCACACATTACTGCCGTCTCAGACGAAAATAAAAAACAGAAGAAAGATTGTGCCAAAATGCAGTAAGACTTTTCTATTTTAGGTAACCTCCATTTTGTTCTCATATGTGATTCATTTGCTTAGCATGAGAATCTGATTATGAATATGGCCGTAAATGAGTGAGCTTAATGGCTGCATGAATAAACGGGTAGATTGATCAACTCTTCCTGAGGTGATGAAACACAGACACATAAAAGACAAACATAGGCTGCTGCTGTTCATCCGTGTCTCACCACAATGCCCACATCTATTTGCCAGGCTGCGTTCAGTGTGTGCATAGGTTCAGGACATCAAGCTACTCTTCTGGAGGTCTACCACCAGGGCAGCACTGGTATTAAGCTTCAATCCTGGACTTTGGGGTCCCCCACGGTACTTCCACATACCCATCAGCCCCCTGGGAAAATGCTGGCTATACCCATCGGTGACAAAAGTTGCCACTGTCTTGTATTTTACAGAATTATCTCATATTTTACTAAATCGTCCTGTATTTTAAGGAATCAACCCGTATTTCACAGAATCGTCCCATATTTTCCGAAATCATCTTGTATTTTGTGGAATTGCCCTGTATTTTAGGGAATCGTTCCATATTTTACAGAATCGTTCCATATTTTACGGAAACGTCCCGTGTTTTACAGAATCGTCTGGTATTTTGCAGAATCATTCCATACTGAATAAAATGCTGTGTCCCCTGTTTCTCTAGTTGTCCCCTTTCAGGTGGCATGCTGTCTTTCTTCAGATTGAATGTGGCAGTCCTGGTGTGACTGGTGTCGGCCCAGCTCTCTGGGTTATTTTCTCTGCAGTCATTTTGAAACTGCCTTGAACATTGATCCTTGAACGATTACAATGCAAGACCAGGCCTAAGAAGTCACGTCCCAAAGAAGCCATTCTTTTCCTGGCTTGAAGACTAATTTATTAGTTTTCAAAAGTGCTGTTTTTCAAAATAAAAACTTTGACCCCAGAAGAAAGGCTTCTCTTTTTATTTCAAGAGGTTTAACATAATAAAGGATGACAATGAATGTGATGTTGCTGGTCAGAGTACATACTGCAAGATCTGGTAGAATGCATTTTTTTTCTTACTTAGCTAAAATGTAATTATAACTTTTATACTTGTAAGTGTTGGGGCACGTTGTTTTTGGCAGCTTGCTGAGAATTCTGGGTAATTTCTCCATGATTGTGGCTAATTGGCAGGTGAAGTTTCCACTCTGATGCATGGCTAGCAGGTTTGGCTCTGCCTCCTCAGCAGTTAGTCCTTCTCAGCTGTCAGCTCTGTCTCCCCGCTACACCCCGCCCTACCCATTCCAGCGATCTGGTTAAGTCAAGTGGGAACCAGGCACATGCTATTTGACACTAACGAGGCTTTTCTGATGAATCTCCGTCCTTCAGAAGCATCTGAGACGCATGCTCCTCTAGGGACTGTAGTTGTGCTTTGATTCTGCAGGACGTGCTCAGAGCACCTGTTCTAGTCACACTGTTGCCCACAACTGCACAGATATAAAGGAGTCAGACTCTCAGCACTGTGAAACGGCACCCAAAGGGTCACTGATCATAATGCTGCTGTATCGCTCACTCAAATGGACAAACCTCACAATTTTTCAGGAGGGAAAGTCTTAAAAACGATAAAAAAATGCAGGCAAGCTGCATCGGCGTCGGCGGTCAGGAACACTGGGCGAGACTCATCGACAGGAACAAATGCGGGATAGTCGCTAAACACCCAAAAAGTACGGTGTCAGAAACCACCAGGGCTCCTATCTGACCAAAAGCAGTATGTCGTGAGCTTCACAAAGAGGTCATTCATGGCAGGACCGTCATTCAGAGAGCCTCATACCCGAGGGCATAGCATAACTCGTATGCACTGTGCGCAGAATTATTAGGCAAGTACTATTTCCGGACATATTTTTTTTAGCAAAAGTTGGGCAGACTTATAAAAATAAATTCTGAAGTTTTCTTTTGCTCCAAGTAAATGTATTTAGAGAGAAAATGTTACATTAGACTTCCACAAACAAAAATAAAAGAAAATCACTTGATTTTCAGTGTGCAGAATTATTAGGAAAATCGGAAACTAAGTGTATTTTTCTCACTTCACCATCAACAAAAGTGTTGAAGGGTAAAGTGTCAAGAGGCCTCAGGATCGGGCAAAAGACAACAAAAACATTCAAAAAATTTGGGATCGGTGATTTATTTTCACATCATCTCATGTTCTGGCTCCTCCCATTAAGCACACCAAAACAAGAGGAAAAATAAAGAAAACAACAACAACAAAAAACTCAAAAGAGAACTAATACAAATAACTATCAAACAAAAGAAAGCACGTGCAACAGACTTAACTGTGGCCTCTAGTCCTCACACATCTGAAGATCTCCAACTCCTAGAGCACCCAAGTAGATGGGTCCAAAAAAAAGAACTAACCCTACCACCACATTATAAACCTTTGTCCCCACCCCTCTAATTGGAAACTACCATTCCCCTCTGGCTACAGGGGTAACATCCTACCACAAGGGACAAAAGGAAAATAAGATGAGGCTACAGAAATAAACACCTAGTCTCTTGCCCATGCCACCCATCCAAACAAACACCCAACAACCCCATTTACCCCTATTAATCCCCCCCAGGATAACATTCCTACCCTTACATACCCCCCCCCCACCTCCCTGTAGCCATCCGGGAATAGAGGCACCCTTTTCCTGTCAACCAGAACACTACCACAGAGGCAGGAACTAACAATTCAGAAAAAGGGCAGTAAATATAAATAAAGGCTCTGCGTAGTTTCCACATGTGTGCGCCCATCTGCTTCCACTCTTGCCGATCCTGCAAACGGAATATCTTGGGAGAAAGATACCAAAACAATAATTCACCATCGAGGTAAAAGGATGCTTCTGTCCCCTTAAGATAGTGAGGATGCTTCCATACGCCGCAACCTCACAAGAAACTTAATTAGTGACTGGGCTGACACCTGGCAGATGAAATTTAACATAGACAAATGTAAGGTACTCCATGTAGGGAGCAGAAATATAAAGTACAGGTATTTTATGGGACCTACTGAAATAAAGGTAGCTGATTATGAGAAAGACCTTGGTGTGTATGTTGATGCTTCCATGTCTCATTCTCGCCAGTGCAGGGAAGCAATAAAAAAGGCCAATAGGATGTTGGGGTATATCTCCAGGTGTGTGGAGTTTAAGTCAAGGGAGGTAATGCTAAGATTATACAATTCCTTGGTGAGACCTCACCTAGAATATTGTGTACAGGTTTGGTCACCATATCTTAAAAAGGACATAGCGGCCTTAGAAAAGGTGCAGCGTAGGGCCACAAGAATGATTCCTGGTCTTAGAGGAATGTCATACGAGGAAAGGTTATTTGAGCTAAATCTGTTCAGCCTCAAGCAAAGGAGACTGAGGGGGGACATGATCCAGGTCTATAAGATTCTAACAGGTTTGGATGCTGTTCAACCGAATAGTTACTTCAGCATTAGTTCCAATACAAGAACTCGTGGCCATAGGTGGAAATTAGCGGGAGAACATTTCAAACTGGATTTAAGGAAGCACTTCTTTACACAGCGTGTAGTCAGAGTATGGAATAGTCTTCCTGATAACGTAGTGCAAGCTGAATCCTTGGGTTCCTTTAAATCAGAGCTAGATAAGATTTTAACAACTCTGAGCTATTAGTTAAGATGGGCCGAATGGCCTCCTCTCGTTTGTATAGTTCTTATGTTCTTAAGAAGTAATAATAAAATAGTCTTATTCAGTCTATATAAGGAATAACAAACTTTACCAAGTTTATTGTCTTGTATAGCCACCTTTCTTCTGAATGACCATCATGAGCCTGTTCACCATTGAACCAGTCAAGTCTTTGCTTTTATCCTATCCTATATTAGCTATGTCAGCTAGAACCGCCTACCAGACGCTGCTCTGAGAAGTGTACTGCTTATCATCTTGGTAAATCTCATACTTTATTCTGGCCCTGTAGCTCTCAGTGGGCATTATGTCAGGTGATGCTGGTCACAATTCACTCACCTTTCTTAGCCAATCTATGGAATACTTTGATGCATAGGAAGGGGCACCGTTCTGCATGAATATCATGGGATGGGACACATGCATGCACATTTTTAAAGCTGCTGACTTCTTCCTGTACCAGTGTTTGAAGAAGGTATCATCTAGAAATTGGCATTAGATCTTGTGGTTAATTTTTATACCATCTGGAACCGTCTGAAAGATCCAACAAGTTCACTGATAACTGCAGCCCACACCGTCACTCCTCCACCACTCTGTTGGTGCTAGAAGAAGGTGACCATCCTTGGGCCCATCCATCTGCTCCATCAAGAGTCACTCTCATCTCATCTGTTCACTAAACCTTTATGAAATTACTCTTGAGGTGTGTCTGTGCGCATTCTTGACATTTTAGCTTGCATGCCTTATTAAGTGGAGGTTATGTTTCAGCCTTTGTGATCCTAGCAATGTCATGTAACACACTGCACATAGTGCTTCCAGAGATTCCATTCAGAATGCTGTTTCTTAAAATGGTGGCATTTGATTCTAAAGAGTTTCTATAAATCTCCCCTTTAAATACATAGCAGTTAATTTGTGTCTCGCTGCATGCTTCTTCTGTCCTCTTTGTCAGTTGGCCACAAAACACTAGATTGTACAGTAATCATGTTTTAAAGGTTTAGGAATTTTGATTGTTTTGCATCCCTCTGACTGGCACTTTTCAATTTTGTTTTTTCTGCTGTCTGCAAGGTCCTTTTCTGGCCCATTTTAATAGTCATAAAAATTTGCCTCAAACCTTGTACAAAGTATGTAATTGGTCATCTAAACTTTCTGTCATTTACCCAATGTGAAGACGTTCGGTCTGTTTAATCTGACGCTTAATTTGTCACAAGTTAAAGCCACCACTTTGCAAACTGATTTATTTATTTTTCTTGAGTATTACTTCTTCTCAAATTGGATATTGATTACAGACATTTCATGTTTTCTTTGTGTAATGGGTATATACTCTTTTCTTTCTAAATGAATCCTTGCTTGTCTTTTTGATTATTCTAATTTGAAATGTGTACCTTAAGGAATTGATGTCACAAAATTGATGCTGCTTATTGACATTCTGCTGAAAGAGGTGAATCGCAGTGTTGTCTGTAATCTAGGGCTGGGAGATATGGCAAAACCTTTTATCATGATCTTTATTTTCATATCAGTCGATATTGATAATTACATCGATATCATTTCTTTATTTCACGGCTCTGTTTTTGCTATTCCCTTTGGATTCAGAACATGAAAAATTACCACAATTTGAATGGACTACAAACTGAAATCTAGTTTTAATAAGCAAAACATACAAAAATAAACGTTTTTTTGTCGTAGGGCGTAACATTTGAAAACTATGACAGTACAGTTTGTTGCACGGTTTTCTCTCTGACTGCCTCACCGTTCGTTCCAGGAGACGGGTTTGACATTGCTGGTGTTTGTGACTGTAAGCTCTTCTGTATGTTCTACTGAATGGTAATGCTTCAGGTGGTGAAATAAGTTTGCAGTATTTCCAGTTTTAGTTGGCAGCCGTTTTCAACAGTTTTACAACTACTATACACTGCACTAGTCTGCTGCATGTCGGACATTAAATTGCCAAAGTACCGATACACCACTGAGGTATTAACCTCTCATTTTTAAAAAGATGTTGTGGCTGCTAAGCTGTGATCATTTTCTTCATTGACACTTTAAGTTTCCTCTTATTTTTTCCATGATATTACGAAACAGTAGCATGCGGCATGCTGCACTATCACAATCTACCTTGCTATATGTTTAATGTACGTATGTTGTACGTTCTTAAAAGACTACTATATTATTGATTTCTATGATGTGATAGGCTGGTGTTTATTTATTAAGCGATGTTCCTATCAACAGTTTATAGAAGTATGTCATTTTCTTATTGTTTACATTTCATGGGCATGAAGCAACTGGGAGAGTATTTTTTGGGGGAAGCAGATTTACTGCTTACCGCCATTGTTGAATCTGGTCTGCCTGTGTGCGCTGTTTCAGTAATTACTTACTGTGCATGGTGAAGCCGCGAATCAGGACCATGTGCAGGGCAGCATGGTCATAATACAGAAGCGAATTAGGTGCCAATTAGTAGAATAATTCTCCTTGTGTTTACCATTTAATCAGCAGCTGGTCAGACAGCTAAGTAACCTGCTAGCATACTGCCGTAGTGAGGTTTAATCAGCAGCTGCTACGGTGATATCTGATAGCAGAGTAACCTGCTAGCATACCAGGCTAGCGAGGTTTAATCAGCAGCTGCTACTGTGCTATCAGACAGCTAAGTAACCTGCTAGCATACTGCTATAGTGAGGTTTAATCAGCCGCCGCTACAGTGATATCTGATAGTAGAGTAACCTGCTAGCACACCACGCTAGCGAGGTTTAATCAGCAGCTGCTACTGTGCTATCAGAGATCAGAGTAACTTGCTAGCGTACCGCCATAGCAAGGTTTAATCAGTGGCCGCTATGCCGCTATCCAATAGCAGAGCAACCTGCTAGCATACCGCCATAGCAAGGTTTAATCAGCAGCCACTATGGCACTATCAGAGAGCAGAGTAACCTGCTGGTGTACCATGGTAACGAGGTTCTGGAGCACAGAGCAGGAAATCTAGGCCATTTTCAAACAATTACCCCAGATTTATGAGGCCCTCAGACTGTAAGCAGTTTGAGTCTGCTGTTTTGGAGGGCCATAAAAAGTACCATTAACTGAAAATATAAACAAAGCAAGATATCTCACAAGCTTTAAGATTGTATCACTTTAATTTATTTATATTAACGCTGTGAATCAATTAAAAATGAACTGATTGCATTTTTATTTGCCTTATTTATGCCTCCGAAATGAACCAAGTAACAGCGTTTCTTCACCCTTTCCCTTCATCAGCTTCCCCATGAGACACTAACTCAAGGGTCTCCAATGACAGTTAAAGGTGTCAGCCTCTTTTATCCCCTGCAAGAATGGAAGAGCGTAAGCTAACTTTTCTCTTCTAATTGCGAGTAACCATTCTGATTTTTCTTGTTCTTTTCCAAAAATTTCTTTGAATCACTTGCATCTTGCTACCAAGTTACTTTTCTGCAACCTCACCTATCAGGATATGAACAAAATAGTGCAGTTGAGTTAAGTAAAATCAGCGGGGTAATAATTAATAAAGTAATTACTCTTTATGTGACAGAGACTGGCTGTCCCAGGCAGCTGGGCGAATTGTGGTGAGATGCCCGAAATGATAAAGACAGGACGGCTAAGGGACGGGCCGGGTGCTTCATGTAGTGAGCGCTGACGCATGTTACTGGGGCTCTGGACCTCTGCGCCATAGCAGCCCGACACGTTTAATCCCCAGCAAGGTTAGAACAGACTCTGCTGGCATATACAACTCTCACTGCTCTTGTCCTCGAGTCCATGTTCAGCAGCTAGCTGGAAGCCGTTCACTGCACACTGCAAACAAGGTCGTCTTCTACATTTCTAAGTCCATCGTCCACATGTCAGAGTTCCTGTGATGCAGGGTTGGGGCCATTCCGGAATGCATTCATCAATTCCAGTCCAAATCAGGTAATGGAACTGGAGTTGGGATTGGAAAAAAAACTATGGAGAACAGAATTGGAATTGAATTCGAATTTCAGGGAGATTTAAATTCCAACTCCAGTTCCATTTTCTGATTTGGATTGTAATTGACTAATGCATTCCAGAATGGCCCCAACCCTGCTGTGATGCAAAGGCTGGTGAATGGTCTTCCCAAGCTGGGGAATTATGCAAATCCGAGACCTTGTTTGCAATTACGCAGCAGAGTTCTGGATCTGTGAGCAAGTTATGAGGTTTTTGAGAACGGATGCAACACCAAACAGGAACTAGTAGTGGAAACTTGTCTTGCAGACCAAGATTTATTTTTTCTGAGATGTTTTCATGGCTCATATCCACTGATGGATGGACTTAATTTCTCTCTTCAATTTTTTCCACTCAGCTCAGTAATATCTGTGATATAGGGAATGTTCTCTTTATGGCATTAGCTCCTGCTGTTCAGCTTGCATTTGATTTCCCTATTTTTGATCTCCTGTAATCTCCTTGCACACGTCATGTGAAAGATCTGGCTTTTAATGGTTTTGTTTGTTCCTCCTGTCAGATATCATCTATACTGGAACCCAACCCTGGAGATTTCAGTGAACATTTTAGGTAAAATGAAAACCAGACTCCTCAGTCCCTATTCAATAGAGAGCGAGCATCACAAAAGGGCACTTTTCTAAGTTTCTGTGAAACCCGGTTGCAATTCTGCCCTGGCACCATCTACTTATGGAAATTATGGAAGCTGAGAAAGGCCACGAAATATCATATTTTTTTTGTACTGTTTCCTCATGATAACAGAATAATTTTCATGAGAAAACATCGTAGCCGTATGATTTTCTTGATCAAGAGAAATCGAACGTTGTTTTCTCGTGACAGGCTACGTTTTTTAAAAGGAGTGTAGTCTCTATACCATCAGATAAATTTACATTGAAGAAGTAAAGTTAACATTTGATATCAGAGCCATTATTTCATTTCAGATACAAATTGCTGGAGTGCAGTGCATAAATATTAGGCTATATATTTATCCTTCCATTCCATTATCACAATAAAAAAATGTTCTCGAGATATAGAGAAAATTATTCTATTATCACAAGAAAAACAGCTTCATAATCTGAATGTTCTCTGTGGAGCAGTGTAGTGAAGTATATTAGTTTTTTTTGTATTTCAGGTCTTTGGTGAATTATGCTCTCTATCATAATTATCTCAATTTGTGGTTAAGAAGATTCGCCAGAAGAATGAAGTGCTTTAGCTCACTGGAACATCAGCAAAAAATACTTTCATAAATGAGATTTTTATAATGCTAGATACTGTTCCTTCAAAACAGATTGGAAGCTTCCCTTTCTGTTTTTTAAAGAGAAGCGATTACTCACATCCGGTACGTTAATCAATGAAGATTAACCACGTAGATAAACAGGAGGTTTTAGGAAGGGCAGCAGCTTAGCGTTGGCATGGTCTGACCTCAAATCGCTGCATCTCCTCCCCAGCAAACCACAGAGAGGCTCTGCCTGTAATCAGTGGGAAAATCACTGCTGTTTTGTCTTTCATGGGTTTTTTTCGCATCTCAAAATAGTCAAAGATAAAACCATAGCAAACAGGAAAATGAAGGAGTGCACTGTAGCACCCCATGTGGTGCAGTATGTCACAGCCAATGTGTAACACAGTGTACAGCTAATACAGTGCACTGTTAATACAGCGCACAGCTAATACAGTGCACGGTTAATACAGCGCACAGCCAATACAGTGCACAGTCAATGTTTTACTTTATTTTTCAAAGCGGACTCATCATTCCAGGCTTTTTCCTGGATTTAAATGTACAACCATAAAAACACAAGTTTAATGAAAATGTCTGAAGCACTGCTTCCCCAGTCTTGCACTGCTTGTAATTGTAAGTGTGAAAGTAGCTGGCTTTGCTGCACATGTACATGTTTGTGGTTCCTCTGTAGGGCACTGCAGAGTGTCCTGAAGACCTTAGAGCGGCCTGGGGATCTTAGAGTGGCCTGGGGGCCCCAGCAAACTTTCAAAGACCCATAATTAAACCTTTCAGACCTCCACAGTGTGCGCGTTAATGATTTTGTATCACCTTAGCATTAAATTACCCTGAATTAACAATCATGTATAAAATAGAAGTCATACAGCTTTGTACTCAGCAGATGTTATCGAGGCCCCTGGAGGCAAGAGGACATCCATTCTACACTGGCAACACAATGCAGCCTGGCCCCCACACAGCTGGCTGATAAGACGGGGCCCTGGCACAAAGTGAGGGCCCTCTATGGATCCCCTGCCAGGGAGGGCCCAGCCAGCTGGCCACCCCGTTGGGGTGTGACGCGTCACGCCCATTATTGCTGAGAGGCACTGGGTCTGCCTTCTGTATTCTCCCCTATTAGCACATGTAGCTCATCCACCTCTGATTATAATGTAAGGGCTATAGATTTGTCAAAAGCACAGAACCTTTTGGCTGTAAAAAAAAAACTGCCAATGCATTGAAGCTATGAGAAGCCATTTAGGGCAAAATTGAATACTTCACTTGCACATACATATATACTGGCACTAAGCTCTTGCACATACATGCATACTGTCATGCATATACATATATAGAGTCATGCATGTACCTACATACACACATGCACATACATATATATGCATACATAACATATATATGCTACATAACTTATGAGAGGTAAGCTGATGTCTTAAAATTACCGTTTGATTTTAAAAATATGAAGCGGAAACACATCCTAAAGGCCAATCTAATCCTTTCACGCTAGGCAAACCAGCCACTATTTATGAAAGAGGCAACAATAACTGGGCACCAACAGTGAACACAGGACACAGCAGGCTGTCATCATCACAGGCATTAAGAGAGGAAAGCAAATACAAACTAATGCTCAAACAGCCCCTTCTGCCAAATGAAAGCCACACAGATTCCACTGACAAATCAAACAAATACTTTAACAACGATGTCATCTACACTCCGGAGGATCCTGAAACAGGGGTGGATGCCAGACTGATCTGATGCTGCATGATTTGTTAGTAATGGAATCATGTACGGTGCTGTACCTTCTGAAATGCTGAATGTAAACAAGGAAGACGCAGAGGCTCAAGTAGACAAAATAGCAGGAATATGCTGTGCCGTAACAAATCTGTCACTTTGTTGTTCCATCTGAGTGAGAATTTCTGGAATTTGAAACATAAAGCAGCAAGTACTGACAAAGCAAATAATGACTTTTGTTCTTGCTTAAATCACAATCACTTTATTCACATGCATCATAGGACTCAGTT
Source organism: Paramormyrops kingsleyae (assembly GCF_048594095.1). Lineage (NCBI taxonomy): Eukaryota > Metazoa > Chordata > Actinopteri > Osteoglossiformes > Mormyridae > Paramormyrops > Paramormyrops kingsleyae. The sequence continues at coordinate 16,663,526 of NC_132807.1, forward strand.
AAACAGTGAGGACAAAGGTGTCTGGGGGGGACAATGGGACAAAAAGAGTGCAATCAGGACAAAGTGCAATAAGAACAGGACAGTGCAACAAGAGACGAGAGTGCAATATGGGGAGTGGAACAAAAAACATGCAATAAATACAGTATATTCAGGGCAAATAAGTTTGTGTAGCTTCGGCAAAATGCTAAAAGAGCAAACACATATGTAAACAGTACACACAATTGTGTGAACTCCATTTTTTGGGAAGCAATCATGCAGGTACTTATGGGAATAATGAAGGCTCTCTGGGAGTGATTGACCAAATAAGTAGTTATAACTTATGTGCGATCAAACCAAATTTGCTGTAATAATGATGAAAACAGGCACAGCACTATAATGTCAACATTAAAACATAAAACAAAGTAATGGCTTAACGGTACTGTTACATAATGAAATCAAGATAACGATAAAATCCAATAATAAATGATGAATAATATGCAATCAGTTTATACTTGTGTTTACCCATGAATACAGACAAATATTTTGTCCATACCTTTTCCTCTTCAGTTCTTGCACCCAGCCAGAAATTACGAAATATATGTCTCCAGGCTTATAGTCGCTTTCATTTGCTTCAGTCAGGTCACCCAGTTTTCTCTTTGTGTCTTTTGCTTGCATCTGGTAGTAGCTGATTCGTGTACGCAGAGTACTCCATTACTATGACTAAGAAGTGCACCAAGATGGCGACAGGAGGCAGAGCTAAGCGATTGCACAATAAATTGAACACACATATGCTGTTTTCCACTTACCTCAGAGGTCAAAGCTGGGAATAATGTCACACTAGAGTTAATTAACTGCATTCCAGTACAAATTGGAAGGCTATTTATTAATACCAGGGACCTGTTTCAAAAAGCAGGATTTCTTGCTTAGCCGGTTAACTTGCTGGATTTAAGGTACCCCAGTTTAAATGAATTCCGACTTCAGTGGGTATACCAGTTGAAAATTACAACTAGGAACTTGGAAATTCCAACTTCCTTGTTCAAATGGGATGCACATGTACTGTAGCAATACATTCATACATGTATACACACATACATGCATTCTCACACTCATACACATAGATGCTGACATACACATGTGCAGGTATGCATTTTCACACTCATATACACTCATAGTCATACACACATATTCTCATGTTATGCATACATATGTATGCATGTGCATGTTTGTATGCATGTGCATGTTTGTATGCACACGCTGTTGTTTTTGTAGAGGCTGTTGTCTTCTGAAGCACAAGAGATAGCTGACTTTGCCCAGAGACACTGAATAAATTACAAAAAGAAAACTATCGCTGCTGAAAACTAAAGTTAAATATGGACTTGCTGTGCAATTGGCAATTTGTCAAGCTTTTCCCTTTGGGAAAATAATAACTAGTTTTCTAATTAAAATATATATGCTGAAATATATATAATTTGGCAACTTATTGATTTTTGAAACTGAAATTTTACAGCTACTGCTGCTTACTGCAGTGTCTGGAAGAGGCAGTAAGATGTAAAGACTGGAGAGTCCCGACTTTTATCAGGAAGGAGGATGTTCTGATCTGACAGATCAATACGGAGGTGAGAGTTATGTAGAGGGCAGCCTGCAGATGGGATTTGTGGGGCTGTTTAGGATATACAGTTCTGGGTGAGCCAGCGTTTGGGCCACTCCCTTGAGGCTTATGGAGGCTGGCTGAGAAATCTCCACCGACCACCGACCCACCTGATAAGGAAATGAATCAAGTGCAAAAGTGCTGATTGCGGCAGCGCTGCCATGGCAGGCTGCTCTGCTGGCATCGTGCCGCTGGGTCCCGTTTCGTCTTAATGGAAGAGAACGGGGGGGGGGGGTGGTGGCTCACATATGGCCTTTATTGGCTTCAGTTGGCTCGTTTCCATAAAGACTACCCCCACTAGCCCTGCACATTAGCACCCAGCAATGTAAACATTAATCATCTCCCCCCCCTCCACCCTCCGCTATGTACTGTAATGTGCTTGGTAAGTGCAGACTCTCTGGCCTTGATTGTTGTAGACCACTGGAGGAAGAGGGTCAGTAGCGTGGTCTACAGCGATCAAGGCCAGAGTCACCAGGGGCCAGAGGAAGAGAGCCAGCAGTGTGGACTACAACAGAGGTAGAGAACCTGTTCCATGGAGGGCCAGTGTGGGTGCAGGTTTTTGGGATGACCTACCAATCAGCCAATGACAGTGGGTCCCCAGGAATGGGGTTGAAAACCACTGTTTTATTATTGGGTGATTGAGAGATATCATATCAAAAACCCGCACTTTCACCAGTCCTCCATGGAACAGGTTCCACACCCTTGGTCTACAACAAAGAGCAGAGAGGCACCAAAGGAAGAGGGTCAGCATTCAGCGTGGTCTACAACGATCGAGGCCTGATAGTCACCAGGGGCTGGGGGAAGAGGGTCGGCAGTGACGTCTACAACAATCAAGGCCAAAGAGTCACCAGGGGTTGGACGAAGAGAGTCAGCAGCACGGCGTTCAACGATCACCACCAGAGAAGCACCAGGGGCCGAAGGAAGAGAGTCAGCAGTGAGGTCTACAACAATCAAGGCCAGAGAGTCGCCAGGGGCTGAAGGAAGAGAGTCAGTAGTGTGTTCTACAACAATCAAGACCAAAGAGTCACCAGGGACCAGAAGAAGAGAGTCAGCACTCAGCATGGTCTACAACGATCAAGGCCTGAGAATGGCCTGGAGCCAGTGTAATAGAGTCAGCAACGTGGTCTGCAATGCTCAGAGGAGATACACAAGGGGCTGGAGGAAGAGATTCAGCAGAATAATCTGCAAGAGTCAAGGTCAGAGAGTCACCAGGGCTCGGAATGATGTGCCCAGACGCATCACCGAGAAGGAACTACAGAGTACACAGCCATGGTCCGCAGAGCATGTAGCATGTCACACAGTGGAGAGCCATATTCACAGGCATGTTCAGTGGTGCTCAGGTGAGAGGTCATGGGAGTTCATTATGATTTCACACTGCGCAATAATGGAGATATCATGGCGGTACACTTGATATACAGGTGTGGTGGGATGGAGGAGTTACTAAGGTTTCAGCATATTTAATAGGCTGCCGAGGGGGATCCCTACCATTTGAGTTGGACGTGATGGTATAAATGACAGAATCTTATTACAGTACCGTGCAAAGGCTGAAAGGTGTTCAGCACCCTTATTTTGTTCCAAACTTCATTTTAAATTTGAAATAAAACCATCACATAGATGGAAAGTAGCACGCTTTGATAAGATTGTAGCAGCGTTATCCAGTTCCTCAATGGTGGCATCATTTGTGTCATTTGTGTATCTTTGTGTAGGAAATGAGTGGCAAGCCCAGATCTTAGTTCCCACATTGTTACTCTGAGTTAAACAGAGGACAGCTGCTGTGTGCTTTTGTTTATGGTCAGTGAAAAGTCAGATAAACTGATTCAAAGCTTAAAGGATGCTGGGCCTCCACGCATTGTGAGATCTTCATCTGCATGGCGCTGGCCTCTTCCGCTTCTCCCCAAATGACTGATCCCAGACACCCAAACTTCCAGAAGAAGAAAACCAGGGTGACAGGCCCAGCAGATGATGGAGTGGGTTCAGCAGATCTCCTGAACCCTGGACCATCCGAACTTACCAGCTGAAAGTTCATCCATTACAAGGGATTCTGTGTGTGCTGTTCAGCTTTATTATGGAGAAATATGAAAGATGAACAATGGTGCTGGGAAGAGGATCCCTGTACAACAGGAGCAGATAGATGTGTACTCAGTGACATCATCGAGGGACCTGCTTGAGTTTAGTAACAAAAGACAATAATCTCTTCAATCCATCTTCCTCTAGGTGACTTAAAACAAATATCAGCTGTGGACTTAACTCGGTGTGGTATTCTTTGCTTTCCCCTGAAAAATACCCATTAAAAATCTTCTGCGATTCAGTAATCATCCATGCATATTTCTCATTACTCTTATTTAATAGTGAATTCCCCCCAAAGGTGTTCTGCTCTCTCTGAGGATTGAAACTCTCCCTGTAAAACAAAGAGGAGCAGCCAGGAAGCTATCAAATGAACAGCTATTAACTAATGATAGAGTAGGAATATTAAAAAGCCTTTATAGACTGTTATGGGTAAGAAAAAGAACTGTATGGAGTGTGACCAGGTCTCAAAGCATAGGAGGATGATGCACACTCAGTCTGTACTTTGGAGGGTCCTTGCCTTGGGAAATCTGTGCTTCATGGGGTCTGTGCTTCCGGGAGTCTGTGATTTAGGGGATCTGTGCTTCAGGGAGTCTGTGATTTAGGGGATCTGTGTTTCAGGGAGTCTGTGATTTAGGGGATATGTGCTTTATGGGATCTGTGCTTCAGGGGATCTGTGCTTTGGGGAATCTATGCTTCATGGGGTCTGTGATTCAGGGAGTCTGTGCTTTATGGGATCTGTGCTTCAGGGGATCTGTGCTTTGGGGAATCTGTGCTTTATGGGATCTGTGCTTCAGGGAGTCTGTGCTTCATGGGGTCTGTGCTTCAGAGAGTCTGTGATTTAGGGGATATGTGCTTTATGGTATCTGTGCTTCAGGGGATCTGTGTTTCCGGGAGTCTGTGATTTAGGGGATCTGTGCTTCAGGGAGTCTGTGATTTAGGGGATCTGTGCTTCAGGGAGTCTGTGATTTAGGGGATCTGTGCTTCAGGGAGTCTGTGATTTAGGGGATATGTGCTTTATGGGATCTGTGCTTCAGGGGATCTGTGCTTTGGGGAATCTATGCTTCATGGGGTCTGTGCTTCAGGGAGTCTGTGCTTTATGGGATCTGTGCTTCAGGGGATCTGTGCTTTGGGGAATCTGTGCTTTATGGGATCTGTGCTTCAGGGAGTCTGTGCTTCATGGGGTCTGTGCTTCAGGGAGTCTGTGATTTAGGGGATATGTGCTTTATGGGATCTGTGCTTTGGGGAATCTGTGCTTCATGGGGTCTGTGCTTCATGGGATCTGTGCTACAGGGGGTCTGTGCTTTGGGGAATCTATGCTTCATGGGGTCTGTGCTTCCTGTTTCAGGATCCCATTCCCAAGAGCAGGCATGATGCTGAGTCCCCACAACCCCAGCCCTTTGTACCATCTTCTGGCCTTCCCAAATGTTCTGGCTTCTTCCCACTTCCTTCCAGACATCCAGGAATGGTGACAGAGCAAAGCTGACAGAACAGTACTAACAGGCCAAGGTCTGGAGAGTTCCTCATCACAGAAGACTTGCCTGGGCTGTTTAGGCCTTTAATGTAAACCCCCAGCCTCCCCTCCCCCCCACCAAGGGATATCTGCAGATGATTACATTGCTGAATGCTGCCCTGTGTCCCCCAACGGCGGGCGAGAGGTCAGGCAGTGAGACCCATCTGGGCCCGAGGCCTTGGGTCTGGATAGGCCTCTTAGCAGCTAGACGCCGCACAGCAGAGTTTGAGCTGCTCTCAGAGTTGATGGCAGCTTAGATTGTTATGTATGTTTCTCTGAGGCTGATCAAAATTCACTTCATGCATGAAACTGACACTATAGACTAATTTGGGGACATTGAAAATTTTGCATAGTTTACAAGTTCTGCTTTATTATTGTGTATTATGCACCATGCAGCTTACATTGGTAATAGTAATGCCCCAAGTTGTTTCTATCTCTAAGCACAACACTGGACACTTTAATACCAGCTAGAAGGGCTGTTTGTGCACCATTAAATGCCTCTTACTCATCCCTGAATTATGCCTGCAGTCTGTACCATACTTGCATATTAAAATATCTTTATATACGTCATATTCTCTCCTCTCATGTGTTACGGCCTCATTCTGTCAACTTGCCAGATTTCTGTGGACTTTTATTTGTGTCAATGAAGTGAGATACCCAAAAGAATGCTGATGACAGTGCTGAGTACCGGTTTATAATTAGAAGGGAAATATGAACATGTTCAAAGTTTACATTTTGAGCGTATAACAAAGGTCAGCCATCGAGCAGAAATGTAGCAGCCTGGAAAGATCTGACGTGCTGCGTTATGTTTTGTGATCTTTGTAAATTTCCCTCCTGTAAAGGCAAAGACGCTCCAGTAGCACACTCTGCTTCAGATACTTATGTAAATATGATGATGTGGTGGCTATTAAAGTATCAGCAGTGAAGGAACAGATTCTCATCCTGAAAATATGAGTAAGTAAGAGGCAAGCAGTGACTGGGTTCTAAGTATCACAAGGCATCTTTTCAGGAACAGAGCTCAGTCAGCCATGAAGAATCTGGAAAATATAAAACTCCACCTTGGGAATTCCACCATAAAACTTGTGTTATATTGGAGTTTTATAATAGAAAAAGGCTCTACTTACAGCTACATTTAAAGCTAATGTTCAGTAGAAAGGTGAAGCCATTGATCGGTCACAGTGCAGGGCAGTCAGGCTGCTCTTGCCAGGCGTCACACTACACCAGTAGTCAGAATGATAACTCAAACCACTTCAAAAAAATCTATCAAATATTTGAAAGTTGAAAGCTGCATGTGTAATTTTGTGCAATTTTTCTTTTTAAACACATGCTTGGACTGCCGGAACTGGCATGTTAAAATTGGGTCTAAATATTTATTTATACATTAGGGGCAATTAGGAAAATACCTTACCAGAAGATTACTGCATCTACTACTCTTATAAATTGGCTTAGGGCAAAGGTCAGTGTTTACTTCTATGTATATGTTTCTATGCATGCAGGTTGAGAGAGACCACATCAGCAGAGCGACTTAGCAGTCAGTGTCTCAAAAGATTTCTCCAATGTATTCTGACTTTTTCAGACTCTCTTGAAACGAGAGAAAAAAAAAAAAACTTCTCACTTTCTTCTCCCCTGAGCCATCTGGCAAATGGCAGACTCGACACTGTGAAGCATCACGTCTAATGGCTCACGGACAGAGCTCCAACCTCACATTTCCTCAAGCAGTATTATTTCTGGAGTCTTTCCACTGTGGTGTGGATGACTGAATCTGCAAAGATGACAGAACGGCGCTGCTTTTTAAATACATTTTGTAAAAACAACCCGGAATCCATGAATATCTTTTCACCACTTCTTTTATGAGAGAAAATGTAACTTCAACTCAATCATCCTCAGTTGCAGAAAAAACACTGCATTTCAATTGAATGGATTCAGAGCTCTTAGAAAAACAAAAATGCAAACTTATAAAAACAAGGAAGGATGTATGTGCATTTTTGCAAAAATACCCCCAAATAAGCATCGCATCTTCAGTTAAAACGGCATCTGCAGGCTCTTTGCACGCCATGTTTGCATTTAAGAGAGAATGAAACATGGTTTAGGTTAGTATAAACAGGCCTTGGGTTTATTTGATTTAAAAAGTATGGCAAGCAGAAACTAATGCACTTCTTAAACAGACGTCCATCAGCAGGAGGTCCAAAGGAAGCAGGAAGTCATGAGCACATCAGCCATGATGATCACTCACGCTAGATGTTCTGCTCCACACTTTTCCACCATGAGGGTGCTGGCTTAGGGTTCATGGCCATGCATGAGGAATGCAGCCTTTTTCCGCTGAGATACGCGAGATCCTTAATGGTCATTGTATTCTGTTCCTTGTTGCTGGGATGAAGAATGTGAATAGCCTGAACATTGTATGGGACCCTCCGCACCATGGCTTCAGACCCATTGGAGGCCCTTCAGGAATGTGGCCTCCCACTTGCTCACCATGTTCTTACATCACCATCACGGAGCCTCCTTGGTCCTTGATGTGTTGGATTATCTTTAGAGACATTTATGTAATGTCTTCATAGCTCAGAATCACTCTGTGATTACACACAAAACAAAACTCAATTACTGCAATGAGAAATCCATATGTCTATAGTTAATAGAGAAATTGAATTTTTGTCATTGAATGTAGGCTTTGTGTTGAGAATGAATGTTAGTGGGTAGCACTTTTCTTGAGTGGGGCACACATAATGTAGTAGTACACCCTTACTTAATGTATTAATTAACCAAAAAGTAAGTGTTCGTTGCGTACTGTTCCCATGTTCGTCCATCATTAATCAGTTCATCAACATCGGTTCATGTATTTCATGTAGTTACTATATTTGTTCATGATTTGTACTTCTGTAGTAAGTGATTTACTAAGTTCCTTGTGCCCCCTCAAGTAAAGTGTTGCTTTCAAGTGTTTCCCTCAAACATGACAGCCTAATCTGAGGGAAAGACATCAAAACCCTCTCCGTACTACTGACACCCATGTAAATGAGATTTATCTACAGAAGCTGACAATGATTGGCTCAGATTGTGTCTGTAAAACACGGAGGGGGGGAATCCAGATTCAGAGTGTTTAAATGGGTGTCAGAGCACATTACGCAAAAGTGTGATCGAGTTTATAAGCTGCAGCTAAAACAGTGTCTCTGGCCAGAGAAGGGAAACGCTAATGCTGTCTGCTGAATAATTGCTTCTGAACACCTTTGTGGTTAGAGCTTGTATTTGTATTTATTCACCAGAGCACAGTGAACTGTAGGAAACAGTGAGAGACAAATACACGGGCAGGCTTACCCATCATGCTTTCTTGAAAAAACAAATGAAATATCAAAACAGAAAAGAAGAAGCGAAAAGGAAATATATGATAATGGAACTGAAAACAAAAACTGACATGAAAATGAAAACAAACAGCTGTGAGAAATCCATGGATGAATGCATCAAATCTGGGTGTATATATCAAAGATATCAAATGTGTTCATATAATGAATACAAAGGAAAGTCAACGGTGGACTTTTAATTAGGTGGAAACAAAGAAAAGGGAAGCTAGAGGGAGTGAGATTAGGAATACTAGCATACTGTAGTGGTTAAGGACACTTACATGTTCAACAACATGGTACAGCAGTTAGTGCCTTGAATGAGACAAGAAAGCTGGCATGATGTAATAATTAAGGCCAATTAAGAAGACGGTCTGAACAGAGCAATGTGTGTAGTAAATGTGCATAAATACAGTGATGTAAATAAGCTGGGTGGATGGGTGGCATAAAAACACGTATCCCTGGAATGTGTTCAGGTTGCTCATGGACCAGTGAACATCATGAACCTCATGCACATGACGAAAACCGGGAACATCACACACATCCTGAACATCATGAACTCTGTGAACATCATGCATATCATGAACATCATGAACACTGTGAACATCATGCACATCCCGGACATAATTAACATCCTGAATATAATGAATACGTGAACGTCATGAACACAGTGAACATTGTGCACATCCGGAACACCATGTACAGCGTGAACATCATGAACATATGCATATATGATGCCTGCAAACAAGACTTATTCCCTAGCATTAAAAAATGAACCCCAGAACAACAGCCCCCAAAATTAAATAAATAACAAGAAGGTGACTAGGAAAAGGAGTCAAAAATAGGGACGGGGGATAATGTGGGGCAGTGATTAGGTTAAGATTGTCCAGATAGTTAGAGATGCAGGGAGCAGCAGCAGCATGGGGTACAACAAGATGGAGGACAGCAGAACAGAGAACAAGTGTGTGGGAACAGCAGCATGGGGAACAGCAGCATGGGGAACAGCAGCATGGGGGACAGTAACATGGGGGACAAGCAGGACAGCAAAATGTAGGATAGCAGCATAGGAGACAGCAGGACAGAGGACGGCGGCATGGGGGACAACAACATGGGGGACAAGCAGGACAGAGGACGGCAGAATGGGAGCAGATTGGAGGACAATATCGGTCCCTTGCAGCACTCCCATGACAGCGCCAGTGTTCCTCTAAAGTTTGTTCAACCTAGCAGCCCACTGCTGCATGCCAAGGAATTTTCAGGAGTAGCAGCTTCCTCTGTAGCCTCCATGTTGTCACACACGCCCAATCAGACCCTCAGGGAGACACTGAGGTACAACGCTGAAGCCTCTTCTCTCTTTGTCCTCAGACGTGACACCGGTCAGTGTCTGCCTGGTCCACCTGAAGTTCTCCACCAGCTCCTGTGTCTTTCCAGCAGTGAACTGCAGGTGGTCCTTTTTACACCACTCAGCAGGCCTCTCCACCAGACTTCCACACTCCCCCTCTCTTCCTCTCCACCAGACTTCCACACTCCCCCTCTCTTCCTCTCCACCAGTCTTCCACACTCCCCCTCTCTTCCTCTCCACCAGACTTCCACACTCCTCCTCTCCACCAGACTTCCACACTCCCCCTCTCTTCCTCTCCACCAGACTTCCACACTCCCCCTCTCTTCCTCTCCACCAAACTTCCACATTCCCCCTCTCTTCCTCTCCACCAGACTTCCACACTCCCCCTCTCTTCCTCTCCACCAGACTTCCACACTCCCCCTCTCTTCCTCTCCACCAGATTTCCATACTCCCCCTCTCTTCCTCTCCACCAGATTTCCATAACCCCCCCCCCCCCCATTGCTTCACAGATGTATCTCTGTCCACATAGTACTTTTTGGTCAATCAGAACTGACCACCATATACTTTACTCAACAGTTCCTTAAGCATTAAGGCATATATTCAGATTTGCTGAGTTTTAAGGCTGTATGATTGCTTCCTCACAAACCTAGAAAGGGCAAACTAAGTCCGGCCATAATTCCTCTCCTCCGAGCAAAGAGGTAGCAATTGCGACTTCAAAGTACAGTACAGTCAGTAACTCCGTGTTATTTGCAGTAAACTACCAAGTCAACATCTAGATCAGAGATATTTTTGCTTGTTGCGAAACAGCAGGATGCCAGATGTGTTCCTTCAAAACGCGTCATGGCTGGTAGAATATAACCACTTCCAGTCTGAGATGCCCATTTCCTGTGTGCAGCTGCCAAACGGTCCCAGTTCCCACTAAATCACAGTCTGGCTCCCAGAACAGCCGTGAGACACCCAGCAGTGTTTATGTCATTCTTACTGAGTCTTAGTGCTTTTAGTAATGAATAGGTCTCATTTCTACAGTAACAACTGCAACAAACTCTTCCTACATGTGAAACTCATAAGCTAAAATTGTAAACACAACCTCATTAAGTAATAAATTACATTTTATGTGCATTTTTTGGCTTTACTCTTGTGGGCCAGGGATTTAAGTAAGTGTGACAAAAAATGAAGTTTAATTCTGGGAAATTCCTTGAAGATTAACAAAGAATGTGAACAACGTAAAATTCATTGGCAGTTGTTTTAGTATTATCCCTTTATAATCCCCACCCCTCGCGTTATGAAATGACACTGTGAAAATGAACAGCAATGCTCACATGAGCCATCACTAACCAACCAGAAGGACGTCAGTAGCACCTTTAATGGGGAAAAAAAAGATAAATATGGAAAACAGAGAAAGAAAGATCTGGGAAGCAACAAGCAGCAGGAACGGCCGAGCAGAGAGGCGAGCGGGTTGCTGCGAGCCCAGCCGGGCTGCCCTTCTTCTTGAGCGTTCGCACCCTCATCCCCGCCTGTCAGGGGCCCCAGCTCTCCGCGCTCATCCTCCCCTCCTCATTGCCCGTGTATTTATTCATGTGCAGCCAGAAATAAATTGGAAATATGTGCCCAAAGTCACGGCAGAAGCACCATGCTGCAGATCGGATGCAGAGGTAATAATACGTGAGATTACAGCAACACTTCAGTGTTTATCGATTTGTTCTCGTCTCTTTCCTGTGTATTAGTAGGACCAGGGGCTTTACATGACATCGTGTCAGGTACCCCGTTTCCCAAATCTACAATTCTGAAGTGGAGACTCTATATATTGCTAAAAATTAGGTTCTGTAAAAATCTTAAGAAAGCATTTCTTGTCAGTGCATGTAAGGAAAAGACATTTTCATCATGTCATAAAAACTACTGGTATTACAGCTGTTTCCTGGCCATCTGGTATATCAGGCATTTTCCTGGTGGGCTGATGGGTTTCTGGGCCAGTGAAATGTGTAGCTTGGCAAACCTTATCATGGGGACCCCCCAGGTCAGCAAAATTTACCATGAAGCCGTAGGGGACCCTTAAATCCAGGGCCGAATTTTAATCCTGCCCTGGATTGTATCCATTATGTTTCATAATAAGATTCATACATGTTCAATTTTATATGGCCCTTTTTATGTTGAAGAGCAATTGCACTTAATTTACTTTCATGTACCCGCTTCCTTTCAAGCAAGCACCTGTTACTTTATAACAAACTATTGGAACAGTGAAATGAGAAACATTAAATGTCTGTTTTTGCTATAAGGTGTAACTGTTACTTAAAATATTTTTTTTGAATGTTTATAACTTAAAAAGTATTTCAGGGAGTGGAAGAATTAGTGAAGACCCAATGCAGACTGCAGAAGAGATGTGTTTGACTGCCAGGAAAGTGTAGTGTCACATGCCCTCATGACCCAGTGCAAGCAGATGCTGGGGATTACTCAGGCAGGCTGAAATGAGGACAGATGGGAAAAAGACTGTGAAAGATCAACAGGCGGACCAGTAACAAATACTATATCTGCTTCTGTGGGTGTGTATGTGTGTGTAATTATTATGTTGTGGGGTCCAGATTTCCCCACAATGTGATTAAAACTGGATACTTTTTACCTCGTGGGGACATTTTTCCAGTCCCCGCAAGGGGAAACTCAATTCTATAAAAATCTGCGACTGCAATCAAAACACTAAAAATGCCAAAAGTCTTGTATTTTGTTTGGTTACTTATGGTTAACATTAGGGCTGGGTAGGGCTTAAGGTTGTCATAGTTGGGACTAGGGTTATGCTCATAGGAATGAATGGAGAGTTCTTATAAAGATATTAATACATGGACCCTGTGTCTGTGTGTGTGTGTGTGTGTGTGAGAGAGAGAGAGAGAGAGACAGAGAGAGAGAGCAAGAGAGTGAGAAAGAGAGATGCATTCTGGGAATGGACCATTGATGTGAGTGTCAGAATGAAAGATCCCACCTGCTGTGCTGACACAACCGGGCTTCGTGGTGTAGCCAGAAAAATAACCAAGGCAAAAACCTGGAAATGTCAGGAGAAGGCAAAAAAACAGCAATTCATGGTGAATCTACCTTTCAGTGGTCTGTATTTCCAAAACTGTCCTAATGAAAACAGTCCTGATCGTGAATCAGAAGTGCAATTTCAGTCATTTTTGCAAATGATAAATATCCCTAAATGAAACCCCCTACAACAGAGAAGCCAGTACAATGAATTACATCTAGCATATCAAAACACTGTCCAATAATAAACTACAAAACCTTTCACCATTAAGGTAATGGAAGTGTAGGTATATATGAGGTCACCATGACCCTGTACAGGACAAGCTGTATGGAAAATGAAGAGATGTTGTTGTGTTAAATTACTGTGATGTTGCCAATGAGGGGAAGCAGGCAAAGCGCATGTCCAGATGAACAATGTGTTCCCGTTAATAAGCATAAGGTGGCGAAACGCTTACGTAAGTGGGATGCCTGACCAAATCCACCCTCCTACTGTGATAGCCTAGTCATCAGCAACCACACGCATAAAATCACATCAGTTTCTTTTCACGGTTAAATCTAACGTGGCCCTTCAGGTAAACAAAACTGCCACATAAAAGATTTTCAACAAGCAACATTATGCTTCTAGTTAATTAGTAAGTTTTAAGGACAAAACCTAAAATTTGCGGCTTCATACCAATGGGTTAATGTTTCGTTATTTCATAGACCGTTAATTCAACAAAGCTGGGATAGGCCTACAAATATCTAAAATTACATTGAAGAGAAAATAAATCCCTTAAATGGTAAAGTTAAAATAAAGCACAAGATAAAGATAAACCGACTAATTAGCTTTAGTCACGTAAAATAAGATTAGCTGAATTACATGCTTATTGCCAGCGAGCGACTGCTCTTTGAGGAAATTTTAATACCGCACTTATATTTAAATATTGCATAAGTTGTAAGGTCAACCAAGGCGTTTTTAAACAATTTAATTCAAAAGGAGCTTACTTTATATATGTATGCCAGTCAAACGGAACAGATTTAGACTTATTTATTTTTGTCATTATTATTATTATTATGTATTGATTCGCTTGCTCCGTCGATCGGTACTCCGTAATAAGCCCATGCTGGTCGTTTGGACACCCTGAAAGCTGCCTCAGTATCTAGGCATCGTAAGTATATCCGTTGCTGGTGGACCAGCAAGCAAAGGCTGATAGATGTAGGCTATTTAAAACCACGAGAAAACTTAACTGGACACTAACTTATATCGGTTTGTGTAGATCATGATGTAGTAAGTACAATATTTAGAATGGTTCATTTTAAAGAAGTCTACGAATATATAGCTCACACGTCGCAACTCCCATATCCTTGTATGAGAGTGCTCAAAAGCAGACAGGGAAAGTTTGAACACAAACGTGGGATTTAACTGAAAATATTGCTAGGTAGTATATATGACTGTCGGCGTTAAGTTAGTGTTTCGTATATAAAGCCGAACTAGACAATTTCTAGAGAAGTATTGAAATATACCGAAGTAGTGAGCATCCTATAGTCATAAATGAAAACGGAGCAGTAGCCTAAGTTGCGAACAACGAAGCGATATGCATGTTTTAATAAACGAGGTCCGTAGTATTATAACCAAGATCCATATAGCATTATTAACCAGGATCAACAAGGGTATTATAATTATAGCCAAGATCCGGAGTATTATTAATCAAGATATGAAGTAGTATTATTAAACCGATATCCATGGTAATAGGCTATTAATCGAGATCCGTGGTATCATTAACTAAGATTAATAGTATTATTAACCTAGTTAAAGAGTATTGTTAACCAAGGTCTGTGGTATTATTAAATGAGATCAACAGCATTAGCCTATTAACCAAGATCCGTAGTATTATTAACCAAGATCCGTATGTTTCTCTGAGCAACTGTTAGGAATCAGGGCTGTGCAAACATCTGAGTCTAAAGCAAGACTCGGCAATCACGGCAGCTCCTGGTGGGAATGTCCACGCTTTGTTAAAGTCTGTTGGCACATTTCAGCCAGTATAGTTCAGCCCCTGCCTGGATGTCTGGGAGACAGACAACGGCGTTTCCCTCCCCTATCTTTCCCTGTGAATTGCTCTGTTAAGTAAACATCATCAGAGCCGTGCGATCCTCCGGGCTGGGAGTGCTGGGTCTCACATCCGCATGGCTTTATGTTCTCGGTAGATGAGACCGTCTTTTCACAAGCAAAGGGAGGGCGCTCCGAGAAATTGACAAGTTTGGTCAATTTCTGGAGTTGTGGGAAGGATTTCCCTGCTCCGTTCGTCCGTTTTCTCTTTCTCTCGCATTGACTGCCTGGATAGATCTGCCGATATACATTGCCCAGGATGGGAATACAGCCGCACGTACTGCTGCTGCAGTGTCTCATCTCCACTTTTGCATGCAATGTCTTCGCTTATTCCGAGGAAGGTGCAGATAAAACGGCCAAATCGGACGGATATTGCAGCAGGATCTTAAGGGCTCAAGGCACCAGGAGAGAGGGCTATAATGAGTTTCGGCTCAGAGTGGAGGGGGACCCCGAAAATTACCAGCCTGGGAGCACTTATAGAGGTACAGTATGTCATTATACCGCTTATTCATTTGATACGGCATCTATTATATACGTACCTGTGGTCGTGTTATCTCTTACCCAGACCATGATGTCATTGCTAGATTAGGTTAGAGTGTATGAAGTGTGGGACACATACAGTACAAAATGTCGCAGCATTTCGGTAGCTTCCAGCTTGGCAGCATGTGAAACTTTTGCCATGTGCTTTAATGTTTCACTGTTAGGTGGTATGCCGCAATCTTAACCGAAATACACATGTCAGTTTTGAGGCTGCCGGGCCATTACGGGTAAAACTTATTTACATCGACCTAAAACGGTTTGCGTTAATCTTTGCCAAGCTAAAAATATTATCAGTGCAGAAAAAAAACAATAAAGCATGTTCTTCATGCTCGTTATAACGACATGAACTTTATACGTTGCATTTTGATTGTAACACAAACTGGTAATGCCTTTTGGTGAAAAAATCATAAAATGAACAGCCAAAGAGCGAATGTCCTTAACAATGCAATTTTTAAATAGACCCAGTTCTTATTTAAAGCTTCGTTACCTTTGTTTATTAACAGGAATTATTCGGTATTTTAATCTAGAATTTTAATTATACGCTATTAATAATTAAAAGATCGCACAACAGTAATAAAAAAGCAGCTTCAACATCATCAACAACAACAATAATAACGATAATGATCTTAATGGATTAATTACAGGCATTTTTTTCGCGTTCTAATATTTGTCAATAAGGTTTATAATGAAATTCAGAAATTAAGATGAAAGCATCTTTACCAGATAGGGGCCGCAGTTCCAAACGGAAAGCCTTTAATAGTGCTTGTTTTGAATGTCGCTGTTATGTCAGTAAATTATGCAGGCGAGTTCACAGGCACCGGCTCAATGTGTGAGCTTCATACGGAGCTCGCGATAATCACTGCTTAAAAACCTTTTTATTAATTACACAGTTACTGCGAATGACCCGAATTTTACCATAATCCACCTTTCTTATGGTTTTCAACGGAAAATATGAATAATTTATTAGATTGCCGTTAACCTGAAAGGTATTCTTCTCAACTGTCCCTGCTGATGAGTCAAAGTTTTGGTTGTAAATATTTTTTTTTTCTGGAATATCTAAGTTAAAGCCTGTTTTCTCAGACATTGCAGACAGATTTGCATCCTGTTCTTCATTTCAGGAGTATCACTATACCTCATTGTATTCTCTCTTGATCTGCAGTAATTGCCATTTTGATTTGTTTTCAATTATTATAACATACCTTACAGTAAGGATTGGGCAAATACAATCATCCAGAAAACGTGGTCGTATTCTGTATTCAGGAAAACATTGTGTAAGAAAATTAAAACCAAACGACGCTGTATGTCTGACATTGTCCACTTTCTATTTTCAGTGACTCTGTACGCGTCCAGCCCTTCCTATTTCCGAGGCTTTACACTCATCGCTTTGAAGGAGGGAAAGGATGGCGACAAAGATGAAGATTATGCTGGAAATTTTCAGGTAAGACTCAGGAAATCAAGCATAAATGGACAATGCTGTAGCGATATGAACTGGAATTGTACTCGATGTGGTGACACACAGACGGATAACATCTTCAGGATCCTCACATAAACTTCACTTACTGGAACTTTTTTTTAAATCATCATCTGTGGTATTTGGAACATCACCGGTCGCTCCTGACCCTTATGGCGGTCATGTAGGTACCTAGAGGGTATGTCGGTGGCGACTGGGGCAAGCAGGTCAGTGGTGATGCCGCAATTCTCACGGCGGCCTGCGGGCATGCATTTCCACCTGCCACTGTTTACAATAACACTATATGCGCTGCTGCAAAGGGCTCCTTTACTGCCCTGCCCCCCCCCCCCCCATCCCTCTGCCCCCACCCTCCACCAAGGAGTGAATGCAGAAACATCTTCACAAGCTGTAATCCTGCGTCCTCTTCAGCTGAAGGCTGCTGACGGCTGTGGTGTGCTCACGCTGCTTCCCATCCCTGGTTCTGCATGGCGTGGTGCTGGCTAGACTTGGCTTCAGCTGATTCAGAAAGTGAACTGCAGCGTTTCGGAGACACTCGAAAAATTCATCCAGCAAAATGCGTCGTGGCTGTGCTGAAGGCCTCATACTTTTACACGAGGAACCTTCAAAACGTTTTGACGGTCCATTTTTCATTTTTAAGGAGATACAGTGCATAAAGTGATATTTATAAATGTGCTTGCATTCTAAAATACACGTAATATTTTTATTTTGAATGGCCTATATACCGATAGATGAGTAGGAAACTCTGACTCCACTTTCACACTCCTAACTGACAGGCTCCCTGTCTGGCACCAAAGCCCCATTTATAAGCATTTATAAATCTGCTACATCACCGCTTTTTCTGCCTCTTCCTCTGGAGACATAAAGGCGCGAATCAGTCTGAGCCAAAACAAGCGCACTGACTCTGATTTCGCTATAAAATGTGGAATATTAACAATATCACTGAAGCCACATGCACCTCTCAGCCAAACATGTTGATCTTTAATGGGTTGATTAGTTTGTTTTTTTATATGCATGAATTGTGAGGCGCATTAGTCTTTAATGCAGATTACAGAATCCCTTGTAGACATTCCATGGTGTGCAGCACCATTCCGCCAGTTACACAGAATAATAGTTTCCAGGTGTCTTCAAGTTGAGACAAGTGAAAAGTGGATGAGGGCTGGTTCCCAGGGCAAGCTGCTATGTGGCTGATGTCACCTCAGAGAAGCTCTCTCAGCAGATCTGCTGCGGTGGCAGCCTAGCTGTTAACCTGTGTCTGACTCCACAAATTACTGCGCCGTGCTAAAGCCGAGTGATTCTATTAACAGACAACCTCTAAACCTTATGCTCTTTCACATTTGAAAGTTTGCACCTTTTGCTGAGGCCGGCAAAATGACATCCTAATGATTTTCTGCCGGCTTTATTTTACGAAAGCATAGCATTTATGAGAATTTGTAGGAACGGTGCAGCTGAGCTTAAATAATTCACGTAGCACAACTCTGTGGGGGTTTATTTCTAATGCTAATGAAAAATAATACACAGAAACCAATTTCTGTACACAATGGAACCCTGAGCAGCCCTTTTAAAGATCAATAGCTGACTTCAGAATTACATGGGAGTTAATTAAAAAGTATGTTGTAGACTCAGGCACTAATAAACCCATCAAAAATTGGATCAGAAATGTGCTCTTATCCACAACGAAAAATCTAAACAATCTCTTTGTCTAATTATGTTCAGACTTTGCAACAGAAATGCATTGTAACCCTGTAACAGTTATATAAATACACGTGCAACCTCGGAACATACTGAACTATATCTAACAGCGTTACTCTTACTTATTTGTGGGTTTACATATCAAAGTGAATTCAGAGTAAAATGTGTTTTTAATTTACTGAAGCATTTTTCGAGTCTTTAGAAAAGGGCAAGTGCAGCAAGTCATAATCAGTTTAGATGGGACACCTGATAGCAAATGATGAAGTCAGTCATTTTTATTGGTGTAGCTCCGTCAGCTGACCACAGGAAGTCTAATCAAGTGACCACAGGATGCCTGGTCAGCTGACCACAGGAAGTGAGAACGGGATTGTTGCTCTTTTCCATAGCTGCCCCTCTCCCATGAAATAGAAGATGGTTATCTTTATTCTTTTGGCTATTTCCTGGCTCTCATCAGCTTCCTATGCCGAGTGCGGTCCGCTGACATTCTGTATTTCCCTGCTGTTGCGAGCTGTTGATATTTAGCAGAAGGCTTGGGCGCCCATCTCAGAGTGACTCGCCGCTTCATGACAGACCAAATTAAATGTCAGGGGTGAAGAAGGGAAACCTCTTTGTGAAGCAGGTCATGTGAAGCATCACCTCACCCAGCATTATTATTATTAATATTATTATTATTATTATTATTATTATTCTGTAGGAAGCCTGCACCTTAAGCGGTTCTGAGTGCTGTTCTCAGCTTGAGGGCTTCATTTTAGTGGATGCATTGGTGCTGTAGAAAAATGGAAGCGGCTGTTCCTTCTTCCTTTGCGGCCTGTGACTGATCTGTGCCCCACGGCTTCGCCTGTGTAGTTGAGGTGTTGTGGCTTCAGTCTCCTCCCTATAATACAGGCAGACGGCTCGTCAAATTGGAGCCCAGTCCACAGGCAGTGACAGCGACAGGTCACTGCTGCCAGGTTGTGTGTAGCTGACAGCAGAGCAGGCCTCTTGTCTCCCACACGCTGACTCCTGAAGTGTGGGCTGGGTGTGCAGGATTGCGGAAGACGTCCTCTGTCCTGCAGGCCTCGCTCAGACACGCCAAGCTCCACACGGGGTACTCAGCAGGTCCCCCAAGCCTCTGCCTGATCGCATCTCCTGGGTCCGCTCCAGTACTCCCGAGTCATGCTCCCAGGGAGGATAACTGGCAGTGAGGCTTCCCCCAAGGTGTAGCCCAGTGCTGCTGGGCAGAAAAATACCTCTGGCAGAGCAATAGATGAAGTGCATTTTTTTTTTGCAGGTCTGCTGGGAAAGTCTCGTGGCTGCAACAAATTTTCTTTGCCTCTCGATGTCTCTTGGTGTACTTTTTCTGAACCCTTGGTTGTTCACGCACGTTAAGCGATTCAGAATACATAAAGAAAACATCCCCACTGGATTGGCTTGCAGCATTCGATGGACAGGACTTTTGGAACAGTGTGAACACACTGCCACAGAAACTCGGAGGCGACGGCGGCCTGGGGAGTGTGGGCTCTGCTGAAGTGCAATGCTGAAGTATTCTCCCCTTTGTACAACTAGGCACGGAGGCACACCTTCTATTTCCGTAGCCTGGATAGCAGTGTTACAGTGCGGCTAGTTCTGCCCCTGCAAGCTGCTGTTCATCACAGCTGGATGCCATTGTGCTCCCATGGCACTGTCATGGAGGAGAGGAGGACTGGACATGTGAGAAATCCAGAAGCTATTATTAGATGCCTTGGGAACCCGGACTGCTGCTTTATGACGTTTGTGCTGCTGCGCGTTGGACCTTAGATTGAGAAGTGGATTCCATGGTGGACTTGACTGCGATTTAAATCCAATTTATACTTCACTCTGAATGCAGAGCTGAAAAATTAAACACATGTTTTTATTATGTCTGGAGCACTTAGAAGTATATGACACATGAGTGCAATGTTTCTGAGGAAAGGACAGACTGTCGACTGGTAATAAATAACTGACGGTTGTCCCTCCTTCGGCTGGCAGAGCTGCAGTAGGAGCGATCAGCAGTTCCTGTGGTCACTCGTGCCAGGGCACGTTTGACACGGCAGCAGGGCTTTGGGCGTCGGGAAGCTCGCCGTCGTTCTGCTCTCGGGAGGAGCTCACATGGCAGCAGGGGCATTAGCGGGGAACAGCGGGCACAGATGTAGGTCTCATCCCTGACATAGGGCCTGCTTTTCCTCATACGGCGCAAAGATAAACGGGAAAATAATGTAGAGAAACACAGCAGATCTCACATAGCCATTTGCGAATGATCCACTGCGTGGCTTACAGCAAGCTGTCCCCTGAGGAAAAGACAGGAACGATTATGGAGGATGTATTCTGGCAAGGGGGCGGGGCTCAGCAAGCCTTTAGAAGCCCAGAGGATGCTGGGATTTCAGGCGACAGCTTCCAATGGCCTCCCCTTTTGCGGGGAGATTACCAGCATCCCCTGTAGGCCCCTCTTGATACAAACATCTTCTGCCTTCGCTACGAGCTGCAGTGCCTCATGATGCGGGCCTGATACGTGGCGTGATGTGTCATCGCTTAGGCTGCTCAATGATCTCCTTAGTTTTTGTTAAAATCCAGCACAGATTCTGCATCCGTTAATAGTTGGGTGGCGTCACACTTTTTATTATAATAGAATGTTGTCAGCTGAGACGTAAAGCTGTCGGTTTTCGGTTCAGTTCCTGAATCATGCCTGTAATTATATCGAAGTGTGTGTGCGTGACCGTAAATATCACACACTCTGTAAACATTGTAAATATTCAAACAGTTTCACTGCGCTCGTAATTAACATATTGAAGTGAAGTGATACATGTTTGCATTTATTTCATTGAAATGGCAGAAATGTAGCTGTCAATTTGTCTTAATTCTTTTAGATCATAGATGAAGAGGACACTCAGTTCATGACAAACTGTCCACCCGCTGTGACAGAGAGCACCCCGAGGAGAAGGACGAGAATACAAGTGTTCTGGATGGCGCCCCCCGCTGGCAGTGGCTGTGTCATCCTGAAGTGAGTATTGTCTCTGTTTGTTTTCCCAGGAGATGGGAAAGGGTGCGGAAGACATTAGTCTGACATCCAGCTGGAAAGGGGAGATAGCGATGAGGGAGGGAGGTGTGATCCTTTACTTACCCCACTAAGCCATTAAAGGGACAGTTCTTGTCCTGAGGTGAGTGACATAGTAATAGTAACACTAAGTATAGTATAATCTGTCCGCCATAGGCAGTGTTTCTGATGTGGTCCGAACCCAGGCCTGGCTGGATGGGCAGTTTGCAGGAAGTTGGGAACAGCGCTTAACCAAAGCTGGTATTTCAATGCAGTAGGATCTGTGCCCACCATCTCGCCCTGGCAGGACCCTTGGGGCCAGTTGGTGGGGCCCTAGGTGCTGGCAAGGTCCTCAGGGCCGACGCTGTCCTAGGGCCCAGCTGATTGGGGCCGTTGGTGCTGGAGGGGACTTTGGGAACACTGGGGTCCCAGGGGCCACCTTGCGACCCCCTTGGTGTTGGCAGGGTCCTAGGGGCAGCCAGCAGGGACCTCAGTGTTGGTGGGGTCCTCGGGGCCAAGAGGACCCTCGATGTCAGTGGGGGAGAACATTGGGGTGTGTCAGGGATATCAGAGATCTTCCTTGGTGTGATTAGGGCCATCATTTCATGGAGTTTATTATCTCAACTTGGCCCTTGGTGTTGGTGGGGCCCTTGGGGCCAACTGGGCCCTCAGTGTCTGCAGTGCCCTAGGGCCAACAGGATACTTGGGGCCATTGATGCCCACGGAGCTGATGTTTAGATACGGTGTCCATCACGTATGGATACAGAGGTCTGGTCTTGCATGTCATTGCCACGACTGCATTACTACATACCTTAATTCAGACATCAGCGCACACTGGCCATTTCAGATCATAAATGCATATATATTTCACAGTAACACACTTTACTATATGCTCGTCAAGTCGAGTGACAGCTGTCCAGAGAAACCGAACTTCCCGTCTCTTCCTCCGCATTTTCTGCATCACCGCAGTGTCCAGTTCCTCAAGCCAGAATCTCGTGCTGCTCCATGGACCATCATTCCCAGATTGCCCACGATGAGTCAGACGTGAATCTCTGTGCTCTGCCTCTGTGCCGCTGGCATCGTAGACTTTGGGATACTCTCCCCAGCAGGAGAATGCAGAGGGTAAATGGAGGAGAGAAAAGGGAGGAGATCCGGGGAGTGGGGGGGGTGGAGGGGGGGTGGGGGCACCAGAGTTTGCAACGTAAAGTTGAGGGACTCAATTAAATTGCTGTTAGATGGTGCCACTGGAGCAGAGCGGGTCCATTTTCAGGATGGTACTTGATTGCATGGAACTGGATGGCAAAGAGAGACCCTCTCATGAAGAGGCACATCACAGTGCTCCTTATAAAAGCCGCTGAGGAGACCTGGCCAGCGAAGTCTGGAGCTGGAGCTGGTTTGCTTGAAAATGCCTTACAGACACCGTGGTCTGTCAGGGATATCAGAACTACCTCAGGATTGTTCTTGGTGTGATTAGGGCCATCCTCACTTACAGGTTAGCATGGACCAGTCATGAGTGCCACAGCAGTACAGTAGACTGGCTTCTCCAGAGATTTTAGCGTTACGTACAGCACACGGAATCACACACTAGCTTGAGGGCTCCGAAGGCCTTGAAGCAGTTTTATGGCTACTTAAATTACACTTCCCAAGTGGAAAACGTAACAGGACTGTAATTAATACAAATGAGCATTTATATGTGCAGTGTTCGCTTTTATTATTCAGCTTGCGAAGGAGAGCAACATGAAGTGAGGCTGAATGGCTTTATAAATGCTATATTACAAACATTAAGCCCCCTTAGCTATGGTAGGGAACTCCGTGAAGACACATCATCTACCTGAATTATAATAGATAGACACTGCATCACCCCGGGCATTTTAGTATGAGAAATAATAATACCATCTAAGCAGGATGTTCTGTTAAACGAAGACTATGACCATCTCTCTGGTATGGACACTTCACGCTTCATGTGGCTTTCCTGGGGGACACAGCTCCACGCTTGTGATGGCGACTAATTAGCGTTTAATGTGCTGTTTCCCTGAGATCTCCAAGGCAAAGTTCCTCTGTAAATTCCAACAACGAATACAATTCACCTAATTCTTTATACATATGGAGATGTTTTGAATGATCGGTCTTTATTAGGCAACAACAAAACTGATGTAAAAGTTGCGCACCTGTCGTACATACACACACACACACACGCACACACACACACACACACAGACTCGCTTTAAATGGCAGGCATTAAGCACTGAGGCAGAGAAGTGAGTGTGGCCGTAATAATGCCTCGTTGATAGGATTTAGATTGGATGTTAAGTAACCATCAGCACGACTGACTGCCTGAAGTGCCTGCAGGCCATCCTGTGCTAAGAAATGTGAAACTGAGGTGCGACTGGATTAAATCATGAACAATTAAAGGTCTGCTGCTGCTGCTGTTGCCGCTGCTGCTGCGGTCGGTGAGGCCTTTCAGAGTCACTCGTATCTGCTCACCTGTAAGGATGATTCTGCCCCACAGTTGTCACAACCACCTCACGAAACAAAATACACCACAGTGCAAAAGGCTG
The DNA here is from genome assembly GCF_048594095.1 of Paramormyrops kingsleyae. Classification (NCBI taxonomy): domain Eukaryota; kingdom Metazoa; phylum Chordata; class Actinopteri; order Osteoglossiformes; family Mormyridae; genus Paramormyrops; species Paramormyrops kingsleyae. The sequence continues at coordinate 16,687,776 of NC_132807.1, forward strand.
CCACGCGAAAATGAAGATTAAAAGATTTTCACGTCAGTGTAAAACCATGATAGTGCTAGTTTAGCCATTTCAAAGCCTCTCCTAAAGTCAATCCAGTATTTGCAGTAACCATGTAAAATCCCAGCTAACAGGGAACGTTATCTGAGATTCTTCTCAAAGCAGGCAGAGAACGTCCTTACTGTTACATTAATGGAACGTTATTTTCACAATTTACATTTTAACAGCACGATAACCCACACACCTGGGCATCGTTTTAACACAATTAATGTTGGAACATATAAAAAAATATTGCGTTATAATAGTGCTGAATTTGTATACAATAAACACGCTGCCCAACCTTGAACCCATGACCTTTGAGGTGCAACACAGCCAGGTTGGGACAATTCCGGAATGCATTCATCAATTCCAAACCTTAAGAAATGGAACTGGGGTTCGGACTGGAAAAAAAGCTATGGGGAACAGATCTGGAATTGAATGTGAATTTCAGGGAGATTTAAATTCCAACCCCAGATCTATTTCCTGATTTGGATTGGAATTGTTGAATGCATCCCGGAATGGCCCCAACTCTGCACAACAATGTATTTCACTGCTCTGCTGTGCCATTCAACTGGCTGCATTATTAGTCACAGTTGTAGCAGTGGTATAGCGTTCTAGGAACCCTGGGAAAACTGGACACTTTGAACGTTTCCATTCCATAATCAATGTTTAGTAAACGTTCCTAAAAGGAAAAATTGTTAGCGGGGAATATACTGAGGTGCCGTATTATGGGTGTTCTAGTCATCCAAAAAGATATCACTGGGAAGACAATTTTTTATTGTTACTGCTCATTTGCATATATACTAATGTGAAGTTTTTTTGAGCTTATACACACTTTAAATATTTCCTTTGACAGCCTACGACTTTTGTGCAGTTCTGTATGTGCCAGTTACTTTATTACTCACTAAGAACACAGATATTTTGTTGCACTCATCCCTCTCCCATAATCAGGCAGGGCAGAGTCACACCCTGGGTTATACATACCATGCATAATAAAGGCCATACAGGGACAGCAATTCACCTTAAACTCATGCGTGTGGGGAGGCCATAACCTACATCATCTAACCATGCTCTCGTACACATTGCACGCTGTGGAGCATTTTACTATTCATGTGTGCATTTGAGATTGACTTTTCCTACTTTGATAATAACATTTGGTCTGGCAGTGCAGGATTGCTGCTTCTTCTGCATGCTGTCTGTCTGCTTGCACCCCTGCTCTCCGGTCTTGGGTTTGCATGTGTCGGCTGCAGTGGTACCATGTCAGCACGGCCCTCGGGAGTCCGGCATGTTCCGCTGGGCTGCCCGCCGCCACAGGCTCGGGTTTCCCCCCCGGGGGCCCTCTGGATGATGCCCATTCTCACTGGACTCCCAGGGCCCAGGCTACTGTACAGAACCTGATTCATGAGCAGCTCTGAATGGTTGTCCTCAAGTGACTTCATCAGCCAGATAATTCCGGGTCAGTGGAACCACTGTAGCTTTCGAAGTTTTACTTTTACAAAGTGTGCCACAATGAAGAACAAGGCTGTCTGCTCTCAGCAATGTAATTCTGTTTATAGAAAACATATCGTCCATCATCCATGGCTTTCAGTTGTTAAATACCCCTTAATATACATGCATCCGTTCATCTTCCAAATGCTTATGCTGCTCAGGGGTTTGGGCAGAGCAGAGTTACAGCCGGAAAGGATGCACACACACACACACACACACACAACAATGCGTGTACACAGAAATACGCACACGCTCTGATAAACATACTCTTTGGCCAATTTAGACATGCCAATTAGCGGAGATCAGAGTACCAGACAGCGCAACTGAATAGAAATATGAGAATATGTACACAGTATGCTTCCCAAGAGATGTGGATGCACCAAATGGCATGTGACTGATTTGATGATTGCACAAAGGAATTCTCCTTTACTACAAATTTCCAGCGATACTGAAAATGCACTTGGCTAAAACACATTTCATGTATTGTGTTTGGCAGAAATTTCTGTCTGTATTTTACGGTACTTGAGTGCCAAAAAGGCAAGTGAAACACAATTGATGAAACAAACACCATATGCAAAACTGTGAGAACAGCAATATGGCAGAGATGTGTGCTGGTGCCGACGGACACGGACTGCTGGAGAGGCTCTTTACCGTCCTGCAGCGTGCAGAGAACGTCTCGCCCATGCCAACTCCCCCTGCAGAAGAGAGAGCTGCCATTTACACACTTCACCAGCAGACTGTTTTCTGTGCTGGAAATGGGCCGCTGTTATCTCAGAATCTCAACAGGAAAATGGGTCTAGCTCTTACTGCAGTGAATTGTGGTGTGTAGCTGAGGGACCCATCGCCCGTACGTACATATGTGGGCCCTGTGATGTTAATTGTCTGGCGTGGAGGGCGGGTGACGCCACCTGCCTGATAATGGTGGTGTGACTGGCTGCGGCCCCCACGCGTGTGCGGGAAGCTGGCTGGCCACTTCCTTTTAGTATGAGGGTGTGATAGGAGCCACTCGTTTACAGATTTAGATTTAGATTGCTTGATTCGACTGGTGTGTAAGAGCTGTGTTTTATTTTAAGCTGTATTTCTTTGATAGCAGTAGGGTAAGGAGGAATTGATTTTTAAAAATTGAGTCAGGTTGAGCACAGAGTTACAGATGATCTGTCTGGCCTGGTGGAGGCTGAGCATTTATTCCATATTTTTATTTATGTTGTTTTCCCATATGCTTTCGATTTGTGTTGAATAACAGGAACCCAAAAATACATGCAGATCACCACAATTGAAGTTCATGGTAAAGACTGATGGATGGAGGAGCCAATTAGCATGATCGGGCCTGATCATATGACAGCAGCCCCATCCGAAGAGCCAGGCTGCCCCCCCTCTCCACAATCGCATTGTTTTGCACATGCAGACAGCTAGAAATCTGACATAGCGTGACGGTCTGTGGGCTGCATGGCGCCTTCAGGGGACATGCAGAGATATCTATGTGTAATCGGTGCTTCACCTGTCAGAAGGTCACACTGTAAAGACTTTATGGCACTGCAGATGACTTTGCTGCTGTTTTGTCTTATGGACTTTAATAATGCTGCAAATTGCAATCACTGCCAACCCCAGTGTTGCACATGGCTTATAAAATAACAAAGCTGACGTTATGGGAGCTGATTGGCTGATGTGGTTCACACCATTTCTCCATCCTGCCTTTCCGTCTATGGCCTCATTGACGGCTCCCAAGCGAGATGGTGCTGGAGATCTCCTTGCAGTGGTGACCTTTGATTGTTTCCTGAACTCTGATTCCTGCTTTACAGGGCCAGCATTGTGCAGAAGAGGATTATCTACTTCCAGGATGAAGGTTCTCTCACAAAGAGGATGTGTGAGAAAGGTACGCCGCTCATTACCACTGCAGAATTGAGCCAACCCCAGACTCAGTTTAGTTTCAATCCAGTTTAAACACGTAATTACAGGAGGAGCCGCCGAAGGGCGACTCCACAAGATTTCAAAGCCTGACGAATTCCGTCACCCGGGCCGCCGTTTGCCCGTTAATATCCACACTGCCTGCGGAGTGAGCATCCTCTCCCGCCCGCCTGCCCGCCTACTCACCAGGCACCGTTGTGTCACTTTGCAGAGTCGCTCCTTGGCGAGGCGACGGAAAAGCCCATCCTGGAGTGCTGTGCCTGTGGCACGGCCAAGTACAGGCTGACATTCTACGGGAACTGGTCCGAGAAGATGCACCCCAAGGACTACCCCCGTGAGTAACATCCTCGTCCTGCCTGCTATTCACATAACCTTGAAGCTGATTTAACGAGTGTAGATTAATCCCGGGTATTAGTGCTGAAGAGCTGCTTCCCCACTGTGATCAATAACGATTGGAGGACAGTACTGGGAAAAACCAGACTAAGACCCAGAAGCCTTAAACGGTATAGTCGTCATAGTCTCTATTCCCCCTCCAGCCGCTCCCTCAATGCCCCCCCCCCCCCATCATAACCTCCCTCCTCATGGCCCCCCTGTCATGGAACACTTTCCTCATGGCCCCCCATCTACACCCTCCCCTCATGCCCCCACCCCCCGTCATGGAACCACTTCCTCATGCCCTCCCTCCCATCACGACCAACTCCCCCATTTCGCAGCATAAAAATCCATAAAAAATTTCCTTTATTGTTTCTTGCCAAATGGTGCATAGGGGATGAGAGTCCAAATAAAGACCTAAAGCATCATTTGTGTGCGATAAAGAGCAAAAGCATCAATTGTGTGGAAGCACTTCACATTAAAAGCGAATAAAAATACAGTCGTCTGTCAGTATTTAAAGCAGAACTTAAATATCTGCAATGCAAATACATCTTAAAAGAAGACAGGTTTGACAGACTCATCCAGTAATGCATGATTAGCCATAGATATGTGACATTTAGCCTTTAGCCTAATTTACTTTCTACGATTCCTGTATGTCAAAATAATTGCTGCTAAAACGAAGGTTAGCCTGTCACTTATCCACATCATCTTACATAATACAGTACATAATAACCATATTATTTTTTAAAAACATATTGTGTGTGTTATGGCTGAACGATACTGGAAAAAGTTCACATTGTGACATTTGAAGTTTTTGCGATATTTAGGAGTAGAAAACCAACTATACAGTACAGCTATATAGAACTTATTTACCAAGAGTTTGTCAAATAAGTTGATGGTGTTGCCGTGAGTTGTGTCAGCAGACACAAAGCAGTGCTGACAAATCACTTGCTCAGTATCGACTCCAAGGAATATAAAATATTTCCATTCAGAGAAAGACGAATATCTTTTCGTGAGCAGTTCTTGTTCACTTTTCTCCTCTTTTCTTATTTTTGTTTAATTTCTCACAAACAGGCCACACGTTCTGTGACTGAATCACTTAGCAAGGACCAGAAAAATTATGACTGTCTCAGAGTGCGCATGCAGAGATCATGCTAAAGCAACACCGGTAAATTGTAGACTGATTTTTTTAAAACTAGATAACGTTGAGAAGAATCCATCATTAAAACTGCAAAACTTTTAAACTTTTTGCCAAGTTTAGCTTCTTGTGACTGAGTAAAAATGTTTTAGCACTTATTGATGGTTTCAACCCAGCAGACTATTGTGGTCCTTGCAGTGTGACAATTGCATGAGTACGGTTATCAGAGTATAATCGCACTTGGACATTTGACATCAGCTGTATCACTCCGCTTTACAGGTGTATCTAAAGACCGTTACATACGTCTCATCTCCACCAACACAGAGCCAGTGCTGGGCTGGTTCTTGCTTGGTGCCTTTTGAGAACCTGCCCGCGTTTCCACCTGTTCCAAAATGAATGTAGGCAGAAGTGAGAGTAAAGTAAGGGTTCATATATATTCCGTTTTGTTGGATTTATTTTGATCTATTTTGGATCTTAAATTTTTATAAGCTGTTGAACCGAAAAAAAAAAGTTTTCAGAGTATGACTCCTTGTGCCCTGTCTCTATTGCCTGTATGCACTTTTGTCTCTTTAAAGGCTCCCCATCTGTGTGAGTAAGTGAGTTTATTTTTTACTCACTTGTTGTTTTGTCTTTTTTAATAAAAGAGTGCTAAAAACCAAACTTTGCTGTCCGCCTTATGATCTCTTCACCATTCGAGCGCCACAGTATTTTATTTATTAGACCTACGGCATGGTTTTAATTTACAATACAAAGTGATTCCGCTAATAAGCTGGCTAGTTGTTTCACTGCTGGCATCGGCGATATTAGACAACACGATGCTGGTTACAGACTGAATTTTCCGGGTATGCAGAAGGTTAGGAGCGATAGCCCTCCCCACTTTCGCTGACGTTACAGGAACTATTTTTCTTTGCAGAGGCCTGTAAATGTTAAAGTAAATAAACAAAGTGTTGTATCTTATTACTGTTGCCTTATAAATGCTACTCAATGAACTGTTGTATAAAAGCAATAACATACTCGATGTCGAGCGGTTGCACTCCAATATATCACAGCCTGCAGCCTCGTGCCTACGACTGATTCACAGCTGTGATATATTGGAGTACAACCACATTCCTTCTCGTATATTATTGCTTAATTATATTATATTGGTTCTCTGCTATGGGCTGGCACCCCGTCCTGGGCCGTTCCCTTCTCTGTGCCTGTAGCATCCGGAATAGGCCCCCCCACCCTCGTCAAAGTCCCCCTCATCATGGCCGTCTCTTTTTGTTTAAGTGGAGTTGTACGATGTCACTGACGCTGGACGCGGCTGTAACTCACCACCGTCAGCGCAGCCATCAGCGTGTTCAGGCTTTCATTATTACCTTTGTGATGGTATAATTTAGTCCTCTCCACAGAACATTGTGCAGCTTGAGTAATTATTTAGCTTTGAATCTATGACATTTATAGTTAATTGGTGGAAAATCTCCTGATTTCCCCCTAACTAGCATGTAATCATCATCTACTCACAATCACACTTGTCCTGTTTGGTTTCAGCTGGTCGTTGCTCCGTTCAGCCCTGGAAGGCAGGATGTTGGATTCATTGATGGAGGATTGAAGGTTTTTTAAAAAGCATGGGATTGGCCTTAATGACCCCTCCCCAGGGAATTTTAGATTGTGATGTGTTGTGGTAGCGTCCTGTGTTCCTGGGACCTGTTCTTGGGGAACACATGGACGCACAAGTGGAACGTATTGTGATCAGGAGTGACGCTCTGCGGTGTTCATATGTACAGCAATGGCCAGTCGACCCCTGTGCTGCCATCTACTGGCCGCCACTCAGCGCCATGGGCGTGTGCTAAATAGGCTTTGTTGGGATGGTGATGACCTGATCACATGACAGGTTGCAAAGCTGCCCCTCCATGGGGACTTCAGCTGTAAACCCACACAGCTAAGTATCAAATGACACAATTAGGACTTGACAGGAGGTCTACTCTAATACTGAAAAGCAGGAAGCGGGCGATCAGCACTGGTACAACAGGGCTGAGCCTCAATGCAGGCCTGCTGGATGTAGAGGGATTGACCTTACATTGTGTGCGGTAAGCATTCCTGTGACGATGTGCATATGGTTTGTCACGCTGTAAATTGCACAGGAAAATGGAATGCTGAGGTGTTGTGGTAGCCCAGTGCACTGGAAAGCCTCCTGTTACTGTTCTCATATGCATTACATTTGTTTTGTTTTCAAAGGGAAGGCAGTGCATCGATTTCTTAGAACGCCTGAATGTCTGCGTCGCTGCTTTCCGTCTCTTATAAGCAGAGCTATGGATTTTGCACAGATGGAAACAACATTACATCATTCGACTGGCAAATTTATTTGCTATTATGCATAATAGCAGTGGGCATTTTCATGGAATAATTTCCAAGATTAAAGTAGCTGTATCAAAGGGAGATTTTGTACAGCACAAAGCGCAGGCTGGTTATCATGGTTGTATCTCCTTCTCCTTTGGGTACGAGATACACTCCCATCGTTAGATTTGATCTCCTTCAAAGACCACGCTTAGGTGAAGAGGGGAACTCTCTCCCACACAAAAGGTTTTTCCATAGGGTGCAGTTTCTGATGTTGTACTGAGGGTCAGAAGAAAACGGATCAGAGAAGGAAGACAAATAAGCTAGAACCAGTTATATGTGTATATACTGACGCATTTTATATATTAATTTCTATGAAGAAATTGCAAAGTGCTATAGAGTTCTTGGTGGGTGTCTGCATTTATACCCATATCAGTTGATGGAGCTGTTCATGGGATGCATTTTACAGTGAAATGCTGGTCAAACTGAAGAACACAGAGACTTTATGGAGGTGACCGCTGGTCAAGGCAGGCTGTTCCCCAAAGACTTTACAGGACAGGACACCAGCCTTTCCAGGCCAGCAACATCTGGGGATGTTATTTAGCTGTATAAGATTACATGAGGGGGTAAATTAGCCTGCCAGCACTCTGTGGCTAATATCAATGGCTTTTATCATTGCTTGTTGCTGCAAGGGTACTTTAGTGTACAGGTACAGTAGGTTGTGCTGGCTTTCGGGGCATTTATCTTCCAGAACCAAAGCTGGGTGAGATGAATGCAGTCAAGGTTTGTCTGTTGAAACGTACCAGGAATGTGAATGAGGTTCCAAAATATTTATAGGGAAGAAAAATATAAATACAACACTCTTAATTTTGCTCCCATTTTGCAGCAGTTTGGAAACAAGAAATCTGGGATTTTTGTAGGCACACAAAACCTATTTCTTTGGCAAATAAAAAAGGCTTTTGTTACTATTTAATGTATTGTGTTTCAAGGCACAAAGACATGGACAGAGAGCTGGGTTGAGGTCTCAAAGTGGCATGATTATTTTAAAATGCGAAACTACAGCAAGCCAGAGGGGAACAAATATGGAACCAAAAAACAAAACCCAGTAACAGTGGCACAGAGGGTCGGCACAAAGAAACTTGCAAGGGAGCAGGTGTCCAGTGGCGACGGTGTCCTCATGTGTTAGCGGTCTTTCCTGGACTGAGAGAATGGAGGAGAGAGAGAGTGTGAGTGGGTGGCTGGGGGGGTGACCGGTGAGGTAGGAGAAAAGCAAAAACCTCAACCCAGCGATACAGGCAAGGGTGGGCGAGGAAAAGCTCCACCCAGGACCCAGAAAACAAGTCATGGGGCAAGTCCAGGATTGGGTTCAGTCTGCTATTGTCAGGCAACGGCATGCAGTCGGACCCCCGGCACTCTGGATCAGCACACCGATGTCAGGCAGCATCACGCAGAAGCTGAAGAGTGGATGATTCCACAGGCCACAGTCAACCGGCTGATGGGCTCTATGGAGACGAATGGTGCTCGCCCCAGATACAAATACAGGAATTCTTTGCCATGAGCTGCCTTGTGTTTTGGGGTGTCTGCAACAAAGAGAGCCATGAATCCATTTCCCTTCTCAGATTTCCATTGATTAATTTACTTTCAATAAAATCTTTGAGTTTAAGTTGGGTGTTGTGTTAATTTTTTTGTTCAGTATATACACTCACTGGCCACTTAATTTGGTAGGCCTGTTCAACTGCTTGTTGAATCAAATATCTAATCAGCCAATCATTGGACAATGAAAGATTGGAAAAATGTTGCCTGGTCAGATGAATCTTGATTTCTGCTGCTATATTCAGGTGATAGGATCAGAATTTTCAGTAAACAACATGAAAGCATGGATCCATCCTGCATTGTAACAGCAATTTATACTGCTGCTGCAGTGTGATGGGGTGGGGGGGGGGTATTTTCGTAGTGCACTATGGCCTTTTAGTACCAACTGAGCATCAGTGCCACAGCTTACCGGAGTCTTGTTGCTGACCATGTCCATCCCTTTATGACCACACTGTACCCAGCCTGTAATGACTACTTCCAGCAAGATGATGCTCCATGCCACAAAGCTCATATCATCCCAGACTTTTGAACAATGAGTTCATGTACTCCACTGGCCTCCACAGTCACCAGATCTCAATCCAATAGAGAACCTATGGGATGTGGTTTAATGGGAGATTCACATCATGAAGGTGCAGATGACAAAACTGATGCTGTCATGGCAGCATGGACCAAAGTCTCTGAGGAATGTTTCAAGCACCTTGCTGAATGTATGCTGGCCAGAATTAAAGCGGTTCCGAAAGCAAAAGGGGGGTCCAACCTGGTACTAGCAAGAGAACCTAATAACATGGCCAGTCAGTGTTTGTGTGTGTGTGTGTGAGTGGGGCCAGCTTACCTTATGGGGACACAATGTGATGAATACCCGTTTTTTTCCCTTATGAGGACCAGTTTCCAGGACCCAGAAAGTCACGGGGCACAAAAAATATATAAATATATATAAATAATAAAAAATGATATATATATATATATGTCACGCCCCGCTCCGTCCGCTCCCGATGTGTGCCACGCCCACCTCGTTACCTCGTGTTCAGCCCTAATTGTGATCGCCTGTGTCCTGTTAAGTCTAGCTTGTCTTGTGTATTTAGTCCTCGTCTGAGTCAGTCTTCCCCAGACTTGTCATTGTATTGTCCGTCGATGTCCGTACCTGTCAGTCCGTTCGTGCAATTAAACCCAGTTTCCCTGACTTCCTGGCTCCGATCGCCTATTTCCCTGCTCGCCCGAGCCCGAACGTGACAATATATATATATATATATATATATATATATATATATTTATATATTTATATATTTTGTTAACATTCCATACAAATCAACTTCATGTTCCTTCAGGAATATGTAAAGCAGACTAAAATGTATTGTTCTCCATTAATTCTTTAAAAATAAGGTTTAATTTTGTTTGTTTGTTTGTTTTTACAAGGACTACAAGTGTGAAAGTTTTTGTCTCTTCCTCATGCTAAATATGAAGTCTTTCATATCACTGTATTTCCTTGGTATTTATTTCCTATGTTTGTTCTTATAGCGTTCTTAGCATATTTATACATGATTATTCCAGAGTAACTTGTGAGAAAAACAAGTAATATATGACCTTCAAAAACGAGAGCTACATTTTTTTCCAGCTTTGTACCCAGTTATCGAAAGTAGTGGTGTTGAAGTAAACACAGTTTGGTAGATATTTATGCTTTGTTGGGATTAACTCCAATATTCAACAACAATGCATGGTGTGGGCTGTTCTCAATTGATTTCTGCAGCATTAAAAGATAAACAGACATCAGCTTGTCCACACTTGCTGCTTATTTCAGGCAGTATTTAGCTGCGTGTTCTGTAGATTCTCCCGCGGCTCCAGTCATGCTGTTACGATGTGTCACTCAGAGAGTACGAGATGCGCAAGATCAGGTATCCATGCTGTGTCCTCATGTTTACAGGACGTGCCAACCACTGGTCAGCCATAATCGGGGCATCCCACTCGAAGAATTATGTCCTTTGGGAGTACGGGGGCTACGCCAGCGAGGGGGTCAAGCAGGTGGCCGAATTGGGCTCACCCGTCAAGATGGAGGAGGAGATCCGCCAGAAGGTAAGATTTCGAGGATGTGACCCGTCGGTGATAATGAGCTGCGTACTGTATGAGTGTGTGACTGTTTTTCACTGTCAGACTTTCACCGGGAAAAAGCAAGCAATGTCAGACAAACTCATGCTGGTCATAAAGACTTAGGCCTGGTTATCTGTTTTCTTTTAAAACTAATCTTCATGATTTCTTTTGGGTTGTTCCTCCGGTGCCTCAGCCTTGATTTAGTAGGATGTGCGTGTCAAAGGCTGATCAGTTAATGGAGGGGCTTCTGGCATCTTAATTAGACACATTAGTCAGTATCGGCTCATCTCAGCTCTGCTGCAATTTAATGTTCATTTTCTGTGTTTGAATGGGAGGGGATGACAATGTGCAAAGTGGCAGAGAGGCACAGACCAGACAGACACAAGCAGGAGGTCATCAGTGTGCAGAGTGCAGGAGGCACAGTCCAGGTAGACCGACAAGCAGGAGGTCATCGGTGTGCAGAGTGCAGGAGGCACAGACCAGGCAGATGATGAGCAGGAGGTCATCGGTGTGCAGAGTGCAGGAAGGACAGACCAGACAGATGATGAGCAGGAGGTCATCGGTGTGCAGAGTGCAGGAGGGACAGACCAGGCAGATGATGAGCAGGAGGTCATCGGTGTGCAGAGTGCAGGAGGCACAGTCCAGGTAGACCGACAAGCAGGAGGTCATCGGTGTGCAGAGTGCAGGAGGCACAGACCAGGCAGATGATGAGCAGGAGGTCATCGGTGTGCAGAGTGCAGGAGGGACAGACCAGACAGATGATGAGCAGGAGGTCATCGGTGTGCAGAGTGCAGGAAGCACAGACCAGGCAGACCACAGAGCGCAGAGGTCTTAAGTGCGGCAGTGTCACAGGTCAGGGAAGGTGGTGCCAGACGGCTATGTTATGCAAGTATCTGTTCGTGTTTCCCACAGTGCTACGAGCAACAGCTGCTAATCGAGGCATGTTTCAGCCCACGGGCAGATCCGTCCTGCGACATGGCCTCACCTTTGTGGTCAGCCAGAATATTAACGGCAAATATGAATGTCAGACAGCAGCAACGTGGGTAGCACCACAGGCTCATACCCGGGGTTGGAGGTTTTGAATTGTACCTCCGCGCTGTGTGTGTGTGTGTGTGTGTGTGTGGTCCAGGTATACATTACATTGTGGAGACACTTGGTCCTTGTATTTTGTTTGGATACTTATTGTTAAGGTTAGGGCTGGGTAGTGGTAAGGTCATCGTTTTTGAGATTAGGGTTTTACCCATAGAAATGAATAGACGGTCCCCACAAAGACATAAGTACAGGTCTGTATGTATGTCTGTGTGTGTGTGCATGAGTACCGGTCTGTGTGTGTGTGGTTGTGTGTGTGTGCATGCTGGGGGTGGGTTGCATGTTCTCCATTTCCCTCATCCAGCTATACAGAGACCTGTGGTTAGGTGAAGCTGTCTTCGTGTGGCCATGTGAGCATGTGCCCTGTGAAGGCCTGCACTATCCTGTGATGGCCTATGCTGCCCTGTCCTGTGATGGCCTATCCTGCCCTGTCCTGTGATGGCCTATCCTGCCCTGTCCTGTGATGGCCTATCCTGCCCTGTCCTGTGATGGCCTATCTTGCCCTGTCCTGTGAGGGCCTGCCCTATGCAGTCCTGCCCTGTGCTGCCAGTGTCATGGTGACCCTGCTGCTATTCTAAAAGGCCCAGTAGCATGACACACAGAACCTGCTCTGTCAGGCAGGGGCCAGTGTGCTGTGGATGAGAAGTCGGCCAGCTGCATTCTCTCTCACGCCTGTGACATGGCATCAGAGTCATGGACGTGCCTCATGTCCATCCTCCATCAGCATGGCTGCCTGTTAGTCAGATGCACTCATACTCTCTTTGGTCATAGCCCCCATATTGTTTCGTAACCCTCTCAGTAACTTTGTAAGGATTTACCCTCTCACATTGTGACAGTCCGTGGTTCTCTCCTGCACTCCTGCAGGGTGTGACTGTCACCTTTTTGTCCTCCCAGAGTCAGCCTGTCCAGTCACTCATGCAGATGTTCAGCACTTAGTAGTTCATGGTCACTGCTAATGTGGAGCAGAATGATGTGTGTGATGTGTAAAAATACGAAGCGAAAGGTATAATATATCCACTCTGGCAGTGCAGTAGTTAGGAGTGTTATCTCACACCTCTAGGACTAGGGTTCGAGTCTCTGCTGTGGCTCTGTGAGTTTGCATGTTCTCCTCATGTCGTCGGGGGTTTCATCCTGCTCCTGTTTACCCACACAGTCCAAAAACATGCCGAGGCTAATTGGAATTGCCAAATTGTCTATAGTTGTGAATGGTGCGTGAGAGTGGCCTGCATTGGGTTGAAGCCCCATCCTGGGTTGTTCCCTGCCTTGCGCTTGTAGGCTCAACACCCCTCCAATGACCCTGAATAGGACAAGTGGCTTCAGAAAATAGGTGGTAGCTTGTGTGTTTCAATGAGCTAGCTGTTAGTGTGACTCAGTTGTGTCTCTGTGCTATCATATGCAGCGCAAACGTGCTTGTGGGCCAAGCGTGATCACGGTCTCCTTACACGTTTCACCAGAACCTCGGCACCTCCCGCCTTTCCAAATGGCACGCTGACTCAGTTGTTCGGCACAAATGAAGCTATGATTTATCCCAGCGACCTCTGTAAAAAGGCTAACTTCCCCGTTTCCTGCAGAAAGTAAGCATTTTTGAATTCCGTGCATGGTTTCAGACGAAGAGGGTTCAGGGTAGCTTTCTGTAGCTGAGGTTCAAATTAGCAGCTTGGGAATTCTTCGTGTTGGGGGGGGGGGGGTGTGGTCTGATAAAATAACACATGTTAGAAATGAGATAGAAATAGTCACCTCACAGTGCAGGAGCGATGTACTGCGGTGGTAACCAGTGGTGGATATTGCTCTCTCAGCTTGTTTAATGATATTGTGAGGTGACGTCACGACAGTGATGAAATCTCAGTGCCTGAATAGCTCCGTTACTATCGGATCAATAAGAGCCCAGATTACCTCACTGGAAATAAAGCAGTACATCCGTTATAAATGTCCAGGAGACTTGCAGCTAAAAGAGGATTAAGAGTGTGCAGGGGTGTGTGTGCAGAAGGCACAATAGATGTGCATGTATGTGCGATAGAGACGTGTGTGGGGGTGTGTGTGAGAGGCTCGGGGGGACGTGCAGAAGGCGTGTGCGGGAGGCTTGTGTGGGAAGTGTTTGCAGGTGTGTGTGGGGGATGTGTGTGCTGGAGGCGTGTGTGTGGTGGGTGTGTGTGGTGGGTGTGCACGGGAGATGCATGTCACCAGGGTGTGTGTGATAACCAGTTCTTTCATTCACTGTTAATTAAGTTGTTGGGCTATCCGGTGCTTTCATAGTGTGCTCTTAGCCTTCTGCTATGTTTTAGAAGTTTTAGAAGTCTTCGGACTGCCGTGATAACAGAGATTCAGATGCCCTCAGTCTGCTGTGATAACAGACATTCAAACGCCCTCTGTCTACTGTGATATCAAAGATTCAAATACCCTCAGTCTGCTGTGGTAATAGAGATTCAGATGTCTTCAGTCTGCTGTGATAAAAGAGATTCAAACGCCCTTGGTCTGCTGTGGTAACAAAGGTTCAGCTGCCCTCTGTCTACTGTGATATCAAAGATTCAAATACCCTCAGTCTGCTGTGATAACAGACTCATATGACCTCAGTCTGCTGTGATTGCAGAGATTCAAATGCCCTCAGTCTCCTGTGATAACAGAGACTTAGACACATTTTGTCTGCTGTGATAGTTTCAGATGTCCTTAGTCTGCTGTGATAACAGATTCAGACACCATTTGTCTGCTGTCATAACAGAGTTTTAGAGGCCCTTGGTCTGCTGTGATAACAGAGATTCAGACACCCTCAGTCTGTTGAGAAAACAGAGATTCAGACACCCTCAGTCTGCAATGATAACAGAGATTCAGATGCCCTTGCTCTGCCATGATAGCAGAGACTCAGATGCATTCAGTCTGCTGTGATAACAGAGATTCAGATGCCCTCAGTCTGCTGTGATAATAGAGAACCAGACAACCTCAGTCTGCAGTGATAAGAGAGATTGAGATGCCCTTAGTCTGCGGTGATAACAGAGATTCACATGCCCTTGCTCTGCCATGATAGCAGAGACTCAGATGCCCTCAGTCTTTTGTGATAACAGAGATTTAGATGCCCTGCCCGTTTGCAACCTCCCATTCTGGGTAATTCTGAATCTGACCTTGGCTAAATCCACATAAAGGTGAAGACAGCAGTATGGATTCAAGGGCTGCCTGAAGACGCTCCGTGACTTTTTAAAGACACAAAGAGGTCTTTCCTCAGGGCAGGGTAGGAGAGCTGATTCATGAACAGAGTACCATCAACTGCAGGAACTGTGAAAACATTTCCAATATCGCTGTTCACACTTCTCCTCTCTGCTGATTGTAGAATATCTTTTTATAGGTTATTCAACTATATAAAGGGTTTATTCTCAAACACACCAAAACTAGGGTGACCAGATAATCCATGTCAGGGAGGACACTTTGAGCTACTTCAGGTTTTACAAACTACTTTCAAATTGAAAGGCTCCTGTGCTCGCCGAAATAGTTCAACTTTTCTTGTGCTTTGACTAGTTTGTTTCCTTGACTGAAAGACTCATCCAGCTGTTTCACATTAGCATTAGTGACACATGCATGATTATAGGAGACTGACCAATCAGCACACAGCAAGAACTCAGTGCTCAACCGAAATCGAGGTCCGTTTAATTGAAATGCTAATTTACAATTCCTGTCCTAGCTCAGAGTGTCCTCCCTGACATGGATTATCTGGTCATCCTACCAAAACTCATGAATACTATCTAATATTATGCCACTATAAATGATGTGCAGTTATTGACAATCTTACTTGCCAATAGCTGGATTATTTTATTGAAATGATTATTATCTAACTATTATTATTATTATTTTACTTCCTTAACATCCACCACAAGTGGAAGTATCTGTAACAAAATGATGGCCTTGGAATGTGTTATGTCTCTCTGGGTGCAGATAGAGAAGGCAGGGCAAGTAGCCATGTTTATCGTCATGCTGAGAAGTCAGAGAGCCCTGGAAAGACTGAGAAAAAGGGGCTTTGGCTCCAATTGAATCCACAAAAACTGTAATATCCCACAATGGTAGCGTCAATTATTAAGTACTTTACCACCACCGAGACACAGAAAACTTCTACCAAGAGCAGAATGGAAGCTACCAGAGCTACTGTAACATGAGCGTTGACAGTGGAGATGGCAGCAGCAAGGCTCACTTCAGGTGCCATGTTTCACACACCAAGTCCAGAAGCTGCAACACATGGCATCAGTTGCATATGTGTGACACCATTGCCTGATATAAGGTGACAAAGTACAAAGCTGGTAGACCAGATTTGGCAAAATATACAGGAACATGCGGAAGGGAGTGCTGTGGTTTGGGATTACAGCCATTGTGAGATATACCAAATGGCCCATTTCGTATTTAGTATGTGGCTGTAATGACCTATGGACCCTGAAGTCTGTGTGAAGGAGTCATTAACTTAATTATCCGCTGAAACATTTTGACTAAAGCTAAAACTTTCTGGACAGAGAAGAAAAGAGGTATTTTTTATTCTCACTCTTCCCATACTTTTTGAAGACCTCTATTAAAGTTTCATTTGATTTTTCCCATTTGAAAAGAAGCGTTCTGACATTATTAGTTCTGTGCTGAGAATTATTCCGTCAAAGTAGGGGTGGGTGATTTTCACGATTACATCATTTAATTCAAGCTTGAGTTTTAACGTGATGTGCAAAATATCAAAATCAGGGTATTACATTAAAATGTGAGTGAATGTTGCAGTTTAACACGTTTTTCAAGCAATAAAGAACTCACCATTTGGCCTGACTAATGCCTCCACCCCAGAGCTCCACTGCACCCTCTGTCAGCTTCTCTGTGAACTTGCAGGCTGAAGTTCTTGTCTTAATGAGTTTGTAACATAACATGACTGTAATTCCACTACATCTCTGTGGAACTGGATTGGAGTGGCTTAACGCTCAGCACACCGATGTGCAGCATAAAGGTAGCAGATAAAAGTTGATCATGACAAAGTGGAACCACGATAAATTCATTGTCAGGGGCAGTGGGATAGGAGCCTTGTATGAGAGGGTGCAGGAAGCACAAATCGGGGCCCCACAAGAAAAAACACCCGGTGGGACAGGGGCCACGTGAAATTCCGCAGGAAGCCTATATCAGGATCCCCCCCCCGTAAGAAAAAACACCCAGTGGGACGGGAGCCACGTGTGGAATACTGCAGGAAGTCCAAATAGGGGACCCCCTTACGGCAATCAAAATAATAAAAATGTAGTCTCTTTTATCACATTGCCCTGTCCCATCTCAGAGTCCAAAAAATGAAAAAAAATTGAACCTCCCCCCCTTGGTGCCCTAAAGAACCTATATCACTCATTTACCATATTTAGACTACACTACTGGAATGCGTGTTCCACGACGCAATAAGGTGCCTTATTTATAAAGAGGTCAGGAGGGCTGATCTGTCCCAAGGGAGACCTAGTACTCGGTTTCTCTTTCTTTAAGGGAAGTTCTTAACCAGGTCCAGAATAGACCTCAGCCCACGAAGAACATGGATAACTCTGTTGTGAAAACAGAGATTCAGATGCCCTCGGTTGGGCTGAGCTGAGTCTGACTCACTAAGTGAAGCAATTTTGTTTTGTTTCTGCAGACATTTCAAAGGCTTGGTTCCTTGCTTCCTGCCTCCTGGTGATATATTATACTTTACACTTCACTTACTTTGGCCAGTATTGCCCTGATAATGAAGAACCTCAGTGTGGTATTCGTCTGCAGTGCTACTCGTTTTGCCTGGTAATTTGTATGTTTGGATAGCTAACAAAGGGCACAGTATGAACTTAATGAGAAACGTCCTGAAAGGCTGTCTGCAGAACTCGCTCGCCTGCATGAAGATGCGCAGCAAATTCACAGAGAGTCTTCCGGCTGATGCTGAAATCTCCATTTGCTCTAACTCTATGCGTCAGTTTTTATTTGGGTGCAGTCAATATCCCAAAGGTTTTGTCATACAGCAAAGACCATGCTGCCAGAGTTAGCAGTGAGAGAAAATAATCTTGCACAAATATTTACAGAAAAATGCTATGCATATTAATCTAAATGATGTTTCCATTTAAAATATAAGGATATCATTTTTCTCAGTAGGAATGGATGCACTGCCCCCTCCACGCAGGGTTCCCCTTACCATGTGCCCTGCACATCCTGGCACGACCTCCAGGTTCACCGTGCTTGCACGTGGTCACTTTGTGGTGACACACTCTGCCTGCGGTCACCCTGCCCAGTGAGACTCTAGTTACCAACTGAACCACAGAGACCTCAGATCTGTGCTCACCGCTTCGTTCTTTCCCTCCAGCGGCTCCTTTTGATGTCAAACATCTGCGGGCTCAGGGATGCTCAGCTTCTTTTAAGTGGTTTGTCTCCCACGGCAAAGTGCACCTTTTCTCCTCTGCTGGTTCCCCGCAAATCAAGCCTCAGCCTGGACGGGTTTTTAGTAACAAACGTTGCATTCTACCCCTCCTGATGCCATCCTGACAGCCTGGATCATCCGGAGTTTTAAGCTCTTTCACAAAGAATGACAAAAGGAAGGAGGCAAATGCTCCAGCAGACAGTAACTCCCCCTCCCCCCGGTTTTTTAAGCAGCTCCTACAGAACCAGAATCTATCTCTGCTGGCAGGCCGCATTGTAGCTGTTTGCCTGTCATTTAATGCAATAGCACAAGACATGATGACAGCATGTATATTGATTGGCCTCTGATGTTTCTGAAGCCTTAATTCTGGCTCTGACATGCAGAGGCAGACAGCAGCATTATTAATGTATTTGAGAACTTCATTAAAAACCACACAGTTCCATCTGCTCCGCGATGCTCCCCACACCATCACCTCATTTTGTTGTCGTGAGTCGCCCTGATTAGCCATCAAAAAAAGAAGCCTTAAAAGTATTAGCGGTGGACCTACCCTAGCTGCTAAATCTGCAGAGATGCTGCGAGAAAGGATGTAATATTGTGGCACCAGGGAGACATCATACACTGTTCCCACTCTTCAACGTGGGTGAAGTTCAGTGAGTAGGTCTAGTTGAAAATAAAATGATTTCTCTCACTAAAAATGGACGTGAGCTTTCTAGCGTAGAGAGTGAGTATGATTGCATCTTATCATGTCAGGCTGTAGCACTTAGGGAACAAATGTGTTTAAACAGCATCATTCAGTGTTGATTGGAATCAAACGCCTGCCCTGTGAGCTGGACTCTGGGAAATGCAATGAATATCAATCGGCCAACCTACTGTGAGCCTTTACTGCTGCGGCCTATAACCTGACAGATAGGCTCTCATTGGCCCTGGAGCCTGTCAGAAGGCTCTGATTAGCCCCGGAGCCTGTTGTGGAGGCTTTCATTGGCCCTGAAGCCTGTTGGGGAGGTTATCATTGGCCCTAGAGCCTTTTGAGGAGGCTCTCATTGGCTCTGGAGCCTGTTAGGGAGGTTGTCATTGGTCCCCGAGCCTGTCATAGGCACATCATTGGCCCCCAGAGGCTGATAGGGAGGCTCCCATTGGCCCCAGAGCCTGTCAGGGGGGCTCTCATTGGACACTGAGCCTGTTAGTGTGGATTATGCATCTGCTCCACTGGATAAGTGTGGGCTAGAATACAAGAGCATCAGGAAGAATCCCCACCTGTGCCTAGAGCTTTTGCTTACTGCAGCCAGGATGGTGAATTATTAGGATGTGTATGAGACGTAAGCCATTGTAGAAGCAGCAGATAGGATGTCTGTACCACCCCTTTTTCTGCCTTAAAGTGGTTTTTAATAGCTTGACCTGGGAGGAATTAAATAGGCAGCCATGGAGTAATTAATCAATTTAAAAAGCCATCAAAAGAGCTTGGCTCAGCTTAAAGGTCTTTCACGCTTGTCTTTTTGAAAAGACATGAACAGAGAAACAAATAAAGATGTGAAAATTCCCTGCTGTGGTGCATAGTACAGCAGTGAAACGTCAATAGATTATGACACAGACCACCGAAACCTCTAGCTGCGGCCCATGAGCATTGCAGAGTATTGGATTGTTTTTTGGAGGTTGGAGCCTTTCAGGTCACCTTTGAAACCAACCTTCAAGCCTACACACTTCTGGGGAGTGAGTTTATTAATAGACTTATGTGCTGTGTTATTGTTAGGTAATGTGCTGTCCCTGTACTTCAACTTCAAGACAATGCTATGTTTGGCAGATGGTATTTAGGTCGGTATTGGAAGTAGTGGCTGAAGAAAATCCCACATAGGCAGCTTCGGATAATTAAGATACTGCTTCAGTCCTAAGCCATACAACCTCCAGCTAAACACCTTCATGAAATGAGCCACACGTCACTGTGCATCTTGCGTAATTAATGCAATAGTTCTTTAATGAACGGCAAAGACTAGAAGATTTCTGCACCACTAATTACAAGGCTTCGAGTGTTTATCAGCGTTAAATAAATCATAATGTTTCTGCAGAAGCGGTCTCAGATTGTGGGAAAGTGGGGACATTATTTTGCATAAATTGCATGAGAACCTGGGAGTAAACATCATGCGGCTAATGCTGTCGGTTCAGTGATTGTTTTGTTTATTCGATGGTACCTCGATGCAATCAGTGAGAAAAGGTGGTCATGACTGGTTAAAGTGGTCTGCAAATGGATTTCTATGGTCAGAGGAGCACAGATGGTCTGGAAGGGAAGGAGGAATCTAATTTCAGATTTGTTCTGAGCCCTTAGATTTGCCTTAACTAGCTCTTATTTGCTTAAACAATTTTATCTCTCAGCCCAATTAGGAGCAATTAAAAAGACAGCCAGCATAAGAGGAATTTTTCCTACAATAGATGTGAGTGACATCTGTGCATTTTTTCCCATTGCTTCTTCCACTTTCTATAACACCCGTGCATGGAATTCATTTAGAAATAATTTTCTTGAAAAAGATGACATTATATATTTATAAATATTAGTAATGATAATTAGCCGTATTTCAAGCCTTGCTTTCCGTTATACAGATATAGGTACTAATGGGTAATAATAGGTGTTATGTTCTAATCACAGTATTATTTTGCATCGTTGTTACGTCCTGTGCTGTGATGAGGCCTGTGTAAGCAGAGTGTCAGGCGGCAGCTGTTGAGCTGTGGAGGTCACTGAGAGTACAGATGTTTGGAGAAGATGAGGCCCGGCATGTCGGAGCCCACAGTAACATGGTCTGCTGAGTACCTGCTGACACACTGCGACACGCTTCATGGTCTTCTACACGATCATGTACGCGGAAATGCATGACCTGTGATTTATCCATCCGACTTCCAAGCTTTTATGTGGGACAGAGTCGTGGGGGGCCTGGTGCCGTGCCAAGCAGCACAGGGCATATAGCTGGACTGAGCCTCGGCTGGGATTTCAGTCCATTACAGGGCTTACACACGGATATGTGCACACACACACACACGGATAAACGCACACAAACACACACACATGCACACACACATGCACACACACTTAGCCTTATTCCTATGGACATAATCCTAATCCCAACAATGACAAATCTTAACCCCTACCCAGCCCTAACTGTAACCATAAACAGCCAAACAAAATACAAAATATTTGGCACTTTTAGTTTTTTTAGACACAGATTTTTATAAAATTGAGTTACCCCTTATGGGAGCAGAAAATATGGTCCCCACAATGTCAAAATAACAGGATGCAATGTACATATAAGCCCACTCCCCCGATGATGGCCCCACGATGTAGGAGGACATGCAGCTTACACATGGGCTGCACAGATGCATTTAATGAACAGTGTCTGTTCACTGTGCGAGCATCCGGCCAGTGGAACACACTCCCCCCTCCTTTGGATGGGTAGACGTTGCTCTGGTCTGTAAAACTCCAGTTCCTGGACCAGCCAGTCTCCAGTTCCTCTCATTATCTAACCCCAGAAATGTTATCAGAATAGCTCCATTTTGCCATTGCTAAAGCTTAACTGTCTCCTTCATGCTTTTGTCACCAGTAATATCAGGGTATATTAAGAAAGGGGGGTATGGACATTCACAGCTCAGTGTGCTGGGGTCGGCAAGCAGGGGGAGGGATTAGCACGATGCCAAAATGGAAATGCATTAGAGAACATGGTGGTGGGAGGAGAGAAATGTTTCCAGGCTCTGTGTGACAAAGATGTAAAGGCCAGAGGCATCAGTTTCATATGAAGCCTATATCAGGGCAGTCGGTGTACTCTGCAGAGCACGGCCACACTCGATCACTCCAAATTAAGCAGTGCTGCTTCTGTACACAGCGGAAAAACACAATAATAAAAAAGGCATTAAGAGCAATATCAATCACACGCTTTCCTGTAGGCCAAGTGCTTTTTTAACAATGAAATTGCCATCCGGTGAAGTGTCATTGCAGGCTTTTCCCAATAAAACACTGTAACACTTGACGAAAGTAACACCTCACTGATTCTATGCAGAACATGTTTGTTGCCAGAAGTGAATTACTTGGGATTTGGATTTGGATTTGATGTAAAAGTTCGCCTTGTTGAAAAAAAGAGAATGTTTTCCCTATAGACCAGTACTTCCCAATCTGGTCCTCGGGGACCCACAGACAGTCCATGGTTTTTCTCCCTGGAGCTGGGAGGGAGCAAAAATGTGGGTTGTCTTGTAGGGAGCTGGGAGGGAGCAAAAATGTGAACCGACTGTGAGATCCGAGGAAATACTGCCTTAGACAATACTCCATGCACCATTTGGAGAGGATTTTTGCATAGGTTTGGACACTAGGTACATACATATCACTGATATCAGATTTTGTTTTGAAATAAGATCAAGATAAGCCATGTTAGAAAAGACAAATATGTTTCAGAGTTTTTCTCATAGCCTTATAGGCATTTTGTGAAAACTGATTTTTCCTTTGGCAGCCTTGATAAGTTCCAGTGTGTACTTACTGTAGGAAGATAGTATCTTTATTTTAGGTACCATCAAAAAGGCAAGAAAGTAAATGTGTGAGGTCGCGCCCAAAAGACTGAGCAGCAAACCTTGCAAAATGGCAAAATCGAATTGTTTCTAATTACAAAATGCAGGCTTTCCTGGAGCTTTGTGTTTTGGTTTAAGAATAAATGCAGCTGCATACTTCAGCACTAGGAAAGCTTTGGGTAAAACAGAAGAGCAAAGCACTATATTCTGAAGAAGCAGATGACAGCAGTCATACGAAGGAAATGTCCCCATGTCTGTCTTCAGGGAAGTCCGATCCATCATATCGTCTCTTTAAAGTTGTCACTTTCAGGTTCCACATCTCCGGCACATGATGAATGAGAACCAGACATGTTGTGGAGTCATCTAAGGTGGCTTTGCTGCCAGTTATACTGTACGTTCATCATAACATGCTGTTACTGTCCGCTATGAATGGCCTTCAGACGATCTCCAAATAAGCATATCCTCCTGGCCTTTCATGCATCATAGTCATAATTATCATATGCATATGTGCATTGAAGCGTTTACCTTGACTTGGCTGTACGTCTGAATTACCAAAAAACACGTTAATTTCTGCAATTTTTTTCATTCTACTATCGTACACCGCTGTTTTGGCCACAACGCAGATCTGCAACCTTGCAGAGAAGATTATTTATAACATAAAATAGTATTTACCTTATCTATGTAACATGCACCCAAAAAAGGCCAGATTTAGTGGCTGAGGAGCCAGGAAACCCAGCAGCTATAAACTGGTAGCTGCAACGAGAAACAGCATCTCTCTCCCCACCTGCGATTCTCATCAGTTCCCAGGGGAAAGCAGGGCTCCCTTCGTACGCCGTGGCAGCTGCAGGGGGGCCGGGAACAACAAGACGACAGGGGAAATATTTTGTAATTCCTGTTACAGGCAGTCCTAAGCTATGGGGACTTTGGAAAGCCTCCACCACACCCCCCTCCCCCCCCCGAGCCCCTACAAATCTCCGGCTCGTTTGGCCCTTTGTTCCGCCAGGAATCAGCCAGCCGCTGGATTGTTTGATAATCTGTTCCACTAGTTTCCTCAGGACAATTGTCTAATTTCAACTAACTGGCAGCTTTTTGGTTGCCTGTCAAGTCAGCTTTGGAAGCTGTGCTGAGATGTTTCGGTGTTTAAAAACAAGCTTAATGGCGCTTTTGTTTCCCAGGCCGCTTCTACCGTAGCCAGAGCAGAAAAGAACAGTTGAGCAGAGCGACAGTGGAGGCTGAAGGCAATGCATCCCTCTACTGGCCTGATAACCCCCAATTAAAATTAGCGTAGCCCACATTGTAATGTGCAGCCTCAAAATGAGGTACATTTTGGAAATAAATGTGACATACTGTATAAGCTCATGGGAGTTCTGCTTACACAAAAAAATGTTCAGAGGGCAGAAAGAAAAATGATTGGTTCCGAGAAATAACCAATCAGATTGTATATGACGTGGGTCCAAGCAACTAGAGGAGGTGGAACTAACCAATCAGATGTCTTAGTCCCTCCTCCTCTAGTTGCTTGGACCCACCTCCTCTACAATCAAATTTGTTCTGCCCTCAGAACATTTTGTTTAAGTAAAACTCCAGTGAGTGACATTTAAGTGCAAAACATCTTAATGTTAGTAAATGTGTTTCAATGTAGTTAATTGCACACAGTGAGCTAATTAGCCTTCACCTGTGTTCAGTAAAAGTGAATAAAACTGACCTGTGCAGGTCTCTTCTGCTGGAAAGTGCAGCTCCGAGCTGGCAAATGGCTGCCAACACAGTGCTGTGAAAGTCTGTGCTTTTGGAGTGTAGTCTGAAAGCTCACTTGGCCAGTGGTCAGGGCTATTATTAAACAGAGCTCAGGTTCTGACAGGTGATACGCAGGTGATGATACGCAGGGCAACTATTTGAGCAATGTTGCTGGGCAACTTCCAGCCAAGGAGACAAGGGGCAACTCATCTGGATCTAGATGATACAAAGTTGGCCACTGCCGATCAAAGAAACCAATAGAAATTTGTGGTCCGATATCAATGGGAAAGTGCCCGAGTAACATTAGTCAGCATGATTGCCCACCGGCATTGCTCTAAAAGTTGCCCCATGTATTGTCACCCTGACTATTACCCATACAAAATGAATGAGTGAGCGAAGGGGCAGAGCTCAGGCACTTGCGGGTCTGCAGGATGTACGTCTGCTGCTTCACTATAGGTAAGTGTGGGTGCAGTTATGGGTGAGGTTACAGACAACACTGCTTCCATCAGAAAAAGCATTTTCCATCAACAAAAGCATCCAGCTTTTTTCCTGGTTGTGTTTTACCAATCTCTGCTTTAGTATGTCTGTTAATCCACAAAATTGTAATGTTTGAATGAGGGCGTAGACTTTGTATAGACATCCTATAGGTTGGATAAACTCGGAATGCTGATTATGGAAGGTAATAGGCTTTTTATGGCACACTGTGATGATTTTAGTAACAACATATCAAATCTTTTTTTTTCTGAAATCTCTTTTGTTTGTTGTGTGACTATGTCCCCAGTTTTGGAGCTTGTTGCTTTGCATTTAGAAACAGTCTGTAGGAAATTACAGTGCTTGGGAACTGGCAGCCATTTTTAAACCTAGAAACCTTAATACTGCTGGTGAGTAATCTCAGGGCTGATACTTTCCAAGGTCAGTGCAGAATGTCTGGCAGAAAGTCCGATATTTCCAGCTACTATGAATGAAATCAGGAGCCTCCAGCACTGCATGGAGGTGGACATGTAATGGAAATATGGAAATGTCAAGCCCTTTAATGGCTGGAAATATTTAAAATCATATTTGAAATGAATATAGCTTTGACTTACAAATGCTGTAAAATACGTCCTGCTAGGTTCCCTGCCATAAAAGATACTTTGGGGAGAATAGTGTAGGAATTAATAGCTCAAATAAATTTTAATATTCTCCACCAATATGTTTGAATTAATTAAAGTTTAATTAATTATTATTTAATGCTGATTATTAATCAATTGTTATGCCGAA
Organism: Paramormyrops kingsleyae; assembly: GCF_048594095.1. NCBI lineage: Eukaryota > Metazoa > Chordata > Actinopteri > Osteoglossiformes > Mormyridae > Paramormyrops > Paramormyrops kingsleyae. The sequence continues at coordinate 16,713,677 of NC_132807.1, forward strand.
TGGTCGGCTCCTCCAAACTCAATTGCGGTATCCCTGTGAGTCTGTTAATGTGAGACCTAAATGGGATTCACTAATTACCAGTATCGCTTAGTAACCTGGGTTAGAAGGCTCGTCCAGCGAGCTGCATCACCAGGTAATGTACACGATTGGTAGCGAAGCTCCCCTCACGGCCAATGAGAGAGAGAATCGCGATGTTTCAGGCGAGTTTGAGGTTCAGAGCGTGTAGCAAGATCGCACAATGGCAGGAACTTATTATGAGACACACAATGACGGAGGCTAAAGTTGTGTAAAAGACATGCATTTATTCCTAGCTAACACTACAACTGACATAAGACAGACATTACACCTAACACAAACAACAAACACGAAATAACGGAATAAACAAACAATGTAATTATGAAAATGCAATGACCGGATTTAAATGAGTAACCTGAAATGGGAAATACTGTTCTGCAAAGCAAGCATAGTTTGTGGAAACACGACCCTAAAGTCTTATAGCAGGTTAAACAGAACAGCTTAAGTTGTTAGAATGAAAGGAAGTTGGTTTACTTGGTTGAAGAGTGGGGGGGGGGGGTCTTGGCAGTTGATGGCAGAGCTGCTGAGCTGATGGCACTCAGGAAGGCGCGGCGTTTGGAGCAGTGGAGTGGAGTCCCTTTAGATTCTCTCTCCTGGTGAAGCTTTGTCTTGGGTGCTGTTCTCTGTTCAGCTGGGCCTTCACCGGAGGGCTTCTTGTGGGTTTCTCTTCTCCCGGGCTGATGTTCTCCTTCGGGCGGATGGTTTTCTCTGCGCCGGCTGGCGGTTGTTCTGCTCTGGTTGGCGGTTGTTCTGCTCCCCTTTGTTCTGAGGTGCTAGATTTTTATGGTCTAAAGTTCATGAATAGGGATGACCAGGAATTCGACTCCTGGCCCAATGGCTGGCCATCCATTTGGCGGGCTTTCGGAAGGGGGTCTGTATCAGTCCTTTTGTGATTTATGGCCCGCCTGATTCTACCTTTACTGATGATTTTCATTAAGCTGTTATAACTTTTGATACATCCACTTTTATGGTAATCACTGACCAGATTTGGAATCAGGGGTGATTAACAATCAGATTGATACCAAACATGCCATACCAGCTTCACAGGTACATACCTCATACCATCTGCATTAATTGATTAAACAATTAATTATTGTATCTATGTGACTGATTCACATCAGTATAGGATACAGGTGTTTTGGGTTGCACCTCAACAGATGTTACACTTTGTGCGGATATTACATCAAATATTCATATTACAAACAGCACATCTTATCCATAGATAGGCGTGGCCGTTAGTTTGTGGTAATATCAATATAAGTTGCACATCTGGAAAGAACATATTTTGTTTGGTGTGGCTTATGCCAATTCATCTTCTCCAGAATGGATAAAATACACCTTAATTCAGTTCTTTTAACATAGCATGGTAGAAACAAAGAAACTTGGTGAGGTCCACCAAGATCAGATAAGGACCACAAAGGAATGTTGGAAGAGAAGGGGGGGTTTTAACACAGAAGACTCTCTAAAAGTTAGGACACATACAAACATAACGTATCTGTATATTGAGACTAGTAGTCGTGAGTAAATCAATATACAGGGTATACAAAAGCCAAACTTAAATGAAATTTCCTTTAGGGTGTTTGTCTGTTGGGTGAGTGAAATGTAAGGCAGAGTGTATGTGGAGGGGGTTGGGTGCCAAGTCGAGGGACCCCTGTCCGTGAAGTCCACTCTGCTTGTCTGTAGGTCCCTAAATCTTTGGGCAATAAAAGTTGGAGTGCTAGCCTCCCTGGTTATCTGTGTGTGTGTGTTTGTGTGTGTAACCCCCCTTTGGTGCCTCTCGTACCAGGCTCGGCCTTGTCTCAGGCCACCTGGAATTTAAGCCCTGTGATATGTGCATGTGTGATCCTACATATCCCCCCTTTCGGCTGATGATGGCATTGCCATCATTCAGGCGACGGAAGTTGAAACAGGATCACCACCATGCAACGAGGCATTGTTGACATCCCATTGTTTGGCACTCTGGGTGGCACAGTGACAGGATGGACAGGGAGGAGGCGCAGGGGCTGGCGCCTGGCTTCTGGGACCGCGAGGAGTGGTGAATCTTATGTCGAACAGGTTGCCAACGGCTGCTGCAGCTCCCAGCAGGGTGCTCAGGAGCCTCTTGGGCCGTCGATTGGACTCAGCTTGGGTCACGGTCGTTGGGTTACTGCTCCAACCTGTGGGTAGTGTCAGCGGCAGCATGATGCAGGGCATCCTGAGTCCATCTGACACCTGTCCCACTAGTTTGGGGTCTCTCGTGCAGGTAATGGCTCAGTTGACATCGTCCGACGAATACTCTCTGTGTGGGTACAACAGTTGGTAATCAAGAGACCGGGCTGTTCCCGGAAGACGATGCTGGGCGGAGGTCCAGGGAACGCCGTGTCAGACTGGAGCCTCAGCCTCCTAGGCAGAGTAATGCTAATAGCGGGGGCAGCATCACCCTAGTAATAGGGGGTAGAAAATAAAGACCAGATTAGGATTGAGGGGGTGAGTCGAGACTCTGAATGTTGTGCACACCGGTGCAAAGGGAAAGGGAGAAAGAAATAGTGGGCAACAATTCTCGGCCAGAGAACGATTGCAAAGAAACAAACGGGACAAAGAAAATTGCAAAACCGGATCCTCTTCAGTAATTTCCCGGGCACGCGTGAGCCACCCCAGGTCCTTACCAAAAACAACAACCAAAATAAAATGAAAAGCTATCAAAAGAAAGAAACAGATAAGTACGGCAAAAACTGAAAAGGTCACCCAGATATCAGTAGTCAGGCCCACCACCTTAATCTACCCTATCTGTGACCATCTTTCCTCCCCTTTCTCTTTGGTCTTTCTCCTTGGGAGTTTGGGGAGATTTCAGACTGAAAAGATGTCTTTCTTTTGGTTGGAATGTGGTTTATTCCAAGCTGCTGGCTTCGTCTTGAGAAGACTGGTTGGTGGGTGTTTCAGGCTTTCTCTGGGCTTGGTGTTTCTTGATTTGATTCCGATGAACCCACTTGAGGCATGTTTCGTGGGTGCCTTTGTCGGTTCGGATTCAGTAAGCCACAGGTGACAGTTTGTCCACGATCTCATGTGGTCCCGACCAGCGTGGTAGAAGCTTCCTGGAAAGTCTTTGTGCTGAGTTTGGTTGCACAAACCTATAGTACCAGATTTTGTCTCCCACTTGGAGTTCATCTTGTGAGGTTTTCTGGTCATAGTAGGCTTTCCTGCCCTCTGCGGTTCTTTGCAGGTTTTGTTGGGCGAATGCAAAGGAAGCTCTCAAATGCTGGTGCAGGCTGTCCAGATATTGTTGTGTGGTGTAGGCTGTGACGAGATTGTTGTCACCAGGTTGGTAGAGCAGGTGGAGAGGGAGTGTCATTTGTCGTCCTGTCATCAGTTCGAAGGGGGACACTCCTGTGGACTTGTGGGGTGTGGCTCTGATTGCCATGAGCACCAGAGGCAATTTCACATCCCAATCTTTCTGATTGGATGCCACATATTTCTTGAGCATACCGACGACGGTTCGGTTGGTCCGTTCTACTTGGCCGGATGCCATAGGATGGTGGCTGATGTGGAACTGGGCTTTGATCCCCAACAGTTTCCAAATGTCCTGCATCACTTCGGCTGTGAAGTGGGTGCCTCGGTCTGAGTTGACTTTCAGTGGGAGGCCAAACCTGGAAAACACATGGTTCGTGAGCAGATATGCCGTTGTCCGGGCTGTGTCGTCGGGTGCCGGGAGGCATTCTACCCACTTAGTGAACTGACAGGTGACTGTGAGGAAGTATTTGTTTCCGCGAGCTGATCTCGTCAGGGGTCCTACCCAGTCAATCTGTAGATCTGACCATGGGAAATTGATACCCCGTCGCTGCAGAGGTGCCTTGTAGGTTGTTTTGGCATTGCGGTGTCCTGCACAGGGTGCGTCGTGGGCGTACAGTAGCATGACCCCCCTTTGTGCCTGAGGGACCACGAGCTGTGGTGAAGTGTGGGCATCAGGGACACCAAGAGGTACGCCCTCGGCAAAATGAAGAAAAGGTAAAGCCATGATCAGGTGATGGATGTCAGGAAGGGATGCCTGATCAGTTGTGGAGATCGAGTTAGCAGAGAGGTCGCGGAGGTGATCACAGACCTTGCCGAGCACAGCATCAGTGGGCTGGAGGGAGACGATGTCAGAGTTGGAGACCTGAAGGGAAAGTTCCAGAAGTGAGGCCTCTGGCATCGAGGTAGGTGCTCGGCTGTGGCTGCAGGTGACGACCTGGACAGCATGGGTGGGTGGGAGGAGACAGTCACCATGCAGTGCTCCTGCTTTAGCGAGTGCATCCGTGTGGTCATTGTATGTCTTGTCCAGTCCTGGGAGTCTGGAATGACCACAAACCTTCTTCCAGTAAATCTGCGTGTTTCGTGCGGTAATCAGAGCATCGCACGTGTGCAGGAGGTCTTGGTGTTTGACTGGCTTGTTCCCTGATGTCTTGAAGCCATTCCGTGTCCAGTGAGGGAGATGGCACATGAAGTTGAGATGTGCATAGCTGAAGTCTTTGCAGATCAGCAGGTTCTTTACTTCACGTTCGGAGGCCATCTCCAGGGTGACTAAGATTGCTGCCAGCTCTGCGTACTGCGATGTGTGAGGACCAAGCACAGGGTCGTCATTGAGCCACAGAATGCTAGTTCTAGCTTTCAGGGTCCTCTGATGGTTGAATACGCACCCATCTACATAAATGGTGATCATGTCTTGACAGACATTTTCCTCAAAGTAGTGGTGTCGCGACAGTTCCATTGGTGTGGGCGTGTCCACAATGTTGGGTGCTGCTGGTCCCTCCTGAGAATAGCTGTGGCAGCTGGGTGCCTGTACTGCGTCAGGCTGGGCAGTTATGGCATGGATTGTCAGGTGCTGGTCGTCAGCAAGCTCCACGTGACATACAGTTCCTTTTGTCACTGGTGACTCTTCTACTTCCATGGTCATTACCACATCTGTGACTTCCATGCCTTGGAGCCACATGCATTTCCCGATCTTGGGGCAGAAGGATCCCAGGGTAGGGTCCTGCCTGCACAGGAAGGAGTCATGATGCTGGCATGGGTCTCTTGCGTCAAGACACTGATCTCCAGCTGCGTTCTCTCCATGGTGTGGAGTGAGGTCTGAGGAGACAGCCAGGTTTTGACATTCCCATGTGGCTGTGTCAGGTGTCCACAGTGGCAGCGGTTCTCTAACTTGAGCCCAAATTTTCTGACGTTGGAAGTCTAACAATGGCTCGAACCGGTTCAGCAAATCTTTCCCAATGAGGAATGGAATGGACTCAAGTTGGGAAATGTATACAGGGTGCATTACATTCATGGGGCCGATGGACAAATTGAAGGGGATCATGTGATCCATCCTGGTGCCCACTGGTGAATATGCCTGCACGTCCAAAGAGCATTTCCTCGGCTGGAGGGTTTTGTTCTTCTGGGCGGCTAGGTGCTGCACCTGGTAGAAGAGACTGGCTGACATGAGGGTGATGTCTGCTGCAGTGTCCATGAGGGCCTCGAGGGTGAGAACATCTTCCAGGGTGATGGAGAGGTAGAATTTCTTGGCTACCCCCCTTTCCATCAGGTCACCCAGAAGCTGTGGCACAGGGGCCTGGCCAGGAAATGGTGAGGCGTCGCCACAGTCAGATTGGTGCTCTGAGTCAAGGCACACAACCAGGACAGTGCTGCCGGGCACCAGCGGGGGCTCATCCCCTTGATCAAGCTCTGTGTTGGTGACGGCAACATCAGGTGCTCTTACTGGGCATGAGTCAGTAGCACTTTCTAATTGAGGTGGGACTTCTTCAGTTGTTCCAATATCTCTGGTAGGGAAGGTCAATGACTGTTGAGTGTCATTTGGGGCTGACCTCTGAGGGAGTTTGTAGGCATTGTCTGGCGTGGGTTCAGGTGAGGGTTGTGGGGTCCTGCGTGATTTGTGCATCCGTCCTAGTCATTTTGGATCTTTCTTCCAAAAGTCCTCTTGACCCTTGAGGGGATGCTGAGTAAAGAAATCACGCAGCAACTGTAGTAGATTAGACTCCTCTTCTTCCTTGGTTTGTCCAGGCCTCGAGTCTGGATCGTAACCTCTCCTTCTGTCTTGCCAGTTCCGTGGTGGATTCCGTCGGGAACTTGGGGGAGAGCTTAGCTTAGGAAACTGGTTTCCCTGTCGGTCTCTCCACTTGTTCCATGGCTCCATTGGTCTTAGCTTACCCTTGTTAGGATAGCGCCGTGTCTCCCACCAGTCTGGCTGAGTCTTTGACTGCTGTGGGGGCGCACCAGAGTAATGCTCACCGTGGCTTGCTGCTCTTTGTTTGTGGTACGCCTTGATCACCAGGTCTCGCAGTTGTTGACTTGTCATGGTACGGGGACAAGCCATGAGCCCCAGGTAGTGGTTAATGGTTGGGTGGAGGTTCCGAAGGAAGAGAGCCTTGAAGTTCGCATCTTCTTCCATGTCTGGCTCATTTCTGGACCCAAAATATGCCCGACGAAGGCGATTGTAGTAGGCTTGGGGAGCTTCTTGTCTGCTCTGTTTAACATCGAAGGCGACGGCGATACCTTGTTCTGACTCAGGATCAGCAAACTCCCGAGTCAGTGCTTCGTGTAGCAGCGTGGCGTTGGCTTTGATTCGATTAGGTTGTCGATCCAAGAAGCTGCGGACCTCCAGGCTAGATGTGATCCTGATGAGGTAGACTCTGTCCTCATTGGTCACATTGTCCAGTCTTTGGAGGTGGAAGTCAATGTCTTGGAGGTAGGCATGAATGTCGTGGCCTCCTCTGGGATTTGGGGTGAACGTGTTGATATTCCGAGCTACTTTGTCAAGCTCCTTTGTGGTAGCACGGTGCTGGTGTAACGTTCGCTTTGGTAGGCCTGTTCCATCCGTGGTGTCTTCTCCGAGAGGGACCTTCTGGGTTCTTTGTTCCTCAAGGTCTGGTGAGGGGCAGGGAGTTACCTCGTCCCGATGAGAGATCCCCGTGTGCCTTGGGAGCGACCGCACTGTTAGAGATGACGTCGGTCCCATTGCTGATTCGTAGGGTGCCTCGAATTCCAACTTCATCTCATATGCTTGCTTCAATTCCTGTCTCAGCTGGTCAATCTCTTCTGCGTCAGCCCAATGTTTCGTTCTGGCCTCGGTGAGCTGTTCTTGGGAGCTGATCAGTTGGTGATTCATCTTGTGCAGACGTCTCTGTGCCTCGTCCAGATGGTTTTCCAGGGCCTGGATCCGACCATCCTTTTTCTTGAGCTCCGCGTGGGCTCTGTCCAGCAGGGTGTCGGCCTGGTCCAGTCTGGCTTTGAGGTTTTCTCTGGTGGCTCTGGCTTGCTGTTCTTGCTGGTCAGCTTCAGCTCTGAGCTCTTCCAGGGCGTGTTGAAGCTTTTTGCTGGTGTGAGGCATTTCGCCTTCTTCTGTCTCCTCCTCCTCATGGGGTGGAGAGCTTCTCTTTTGGAGTTCTTGCTCCAGGTTCCCAATGTGATGTTGGGCCTGGGCGGCATCTCTCTGTGTCTCTGCCAGTAGTCGTTGGGTGTTTTCCTCCTGCTGTTGGAGTGCTTGCACCCTTTGCTGGAGACGGGACGTTCCCTCTTCATTCATCTTCAGCCTGGCTAGTAGTTTGTGTGCGAGGGAGCCGAGAATTTTGGTTAGCTCTTTACTGCCGCATTTCTGAGTGGGTGGCATGTCCATAAGTTCGGCAATGTCGTCCTCAATTTGGTCAGCTTCTTTGGACCATGTGAGATCGACATGACCAGGCGGCAAGTTGGGAGTCACATCTTCAGGCCAGATACCAAAGTCTTTCCACTGGTCCAGTGGGCTTTCGATGTGGGTCATTGTGACTCGGTCAACAGGAGGGTGGCTGCAGAAATCTGTTACTCAGGTTGGGTGTTGCCTAGGTGGGAGGCCTAACACCTAAATCTGGGCGAACAAATTAAACCAACAAAATAAAATAAAGTAGAACTGGGGCCTGTCAATGGGTAACTGGAAGGGTGTAGTGAACCACGGGAATAGTTACCCACGACAAAATAAACAAACAAAAATTGTTCCCTGGGAGAAGTTGTTGCAGGTTAGAACAGTGTGAGTTACTCTAGGGCCTGAGAGATGCCCTAGTGAGGGGGAAAGGATAAAGCCTTATCCTGGAAATTGCAGATCTGTGGCTATTGACAGTGTCAGAAGACCACAGGAGAAGTTGGGAACAGGAAATGAGAAATAACAGCTTCAAACCAATGGGACTGCATTCAAACGTAGCTTGCTGTTGCAGATCAGATTACCCCTGGGTTGGGCTCTGTTGTACAACTCCGCTTTGACCAGACGGGGGACCACTAGCAGGTTCTGCTTTATTTGTCCCTATATGAGGTGTTGCGGTGTTAAGCTAGTCATGCAGTTAGAGAGGCTTGAACGCTGTCAGGTGTCCCTCCTGAGTAGGGCACGTCCCACAAGCTCAATCCCAGCCAAGCAGGCCCAAGTCCAGCTCCCACTCCCCCGATCCCCAGCACTGTCAACTTGGAAGGGGATGTTCTGTACGCACAACTGAAACAACCCAGGTGGGGCTCAGCTTATCGGGCGCACTTTTGGCCCTGACTCGAACAAGAGACGGCGCAACGGCACTCGGGTGTCACCCAACCGATTGAGAGTCCAAGCTAGGGCTGTTCTCCTGAACTTCGCCCTAGACGAGGTCCTGCTCAAACTTGTAATGACCTCCCGAGATACCTGCCAACCTTGCCCTTAATGAGTCAGCGGGTGCAGCCCAGCTGGCGCGCTTTTGGGCGTCCAATTGCTGAGAACTTCCCTTCGGTTCTGACAAACTGTACGATCGTAAGCAGTGACAGCAGAGCCACAGGCAAAGCTCAACCAACAGAGAGCGAATGGTAAGCACCCAGCACAGGAAAAGCTCAACTGATCACGTCCAAAACCTCAATGCCTCCCTGATGTGTAACTGGTTTACTGTTATTAATAATGGTTGAACTTCTATGCAAGTCTCCTTGTTGGGGGAGAGAGAGTGAATGAAAGCATAAATTGAAATAAAACCTAAAATAAATCAAAAAGGTAAAACAGAAATCAAACCAAATTAATTGTTTCTTATTGTTTAATTGTAAACATCAATTAGTTATGCAGCAATAACCTAATTAGATGTTAATGTGTTGTGATCTAATCGATTTGGTCTGTGAAGTTGATTCCTGCTTTCAGGCAAGAACCTGTGTGTCCAATTATGTGTGTTGGTATTACCGGTGTTGACCACTAGAGACCCAACTCAGATGTTGTTACACTACTATGGCTGACCACTAGAGACGCAATTTCGAAATGGAGTGGTAGTTCTATGCCTAACCACTAGAGGCGCAATTTCGAAATGGAGTGGTAGTCCAACGCCTGACCACTAGAGGCGCAATTTCGAAATGGAGTGGTAGTTCAATGCCTGACCACTAGAGGCTCAATGGGACGTTGCTCCCTTTGGGGGGGGGGGGGTCCCAGGTACGTAAGCCTAAGGGGTGGGGTCACTGGTGACCCAGGAGAAAAAAAACAAATGGCGTCAGGCAGGCCTTCAGGGCTCTGACCTTTAAGTGGTTAGAGTGGCGTTCGCTGACTGCACTCGTAACCAAGACGGTTGCTAGGCGATTGCCGACGCTAGATGAGTGACATGCACTTTTAACGTATGCACACGCCGCTTGCGGCTAACTTCTGTGTCTTGCGCAGTTTAAAACCCCTTAAAACAATTGCTGAAGCGAGACAGCGCTCGCGTTACGGCGACAGATCTAAATAGCGAGTGCACTATATCTCGTCGCAAATGGTGCTTAACCACGGCGGGTCTCAAGCACTGGAGACTCCCAAATTCTAAATAACACACACACTTGGCTCACAGTGCAAAGTGTTGTTAAACTTGCTTTGTCTAAAGCAGGCACACACATACGAGAAAGATCCTGATAGGTAGCTAAGCTATCGGTCTTATCTCAGGGAGTACAAACGCAACAGAATTCAGGTTAGATCCTCTTAACAAGAATTGCTGTTCGCCAATAGAAAGAGAGATCTCTGCCAGGATTTATAGAAACGGAGAAACTCGTCCGAATCGTCCTGGAAACAACGCGCTATACCTGAGAATCTCGTCAGATATAGGGTTTAAATTTACTGCAGTTTAAAACGAATGAAACCTAAAATAAAATAACCGAAAATAAAACAAAAGAAAATAACTACTAATAATAGAAATAAAAATAATAAGCCCGTATAATCCCGCTTAAATGCCTTCGGACTGCCGTGAGTGCAATTAATCCTCAACTTTGGAACCCGTTCACAGTAGCGCTTATTCAACTGCACGTTCGGTCATAAAAAGTTTAAATTGTGTGCTCACAAAAAGTTTGAACCTTGTGCCCGCGTTCTTCCACCATTAATGTAGGAATTAATAGCTCAAATAAATTTTAATATTCTCCACCAATATGTTTGAATTAATTAAAGTTTAATTAATTATTATTTAATGCTGATTATTAATCAATTGTTATGCCGAATGGTCGGCTCCTCCAAACTCAATTGCGGTATCCCTGTGAGTCTGTTAATGTGAGACCTAAATGGGATTCACTAATTACCAGTATCGCTTAGTAACCTGGGTTAAAAGGCTCGTCCAGCGAGCTGCATCACCAGGTAATGTACACGATTGGTAGCGAAGCTCCCCTCACGGCCAATGAGAGAGAGAATCGCGATGTTTCAGGCGAGTTTGAGGTTCAGAGCGTGTAGCAAGATCGCACAATGGCAGGAACTTATTATGAGACACACAATGACGGAGGCTAAAGTTGTGTAAAAGACATGCATTTATTCCTAGCTAACACTACAACTGACATAAGACAGACATTACACCTAACACAAACAACAAACACGAAATAACGGAATAAACAAACAATGTAATTATGAAAATGCAATGACCGGATTTAAATGAGTAACCTGAAATGGGAAATACTGTTCTGCAAAGCAAGCATAGTTTGTGGAAACACGACCCTAAAGTCTTATAGCAGGTTAAACAGAACAGCTTAAGTTGTTAGAATGAAAGGAAGTTGGTTTACTTGGTTGAAGAGTGGGGGGGGGGGTCTTGGCAGTTGATGGCAGAGCTGCTGAGCTGATGGCACTCAGGAAGGCGCGGCGTTTGGAGCAGTGGAGTGGAGTCCCTTTAGATTCTCTCTCCTGGTGAAGCTTTGTCTTGGGTGCTGTTCTCTGTTCAGCTGGGCCTTCACCGGAGGGCTTCTTGTGGGTTTCTCTTCTCCCGGGCTGATGTTCTCCTTCGGGCGGATGGTTTTCTCTGCGCCGGCTGGCGGTTGTTCTGCTCTGGTTGGCGGTTGTTCTGCTCCCCTTTGTTCTGAGGTGCTAGATTTTTATGGTCTAAAGTTCATGAATAGGGATGACCAGGAATTCGACTCCTGGCCCAATGGCTGGCCATCCATTTGGCGGGCTTTCGGAAGGGGGTCTGTATCAGTCCTTTTGTGATTTATGGCCCGCCTGATTCTACCTTTACTGATGATTTTCATTAAGCTGTTATAACTTTTGATACATCCACTTTTATGGTAATCACTGACCAGATTTGGAATCAGGGGTGATTAACAATCAGATTGATACCAAACATGCCATACCAGCTTCACAGGTACATACCTCATACCATCTGCATTAATTGATTAAACAATTAATTATTGTATCTATGTGACTGATTCACATCAGTATAGGATACAGGTGTTTTGGGTTGCACCTCAACAGATGTTACACTTTGTGCGGATATTACATCAAATATTCATATTACAAACAGCACATCTTATCCATAGATAGGCGTGGCCGTTAGTTTGTGGTAATATCAATATAAGTTGCACATCTGGAAAGAACATATTTTGTTTGGTGTGGCTTATGCCAATTCATCTTCTCCAGAATGGATAAAATACACCTTAATTCAGTTCTTTTAACATAGCATGGTAGAAACAAAGAAACTTGGTGAGGTCCACCAAGATCAGATAAGGACCACAAAGGAATGTTGGAAGAGAAGGGGGGGTTTTAACACAGAAGACTCTCTAAAAGTTAGGACACATACAAACATAACGTATCTGTATATTGAGACTAGTAGTCGTGAGTAAATCAATATACAGGGTATACAAAAGCCAAACTTAAATGAAATTTCCTTTAGGGTGTTTGTCTGTTGGGTGAGTGAAATGTAAGGCAGAGTGTATGTGGAGGGGGTTGGGTGCCAAGTCGAGGGACCCCTGTCCGTGAAGTCCACTCTGCTTGTCTGTAGGTCCCTAAATCTTTGGGCAATAAAAGTTGGAGTGCTAGCCTCCCTGGTTATCTGTGTGTGTGTGTTTGTGTGTGTAACCCCCCTTTGGTGCCTCTCGTACCAGGCTCGGCCTTGTCTCAGGCCACCTGGAATTTAAGCCCTGTGATATGTGCATGTGTGATCCTACAATAGATACACATGATGAAATTTAAATATCTAAATGTGGAAAAGTCAGTATTCTTTCCATGAATTGCAGTTAGTAACAGTGATTGTCCTCGACGCACAGAGAGAGCGAGCACATGGTTTCCTGTATGCAGCCTGAAGAATCATCTCTGGATCAATTCTTTCTGGAGTGTCCTCTCTGGATTGTCCTCTCTGGAGTGTCCTCTCTGGATTGTCCTCTCTGGAGTGTCCTCTCTGGATTGTCCTCTCTGGATTGTCCTCTCTGCATCAGTTCTCTATAATGTATCCATTGTACATCAGTTCTCTCTGGAGTACTTTCTCTGCATCAGTTCTTTCTGGATTGTCTTTCTGGAGTTTCCTCTTTGGATCAATCATTTGAGTCCTGAAAGATCCACATTAAACTCTTGGTTGCATATACATTCATATGCAATTCATTGATGTTGGCTGTAGTTCATGATGTACACATTGCAGGGACAGGAAACCCCACGTGATCATGGCGATTTAGCTTGTGTGGGCTGTCCTTCCATTCCCCCCCCCCCCCCTCAGAGACACAGCAGAAATACTCCAGCTGACAGGTAATTTGTGCCTGTGAGGTCACATGTTTCCACAGAGGAGCAAGAAACAAAGTCCATTTCTTCTGAAAGAAGCAAGTCCAGGTGACAGTGCCTGACACATTGAGCACAAAAACATGTTTGTGGGCCTAAACTCAAAGCAAGATGGATTGAAATGGTATGAAGAGGAGGAAGAAAGATGCTCAGTGCTGCCCTCTGCAGGGCTGTCTTCTCCTCCTCAAATGTCAATGATTGTGACTTTCTTGGCAGATTCTCAGGTGTAGCCCTGTCTCCTCAAAAAGGGTCTCAGAATAAAAACTCACTTAAAGTGCCTGCTGGCTTCAGCAAGTGTTACACTGATTTGCCTCGCCTCTGTGGGCATTGCCGCATAACACATCAGACACAGCAGATCTCATTTTCTTCAAGCTGAAGTCCAACCACTGAAATCTGTCCTAATGACAAAGCACTGATACTGTGAGCACATCCTCATTCTTCTATGTCCTGCTCTGCGCAAAGGATTCTGGGAATTACAGCAGACTATCAAATCAGCTCTGCTGAAACAGACGGTCCTATTTTGCTTGCATTCGTAACAGAATTCCTTACTAACACATTCATTTCATGAAATCTCCTCAGGGGCTGTCCTGGGTATCTCTTGGTGCTCAGATGAGACTCATATTCAAAGTGACCTGATCTGCTGTCTGTCCTTCAAAAATCTGGAAGGCCTTTGCTCACCCTAGTCAGTATTACGTTTATGAAGAAAACACTTTGGGTCATGTGAGTTACCGATGTGCAGCAGTTGAGTTTGGTTCTGAGACACATTCCCATGCCCTGTGAAAACAGGGATGTAGAGACGTGAGAATGAAAACAGTGCAGTGGTCACATGTGTATATAAATGTTCATTGTTTGTTTAAAATAAATATAGGTGCACTTATGACATGTTTGAGGAAGCCATTAGGAAGCTGTAAGGATGGATGTTAAAGCGAGTGCTGCCTGTTCCACTCATAAGGGAAGCCAGTCATGTGAAGGGCTGCACCGAATACAGTTACAGTATGTGACACTGAAATATAGAAGTCATTTAGAATGAAAGTTTTTGCTACAGTAGGAGGTAACATGCAGACAGAAGGAAACCCCAACAAAAAGCAGCATCCTGAGTGGCATCAGGAGAACCTCTACCTGGACCTCCTTCAGAACCTCCATCTGGACCACCATGAGAACCTCCGGCACTGCTTCAGTGCTGATCAGAGGCGTCATGAATATGTTCTACAGTAGTCAGGAGCTATCCTGAAAGAACACAGCTGTGTCCTGTTAATGTTTACATTGGTATTTATTTAGCAGATGCTTTATTGTGGTGGAAAACGCTGGCAGTTACAGGAACTTCTCAGGAACCTTTGCTCACTGCTGCTGTCTGGGTTGATATCTGCTAACCAGAATGCCCATGGCTTGCGACCGATCATATGTCGTGGATTGACGCATTGTTGTCCTTGGCGATTCTGCTCCCATTTGGAACCGAGATGCTCCCCACAGGATGAAGGTGATAGTTTTAAATGACCTTCCGTTTATCAGAAACCAGCTGAAGGGGCCACACCTTAGAAATGCAGCCGCCCTTTATCCAGCTCATTAGCATGTGGGAAACAGAGACCCCAGCCCGCAGCTTCCTGTGGCTTGTGTCTGACATGAAGATGCCTCATCTGACCATGATCACGATGCTACCTGCTCAGCAGGACACAGTCTGGGCTCTTTGCATCGCTACACTCACAGAAGTGTGTCTTTGGTGTAATTCGGACCTAATACGCAATACACTAGCAGTCTTAATTGTCTCTGTGAAGGTCTTCATGGCCTGTACTCAATTCAGTTGCTGCCTTAGACTGACATTTTCCATGAGATGACTGAGTTCCTTTGTCTCACATCTTGAACCAAACCACAGACTTCTTGGATCCCTGTCCACGATTGTCCCTCCCTCACTCAGACATTCCTGGCACCATCGTGAAAGTAGAGAAAGGTCATCAAGTTCAAAGCAGCTGCCAAACCTGCCCCAAAAGTGACACCACTCTGAAGCTGCTCAAAAAAATCCACAGAGCCCATCCTTCTTCTTTACCTGCATATTTTTATTGGGGCTGAATTGCAGTAATAAAATAAACTCTCTTATATTTCTCCCTTACTTTTATTAGCTGTCTAGGGAGGACATTAGCTGAAGTTTCGCTGTTGTTTTCCATAAGGATGGTGTGTCATTCAGTATGGTAGGGATCCATGCATCTGCATGGAAGGTTGTTGGTTCAAATCCCACGGCCGGCCCCTATGGGCCCTTACCTCCAGCTGTTGCAGGGATGCTGGACGCTGGCTTGCTCTGCTCTTTGACCCTGAGCTTTTCCCACATTGCTTTGGGCAAGAGCATCTGCTAAATAAATTAAATTACCTTCTGAGATCTTTTATGTAGGATATTCCTTGTTTTATGCGTGTTTCTACATTCTATTTTATTTTGTTTTATTTTTTAAACTTGGTACAGTTTTTAAAGTGCTTCATGAAAAAAGTGTACTTACTTACTTACTTACTAATTTCTCTCCACCCAATGACAGTGCCAGAGGAAATTAATGGTAAAAACTGCATATTTGAGTGTGTAAAGTGGACAGGTGGCTAAAACGATTTAATAAACGATCTATGGAGCCAGGAGCTGCTCCTTGGCACTCAGGAATAGACACAGCTTGAAGGTGACGACTGTTCATTCCGGTGAAGCTGTGCTGCCTACTGCCATGTGACTTGGTTACATATTTATTTCCCTATTTTTCCTGTTTACTGTTTGTGAGTCTGAATAGAGCCATTTTTCCCCCGGAAGCTGACACAGGGTGGGTCGGCCTCGCGGTTGCCGGACACCCCCTCCCGCTGACACACCCCCTCACTGTCAGCGCTGTGCTTTTTCCTCCGTTTATGGAGCTGCATCCTAGTCCTTTTGCATGGCCAGCACCAGAGGAGCTGAATTCTCTGGTTGGCCTCGGCTCCTCTTTGCATGTTACCTGCGATGGGTTTGTTCTTTATTTCTATTGTGCTCTGTCTACTGTAACATGCCGGTAAGCATTATGTTTTGTGTGTGGCCAGCAATTACAGATCTTGAAACCTGTATGTTTATGAGCCTACGGTCAGAAATACCATTGCATAGCACCAGGTGTTTTCCAGAGGAATATAGGAGAAGCATTACCTGGGATTTTAAATCCTGGGCATGCAGTTCGATGTTCGGATGTAGGGCTGCGAGTCATTTCTGGCCATAAATGCTACGTCCTTCTCCTTTGACCCGAACAGACTCCCACACCATCTTTTGCTCCATAAACTCCAGGTTAACGTGTCAGGGGATGCTGCCTCCTTCCAGAGTTTATGGGCTCCAGACCCACATTCAGCGAGAGCCACGGCATCTCTGACGTCGCCAAAACAATAAAGCCGTGTGATGTTCACCGCTGCTTCCCTCTCTTTTATTCATGAGGCATCTTTCATAAATCTGTTCCCAATAAAGGCTGGTGCCTGGCATGTTTCTCTATGTAAATGAGAGCTGAGCTCTGAAGGGCTGCTTGACTGTAATGTGCATACAGCCAGGCTGGATCTGCCAGCCCAAGCGAATGAGGGCCGCACTGTGACATCACATTCACACGTGCTCCGAGGATGGCTGCTTTAAATGATTCTCTATTTGCTATTTATACAAGTACAGGTACATTGGAATGCTTCAATCCGCATATCCCATCATGCTCTTTTTTGAAGCACACATAATTTAATTTCTTCCTTGACGTCACTGTTTGTCCGGAAACGCGAACTCAGCAGCGTGCACCACAAGTCCAGCTATCTCATTGTTCTAATTGTACATTCAGAAAATACAAATTCATAACAGATGAGACTTGGGGCAAATTATACATTGGCATGTCCTTTTGGGGTTTTCTAGCAAATTAGTTTTGCTTTTCATTAAAATAAATATTCTTTCATTATTTATGTATTATGAAGATTTTATTTATCCTCACGAGTCTCTGTCTGTTCCTTTTTTATTATGCGTACAGGCCTGTTTTATATTATACCAGAAATTATTATAGTTATTCATCTTTTATGTTTGTCGGTCGTACATTGTTTATCTTGAGAAGTAACTAAATTGGAGTTTATCTATCACTATCAAATTATATCATGTGGGATCATTATTCTTCCACACACTTTATATGCAATGCAAGAGAAGTAATCATTTTGGGTATTGACTGTATTTTTCAAACTGGCCACCCAACAGCAAGTAACCACAGAATGACCAGAAGAAGATGTGGCTTCTCATCAAGAGTGATCTCATCAGGCTTCTGACAAGATGGGAAAAAGGAAAATACACGTGTCATTATGTTCCTTTGACATCATAACCTGACATATCAGGTGATCACCAGCCTTATGCTTGAGGTGACATCCGTGCATCATTAGTCTGCAAATCCAACCATGACACAGGTCATTATTTCACTGTCAGATGTTGATTGCCTTTTAATGAGCTGTCAGGAACTATAGAAGAAACAGCACGCCTGATATATTTGTGTACCTATTCACACGGCGTGACTGATTCCCCCACCGTATGGTGAAAAAATCAGGCTTCATTTGCACCGTCATTTGCATGTCTTGGTCTGGTGCTGGTTGGCACTATCAGTAAAGGGGAGGTGGATGTCAGCTGCTTTTCCTTCTGACGCGTTTTATTCCTGATCATAAAGAAGCTGTTAGAGACTCTGCCAGTTGCTGCCCTGCAGAGCACACACATAAATTTAAGTGCTATTATATTGATTCTTCTGTGCATGTAATGGGTGGACTGAGGGGCCAGTGTTGAGTGTTTTATTGTGCGTTTGGGTACTGCACTCTGTTTTACAGCCGACATCCTGAAAGCAGACCCCAGTTTCACTGGCAGTTTGTCTTGAGTGTTTTGAGAAAAGCACCTAAGCTATGAAGTCCCAGTCCAATAGTGACGAATGGACATTAATCCATTGTGTGCCTTGACAGTCATTCATAGCAGACATTTAAACACCAAGGGAGACTGGAAAAGATGTTTCTTCAGTATAAGCCCGTGATGCACCGGAACCCCGTGAATAATTAGTCCCTTCTTTGATAATGGCTGTGTTGTCTGTCTGTCTCTCTCCTCTTTATCCCTGTATGCTCAGCTTCCTGTTCATCTCTTTCCTCTTAATCTCTGTGTGCTCAGCTTCCTGTCTGTCTCTCTTCTTTTTCCCTGTGTGCTCGGCTTCCTGTTCATCTCTTTCCTCTTAATCTCTGTGTGCTCAGCTTCCTGTTCATCTCTTTCCTCTTCTTCTCTGTGTGCTCGGCCTCCCGTCTGTCTTCCTCCTCTTTTTCCCTGTGTGCTCGGCCTCCCGTCTGTCTCTCCTCTTTTTCCCTGTGTGCTCGGCCTCCCGTCTGTCTCTCCTCTTCTTCTCTGTGTGCTCAGCTTCCTGTTTGTCTCTTTCCTCTTCTTCTCTGTGTGCTCAGCTTCCTGTCTGTCTCTCCTCGTTTTCCCTGTGTGCTCAGCTTCCTGTCTGTCTCTCCTCTTTTTTCCTGTGTGCTCAGCTTCCTGTCTGTCTCTCCTCTTTTTCCCTGTGTGCTCGGCCTCCCGCCCATATCTCTCCTGATTCATGTGTGCTATAGCAGGTGTGTGACAGGCTCATGGACTTAATGAGTCTTACTCAGCAGTCACCCTGAGCAGTGTCTCTCTTAAGGACCCTCCAGAACAGGAACAGGACGGGCGGGTTGCTAGTCTGTCTCCTCCTCCTCCTGAACAGATGGCCCAGCACCTATGGAGTCAGATTGACATTATGTGGGTGAAGTAGCTCCACCTGTAGGCAAGTGCAAATGTAAGCAAATCTAGGAGAACAGATCAGTGGCTGTGCACCCACAGTGGGTTGGGCCCTGACAGATACAGAAATCCCACATGATTGGACTAGATGAATCAGCGGCCAGGCACCAGCAGCAGGGCAGACCCTGACAGATACAGAAAGATCACCTGATTGGGCCAGACAGACCAGCAGCTGGGCACCAGTAGAATGGTGGATCCTGACAGATAGAAAGAACTTACCTGATTGGGCCAGATGGGTCAACGGCGGGGCACTGGCAGCGGGGGAGACCCTGACTGATACAGAGTCCACCTGATTGGGCCAGTTGGATCTGTGGCCAGGTACTGGCAGCAGGAGAGACCCTGACAAAAACGTAGAGCTTACCTGATTGGGCCAATAAGGTGGAAAGTAAGTCATTGCCTGGAACTTTATTTCATATGCTAATAGCTTAGCTAATATGCAAAGTAGGCATATTTGTTGTAACTGCAAAGGGTGACTGGTGTCTTCAGGTGAAGCAGTGTTGGTTTGTACACATAACTGCTTCTATGGTATCATCAAAGCTGGAGCCAGAGCCTTAGCATGTATATACGCATGTATATCTGTATGTTCTTGAAATGGCAGCATGTGCAAACCTGCTCCACTAATGGGCAAGTGCTGAATGAACCAGAATGCCCCTCTCTGAAGATGGCAACACTTGCATTTAGTATGTTTGTGTACAAATGGGATCTTGTTATTTCAGCTTTGTAGAAGGCGGCTGATTCCCCCGGAAGAGTCTTCAAATTATAATTACCCTGACTGGTCACTTGGCACTGACTTCAAGTTTTTAATGCTGAACAGTGAAGGCTGTGCCTGGAAATTTGGATGAGGAATCAGTAATAGAGTCACTGTGAGTGAAGTTCTTCTCACCTTGAACATTGAACATGCAGAAGACCCTCTCCCAAGCAGACACTGTTACTGGTCGATTGAAATATTTGCTGAGATGACTCAGTCTCTTGGAGAAATCCTTCTGTCTGGTGTTCAAAGCATCTGATAGCTCCCTTTGTAGTGGGATTTGGTTTCAGATCAAGGCGCAATGCCTGCTGGAGAGGCTCTTAATGCGACGTTTCTGTTGACGCTTTGATGTGCCGATGGAGTGAGTGACTTCACAGCACGTGGCGGCGGGATTTCTCTTAAAAAAATTTTGGAATGCACTTTCAGTACCTTCTGAGCAAAGGCAACATTAGCCACGCATAGGCCTTGTTTTCCATGACTTTTATTGTTATCGTTGTTTGCTTTTAGTGTGCATCAAAGCCAAAATACAAAAATTGCTAAGAATTAGGGGCAAATGACATTGACTCAAAGGACCTTTGTCTGTGTAGCTCTTCGGGAATTATAGCTCTATGGCTCAATACTGACTGAATGATGTGAGTGTGTGCTAGTTTGCGGCAGGGGTGTTGGGTGAGTACCAAGGTTCTCAGATGGCCATTTGTCAACAGAACCTGTCTTGTGCTGAAAACATCTCTGCATTACAAGGCTCAGCTAGAACAAAACATCTGAGAAGACAGAGTTTCCCAAATTGGGTCAACACAACACTGTTTATGATGTCTGTTCACTGTCGAGAACCACTCCCCTTTTGCCATTGTGACCACCCTGATGATCATCTGTACTGTTCTACTTGAGGCATTCTCTTGTGCACCTGGTCCAGTATTTCATCTCTCTGGGTGTGTTTGGCTTAGACTCCAGCTAGAAAAAGTATTTTGCTATTATTCCTTTGAAATGAAAACCCTTGTTTGTCAGCATGAAACCCACGTCATTTTTCTGCAAGATTTATGAACCATGGTACACATATCTGAAGAATTGCTTTTCCTGTAGGAAGGAAATGTCAATGGAAATGTAATGAACACCTAAAGGCTATGTGCAGCTAGCAGTGAACTGACTCCCTCTGCAATTCCACTGTCTATTAATAGTTTCTTTGACAGGCTAGCAGAAAAGAAAAATTGTGAATTGTTGAGTATGCTTTGATTACAAAAAGAGACAGATGCTTACTCTGGTTTAGAGGTTCCTCCAGTTACTTCCTGTGCAGGACATCTTCTACTCTTGGCAGAAGATGTTACTGTCCAGTTTGAGTAGCACCCCAAAGAAACATTTTTTGGCAGAAAAATTTTCCTCACCAGGAAAAACTATGAAAATCCCAAGAAACTATAGTAGAGATTTGAACACTTACTGTGCAGTGTACCATGTTTGCTATACAAACTTTTTAGCAATATCACCTGATGACAGTGTTAGGATGTAAGATGAGAATAGGCTGAACATGTTTTTAGGACAAGCTGGACAGTGTGACCTCCTTTACAGTTGTAACTGTAAAACTGCAATTCCTGATAATTGTATTATTCATTTTCTTCACCAATGTATTTATCAAAGTCTTATTTATGCAGTTGCATAAAGGATGCATCATAATCATGACCCTTGTTAATGAACCATCTGCATAGTGGCCACCAACAAGAACCTAATCTGTAAACCAAACCGATGCATGTAATTTGGGAAGTGAAAGTGGCATGTGTCTCTGTGATTGCTGGGAACACAATGGAAAAGAACAGAATATATAATCAGAAATGTGAGCTGAGGAGCTCTTTGCCACCATAATGACTGATGCAGAGCAAGCAGCTGGAGGAGTTTAGGACCCCAGTCCTTGGGGGGACCCGACACTCTCCTACCCTAAATTGACATGAAATAAAGATGTAGAAATGGGTCAAATATAAACATATAAATTATAATATGAATATAGTGTATAACCATGATTAGTAATCATATGAGTGATTGATCAGTAATATCCTGGCCACTACAGTCACTGTCGATGTGGCCCGCTTGGTCCTCCATGGTTACCCAGGTGACATCACAAGTCCTGACTGAATGCCTGACATTAGGAGCTGACTGGCTGATTATTTGGCCTTGCTGGAGTTTGCCTCATGAGGAAGATACGCAAACCTCAGGCTGCTCACCCAGGAGCTAAGAAACTCACCAAAGTCCCGTACTGACAGCAGGGATTTTTTCTTATTGTATGCATAATGTTTGTATATGAATGTGCTATTAATGAGTGTGAAATTCAGTAAAAAACATGAAAATTAATAATAGCATTAAGCATTAATGTAGCAAACTTTATTCAATCGGTTTTATCCTGTTGTGAAATTGATGTCTCTTGCAATTTGTTATTAAAGTCATGAATACAGTGTGATATGAGGGCCCATTATATTAGAGAGCAGTGTCTGGCATCATTGTTGTTTAGGGAATCTGTTTGATTTGTGAGGCCAAGTGGGGTTTGACTCACCCAGACTAAGGGAAGGCTTAGGGTTAGGGTTAGGCTTAGGGAAGCGACACAGGCCCTGGCACAGTAAGGCACAGTTTCCTGTGGCAAAACAAACAGGACTGATGGCATTTAGACCAAACTACTGATAGATGCATTCAAGTGAAATCAAGCTGCAATCCTCTAAAAACATGATGCCTGGGTACAGTGAATTGAAAATGGACCAGTCTTGATGTAGTAATTACAAACCCCAAATGACCGGGCTGTGTTCGGAGGTGGACCGAGATGCTAATGTGGGCGGCTGCTTCATGGAAATGGGCCAATTTATCAGTCACCTCAAGTAACGTCCATATTCCTGGCAAATGGCAGAGGGAAACAGCACAATCATTGGTCACCTCTTTGACACGGGTGGGGGGGGGGGTCCGTAGGTGTTGAGTTCCTTTGCCAGACAGAAGAACAGCAGAATATCGGGTGCAAAAACATACATTTGGCTCAAATTATGAAAGTCTTTGATTGCCATTGAAATTCACGCAGACTAGGTGACCCATGTGATGTCCACACACAAGCACAGGGTTGGTCCTGCTGTCCCGCTGAATCATAGACCCGCATTAATACCCACATGGCCTCGTGTAGGAGGTGAGGCCCCTTAGAGACCACACTTGACTTTCAGCAGCTGCCCCTATATTCCAGGCAGTAACAGAGCAACCTGCCTGTAGTTATTTCAGACAGTCAGGTCACATGCAGAGAGCTGCCCCTGTTCACTTCTGGGGCATTAATATGGGCATGGGGTCGGGGGTGTGGTTTTGGGATGAAGCTGTGACCCCTTCCGTGGTCCTTACATTTTTAGCTGCCAGTTCTTAGTGAAATTACAGCGACTCTGCGTGCTGCTCTCTCTCTGTATGCAGCTCTCCTGCTCTCCTTACAGAATGAAGCCAAGGGACAGGCCTGGTTATTGTATCACACCACTGCTGTTCCCATCCTCTAATCTTCACATTTCTTAAAGGTACTGGAGACTTAATGCAATCAGCAGCGCTGGTTTCATTTCGTGCTGATTGTCTCCACTGCCCAATGTCTTCTGAAGCAGAGTATTATGGGAAAAGTGGCTATTTTAGTAATGAGATATGCAGAGTGTTCCGTATCCCACCACTCGCAATACCTGACGAGCTATCAGTAGGAATTTCTCCCACATGGCCTCGCTCCCAAACCTACAGTCATTAGATAAACCCCCATCCCCCTCCACACCAGTAAGAACCATTAAAAAAAATTACAGCAGGAACCCAGTGTACTGCAATTTCATGGCATGTTTTTTTCAGTCTGACGGTGAAAAATGACCATGTGGGAGACAGAGACTAATGATTTGATTAGCTGTCTGGGCTAGGCAGTGATTGCGTGCAAAGGGATTACGTTCCTAATGAGATTAAAATAATGAATATGTATCATGTGGCCTGTAAAGTGATTAATATAAATGCTTTGGGAAGTTAGGCATTTATTTTAATAAACTGGTTTGGAATGTCAAGGATGGCAAGATGCAATGTCACACCTGTCTGGCATGTAGTGACATCATAGTACACAGTAAATCACTCAACACGCTGTATTAGTTGAAATAATCACTAACATTAGTGCGTATTCATTGCCAAGAGGGAAGAGGCCAGTGGCCTTTAAAATAAAGCCGGATCTGCTGGCATGTTGACGCCCTGGCGATGGTGGGGAACCCATCCTGAAGCAGCGTCTATACTGTCTCCAGACAGACGTGTGTCAACAGGGGTTAACAGAGGTTGTGTGTTAACAGGGATTAATGTCTCATCGGTGCCAGTAGCAGATACGTTTCAAGAGATGCTCCTGCTCAAGGGATGGGCAAGAATATGGTGCAGGTATTGCCGAACACCTTAGTGCTTAAATAGCTCAGCATGAAGACACTGCTGAGGTCTCCAGACCAAAGGTAGCATAACAGTCTCACAGTACAGATTAAAAAGGACGTGGAAGTGCTTTGGCAAAGTTTGGCCCTCAAGCTGATTTCTGGCAGAGCTCACTATGACGATGACTCCCCTGTTTATTTTCACATCATCTGTGGAGCTCTCACGCATGGTAACAGCGAAGCCGCACTGTGTGTTTACATCTTGTAGGCTGTGAGAAACGGAGATGTTCTGACCCCTGTGCGCATACTGACAGCGCCGTTAGAAGGCCGATCATCGCAGAATTTCCATTACTGGAAACAGTCTTTCTTTCTGAAGTATTTCTCTTTCTACGGTTATTTATAGAGTGTAATAATCATGTTTAGCTTTGAGTTTAGTTGATGACGTGGATGCAACGTAGATTACAGAACATGCAAAGTCAGCAAGAATATTAGGAAATAAGAAACAGTACAGCCTGACAAGAGCAGGAATCTGACTTTAGCAATAAATTCTTAACCGAGCTTCCTGTGTAACGAAGCAGGAAATACCTAGCATATTTATCGACTGTGTTATGGTTTGATGCTCTAGCTTTTGTGCACTTCTGCATGTATAATAATGCAGCAAAAATAGATTTCAAGCTGATGTGCTTAGAGCGGCTGAGCAGAGAGCGGATCCCTGTGCTGCTGTGGAAAACATGGAAATGCGCTTTGAGCATCTGAGGGCCTTGGCTGCCCCAAACAGCATCTTTCCTTTTCGGGTTATTTGGGGAGACAATCAACTAACTAGATAAAAAGCTAAAATAACAAGCAGCTAAAGCTGGAAGCAGAAAAGGTTTCATCCTGGTCTCCCCCAACCATGACAGGACAGGTCAGCAGGTGACCCTTTTCCACTGGCCTTTTTAACAGTGTTGTGTTTATGTTTATGTTGGGCCAGCAAGCAATTAAACAGCTGTCTTTGTATTAATTGGGCTTGGTTTGGCAAGGTGTTCAGCTGAACACTAATGAAGGCACAAAAGCAAGCAGGGCATCGGCATTTAAGGCAATTTGTGGATGAAGTATGTTCGATGGACGGGGGGCAGGATTTGTCCTGCTTCTTTTTAGCCGCTCAGCTGCGTTATCTTTGATGTCACTCTCTGTTAGGCAGATACATGTACAAAGTTCCCATCAGGACAAGAAAAGATAATTGCAGCTGGATGATGGACGGTGTAAATGATCTGTAGAGCTCCATAGGGTTCTAGCTTTAGATGTTCTGTAAGCCTTCATAGGGTTCTAGCTTTAGATGTTCTGTTGGGCTCCATAGGGTTCTAGCTGAAGATGTTCTGTAAGTCTTCATAGGGTTCTAGCTTTAGATGTTCTGTAAGCCTTCATAGGGTTCTAGCTTTAGAGGTTCTGTTGGGCTCCATAGGGTTCTAGCTGAAGATGTTCTGTAAGTCTTCATAGGGTTCTAGCTTTAGATGTTCTGTTGGGCTCCATAGGTTTCGAGCTGTAAATTTTGTGTAGAGCTGCATAGGGTTCTTGCTGCAAATGATCTATAGGGTGTCATAGGGTTATGTAGGGCTCCATTGGATTTTAGCTGTAAATGTTCTGTAGGGCTCCATGGAATTCTAGCTGTGAATGATCTGTAGGTCTCCATGGGGTTCTGTAAGGCTCCATGGGATTTGAACTGTAAATGATTTGTACAGTAGGGCTCATGGGGATGTTGTCCAATTCTGAACCTGGCATAGAAAATATTTTCTTCACCCTAAAATTATGAAAATAGACCTGCAATGCTTATATTTTATTTAAGACATAATTGTTGATAAGTGTGTTGATAAAAGTTGATAAATGAGCTAGATGTTTCTGCCTCTCCTGCACAGCTACTGTAGGGTTCCTCTCATACTCACCTAGGAATCTTCTCACACACAACTAGGGTTTTTCTCCTCTATTTCTCTAACACGAGGATGACAGAGAAGAAAACCTGCAACCCTTCTTCAGAGCTTTACTAGCCTCCTGCTTGCCTGGACCTTCCCAGTGTAGTTCAAACACATTTCCGTTATTTGCCCTTATTACAGTCACTCTGCCTATCCAATTTTTCTCACTTTAACCTTTAAGTTTGAGTCAGTACAGTCATGGCTGAGCTTGTACTTCCGGCCTGGACCTTTCTCCAGTGGCCCTGCTCACTGGGTCAGTGTCAGGTTATCCTGACAAAGCAAGGGTCCGAAACTAATTATGAAGCATCAGCTGTTGACAGAAAAATCACCTAAAGGTCAGGTTCATTATCATACTTTCTTTCCGGCTTCTTCTGTTCCCCCCCCCCGGCCATTGAGTTAGAATTTGCGGCACAAATGACTGACACGTGCTGCTTTTGTTGCTCTGAGTTTCTTGCAAATGGCTTCTGGTCTGGCTGTGCAGCTCTTCCTGTTCATTCGTTCGCTAATTGCTTGACGCGAAAAAGAAATTAAAAAATTCTGCTGAGCACAGAATTATCCGCTTGCTCTGCTACATGGCAGTACGCAAACAGTATGCTCGCAGTGGGCCCACACTGGAGCCTCCAGCTCGTTACGGAGAGCAGGCGGGAGATTGCGTCCCATGCTCCCGTGCAGTGCTGCACCATCTGCAATCATTCACATTTCATCGCCAAATCTAATTGGTTTAAATCTGAGCTCATTAATGCAGAGATGACAATTATTGGAAAATATACGCTTGTGTGTTGCGGTTGGGGCTAAGTTAACAAATTCAGTCATCAAATACAGCTTGATTTCTTACTGTGACTTAACATTATAGATTATATGTTTATGGAAAAACAGAAATCATGATAGAAAACCATGAAGGTATTTTTCACATTTCGTGTCTCCTTCCTCTTTCATTTGGGGTGACGCACTAAGTGAGATGCAAATGAACACTCCTGTCATGGGTGGGTTAGCGGGGGATCATTAAGTGTCCAGAAGGTGCACATATGTTTAACAAGGTTAAACAGAGTACAAACAGGGGGGGCGTGTTTAGGGCGCCTTCATCACCTGCTCTTGAAGACGCAGGGCAGGTTCCTGGCAAAAATGGCACTGCTTGTATCTGGCCTGGGTCAGTTTGTTTAGGCAGAACACTGCAGTGTTTTCTGACAGATATATTAAATCATCAGGTGAGCTCACAGGCTACACAACGGCAGGAGATCAATCTGGCTATTTGTCGAACAAATTCCCTTTAAATAACCAACTACCTCAAGTTCATATCACAGGGGAATATATTAGCATGGGTTAGATATTTCAGTCAATACGGTGGCTATGCTTCACACGCATCTCTGCATGCGCTTGGGTATGCATCACCCCTGTTTAATACATATTGCAGATTATCTTCAAATGCTGAGTGATCTTTATTCCATTATGGATAAAATGTGACATCCCACCTATTTAAGTCAAGTCAACATATGCTTGCAGAGCCCACTGAGAAACTTTGGATTAGAAACAGGCGTTTGACAGTGACATATCGGTGGCTTTGCATGTGCATTCTGGGACACATTCAGATCATAATTTACACCCATTATGTTACTGAATGTCGTTTCTAATCATCAACAGATTTTGTCCCAAAGGGAAACATTGTTAATTTCTTGTTAGTAATAGCGTACTCTTGTGTCACTGTGCTGTGATTAACGAGGCATAATGAGCTATACATCGCATTTAAATTCCAGACTACCAAAGATTTAAGACAGACAAGCAGATCTCGCAAGTCACAGGTTCCAATAAGCAGCATGATCATGCATTTACCTCAATACTGGGACTGGGATTTGTGTCATTTTTAGGGAAATGTTGTTTTACTCAAACCACACAACTACTGTTTTTCTTGTAATAAATCAAGTCATTGTTGTCATTTTCTATAATAGAAGTATAATGATTATGAAATTTCATATTGTTGCCTGTATTTGAAAAAGAAAAAATGTGTCTCTTTCCATTGTCTTCTGAATTTGATCCAAGCACCTGTAAGTGGAGTTTAGTGTTTTAAGAGAAGATTTTAAGATTAAATAATCAACACTGCTTTCAGAGAGTTCAAGAAGTAACAAGTGAAATTACCGGCCAGCTTGTAGGAAGGTGACTCCTGACAGTGTGTATTTTGTAATTGGTGTAATTGGTCTCTAATGGTATTTGTAATTGAGTCCTGCTCGCGAGCTCCTCAGCCAGCCACTTGCCGCTTAGTCACCTCCCTGACCTCCTGCAGCATCAGGCTGCGCTGCTGCTCTTCGGCTGTGGGCCTCTCCGTGCCGCGAGCCATTTGCTCTGCAGTCGCTCTTTCGACTTCTTGTAAAACACATACTTTAGTGTAAACAGACAGACAACATGGACTTGACCAAAATTAGTCATTCAGATTTCAATAAAAAGCCATAAAAGCCAACTTTTTTCAACAGTGTGTAATTTGGCTGTTGTGAGGTTATTGTTTTGGCCACATAGGCATTGAAACATTTGGGTCATTCTGCCAGAATGACCAGGGTAAGAGATCTATAATGAGGTCAGTGAATTCTTTAACTTTAGTAAAGAATCTAAAGACAGAATTTAAAAATAGCAACGTGCATAAGAATATACAATGCTGAAAAGAACAGCATGATAACCTCTGCAAATGGCCGCTCTTGGAGGAAGGCCCGCTGTCACTGCCTGTCACATGGTGCCCCTATGTTCCTTTCAGAATCGCCATCATGAGGAACAGGGTGAATATTCATCCTGTGGACCTCATCCTAGGACTCTATCACAGTCGATTTGCTGTATATAAGACATAAAAAGGAAGTTTCCAACTGGTCTGTCACTGTTGTTCTTAGAAACTTAGCATTGAGAAGCATTTCTGAGACGCATTGCCTTAATTGGAACTCATTGGATGTATGAGAGCTCCGGTGAGGGATGGAATGGCCAGGGAACAATCTTTATTTGAAGGTGTCTTCAGCAGAAGCCTCTGTGCTGCTTTTTGTCAGTCAGTGGAACGCATTATTCCATAACGATCTCTGCATGCCATTAAGACGGCTCTTTGTTGCCAAGTAACCCTTCGTTGTTACTTTGCAATACCGAAGAGGCAGAGAAATGCCGGCTGACGAGATTGAGAAAAAAAAGAACAAATAAAGAATGAAATGAGGAGCAAAGGTTCAGTACCTTCATGATGCAAACAGTAATAACCATGCAGAATCATCTACAAGGTCGTTTAGTTATGTTTGGTTTATGTTTCTGAAGGTTTTGGTAA
Organism: Paramormyrops kingsleyae; assembly: GCF_048594095.1. Taxonomy (NCBI): domain Eukaryota; kingdom Metazoa; phylum Chordata; class Actinopteri; order Osteoglossiformes; family Mormyridae; genus Paramormyrops; species Paramormyrops kingsleyae. Next base: position 16,742,815 of record NC_132807.1, read on the forward strand.
AAGTAGCTTTTAAATACACTCCCGCCTGGCCTTCTGATACACATATAAACTGTTAAGGATTGTTGAGGTCTTCAAAATATTTATTTTACATTCCAAAAAATATATATATTTTTTTTTCAATTATGATCGTTCAGTGTGGCAAAGTAAAGAAAAAAATCAGTAGTAGAGAAAAAAATTGCCGGAGTAACAGTATAGATCATTATTATCCTGACAAGATGGAGAACTTTGAAATGACCATCTGGAACATTACACAAGAAACAGAGAGAGCACAGATGAGGAGCCTGGTGGGTTTCGCTGATGTTTGTAACCCTCTGGCTGGTTGTCTGCATTCCACCGATTACATAACACAACGTCTGACATCGTTTTAACATTTTTCAGGTGAATCCTAGAATAAGCAGGTACATTTAATGTCGATTCTAATATTGTTGTTTTGAAATATGTCTTTAAAAGTACAATTTGAATTGCATTCTATTAAATATCTTAATGTCATACTACAAATATATACAAGACAGCAAATACATATTTAATGCATTTATTCCATAGACGTAAAATCTAATGTAATGTATTCATTAGGTCTCAAGCAAACAAATGAAGAGAAGCGGCATTCTGTTCTGTGCCGGGCGACGTGGACACAGTGCCTGTGATTCACCACACTGAGCTAATGATCTGTAGCTCGTTTCATCATTAAGTCAATTAAAAGTGACGCTGCTGATCTCTACTGCTCATGCTACACTCATGTGATGATCTGATACGATATGATACAATACGGTAGAACTTTATCCCATGGGAAACTGTTGATTTACGTTGGCTGTGGAGTCTGTGGAGAATCTCTTGAGCTGCAGCTTCTGTGCTAATAGAGGATGATAGTGTGAAAAGACAGTATGTCGCACTGAATCATTATAATGTCCACAAGCTTGTACAATAGATTTACAAGAGCATGTCACATGTTGGGTTGGCCCCGTAGCTCCTGGGATCAGCTCCAGACCCCTGTGGCCCAGCGTACGACACACGGTGTAGAAAATGGATGGATGCATTTTGGTTTGGCTGTGAAATCAGTCTTTGACTCTGGATTATGTTGTTGATTTGTTATGTTGTGTCTGTTCCTCTTTGTTTATCATTTTCCTGCTCTGAATATTTGACGTGTTTCCCAATAATGAAGTATTGCGTTATCCATTGTGCATGTATGAAGCCAGTCAGCAGTGGAAACTGTGAGTGAATATAAAGCATTTTGTACATCCTGCCTCTTTCTCAATCCCATTTAACATGTGCAAAGACCATCTGTGTGCATAGGCGTGGTGAACCATTGCTGTTATAATACATGCTTTTTCCAGCCTCTGGCTTTATTATTATGAAAAACAGCTTGCCGTTAACTACCCAGCAACCAAAATGCCACAAGCCGTATGTTTCATCTTTTTCCTCCCACAGAAAGCACTGGGTTGAATTCGGTAATTCGTATAGCAAAAGCACAGGTCACATGATGCACTTTCCACATTCTTTATGATTCTGCTTGTTTGCTGCAAACTGTATAAACAGCATTGTAAGTGTTTTTGTTTTCAGTCGGAATGTTTCCTGCATCTGACTCTGCTTCTTAGGTAATATATGTGCAGTGTTTTCTTTAAAATCACATCTAATGCTCCACATCACACACACAGACAGCGAAACACCCTGCAAATTACCTCGATTTCCTTCCTTGAAACGCTAATGAGCTGTTTGTCTCCCAAAGCCAGTTACGCAGCATCCCAGATGGTGCTGATTTCTCCTTCGCTCTTCCTGATGCTGAATGTGGGGAACAAAGGCTGTTCCACAGGCTAGCAGCTCGCCAGAATCTGGTCACTGGGCTGTTTCATTCAACAAGCTCAATTCTTCTTCTGTAAATTGAAGGATATGCGTTTGTTCAGCTGTATGAAGGCTCCTTCCTTCATCTCTCCCAGCAACCACAGGGCACATTATCAGCTGGTGGCCAGGACCTCATCATGCTGGAAACTCTCCTGGCTGGTGAGAGAATGGACTTTGTTCGAGTGAAGGGAACCTAGCAAGCTACTCTAGGCTAATACAGGCTAATCCTGGCCAAAACAGGCTAATACAAGCTAATAAAGGCTAATGCAGGCTAACACCGGCCAATAAGGTTCAGTACAGGTTTATACAGACTGTACATTAAGGAACACCTGAGCACCTGACTTGTGGAGAGCAGGAGAGAGGGACAGAAGCCCCCTGCAGGACACCAGTGGAACTGTCTAAATGAAATGATGCCTGTAACATTTACGTTATAATACCGTCAAGTTGAGTATGGATTTGCTGGAATATCCATCATTTTAATTGGCGTGAAATCAGCAGGCTCCAGCCGCCCTAATATGGGATTATGAATTAGGGAGCTGAAAACAGGGTAGTATGACTGAAATAGCGGAGGCTAAGGCTACGGAATCACTTTCCAGGAAGCGTGACCAATTAGAAGCATTTTCTACTAAGTCCTTCCTATCAAAATTCCCTTTTAGTTATTAAAACCATGCTACAGTCGATATATAAAAACGGTATATGGATGCGGTTGTGAGAGCAGCGTGCCAGGGGACAAATTCCCCACTGTTTCTAATTAAAAGGGTGCATTTCAAAACCTCTAATATCTACGGGGGCTTAGATGTGAGAGTAGATATGTCCTGGCCTTCAGGAAACGTAGGGGGCTGCGCTGTGCTGGGAGGGGGGGCTCCGGTAGGCTCTCCTGCTGGGGCTCCGGAGGCTTCCGGATGATCCCATCCCACCTTCCAGACTGCCGATATTCCGAAGGACGAGAAAGATGTGGAGCGATCAGGAATCAGCTTCCCTGCCACACTGGACCAGCCGCATCGCTAAGGGCTTAGTGAACAGTTTAAGGTCTCAGTCAGCAGTGAGTTAGGCCTCATTCTCCCATATTCAGAGTAGGTTCAGTATCGGTATGGCAGGGCCCGTGCAAGGTGTTTCTAGAAACTCACCAGGGACAAATCTGCTTTGCTGAAAATGTAGTGTTAATAATTTATCATTAAATCCTTTGGATAAGGATGGAGCTCGTTCAGCATTACCACCATACACACTGTATGTTTACAACGCTATCAGCCAACATCCACTGTAATGTTACAGATATTTCACCAAAGAGGTGCTGCTGTTCTGTACATGTATACAAATGTATTTTCTATGAGTACGGCGAGTCTGGGGCCTGTCCAGTCAGCAGGGGGCGCCAGGCTGGCAACGCCCTGGGCGGGAGTCCAGTCAGTCGCAGGGGACATACACCCACACACTAGTGACAGTTTACAGGCCCCTAACACCACATCTTTGGACGAGTGGAGACTGGAAACACAGCAAAAAGCTGCAGTCGCAGAGGTGACGCCCCTGTGTTGCTCTGCAGAGCAGCCTCACATATATGCACCATTACTGCTCTTTATGTGCGTCACTGCTGAGGGCCTTAATGCTGGAGATGCGATCTGCCACAGAGTTAACGCAGAGCTAGGATCAGTATCAGCTGGCATCCCACTTCATCAGCGTGCTCTGATGCAAAGTGACAGCGCTGTTGTTTCATTACGCGAATCGCCCAGAGGCTCTGCTTTCATTCGCCATTATTAAGTTCTGCCTTCAAGACAATATTTCCCCCTTTCATAGCAGATCCCCCGACAAACATAATGTGATTATTGTTTGGCACGGGAGCGAGCGTGCCGCGGGAACTGGGTGGGCGGGAACTGTCTGTGGGAAGGGGGGGGTCCTCACAGTCTATTTAGGCGTCCCTAGCATTTGCCAGGGGGGAGTGCTGATGTTTATGTGAAGGCTAATCAGTTATCAATGTGGAATACGGAGCATGGTTGGAGGAGTCCTGGGTGGGTGGCACTGTCTGTGTGGGTGGGGGGAACACGAGGGTCCTCACAGTCTGCTTAGGCGTCCCTAGCGTTTGCCAGGGGGAGTGCTGACATTTCTGTGAAGGCTAATCAGTTATCAATGTGGAATACGGAGCATGGTTGGAGGGGTCCTGGTTGGGTGGCACTGTCTGTGTGGGTGGGGGGGAAACGAGGGGTCCTCGCAGTCTGCTTAGGCATCCCTAGCATTTGCCAGGGGGGAGTGCTGATGTTTATGTGAAGGCTGATCAGTTATCAATGTGGAAATATGGAGCGTAGTTGGAGGGGTCCCGAGTGGGTGGCACTGTCTGTGTGGGTGGGGGGGACACAGGGGGTCCTCAGAGTCTGCTTAGGCATCCCTAGCATTTGCCAGAGGGGAGTAGTGATGTTTATGTGAGGGCTGATCAGTTATCATTGTGGTAAACGGAGCATGAATGCAGGAGCCCCGGGGGGTGAAACTCTCTGTGGGCAGCGGGTCCTCGCAGCCTGCTTAGCCGTCCTTAGCATTTGCCAGGGGAGCACGTGCCCTGGCTGACATCTCTGTGAAGGCTGATCAGTTATCAGTGTGGAATACGGAATGTGGATGGAGGGGCCCTGGGGGGGAGAGTGTCTGACAGTGTGGGTGTGTGAAAAGTGCTTCTTCTCAAAAGTAAAAAGGATGCAGTTGGTGGGGGCATCAAGGACAGAAGGCCACCACATTCTGTACCCAGAACTGCAGTGAGAAACATGTTACCATCGCACATGTGGGTGTCCGAGGACAGTTTGGGGGGGGGGGTCCCACTGAGCATTTGTTTATGCCACTGATACAGGCAACGATGCATGTCTGCAGCAGCAGCCAGAAAAGCAGCCTGATGTCTAGAAGGCTGAATGCAGGCATGAATCACGGGGGCCTGACACAATGCGGGGAATCCGAGGGTGCCAGCAAGAGCTGCGGGCCACGCAGGGTTAAACCTTCATCAGCCTTTACAGTGCAGAAGATCCTCCGTCACTAAGACAGGTTATCCAGCACAGACCAGCTGCAGCTAGCCACAATTTCTATGTCTGCGTAGCAGACAAGTGAAATATCCAGAATAGGAACAAAAGGCAGGATAAATCAGTCCCTCCTGGCTGCAATAGGACTCAATTTAACTTGAATTTGTTCTGAAGTTTTCTGTTTGTAAGTCCCTGATAGAAAGTGGGCGGACCCGTTACCTGTCTTATAATAGGAGTAATGACTCTATCTCTTTGTCAGTGTATGGCTGAAACCTGCTTAAGGTCGTTAAAAAAATTTAAGAAGTGACAAAGAGCCCATCAGAGCTGTGCATGGAAAGCTGGCTTTAATGCTAGTGGGAATGCAGAGAATTATTTGTATCGTGAATAATTTAGCACACATGCCAGGTTGGTGTGTCTGAATGTGTGAAGATGCGAGTGACTCGACATCCTGACTGCGCTTCGATTTTCATCTCACCAGCATGACAAAAGAAAAATGTCGTCCCTCCTGCAGGAAGCACTTGCTTGTCTATTTGGAGCCGCACTGACTGTATTGCATTGTATTGCAGCTTTTTATCTTTGTTCATTGTGTCGACACAGAATGTGCATCCTGTCAGTCAAAAAGTGTACATTCCTTCTATGCGGAAGATCATGCCCTATCACAGCTCCTGTGGTGATCATGTGACCAGTTAACACAAAGACTAAATGGTTCATCACCTGTTACCTTTCAGCTTGGACCAGCTCTAATCATGAACTGTTTCTAATAAAAAATATGAATGTTTAAAATATGTTTTGTTTCAATAGGCCATTAGTGCTTAAAATCAGCTTTGCATTGTTATCTGGGTCCATTTTGGTCCATTTATTTTTTTCCCGTGTGAAACGACCGGCGAGTGCGTTTCTGCGGTATTTGTGCGCGTCGGTATCTGTGAGAAGCAGTCTTACAGGCGCAAATTGCATCTGACTCAATTACATTAATGGAATTTCAGATGGCTAAGCACCATGCAGGAATACATCAGAACACAATGCCTAGCACTGGATTCAGGTCAGCTGTATAAATCCAATCTGCCTCCATAAGTGATTTGAAAGCGGCTCTGGGGTCCATCTGCTTGGGGGGGGCATCCGGTGATCACCCCCGTTACTCTGAATGGACCACGTGCTGTGCAAACCTTCCTTTTTGCAGGCCTCTTGATTACGTCCTCATCCTGAATCTGGCACTAAGATCCTGGCGATGAGCGAGCAGGAAATCGCCTCTATGCTGCATGTATGTAAAATCCCAGAGATGCCCCCCCACCCCCACAAACAGTCCATTTCCCTGATTTTGCAACTGGCATTTCTAATACATTGGAAAAATAGGATCATGCCAACCTTCCTGCGAGAGGAAAACATGTCCTGTTTAACATATATGGGTAGGAAGGAGAATGTTGTGTCAGTTGGAGCTGGCAAACATAGTGATGAGTATAGAAGTGAGTACAGACGTGAGTGTAGAAGTGAGTATAGAGGTGAGTATAGCCATCTGGCTGTAACTGAAGAACGCTTCTGCTTCATGGCTGGTGATGAATTTGGGACGGTGTGACACCTTGCTGGTGTGTCACACAGCGGCTTCCTGTGGATGAGCTGCAGCTAACCTTTAACGGAGAGACACAAAGTTACACGAGAAGGTAATAAATGACCTTATCATTCTGGTCCAAAGCAGACACAGACAAACTCGCACTCTTTTGCAGGTGTCCGGGAATGTGGGAGGAGACACCAGCCTGTGGTAGCACAGTGATTCCATGCAGTGACATTGCCCTGTGGGCACAGAGTGATTCCATGCAGTGACATTGCCCTGTGGGCACAGAGTGTGCGTAACAGGGACCTCCTGGTCATTCCCGGTGACCCCAGCAGCCTCCTGGTCACTTACTGGCTGCTGTGTCAATCGAACACGCCTACGCTCTTTAGCATGTGCTACCTTCATACCAGAAACATACATCACATGGGCCAGCAAGTGAAGGGGGTGCAAATTCAACACCGAAATGTATGCAGTGTGACATGCCTTATGGTCAGTCTGAAGCCTGTTATATCCCACAATGCATCTGCATCCAGTGCTGTCAGGATGTGAAGTTTCAGTGCTGAAGGTCACCCTCTGAACGTTCTGTCACAGTCACGGTTTTGGTCTGATAAACCCCAGAGTCCCTTAAAAACTCCCGGCAAACCTGAGCAGATCAGGGTCATTGGAGGACCTACAGGGGTCTGCCCCAGGTTCCAGCCCGCAGGTCTTGAGCAGCCATTTCTTACCTTTCTGAATATAGTATTTTCCTGGTTATGTACAAGAACAGCCTGCTGCATATCTGAGTGATATTCGCCTGAAATGTATGCATGGAGCATGTTGGCAGTGCTCTCGTGTAAACGTTTACCCATTAACATACCGACAGCGTGTGCCTTAATCAGTGCGCAGCACACGCTTTCTGTCATCTTCAGGTATGCACCTCCACTTAATTGCTGCATTCAAGCAATACCAGAGATCACACACAGAAATTGAGGCAAAGACAATATTTAGCAACTAAGATTAAGGATTTGCTGTGATGTTGCTGTAATTAAATGTGCTGAATCAGCTACCTGTTCTTTAGATGCATGGCTACTATCGGAGAGCTTGCATTAGACAGAGCAGCAGGGGCAGCTGCTGACTGAGGGTCCAAACATCAGCACCTGATGCTGAAATATCTGCAGATATCCTGAAGCGCTAAACTGTCAGTGCACTGCTGCAGACACCCCCCCCCCATCCTTCTGAACAAGCCCTGGTCAGCAGAAGTTTCTCCTCTTCTTTCAGAGTGAAATGTGGTAATTGCTCAAGCTGCTCAAGCCTCTTCCTCGGATCAGTGACACGCTTCTCCTCCTAATGGCTGCGTTTTGTTCTCTCCCCCCCACCCCCCCCCCCCGCTTATCCTCTGCAGGGTGACGAGGTTCTAACTGTCATCAAAGCGAAGGCACAGTGGCCAGCCTGGCAGCCCCTCAATGTGTAAGTAGCTGCGACCAAAGTCCATCCTTATCTGCCAGCGATTGCTTCTGCCTGCCGCCCCATCAGAATGGCGCCAGAGAGGCTGGCAACCAGTGCCCTACTGAAAATGACCCTTGCAGTGTGTTCTGTAACCCTTGGCTCTTGGGGGGCTCTGCCCCCCCTTACTCCTTACCATTACTGGCACAAAGGGGAGCTGGGAGAGTTGAGACAGATCCTTGCTAATCAGCACAATATAGATACCAGCAGGAGGAGACAGGTTCATGTTCAGCCCCCACACCCTCCTGATTGGCCAGCGGGGAATCCCCCTGGTGACTGGACACAGGCCTTACTGTCTATGGCTGCTAAACTGCATGTTAACATTGTAAAACGGAGAAACGCCTAAGTACTGCGATACTGAGGGATCTCTTGAGTGCTACACAGATGATCTGCGTTTACGTGCTTGCTGAACATAATTAGTTAACAATGAAACATTAAATGCATGTAAAGCCTTCTGGAACGGCGTGTCCAAAGCATCAAATGGAACATCAGTGACTGCCCAAAGCCAGAAGGCCACACATGATTAGCGCTCGTTCAATCACCGGTGGGATCTCCTCATTTTCCTGCATCTGCAAACACCTGAAGGCGCCGAGAGGCCTGCCGGCATACAGCTGCGCCCTACTACAGGCTGGTCTGTATCTGCAAACCTTGACGGGCCTTCGCTCTGCCGGCAGCAGGAGGGACATGGTGACACCAGCACCTGAGTGACCCCAGTAGTCGCTGCTCTTCGTCGTTAATGATGCTGCTCGTTATTCATCAGCTGTTTTGTTTGAGTAGCGCAGGCTTCTATTTCGATGAGTGATGTCTCTGATCTTTTTTTTTGGGGGGGGGGGGGTTTGCAAATCAGGTTAATGACCCCCCTCCAGCTCCTGTGTATAAAGACATCACTTTGACCTACTTTAACAGCAGGATTTCAAATAAGGCTCAGCTCTCTTTCCTAAATAAGGCAGCTTTGAAAGGGCCTCAGTAAAAAGTGCTTGAAAAATGGTCTCTAGCCACTTCTAGCTGGCTAATTTCGGTGGTGCCATTAGAAAGTGGCGTAACTGAGAGTGACATGTGTGTCCCTGGCTGAGGTGAGCCCCGTTGACTCTGTCCATCGCTTTGGTACAGGTCATGTGCACTTTCTGAACCACCGCCTGATTAAATCGTTCAGGGCGTGTCTGCATTTGCGTGGAGGATCGCAGCTTTCAGCGCCATGTGACGGCCCTCTTCTTAATGTTCCCTCTGGGCCTGTTTACCGGCGTGTGAACAGCCCTCCCGCTCTCTCTTTCTCTCTCTCTCTTAAATCTCTGGTCCATCTTTCACCAACACAGCTGCGCTGCAGTACAGATTTATTGTGCTGAAATGGACCCACGTGAGACGCTGTGAAATGTGCTCAGAATGGGGAGTTTACATACCTGCCTCCACCTCTGCTTTCAGTAACTACAGCACTTTTCCAAGACACAATAAATTCAGCCTCTTGCTTTGAAAGTTTAATATATATAAACTGGACAAAATCAAGCCAGGCATCAGTGAGCCTGGGAAGCAGTTTTCCTCAGATGTACTTGTGCTTCCTCCAGGGAAGTGTGCTTCACGCCTGGCCCATTGTCATGAAGGGCTTTGACTTCAGGCAGATTCTGCTGCCAATCTGCACTCCTTTTTCCATAATTAGGAATAAAACAACTGAAAATACATTTTTATCCAAGGGGAAATCTACTGCTGTTTTGACACTTGGCAAGAGATTCCTTCTCCTCTTCCAGGTCCAACTTCTTTTGCTCCGGTTCCTCCTCCTCCTGCTCCTCCTTCTGCTCCCCATGCCCCTCCTTCTCCTCCTCCTGCTTCTCCTCCCCCTTCTCCTGCATGGGTAAATGGAGCTGCCCTTCAATAGAGTCCAGAGGGTCTAAGGTTAGGGTTTGGGGTTACGGTTAGGGTTAGGGTTAGGGTTGGGGTTAATGCCATGTGTTCTGGCCAAGCCCTGGACCCTGTCTGGTCCTGTTGTGGGTCATTGTAGCTTAATCTTTACCCGGCTATGTAAACGTGTATAATCTGTAAGGTGCTGTGAGAGTCGGTTGATTAGCAGAGGTTGTCAGTGGGATCAAACACTTGTTCAGTTGATTTGTCCTCTTCGTTACAATACAGAAGTGGCATCTTTGAAGAGGAAATTAATGTAAAACAAGTCAAAGGCTTGAAATTAATTAGAACAGTTGTTCATTGTAGCTAACAGGCCAAAAACAGCCGCAAAGCTTTGTCAGAGAGTGGGTAGTAATAACCTGCTAATCCCACTGTGAAATCGGGGTTGTGAATTACAGGGAATATGTGTGGCATTAGTTTCCCCAGATATGTGTTTATAGGAAATCGGACAGGATTGCATGTCTGGCTGCCAAACCAGACAGCTTAATTATGACGGTCACCCGAGGGGTTGCCTAGGGAGGCAGTGTGTAGTGGCGGTGTTAGAGCATGCCATCACACAGTGTGGTGTGTTACCGTGGACACAGCACAGTACTGAACATGGCCGCCGTGTTTCTGCCCTTCCTGTCCGCTAAATAGTGTCAATGGGAAGGCACAGCAGCTCATCGTGTGTGTGATCCATCATGGCGTTTGCATTGCACATCAGTAAATGAAAATGATTGTTTATTAAAATATATATTCTAGTAAACATGAACCCCTGAACTACATGGGCGTAGAAGTTGATCTTTTGTGTAAGTTACGTAAATAGTAGTTTTATACAACTGGAAGATGTGCTTTCTGGATGCGAAAGTCATTTAAAAGGTAACAGAAGAATTACTGAGTAAAGTCAACTAACGTGTCTTTGATGTGGCCCCAAAGGGCTGCCTTCAGCCATTTTTGCTAAGCCTGCACTAAGGCTAACAGTCTTAGTTTCACAGCATGATGGACTGCTGTTTTTCTCAGGAAGCTATTGCTTGTGCTTTTCTTAACTAAAATTCTTTGGTCTGTTGTCACTTCCAAAGCTGTCACTAACAGTGCTGTCAATGTTTATGATGTCACTCCCAAAGGTGTCACTGCCTGTGCAGACACTCCCAAAGGTGTCAATGTCTGTGCTGTCACTGCCTGTGCAATCACTCCCAAAGGTGTCAATGTCTGTGCTGTCACTGCCTGTGCAATCACTCCCAAAGGTGTCAATGTCTGTGCTGTCACTGCCTGTGCAATCACTCCCAAAGGTGTCAATGTCTGTGCTGTCACTGCCTGTGCAATCACTCCCAAAGCTGTCACTGTCTGTGCTGCCATTCTCAAAGCTGTCAATGTCTGTGCTGTCACTGCCTGTGCAATCACTCCCAAAGGTGTCAATGTCTGTGCTGTCACTGCCTGTGCAATCACTCCCAAAGCTGTCACTGTCTGTGCTGCCATTCTCAAAGCTGTCAATGTCTGTGCTGTCACTGCCTGTGCAATCACTCCCAAAGCTGTCACTGTCTGTGCTGTCATTCTCAAATCTATCAATGTCTGTGCTGTCACTGCCTGTGCAATCACTCCCAAAGCTGTCAATGTCTGTGCTGTCACTGCCTGTGCTATCACTCCCAAAGCTGTCACTGACTGTGCTGTCACTGCCTGTGCGATCACTCCCAAAGCTGTCATTGACTGTGCTGTCACTCCCAAAGCTGTCACTGACTGTGCTATCTCTCCCAAAGCTGTCAATGTCTGTGCTGTCATTCCCAAAGCTGTCACTGACTGTGCTGTCACTCCCAAAGCTGTCACTGACTGTGCTGTCACTCCCAAAGCTGTCACTGTCTGTGCTGTCACTCCCAAAGCTATTACTGTCTATACTGTCACTGTCTGTGCTGTCACTCCCAAAGCTGTCATTTTCTATGCTGTCACTGACTGTGCTGTTACTACCAAAGCTGTCACTGGCTGTGCTGACAATGTTTGTGCTGTAATTCGCAAAGCTGTCACTTTATATGCTGTTGTTGACTGTACTGTCACAGACTGTTCTGTCACTGGCTGTGCTGTTACATTCCAAAGCTGTCACTGTGACATCACATTGTGTCTCTTGCAGTTTTGCCTGATGGTGGCTGCACGCTATCTCATGCTATCTTCTTCATCCTGTGCTATGATGGGTGCGAGAAAAGCCAGAATGATTTTACCATCTGTTTTCATGTCATTGAAAAAATGCTAATGGGACAAAAAGCACTGCTGCATCTCCACAAGGACTCAGGCCATGCAGGACTGTTGTAAAATTACCAGCGCAAGTTACTCTGATAACAAGCATCTTCCTAAAATATGCTGTTACTATGCTTATGGAATTAGTCTATTTGTGGTAAAGAAATGTGTTTCCAATTTGGACTGGGAATGCAATGACAATGTGGCCTGCAAAAAATTGATACGTTCTCTTTTGTTACAGTAACTCTGTTTTGTTATAATTAGTCCCAGCTGAGTTGAGTATTGAATCAGATCAGGCTGCCATAAACTGAATTTATGCTTGGGACACTGAAAGCTTTGGTCATGGTTTTTGCACCAGCCTGATCTCATGCTTGAAATGTCCCAGAGAAAATGCAGCCTTGGCTGGCCACTGCACTCCTATCACAGTCTGTTCTCTGTTTGATTGGATAATGTGACGATGACACATGATCGGCTGTCAAAATGGCTGTAATCTTCATTCAGTCCCTGAACTCTGCACGACTTCTCAGTTGTGAAAGCAGTGTGGTTTTTACATATAGTTTGTGTTGTCAGCTGCACTTGCAGCCTTATGGATAAGTCCACATGCACTTCAGTCTCCTGCTGGTCAGCATTAGTGCTCCACCTCCTGACTTGGGGTCCTGGTGGTCTGCTACTGAGCACCATCCTGCCTCCCGTGTCATCCTCAGCGTGCTCAGTCTCCCTGTTAGCACACCGGGGACCATGTGTCCTGTGATGGCCCTCTGTCTGCCTGCTGGGGTCCATGTGGCCTGTGAAAGCCCCATGTCTGCCCCATGAATGCCACAGTCTGTGTGGCCTGTGAAAGCTCCGTGTCTGCCCTGTGAACCTCAGGGGCCCATGTGGCCTGTGAAACCTCTGTTTCTGCTCCATGAATACCAGGGGCCGCATGGCCTGTGAACGCCCTGTGTGTGCTCCATGAATGCCAGGCTCCATGTGGCCTGTGAATGCTCCGTGTCTGCCCTGTGAATGCCAGGATCCGTGAGGCCTGTGAAAGCCCTGTGTCTGCCCTGTGAATACCAGGGACCACGTGGCCTATGAAAGCCCTGTGTCTGCTCCAAGAATGCCAGGGGCTATATGGCCTGTGAACGCCCCGTGTCTGCTGCCGGGTGGGGGGGGGGGGGGCTGTCAAAACAGAAGCCTGAAGGTTATTGCTGTGGATCCCTTTTGTTTGAGTGCCTGTCTGCCCGCGTTGCAAGGCAGACACCCTCCAGACTGTGTCCACATTCTTCCTGAAGTGCTCACACCGTGTGTGAACCCCCCCCCCCCCACCCCCATGCAGGCGGGCCGCCCCCTCAGCTGAGTTCTCTGTGGACCGTTCCCGGCACCTCATGTCCTTCCTGACGATGCTCGGCCCGAGTCCGGACTGGAACGTAGGTCTGTCTGCCGAGGACCTTTGCACCAAGGAGTGCGGTTGGGTGCAGAAGGTGGTGCAGGATATGATCCCCTGGGATGCCGGCACCGACAGCGGCGTCTCCTACGAGGTGAGTGCAGCAGGTCCCCGGCCTGGCCTGTCCTCTGCTCACTGCCTGATGTCATTTCTTTACTGCCGTGGTGCTAAGAGGCCTCAGCATCCATTGATGAGGGACTTCTTACAGGACAATGCCATCTACTGGCCTGAAATGCCACGTCCACATAATAGAGCCCCAGCTTCAGGATCTTCCAGGATCCTCTGCCAGATAAGCAGTTATGGAAAACGGATGGATGGATTTTGCACATTGATTTGCAGTGATGTGTGGCATGGTTCTAGCCTGTGAGGCTCTCTTTGAAGTGCTGTGGGTGAAAAGCGTGTTGAGTGACTGAGGCACAGTGTTTTTACCTTGGGGCAATATTCCGTGCCATTTCATCACTGCGCATCCTCACTCAGGCAGCAAACAGGCAGCTTGTGCGTGGAAATAGCAGCTCTGGTGTTACACAGGTGAAACGCAAGCAAACGGCACATCTTATTGTTTCTGAAGTCAAATGAAGGCTTCCAATGCCAACCACCCGTGAACCAAATGAGACGCCCCGATATCAATAACGGCTGCCGCTCAGTTCAGTATGACTTTGCTTAAAAGGTGTTACAAAGAAAAGTTATAACCAAGATTAAAAGGTTATTTATGTTATATAGTTCTGTACTTTACTGTTATGCAATAACACACACACACGGCATTTTTATGAGTTTAATGAGCTTTTACCTTAAACCTAGCAAATAAAAGGGACCGTTTCATAAGCATGGTCATTTGCATTAAGTTTTATAATGACTGTCGTTATAGACAGGTTGTAGATGCGTTCACAGGATGCTGTGCTTTAAATACCAAACATTGCTTTTTTTTTTTATTACAGCCATTAAAGCCACGTTAACTAATTATGTTTTTCTGCATGGAAGCTGTTCCAGCAGCAGAGTAGAAGGTGATACACAGAGATGCCAGGAGGGAAGAATTCCATAAGTCGTCCGTAAAGGCGACATCACACAGGCTATGAATTATGCATATTGAAATGAATTTGAGAAGCTCCTAGCAGATGACCCCCCCCTGGGGTGCCTGATGATGGAGTTGGCCCCTCACCCCCTCTTCATGGCTGTTCCAGTCCCCCAACAAGCCCACGGTGCCCCAGGAGAAGATCCGGCCCCTCACCAGCCTGGACCACCCCCAGAGCCCCTTCTACGACCCTGAAGGGGGCCCCATAACACCCGTCGCCAGAGTGGTGGTGGAGAGGATCGCCAGAAAGGTACCCCTCATCTCCCGGCACCTGCCAGCGAGCTGTCAGAATGAGGAACACGCGGCGGCAGACTGTGACTAACCCGCTGCCCGCACTCAAGGACAGTTTGATTCCTGTCATCTGGGCCACGGTCAGAAATACCCATTGTCTCCGTATGGAAATCATCTGTAAGACCAACAAACCGGAAACCAAGTCTAGCACTGTGAACTTTGACTTTATCTGAGGTCAACACATGAAAACTGGAAACCGAAAAAGTATAAATCATTCAGAGCTGACGGGAAACGTTTAGTGAGATGCCTCTTTGGGGCGTGTGGCCTGTTATTAAGCAGAGTGACATGTTTCCAATGCTGTGAATGTCACCACACTGAATTTTCACAGTGAATTTGTTCACTGGCTGCTCCTTTGTTTCTCCAAAACAACCATACGCTTCCACTTACATACTAATTACAGACCACCAGCTGTGGGGGGTGGGGGAGGGCGGCTTTTCCCTTTATAATGCTGCCATGCATATCCGTACCTCTGTCTCTTTATCCCGCAGGGGGAGCAGTGCAACGTCGTTCCTGACAACGTGGACGACATCGTAGCGGACATTGCCCAGGAGGAGAAAGAAGAAGGTGCGCGTTTTGGTATCTTCCTATCTCCTTCATCCGTGCTGGAGCTGGAGAGGCGTATGACAATTTAATTAAAAAGTTAGAGGGTCCTCAGGAGAGATCACTATCTCTGAGGAGAAGTAATTAGCGAAATAGCAAAAAAAAATGAGCAACACTGCGGCAAAACTCGTACTCCTGTGAGGGTATTTTAGAAAGTTCACCCTCCATGGTGAGAAACATGACTCTTGGTCCAATGGGAGTGTCTTCTGCAGATGACACGCCAGAAACCTGCATATACTCCAACTGGTCGCCGTGGTCGGCCTGCAGCTCCTCGACCTGCGACAAGGGCAAGCGCATGCGGCAGAGGATGCTGAAGGCCCAGCTGGACCTTAGTGTGGCCTGCCCACACACCCAGGACTTCGAGCCCTGCATGGGACCCGGCTGCAGTGATGAGGGTGAGGCTCCCGGAGCTGCACGTGGTGCCCCCTGCTGTCCCCATTCCATCACTACTCACTCTCCTTATTTACCGATGACTGAGTAATAGGTGACGCTGGAGCTGTGAGTCTGCATCTTAACCAGGAGTGCTTCTAGGAGACAGCCGCCTGAAAGGACTGCTGCACTGAAGTGACACTTTATCAAACGACAGAATCAGGACACAGCGTTTAAGTGGCCGACCTATTGTGGTGGGTTAGGCGGTATTGATTCACATGTCCAGACACTAAATGTCAAAATACTTCCTGTAGCTCTTTCCTGGAGTCGGTGGGATCAATAAATCCTTCGCTCCCATTTGTACACAAGCCAATAGAAGTTCAGTGGGGATCAGTAACGGGCTGTTTTTATGAGCAGGAGGGATTTAAACCCGAAACAGTGTCACCCTCCCTTAAGCGCCCCCTGCGCTGCGTACTCTCTGTGCTGTAATAACCGCGACTCTGAGCTCTTCTGTGTGCCTGGTGATGCTGTAAGTGATGGCAGTGTCAGGTGAGACCTGTCCGGCCCAGTAGAGTTTACAGAAGGCGCTTTCCCACCAAAGTCCAGGAACTGAATTGTCGCTTTTGCACCGCACAACAGGAACTGTGACCCTACTTGCAGGATAAACCTCATATGAAACTACATCCCCACCGCCTAAAACAGGAGGATGAATGAGCCATTTTGTTAGTCATTGGGGCGATTTATTGCATGGTCCAAAAATATGAGACAAATACTATATTACTTACATTTTATTTATACAGCCCACAACATGTTTATAATTCACTATTAAACCTGGCCGGCAGATCGATCTTTCGCTTTCCACAGAATAAAAACACAATGTAATGTTATTCCACTAATAAGCTTTGGCACCAACGGCACCGGTGATATTAGACAGAAGTATATTGGTTAGCAATCAAAATTTCCGATGCAGAAATATGGCGATGCGAGATAAAAAGGTTTTCATTAATGCAACTAATGGGATGGAGATACAAAAATAATTCCATCTGCTTGATTTTTGCCCTGCTACTTCTATCTCTTTTCCCTGCTCTTTTCGTACCTGTGCTATTAGCCTCACCCAGTAGATTCTGGTCGAGTGAAAAGTACCTACTCCAGAGTAGTAACTAAAAAAAGGTTCAGGAACTACCTCCATGGAGCTACAATCGGGCGGAGTTGCTGTAATGGGAACACAACCGAAGTTCATGGTTCCTGCAGTGGGAAAGTGCCTAGAGACTTGAGCTAATAAGGTTTTATGCATGACTAAGGAGGGAAAAGGCAAAATGCGCCGTTTCCACACTCCTTTGTCTTTCTGTCATGGCCCCAAAGTAAACAGGCTGAATACCGCTGGCCTTTGGCTCTGGTGTATGAATGGCCAGCTGCCCGGCATGTTTTTCTGCCTCTCCAGGGGCTCCCAGCTCTGCCATGGGCTTGTCAGCTCGACTGGAGCATGCCAGCAGTACCACTTCGCCTGGCAACGCGTTATTAACCATCCAGTGCCTTTTATATTTCAACACTGAATCGCCTGTTTTTATTTCATGGGCTGCTAACATGCCTTGGTTGGTTAGGGAGCTGGTGGCCCGTGGATCTCACCGGGATCTCACCAGGATCTCACTGGGCCTTCCCCAGATATCAATGAAATTTCACCAGGATCCCTCCAGGCCTCCAGGCCCTCACCAGCTTTCACTGGGCCCTGATCGTGATCTCACTGGGCCCTCAATGGACCCTCACCAGCTTTCACTGGGCCCTTATCGTGACCTCACTGGGCCCTCAATGGACCCTCACCAGACCCTCCACTATTCAGGAAAAAGAGACATCTATTGCATGTTCCAAAAAGTTCTATTGCTCGGTGCTGTTGAGTGTGATGTTATGGGTTCTGCAGTCCACACATAGTGATGGTTAAAATGCAGCCCCTTCCAAAGCGATGTGTCACTGTGCTTCCTGGGTGAACGTCACATGTGAGGCATCGATACAGTGTTAATTTTGTTAACGAAAATTTTTTGTCATCATTATCGTCAACAACCTTTATTTTCAGACTAAAACGAGACGATAACTAAATAAAAATGATTTCGCAAGGCCTAAGACTATGACGAATTATATTGACACTTTCGTCAACGAATAAAAACAAGATGAAAATTTATTGCCAGAGATGAGATACAATCAGAAGTAATGTAGTTCGCGTAAGGCAGGGGTATTCAACTAAAATTTAAAGCGGTCCAGTTAGAGAAAGTTTCTTGAAGCAAATGTTCGGAAGATCATAATGTCTGTTTAGTGTGATATATATTTAAGTAGCCTATTAGTTGTATCAATTCAATTCAATTTATTTTTATATAGCACCTTTCACAACAGAGTTGTCCCAAAGCACTTTACAGGGTTGTGTTGTGATACGTACAACATAAGTAGAGGGTGAAACAGAACAGGAAAGAAGGAAGGAAAGAAATTGAATAAAGAAATTCAGAAGACAACAGAGGAGAGGAACCAAAAACTCCAAGTAGGGAGAAAAAAAACCTCTGGGGGTCCAATGTCACCTGGCTTTTGAAAAGATACAAAACATGACATGTTATGATTTTCTCATATTAGCTCTATATTTGCCTGAGTAACAATGCAAACGGAATGACGAGCCATTTCAGGCAAAAACAATTTAGATGACTAAATTATGACTGAAACTAAAATGCATTTTAGTCAAAAGACTATGACTAAAACTGAATTAAAATTTGCTGTCAAAATTAACACTGCATCCATAGCTGGGACACAGTCACTCACTTGCTGCTCCTGGGACGTGAGGAAAACATCCCAGGCGGTAACCATGGTCACTGTTTTGTGGTTGAGGGGAGAGCGGCCATTACAAGCTGTGCTGCTCTGATCCTCAGATGCCTCCACCTGCATGATGTCGGAGTGGATCACCTGGTCGCCGTGCTCTGCCTCCTGTGGCATGGGCATGCGCTCCCGCGAGCGCTACGTCAAGCAGTTCCCCGAGGACGGCTCCATCTGCAGCCTGCCCACTGAGGAGACGGAGAAGTGCGTCGTCAACAACGACTGCGGTGAGCGCAGCATTTGGTGGTGGGGGGGTCTGAGGTGTGCCCCCCCTCTCCTGGGGCCAGCAGGCCAGGGCACCACTACGGGCAGCGTGTCAGCTGCCAGGGTCTCTGATGCGGCGTGTCACCGACCGCTATTACAGCGTTCAACATCCATCTCCCACCCCACCAGGGCCGAGCAGCTGCCTGGTGACAGAGTGGGGCGAGTGGGACGCCTGCAGCGCCACCTGCGGGCTGGGCACGAAGAGGCGGGAGCGCATGGTGAAGATGCTCCCATCAGAGAGCTCCGAGTGCAACGCCCAGGTGGCCGAGGTTGAGAAGTGCTTGATGCCAGAGTGCCGTGAGTGTCTGCGTCAGGCCTTGGCGAAACCGCCATTTGGAGAGTGGTTAAGACTCATGGGAAGGCAGAGATGGCCTATGGTTCTGAAATAATATGTGGGTGACACATGACTGAATGATTGCTTCATGATGGGAGGGTAAACAGGAATTCATTCACGGTGTGCTTGTTCTCCGACGCCCCCCCTCCAGACACCATCCCCTGCATGCTGTCACCCTGGTCTGACTGGAGCGACTGCAGCGTGACATGTGGCAAGGGCATGCGCACACGCCAGCGCATGCTGAAGTCGCCCGTGGAGCTCGGCGAATGCAGCGAGGAACTGGAGCAAGTGGAGAAGTGCATGCTGCCCGAGTGCCGTGAGTGACCGACTCTGAGGGGGCCGTGCTAACGGCTAGTGATAGGCCGCTCGACCCTGTGAAACCGCAGCAGGCCATGCTAACAGCTAGTGATAGGCCGCTCGAACCTGTGAAACCGCAGCAGGCCGTGCTAACAGCTAGTGATAGGCCGCTCGACCCTGTGAAACCGCAGCAGGCCGTGCTAACAGCTAGTGATAGGCCGCTCGACCCTGTGAAACCGCAGCAGGCCGTGCTAACCGCTAGTGCTAGGCTGCTCGACCCTGTGAAACCGCAGCAGGCCGTGCTAACCGCTAGTGCTAGGCCCCTCAACCCTGTGAGACCACAGCAGGCCGTGCTAAGTGCTAACATTAGCCCGATCAACCCTATAACAACAGGCCGTGCTAACCGCTAGTGCTAGGCCCCTCAACCCTGTGAGACCACAGCAGGCCGTGCTAAGTGCTAACATTAGCCCGATCAACCCTATAACAACAGGCTGTGCTAACCGCTAATGCGGAGTTGTTCAGCCAGTGAGACTGCTGCAGGCTGGTCTACCAGCTAACACTGGGGCACTCAGTCCAGGACACCCTGTGAGCGCATGCTGGTCTGAACATGAACCTGGGTAAACGGGGGCTCAGCCATGCCCTAATGCAGGGGTCTCACCCTTCACAATCTACCCTGCGGCCCCATAATACATATACAACTTCGTAAGAATAAAAAACAGCTTGTGTGGATCTTTATTCAGTTGGCCTGCACCTTAAGGGCACTTGGGTGGATTGTTGTCCATCTATTCACGCCTGGCAGCAGTTCAGCCATCGCTGTGGGTAAAACATGCTGGCACAGCGCAAAAGCCAAGGCTGCACTAACATCTGTGCTGATTCTCCTCTGCCTTTCCTCAGTAAACAGCAGAGCCCAGCAGCAGAGATGAGACTTGCTGCCCAAGCTTGCGTTGCTCTGGCAGATTATCTCCGAGAATCTCACCAGAGGCTTATCTGGATCTAAAAGGCTGAGCTCTGCTGGGCCCTGTCTAATCGGGCCTCTGGCTGACTCAGCACATCTTGAGTTTAGATTACTGGAGAAGCTGCCTTTCTTTTGCTGACTTTCACTGATAATGCATAGTGTTAGTTTCTTAGAGACTTATGCCTGTTCTCCTTCCAATGACAATCTGACATCCCCTCCAGCGGTCTGACATCTCATGATTAACACTTCAGTCGGCTCATTCTTTCCTCTGTGGCTTTAAATCTGTTTGTGCTGTAATTTAGGTGCCGAACCTCCTTCCCCTGGCAGAACACAGATGCAGTTAGAAAGCATCACAGCGCAATCAGATTTACTGGGAAACAATATAATTTGTGGTGCATTTGCTGTAACTTTTCCTCCCTGCTGCTGTGGCCCCCACTGAGCTGACGCTCTCTCCTGCTCAGAGCCGAAGTCTGATCCGCGATTTATATTCCGATCTGGTTGCCAGCATTGTAACAAAAAAAAAAACGCAGAAAGACATTGTCATCTTTTGCTCACTGTTAGACGTAATTGAAGAATGGATTATAAAAAGGATTATAGAAAGGAAATTGGCTTCATGCTATTTTTAAGCCAGACAGGGAATTTTTTATCTTGTCCTGAGAATAACTGTGGATTTTATTTCACCTGAATGGAAATGATTACACAGCTAAGCCAAGCCAAAATATTTAACAAGATAACCATGTGTTGCCCGGAAGCCTGTCTCATCTTACAGTGACTCCTCGGGTTAGGTTTAGGGTTTAACGTTTTGGGATAGGATGAGGAGAGCTCTGTACTCACAGCCAGTTTATTTACTTTGGCTCTCATGAAAAAAGTCAGATAGGGAAGACAGGATCCAAATAATATCTAAAGACAAATCTGTGCTTGCCAGAGAGAGACAGTGCTCCTCAGACAACGTACAAGATGTTCTTGCATGTTGGCCATTCTGACCCCACTCCTCTATTCTCCCCCCATCCCCAGCCACAGACTGCATGGTGACCGAGTGGTCTGAGTGGTCTGAATGCAACAAGTCCTGTGGGAAGGGTCACATGATCCGAACGCGCATGATCAAGGTGGAGCCGCAGTTTGGGGGTGACCCCTGCCCTGAGACGGTGCAGAGGAAGAAGTGCAAGATTCGCAAGTGCAAACGCGGCCCAGGGGGCGGTGAGGAGCGCAAGCGGCGCAAAGAAGCCCGCGAGAAGAGGCGGAGCAAGCAGAGTCGCGAACCTGAGGCCGACGAACAGCCAGGTTAGTAGAGGGGGTGGAGCCTAACCCTCCCTTACCCTGAGGGAGGTGTCGGTGCTTTGGGTGGAGCCTAACCCTCCCTTACCCTGAGGGAGGTGTCGGTGCTTTGGGTGGAGCCTAACCCTCCCTTACCCTGAGGGAGGTGTCGGTGCTTTGGGTGGAGCCTAACCCTCCCTTACCCTGAGGGAGGTGTCGGTGCTTTGGGTGGGGCCAAGTCATCCCTCACCTTTTGCTTTTCCACTAATGCCGTGCTGGTGCCGGTACCAAACCAGTGCCTAATTTGGAACTGGTGCTGCGCTTTTCCACTGCCAATTACATTGCGCTGTGCCTAAAAAAAACTGGCTTTGGCACGGCACCACAGAAATGCTGGTCTTAAACTGCAAACCTATGCCGTCGGCACGTGGAGTTTGGCTACAATGCACTGCACAGTACAGCAGAGTCACATTTGTTATTTTCAGTGCTTTATGTTTTATTTGATTTTAGAGTTTGCTGAAAACATGCAGAACTGCAGAAATCAGGTTACATGTACAGTACAGAGCAAATTATAAATGAAAATAAAAAACTAAAAACAAAGTCTATCAAAAGTACTCTCACAAAGTGTTGTGGGATGGAAAAAGTTTGGAAATGCCCCACTGTTCAATATTCATTGTTGGTAACCAGCCTCCAAAATGCTATTGTAACAGGTTTCCTCATGGGAGCACACAATCGAAAATTGTTGCTTGCTCTCTGGAGTATATGCTTGAGACAGTGATATATGCAGTCAAATCACTTTCATGAAACTCAAGTTTTTGTTTAACTGTGTCGGATTGAATCTAGGGACTAGTGTGATCAATCAGTTGCTTGTTAGTGGATATGCGGCAAATAATTTGTTAGAAATATTAATTAGTAATACTTTGTAATGTTGTCAACTCATATTTCCTGAAAAAGAATATTTCAACTCACGTTAGCATAAGAACCAGCAGTTATGTTAGCATTAGCCTAAATATTCTCTGTCAAAAACTTGATTTTATTCATAAAGGTTACATGCCCATCATCATTGGGCTACTCGCCATCTGTTATACCTGTTATTTTTAACCGAAGGAAATGCAGGCCCCCCATACCATGGGGGGAAGAAACCCAGATCCAGAGTACTCCGTTTATAGAGGCCGGGTCTGGAGGTATCAGTGCTAATGGAATTGATGTTTCAATTAAGCCTCCTGCAGTGGCATGTCTGTCCAAGGCTATTAGCTCACAGGTGGTGGGACCCAAATAGAGTGTTGTGAGCAGAACCAGAGGCTTCAGTGGCACAATGACCTGTTTCGCTTTTTTCTAAAGAGCTTTCAACAGTGTTGGCAGATGTTTCCAGCTGTGAGGGATGTGGGGGAAAAGCCCATAGCGTTTCTGGAGTCCTTGTTTTCCTAATGTAGGGAAATATCACATAAAACACACCCCTCTACTTCCTCCCAGCAGGCTGCAAGATGAAGCCTTGGTCAGCCTGGATGGAATGCACCAAGCATTGCGGCGGGGGGATCCAGGAGCGCTACATGACGGTGAAGAAGCGCTTCGTGAGCATGCAGCTCGCCAGTTGCAAGGACAAGAAGGAGATCCGCGCCTGTAACGTGCAGCCCTGCTAGGGTGACCTAGCGGGGGGGGGGGGCAACTGTGACTGTGTCAGTGATATGATGATGCACTCTGTTTAGGGCTGTCATGGGGCAAAATCAGTCTTGTTTTAACCTGGGTGTCTGTTAACTGCAGGGTCTTCCTGGGGGGCCTGGGGCAGATCTGAGCAAGTCTTTGGTTTGCCCTCACCACCCCCATCCCCACCCCCCCCCCTCCCTGACAAGTTTGGGCACAGAGTAAGAAAGAATCAGAGGTTATGCCCAGTACCACTTACAGTACAGTGCTATAGCTGCCGGGTCCATAGGCTTATACTGAATACACGAATCATATAGAAGTAACAGTGTTATATGATATGTATCTCAGAACAGGGTCTGGGGGGGGGGGGGGGTTCGTATCCCAGGCACCATAAGGCACAAGCTGAGGCTACATCCTGGATGGAAGGGTTTCGCAACTTGTACTTTTCTTTTATATGAACTGTAACACCAATAACATTGGCTATTTTCCATGATCATCAGCCTTGTCTGAAGGAAAACCTTGGTCTTGGGCTTGGGATGAGGCTGCACCCTAGTGACACCATGTGCCTGTGAAGGACTGTGTCCAGTCCCCACCAATCCGGTGCCCTGTATTTCTGTCCGAGGCTCGCAACCCTACAAAACAGTCACTGTAAATGTAACCAAGGTGGGTCACTTACAATCAATACCCAGCTGACTGGCAAACAACACATCTGGTTAAAACAGATTGATTTTTCGCTGTGTGTACAAAAAACTCTGTTGCATATAGAATTTCTTGCAAGATTACTGTAAACTTGGTGTGGTATGTTATTCATAAATAATAAAAAAAACAATCAGTTAAGAAATAGAGCTGTTATATCCTGTGGTAACTTCTTCAATAGTATATGATATTCCCGAGACAAAAGCACAGGTAACCAACCATTCCAGCATTTTCTACTGGTCAGGATGCTGTTTTTAGCAAGAATCTGTTGTGACTTTTTATTCGACTGTAATACATATAGAGGCTCGACAACTTTTTTATTACTTTGTGCATCATTAGAAATTTTGTTGTGGAATTTTGATAAGAATGTCAACCGGCTTCTTACCAAAGTCGTGAGTAGATGTTTGCTAGATGTTTCTGACCTTTTCTCCAAACACACACACACGCTTTCACACACAAGACCTCTCTTTTCGTTCTCTCTCTCTAACATATTACTATTTTGGAATAATTCATCTTTACAATAAAAGTTAATGTGAGAAAAGTTCTGCGCCTGTCTTTTTGCCCTTCATCCCACAAACACTTGATTTAAAACATCACTGTGAAGTATCAAAATATATATGCTCTACTGTGTCTTCTCGATGAGTATCTCTTATTTAATATCTATTTTTCCTATGATAATTATAATTTTATGCTTTTGTTCCTTGTTACTGTCAGGCTGTTATATTCCCTTCATGGAAACAAATGTATGTTTTAGTGCAAAAACGCACCATTTGAAGCAGTACAGATTTTTAATTATAAAGATGCAAAACGCAAGGACACCAGCAGGTGGCGATATGTACTGTGTATTCGTTGGTTTCATTTATTTCTTCTCAGAGCACAGAGCAGCTCGTAGTTGTCATTAGAGAGAGACCTTGCTTGGGTGATTTACTTTAGTTTCATGTAGACATTTTTGCTTACCTGTACCTGTGTAATACTGACCGGTAAAATATGTTATTTTATTTACAATTCAGAGAACCTTCGAAGTATATAACTTATTTACAGTTTTAAAACTCCTGCTTTTGTTTTCTTGTCCAGAAATATACTATTACTCTGTTCCTAAATAGCAATTCTAAAACATGCCATATTAATCTGGATTTTTTTTTTTTTTGAAAAGCAATTATGTTTATCATATCGTCATAGTTTTTTTTCTCCCTTTTTCAGTAAATAAAAATTCCAGAGTTAATGTGTGCTGTATATGTCTCTTGTGCACATCTCTTGTAATTATTTAGACTCCGTGCAGTAACTGATGCCGGTGTTCTGACAAAACATCCTACCTATCGAGACGTGCTATCGAGCCTTTCTGCACATTTGCAGTTCCACCGTCTTGGGATTAGGGTTAGGTTTAGGGGTTAGGGTTAGGGTTAAGGTAAGGGTTTTAGGGGTTTTTGGGGGGTTATGGTTAGGGTTGGGGTTATGAATTGGGGTTAGGGCTATCGATTAGCACTACAGTAGGATGTTTTGATAAAGAAGGACGTTTTGTCAGAACACCGGCTCTGAGCTCTATGTTTACTCGTACATAGCAAATCGTAGAAATGACTACGTCATGTGAATGTTCTATAAAGCGCCACTGGGGGGCGGCAGAGGCCTGTTTATATTTAACTCATTTTGGCACTTGACAGAAGGCCTAAGGCAGGCGTCTCAAACTCGAGTCCTGGAGGGCCGGAGCCTTGCAGTTTTTGGGTTTCCCCTCATTTAACACACCTGATTCAACTCCTTGTGCTAATTACCACACAGCTCTTGAGCTGAATCATTTATGGTGGAACAGGGAAAGAACTAAGCTACACAGGGCTCCGGCCCCCCAGGAATGGAGTTTGAGACTCATGGCCTAAGGTCATACATTTTACCATAATTTTATGACTGAAGAAATACATTTCCTATGTTTTGGGCAGTTTGTGGATGTTCCTACGGTTTGACCTCCTGAACCCATGAGGAGCCAGGAGAATGAGGAAAACTCTGGTTTAGGGTAAGCAGAGGTAAACTAGGGAGCATGAAATGTGGTGGATCTAATAGAAAACACTAACTGTCCGGATATCAGACAAAAAGGCCACCATCTCCATGGATGTGTATGAAGCCAGTGTAGAGTGTCTTTAGATTTCACTGCTAACCGCTACATGGATACTGCTACACCCACTGCTGATTTAGAGATCCTTATTCCTCTATTGCAGTGTACAACTGGATGGTCTGGAGCAAAAACCTGGATGGGAAACACTGCACTACTGGGATAGCATGCCAAGGATATAGACAGAAAAGATTCTGAAGTCCCCTTTGGAGCACTCTACCCTCACAGACAAATGTGATGAGCTTGTTTTATTCCTGACACCCATTATTCCCCATGTGCCCTGCAGGGGGCCATCCCATATGAGTGAGCAGGATGCCCAAACAGTGACCAGCGGGTTTCCAGCGCAGGTCAGATATCTTCAAGGGAGCAAGCAGCACCACCTCAAAAATGTCCCTTTTCTGGTTTGCTCGACATTTCAGTGAGGGTGCTCTGAAATTGAAGGTTCCCCCGTAATGTGCCGGCTGCCACAGTTTAATTTCTACTGCAACACCCCCGACACACATACACAAACATGTGCACACACATACACACAACACCCGCTTCACAGCAGTCACAATGACATTCAGCGTTAGACACAAGGCAAGATATAAAAATATAGTATTCACACATTAAAAATAAACCATGGAAATTTCTTGGGGGTGCTAAGGGGGTGCTATGACTATCATAGGGAAAGCTACAGCACCACCAAGCCCCTCCTTGGCACCATCCCTGATCTTAAGGTACTGCACTGGATGGGACAATTCGATTAAAAAATCAGAAGATCCTTGTTTTCATGTCCTAATTTGTATATAAAGAAAACTTGTTGATTTATTAAAGTCATATTATATTACAGTATAGTCAAACCACTGAAACAATGATAAAACACAATTATTGTACTTTTTGACCTTTTGCAATTTTGCCGTAGCATCCTCCTTCTTGATTGGTTGTTGAGTTGCGCCCCTTCTGAGCCTCCTAGGCCAGCGTTCGGCTGCTTCTGAAACCTCCCAGAATAAAGGACAGTAGCAAACCAGAATATATGAACAGCTGCCCTGCATCCCTTATGTTTTATGCATGTATTTCCTCTTGTGTTGCCTGAATTTCATCCTTTCATTTCCCAACATTCATTCATCACCTCATTCTCAGCAGCTCACTGTGTCACGCTGATAGGCGTTTTTGCATATTTCATTTTAATGAGATAAGAAGCACGTTTTATAATTGTGTTTTTTTTCCATTATTGTTTTTATTGTTGTAAAGAATATTTTGTGTGTGGTGTTTTTACACTGAATGGCTGACTTTAATTAAGTGACAGGCTTTCATATTTATTGATATTCAGACCACACACTGGTGTGATTCTTGCATTTGATTCATTCAATAGAATAGAGGAATAATTTACATTGCAGGATGCTTTTTTCACTCAAGAATTCAGTTTCTCTGCATCAGCTATAAATGTATTTTTTTTTTACTTTTTATTTTCAGTATTAGTAACAGAAGACCCAGTACCTCAATGTGTACAATGCGCTCTGTGGCAGCTCTTTGTTAGACAACCAAAGACTTTGCTACACAAAACTCAAAGCAGTACATGGCCTGACAGGAAGGCTGAAGCTGTGCTCGTGAGTTACGGAGGAGCAGGTCGTGCTTGCAGAATTTGAATAATGAATCCTGGAATAAAATCTGGTCTTATGGCCTTGGGCAAGAATCAAATGTGGAGAAATGTGAGTGACTGACATCTCACTGAGTGCGCATGTTGATTTCATTCTGTTTTTACATGCAGTGCGTGTTTCTGAGCCAGTATGTAAACAACAACCAACAGGCTCCTGCAATGGGGGAAATCAGACGTAATGCTCAAAATAAATCATAGATAAGGTGTCAAAGTTTAGAAAGGACAGATCTGTCCTTTGTAAATAGCTGCGGCAGTCATCATGTGAAAAATGTCACGGTGATCCAGACTGGTAAGGAATGAGCAAAGATCAGCAGGTCATTCTGACTGGAACACAAGTCACCCCCAGGGGACAACAGGGGACAGGGGATAACAAGCAGACAGAGAGCAGGAAACGTGAGATTTTGGTAATTAATAAGAAGATCAAAAATAAATGTGATGTCCATGCGGAAAAAGCCAATTAGCTGGGCGTAGACAGGAAATATGCAGGGAGGGTGGGTTGGTGATGGGGCACAGTGTCCCGCCCCCAATCCCAGCTTGTGCGTGTGATTGGGCTTGATCTATATTCGTAAGAAAGCCCTCCCCAAAAAGGAAACTGGGTCATACATACATTTCAAGTGTGAAAGACATGCAAACTCTATCCATGTTCTGGTATTTTAAAAATGCTGAGATTTAAATATCACCAATTTTGCTGACCTGAAAATGCTGTTGCAAAAAAAAAAAACTGTTCCCAGTTCAGATTTTTTGTGAATTACACCACACATCTACTAACTGATATAGGGCCCAGTCTTGTAATTATAAAAGCGTAATCACTTAGAGTTCATTATTATTCCCAAACAAAATTAGTAGAGGCTGCCTCTGTTTCATATGTATTGGCACTAAAACTCATAATAGCAAATTATTTGCAGTGATTAGACTGGCTCTTCCTTCCTGCCAAGTTCCGCACCTACAGTTAATTTTAATAAGACATCCATGTATCTGGCCCAGGCGCGACCATGCTTTTCAGCAGTGCGGAGCTCATCTGAAATTGCCATTGCAGTGAGAGGACTGAGCTGCTAATTACTGAATGCAAACAGTTTACTGAGACATGTTGCTATTGCTTAATTAGCAGCCAATCATGGGTGACGGCACAAGGATCCCGAGATAATTGCTGGCCTCAGCACAGAACAGAAAAGCGGAATTCTCCCTTTCTTTGTAGATCATCCAGCTGTACGCTTTTTCTCACATATCTGAGCATTTACCTCTGTTTCCGGCTTTCTTGCCTTCATACCTGTAAGATTATGCCACCATCTTTCAATGGAACATTTTATAAGCCAGGTAGTACAGGCGGATCTCTTTGGGCTTTGTGGACTCAGCACACCACCAGGCCACAGAGTAGCAGGAGCGTGTACGTGTGGAGGGGGCAGTGTGCCTGAATCCCTGCCAGGGACCACACTCCAGATGGACTCACACACGGCGGACAGTCAGACACGGGAAGCTTCCTGAAAGCGGACAGCAGTACCTGCCCACATAAGGCACTATTCAGACTCAACCCATTGTGATTATGATATGAAATGTCATGTGGAATCACATTAATCCAGCGGCCCCTCTTCATAACTTCATCTCTTTGCAATGTCATTGTTTTTTAAAGCTCTGTGAGGCAGATATGATCTCTTAAAATATGAAGTAAAGCAGATGACTGATATCAGGAAATATTGTGACAAAATTTTGTCAATGTTGTGTTAACGTCAACCTACACATAGAGCTGCAATCTCGAATGATTTTCTCACGATATTTTGGCAGCTGGGTCATCGTAAATTGAAAATAAATATAATCTGAATAATATATGCGGTCCAATGTACCGAGAGGGAGACTTAAAAGCAAAGACGTCCCAGCAGAAGTCGAAACCTTGGGAGCTGGTTGATTTGCATCACACTGCGTTTCCATGGCAACAGCTGCCTCTGCCTGATATAGTAACCAAGCACTATCTGGGATGAGTATTGACTTTCATCCTCACATAATATTTATGCAGGCCTTTTCAGCACATGCTATTTTGACTCTTTCAAATCATACTTATTAAGTGTAGCATAGCCTTTCCTAACTAATATCAGTTACAGTACAGATGCTATATTGTGTTACATAAGTATACTCATTAACTTCCATTGGGGAGGGGGTTGATCCACAGCGCCCCCCCCATCAGGAGGAGTGCATAGTGGGGTGGGGGCTTCAGCAGTCCATCAGAGGCTGATTACAAACACATTCACACATTCAGAGAGTCTGAGAGTCAGCAAGTCACAGGATCAGCCATCTTTGGAAAATGAAATGACTGGAGTAGGCAGAGGAAAAGTCCCATACTGGAGAAAAGGTTGTACTTCAAAGGAACAGTCACACTCCAGAGGAAAAGCCCCACACTGGGTAAAAAGTCTCACACTAGAGGAAAAGGTGCACACCAAAGAAAAGCCCCAAACCAGAGGAAAAGCTACACAACAGAGGAAAATCTGCACAGCAGAGTAAAAGCTCCAAACTAGAGGAAAAGCTGCACACAGGAGGAAAAGCCCAACACCAAAGGAAAAGCCCAACACCAAAGGGAAAGCTGCACACAGGAGGAAAAGCCCAACACCAAAGGAAAAGCTGCACACAGGAGGAAAAGCCCAACACCAAAGGGAAAGCTGCACACAGGAGGAAAAGCCCAACACCAAAGGAAAAGCTGCACACAGGAGGAAAAGCCCAACACCAAAGGGAAAGCTGCACACAGGAGGAAAAGCCCAACACCAAAGGAAAAGCTGCACACAGGAGGAAAAGCCCAACACCAAAGGGAAAGCTGCACACAGGAGGAAAAGCCCAACACCAAAGGAAAAGCTGCACACAGGAGGAAAAGCCCAACACCAAAGGAAAAGCTGCACACAGGAGGAAAAGTTCCACACTGGAGGGAAAGCTGCACACAGGAGGAAAAGTTCCACACTGGAGGAAAAGCTGCACACAGGAGGAAAAGCTGCACACAGGAGGAAAAGCTGCACACAGGAGGAAAATCTGCACACTGGAGGAAAAGCCCAACACCAAAGGGAAAGCTGCACACAGGAGGAAAAGCCCAACACCAAAGGGAAAGCTGCACACAGGAGGAAAAGCCCAACACCAAAGGGAAAGCTGCACACAGGAGGAAAAGCCCAACACCAAAGGAAAAGCTGCACACAGGAGGAAAAGTTCCACACTGGAGGAAAAGCTGCACACAGGAGAATAAGTTCCACACTGGACGAAAAGCTGCACACAGGAGGAAAAGCTGCACACAGGAGGAAAAGCCCAACACCAAAGGGAAAGCTGCACACGGGAGGAAAAGTTCCACACTGGAGGAAAAGCTGCACACAGGAGGAAAAGTTCCACACTGGAGGAAAAGCTGCACACAGGAGGAAAATCTGCACACTGGAGGAAAAGCCCAACACCAAAGGGAAAGCTGCACACAGGAGGAAAAGCCCAACACCAAAGGGAAAGCTGCACACAGGAGGAAAAGCCCAACACCAAAGGGAAAGCTGCACACAGGAGGAAAAGCCCAACACCAAAGGAAAAGCTGCACACAGGAGGAAAAGCCCAACACCAAAGGAAAAGCTGCACACAGGAGGAAAAGTTCCACACTGGAGGAAAAGCTGCACACAGGAGAATAAGTTCCACACTGGACGAAAAGCTGCACACAGGAGGAAAAGCTGCACACAGGAGGAAAAGCCCAAGACCAAAGGGAAAGCTGCACACAGGAGGAAAAGCCCAACACCAAAGGGAAAGCTGCACACAGGAGGAAAAGCCCAACACCAAAGGGAAAGCTGCACACAGGAGGAAAAGTTCCACACTGGAGGAAAAGCTGCACACAGGAGGAAAAGTTCCACACTGGAGGAAAAGCTGCACACAGGAGGAAAATCTGCACACTGGAGGAAAAGCCCAACACCAACGGAAAAGCTGCACACAGGAGGTAAAGTTCCACACAGAAGCAAACTAGAGAACAATCCCCACATCAGAGGAAAATCTTCAGACTAGAGAACAATCCCCACATCAGAGGAAAAGCTGCATAGTGGAGGAAATGCCACACATTGGAGAAAACCTCACACCCTTGTTAATACCTTCTAAATAAATAGCTAATTAATTGATTTCCAGTCTAACTGAGCTGCCCTTAGAATGCAATGCAAAAATGAAATCATAGACAAGACGCAACCGGCATTTCTGTTCAAAACATGCAATTGTAGTTGGAATGACTGAAAGACCTTTTGAAACATGTGCACATTGGAACTCATCACGAGAATTTTGAATGAGCGCTGTGGACATGCCAGTAGCCCCTGCAGACTCAGTGACCAAACAGCACCTTTCAGCATAAGCATCCACAAACACTGCTCCTCTCCTTGTTAGCACTGCTTATTAGCATTAGCATCAACCAACGCTGCTCCTCTCCATTCTGGTACTACTTGGTAGCATTAGCGTCAGCATCCACAAACACTGCTCCTCTCCTTGTTAGCAATGCTTATTAGCATTAGCATCAACCATGCTGCTCCTCTCCATTCTGGTACTACTTGTTAGCATTAGCGTCAGCATCCACAAACACTGCTCCTCTCCTTGTTAGCACTGCTTATTAGCATTAGCATCAACCAACGCTGCTCCTCTCCATTCTGGTACTATACTTGTTAGCATTAGCATTAGCGTCAGCATCCACGATGCTGCTCCTCTCCTCACTCTCTCTGCTTGTTCTTCCTTCAGGTTTTCTAGTTGATTTCTGCGCTGCTTGAGTTCCAATGGCCTTGTTGCTTTGCCACAAAAATTCAAAATACAAACCTGTCTTTTTGACATTTTCTTTGACATGCCTCATCTATTTTATTAGCGAAAAAGTCTATTTTTCTGTGCGCACGTACTGCAGTTTTTTCCTTTCAAAGTCAGATTGTCAAAACATACCAATTTAGGTAGATGTATCTCAAAAATCTCCTACAACACATTAAACTTAATTTCGATTAAACCTTGGAATAAATGCAAATTGAACTAAAGATCTATAAAATCCAGGTGGCGGAGACTACTTGACACTTGGCAGAGGTCAGACTGCTCTGTGGTCCCGAAGCTGAGCTCCAGCACAAATTTAGCACTAACTGAGACTATTTATTGGTTAAAAGCAGCAAAAATGTGCGAGCCCTTAAGCAAAAACTCTGAGCTCTGAACCATCAACTATTTAACAGTCATTTGGATTTACATACTGTCAAGCAGCATAAAGAATAATTAACCCAGGCTGCTAATGGCACCTCATCCCATTCAGGGGTCCCCTGTCTCATATGGGCCCCAGCAGCACCTCAACACTTTACAAGATAAGCAATTTTGGAAGATGGACAGATTGATGGACACAGGTATAGCAGCCAAATGCAGGTAACACTCAAATATAATGTCTTAATAGGGCTTTGGGCACCATGAACCAAGAATAGCTTCAGAGTGGTTTAGCAGGGACTGGCCAAGTGGCCAGTAGCTCCTGCAGAGGCACCAGACTATGCTGAGAACTTCCATTATTTGGTGTTTTGTTGAATGTGGTAGAAAATGCACTTACCTGTAAGGATTTCAATGTAACCAGGCATGGATAAGGCCTACCACACCGTAAAAGAGGTACCCAAAGCCTTCAATGTAAATATATAAATTAATTCATCTCTCTACAACCCCTAGTCCAATAAAGGCTCACAGTGAATCAAGAGCCTGTCCCAGCAGACACAGGATATGAAGCAGGTAAACCTTCTGTGAGATACCCCTTACATACACAGTCGCCGTAGGAAGAGTTCAGCCAGACACATCCACATGTCCTCAGCAGTGACTTTATCAGTCAATAAGTTTTCCTTCATGTGTCCCTACACTTAGCATATTTTAGTCAGCGTCGCAGCATAATAGCACTGTTTAGCTAAACTTCATGATGATTCTTGCTGGACAAAACTTCCCAAAACTGACCACATTACTACACAGAAGACAGGCTCGCTTGTACCTGCAGGTGTTCAATCACGTATCACATGTGCTGAGATCACTAAGGAAAAATAATGGCCACTGCAGTACCCTGAAGGAATGTTCCTATTAGCGACGGTGGAGGAGATCACAATCCATCAAAGCATGAGTTCTATTCCTTATCCGCTTAACAATTACTCACCAAGGTGGCAAGGTTTTCTACTTCTGCTTTCCTTGGTGAATTTCACACAGTACACTTATGCACCAACCAGAACCATATTACTGCAAAGCCTTCAGCGGAGAAGGACTGTTGTTCGGAAAGACCTGCCTGTCCTGGCCTTGGCATTCTGAAGGATTGCTGGGGTGAAAGAGCACCTTCTTTGAAGCCCTCACTGTGAAATGCGTGGGAGGAACATTCCAGCAAAGCAGGCTGCTGGGGAGAGAAGCAATGGGCAGATTCATGCGTCTCCATTTGAATGATTTACGCTCAATATCGCCCCCTGCTTTTTCCTCCCTGGAGTACCGCCCAAATTTGCTTTGGGCCCAGGTCACATAGCAAGAATCTGGGAGGCATCGAAAGGCAGACTGGACACTACCAGTTTCCCACTTTATTCAGGAGATGAAGACACCCAGCATGGCAGAGATTTCTGAGCTGGGATACACCAGTGAGGGAACCTTAATTTTCACTGAAATTTAAATACAAGCTCACCCTCTTGCGGCGGCTGCAGCCTGGTCATCTTCCAGCAGGAGGGCGTCTTCCTGGGGTTCCTGTCTGCCTGAGTGACTGAGAGGCAGCTCATGCAGCCAAGGGGGAATAAGTTATTAAAGCAAGGAACCCAGCATCTGACAGCTACACACCTCTAATATCAATAACTCTCTAGTGTCCCCTAGTTAATGCTTTTTGTGGCGACTTAGTTAAATCTTTTAAATCCAATCCCATCTCCCGCTTTTAATTGCATAGATTTTCCCTATTAGCTTAATGTCAATGCCAGACTCTCAGTGGCGCCTGGTCTAGGAGGTGCCATGTTATCTCACGCAAATCTGGAAGGTCCAAGGCACTTCAATAATCCGGAGGTTATGGAATGTTAATAGACATTCTGTGTATGAGAAGCTTTGGGGACAGAAGGCGACTCGGAGGTCACTTGAGTCTGGCTGTGGCCTCATTGTGCACAGAGGTGCTTTACTTTTTTATGTAATAGGTGTGAAGTTTCGGAATTCTGAATCATCCGGATAACCAGCATGCTTACAAATAACACCGTTGGTGCTTACTGTATAATCGGCAACAACAACAGCATGAATCTGCATTTGTCTGAAAAGAATTTTAATTGAAGTACTCTGGTCTGCCAGCTGTTCTAGCATGTCAAGCACATTTCAAAGGCCTGAATGAGTGAATTGGCACACATCTATACAGTGTAGTAGACAAACGGCAGACCGGACTCTGACCTGACCCACTGGCATCACAGCAAAGTGAGAAACACTTGCCGGAAAATCTGGCAGAGTCATCTTTCATGCCTTACTGGCGCATTTGACAGGAAGATGATTACAAGCTGGTGTCTCATGTAAGGGGATTCATCAAAGTGCATGCAGTAGTGATTTAAAAATGACTGGTTACTGTGTTTAAAAAGAGTGATGACAGAAAGCAGCTCCCCCACTATGACAAGCATACGTTCAGTGAGCAGGAGTGTTTACACCGTTACATCCTATGTACTCAGTGACCGGGGGTGTTTACACTGTCACATCCTGTGAGTTCAGTTAAGGGGGTGTTTACATTGTCTTACATTGAGCAGGAGTGTTTACACCATTATATCCTGTGTGTTCAGTGAGCGGGGGTGTTTACATTGTCTTATCCTTTGTGTTCAGTGAGTGGGGGTGTTTACACCGTTACATCCTGCGTGTTCAGTGAGCGGGGGTGTTTACACTGTCACATCCTGTGAGTTCAGTTAAGGGGCTGTTTGCACTATTACATCCTGTGTGTTCAGTGAGCGGGGGTGTTTACACTGTCACATCCTGTGAGTTCAGTTAAGGGGCTGTTTGCACTATTACATCTTGTGTGTTCAGTGAGCGGGGGTTTTTACACCGTTACATCCTGTGTGCTCAGTGAGCGGGGGTGTTTACACTGTCACATCCTGTGAGTTCAGTTAAGGGGCTGTTTGCACTATTACATCCTGTGTGTTCAGTGAGCGGGGGTTTTTACACCGTTACATCCTGTGTGCTCAGTGAGCGGGGGTGTTTACACTGTCACATCCTGTGAGTTCAGTTAAGGGGCTGTTTGCACTATTACATCCTGTGTGTTCAGTGAGCGGGGGTTTTTACACCGTTACATCCTGTGTGTTCAGTGAGCGGGGGTGTTTACACTGTCACATCCTGTGTGTTCAGTGAGCAGGTGTGTTTACACCATTATATCCTGTGTGTTCAGTGAGCGGGGTGTTTACATTGTCTTATCCTGTGTGTTCAGTGAGTGGGGGTGTTTACACAGTTATATCCTGTGTGTTCAGTGAGCGGGGGTGTTTACACTGTCACATCCTATGAGTTCAGTTAAGGGGGTGTTTACACCATTATATCCTGTGTGTTCACTGAGTGGGGGTGTTTACACCATTATATCCTGTGTGTTCAGTGAGCAGGGGTGTTTACACTGTCACAACCTGTGAGTTTAGTTAAGGGAGTGTTTACACCGTTATATCCTGTGTGTTCAGTGAGTGGGGGTGTTTACACTGTCACATCCTGTGAGGTCAGTTAAGGGAGTGTTTACACTGTCACATCCTGTGTGTTCAGTGAGTGGGGATGTTTACAGCATTACATCTTGTGTGTACAGTGAGCAGAAGGTGCCCTGTCATGTTCAGTGAATGTGGTGTTTGCACAGTCACGTCCTGCGTGTTCAGTGAAAGGCGGTTGTTTACACCATCACATCCTGTGTTCAGTGAGCAATGGGTGTTTCCTCAGTTTCATCCTGTGTGTTCAGCCTCTTTGCTTAGCTCTCAGCTTATTTTAGACTTTGTATCTATTTTATCCGTAGCGGCTTGACAGTCACTGAAGCGAATTCTGCACCATCTTAAAGCTACACCCCTGTGGCACGACCGTCACTACATTTCTGTGAACAGCTGTGTGCCTCAAATTTATTAATATAATTTTATGCTGGTTTAATGTGTCATTTTATTAACTGAAAGCATGGCTATCTCTGCTAATCTGCATATAAAGTTCACAGTGATTTGTTTAACTCAACCCTGAAATTTTGTTCTGATATTACATTTGTATAAATGCTGACAAATTGTTTGCTGCGTGTAAAAGCTGTAGGATGTCCTGGTGAGGAAACTAGAACACGATGATGTTCCCGGTCTCCATCGAACACGAGGACAGAGACGAACACCTCCAGCCAGGTCCCACCATACCACTTAGCCCTCCCCCCAGGGTAGAGGGACTCGGGACGTGGAGCAGGACGAGGAGCCGGAGGAGGAGATGCTCCATAGGAGGCCAGGCTCCTGGCGGTAATTACTGCACCATGGTGGCAGGAGCGGCATGCTGACGCTCATTAACACCGCATCAGCACCATAACAACACAGCACTTCTGGCTCCCACTCAGGCTGCTTTGTACTACAGAGGACCAGTCTGCTTTTCAATAAATGATGAGACATTTATGAATAATAAATTAATTACTTCAATTAAAAATAGATATGTATCATACGCTCTCCTTCATTCCGGCCATCAGCTCCGGGATCCACCCAATTAGAACCCCTTACCCCTGATGGGACACTCCCTGATGCCCCACGATAATCGCAAGCTGACTCCCTCATGCTCAAACTAAATAATGATTTCCTTTCATCATCAGCCTGTTATTTTGAGACTCGCAGTTGTATTAGATTACGTATTTCCCAGTAAACCACATGGCTTATTGTGCATTTATTGCATATTTGGGAGGTTCCAGGAAAATAAACACCTTGTATATTTGCTTTATTGTGAGCTGTATATATATATCATAGTAATAATTTGTTTCAAGTTAAAGTAACATGTAACATGGGTCAGAAAACATCAAGATGTAATAAAACGGACTTGCTTGACGCCAGTGTTGCTGTGACAGGCGGGGACCTGCTATGCTGATCATTCGTCAGTTTGCATTAAGGACACATGCTATTAAAATACCCGTAAATTAAATTAAAACTAAATACATTTTCTGGCATTTGTTTTGGGGTGCTTTTCATACATCTAATTAAATGTAGGTCATTAGTGCCATTGTCATGCAATTCCATCATCCACAGTGGTGGGGCACCACTGAGCACTTTCACAGCAAAGGTCAGAGCGCCTTCCTGCTGTTTCTCAGGTCTGTTTGCTCACAGCGTGGTCCAAGGTGCTTCAGTGATTCCGCCACATATAAATCTTTAATGTCTGTGAGATGCAAAGGACAACCTGGTGCAGAGTATCACCACCATGACGCCATCAAAGACCAGCTATGACCGACGTACCTTTTAGTGTTTGCATCCACGTATCCTAGGAGAGTTTATCAAATGCAGGGTAATACTGAGCCTGGTGCTTATTCCAGAAACTACAGGACTAATGCTACATGGGTGCAACACACTCACACACAAACACGTTTGTATTCATATCTTTGTGGGGACCCTCCATTCATTTCTATGGGAAAATCCCTAATCCCATCAATGACAACCTTAACCCCTACCCAGCCCTAAGCTTAAGCATAAGTAACCAAACAAGATACAAGACTTTTGGTATTTTTAGTTTTTTGATCACATTCACAGATTTTTATAAAATTGAGTTTCCCCTTGTGGCCCCCACAATGTCAAAATAAGAGGTTTTTATCACATTGTGGCAACATTTGGTCCGCACAATGTTATATAAACATAACCTCATACACACACACACACACACACACACACACTGAGGCTTAAGGATTCACCCATATTCACCCAACACACATATGACGGGAAAGTGGAATACCCAGAAATTTTAGTATCATCCCTGTTTAATATTAATATGTATATTAATAATTGTGTTATTCTGCTCTGAAGTTCCTATGTTTAATGTTTAATTAATGATGATCAGCTCTTGATTAAGCCAGAATGTCATGTTTTAACAGCAAAGGCTTTTCTTGGCAATTATCTTCAGTACCACAGATTGTTCCAACATCAATCCACGCAGACCATAAGTCTCAAGTGTGCCGACAGCAGTGGGCATTTGAGGAAACACGTTTACACCTGAAACCTTGTTACCTGACCTGGGGGTAACCAAGTTGAATACTTGGGAAATACAGTTTGAGAACAGGATTGGACTTACACTACAGGTTGAAGGACAAAAAGCCCAAGAGGGGATTAGTCTGTATGCTGGATACTGTTATATTATATATTATTGGAGGATTCTCTGGATATGAAAAGCAATAAATAAGGAGAAAATAGTGTAATATATTTTATTCATTAATTTGCCTTTCCTGCATCACTTTTAACTGGCTTACTAAATGTACTGTAATATATGCATAGGGTGCATTACTTTTCAATATTACAAGCAATAACTAATTATTTATTGAAATAATCATTTATTTCAGAGAGTGGTGATTAAGAAAATTAATTAAATGTTGTGTCTTTCATAAATCATTTCTGTGTAGTTAAGGAATCACTCCCTTTCTAATGTTTGCATCCCTGAAGTTGCACTTTGCTGCCCTTGCAGGCCATGTCAGCTGTACTATTGCTGTAATACATCACCCAACTACACAATATTTAAGAGCTGAGGATTTTTCACTCCGGTGTTTGCATATTAAAGCTGCATATGCTTACAGAGTGGTGCTGGAATGGTGCACTTTTTCATTGTGGTGTAATAGTGAATGTGTGGTTACCCCAAGTGCACAAACAGTGACACTCTGACGTATATCCAAAAGCACACTGCACCCCCTGAATCAGCTACCGCTACCACGACCTCAGAGAGGTGTCCATCCTGAATTATTAAAGCGCAGCCAACTGGATGATATAAAAAGGCCTCCTGGAAGTAACATTACACGGAATTCTCTTCAAGGCCAGTGCTGAAAGTTATGCAGAAAAGGGCATCTTTCCTGGCATTAATCAGCAGCCGGAGATGAAGGAGAGACGGAGCGGAATATGGGCATGGGCACCCGGTAAAGCGAGACCAAGGGGATCTCCACACCCAAACAGCCTCAGCACCACACGCAGATCCTGGGGAAGCAGGCTGAGGGGGATGCACTTTCCTACCCAGAATGCACCTGTGCAGAGGTAGCATGCTGACCGCTCCCACTTTGTTCTGTCTCTAACTATTTTCTCCTCTCCTCCTGTCTCTGGGCATACAGCCGCGTCACCCCTTGACATTGCGCAGATGTTCTCCTCAAGCGCTTGAGGGTGCGACGTACATGAATCAGTTTGGTCATTAAAGCCCTACCGCTGCTGGGAGCTATGTCAGACTCCTCTGCGGCACAAACCAAAGCCTGAAGAGACGTCTTTGCTTCACAGACTTACCTGAGTCTTCGTTGTGTACTGACTGTTCGTTGCTTATTTCGAGACACTAAAAAATAGCACCTTGCACTTCTTTTAGGAGGTCAGCCTGCCCGTGGAGTCTGAGGTACACACTTCCAGACAAAAACCGCCATACAGACTAGGCAATTTAAGCACTGCTGCTTTGAGCTCATTCATTTCTAAGATGTTAACAGCTGAGATAGCCGTCGCTATAGCGGCCACATTCAAACACGGTCAAAGACATGTTCCTTCAGAATGATGTTATTAATTCCGCTTTATAGAATTACGGTGTTCTGCACACCGGAACGAGACCAGCCTGTATGCCAGTGTGCCAATGAACATCCCATGGGCAGACAGAGCCAGATCCGGAGATGTCATCTGTCTGGGACGTCCTTGCACCAGTGCTGAGTCCTTGTTTTCAGCTCCGTTCATATCTCTGTCCAAGGCGAGACTCGCCTGCGTGATCCTGCCTAATTAATCAAGCTTTTTATTATGGTGCTTCTTTAAATTTACAGTTGATATTTTTGATGAGTCTGGGTCTCACCTCACACCCCCTGCTGGCGGCAGGGCATTACCAGGACACCTGTTTTGGGGAGATTTCAGTTCTGGAGTCATCTTAAACTTCTTATTCACATCTTTGAAACCACACAAAACTATAATTGGAGTAAAATCCACTCCCAGCAAAAAAAAAAGGGCTGGTGTGATAAAAGAACCGTACCTAAGCAGAGCCTGAAATCCATCCCGGGTTTTTCCATGCTTATTCTGCCGAAACTATAATGAGGTGAAGCACATCTTCCACTCATGCTACCCATAGCAACAGCAAGTGCTTGACAGCAGCAGAGGGAAGATTTAGTGCGGGCTGTTTACTCCTAATACCAGATCATGTTAGTAAGTCAGGTGATTTATGAAGACACTGTAGGTCCAGATTAAGAGTGTGACACCTTCCTGACCAGCTAACCTACAGGGCAGCGTGTGCCAATCAGAGTGACTGTGGACATTTTGCAGTATGAAAACACCTTCCACAAGGTATGGACAATAGCCTTCAGCCAGAGATGCTGTCTAACGGTCTTCATACCATGAAGCCTCACGTGGCACATCAGCCTGGTGGCCAAACTGCACTTTGTAAAGCATGACAGCCGTGTGCTGCATAAGGATCCTTTATAAGATCTTCAGAGTGCATCAGGATCCAAAGCCAAAATGCCATTTTCCCAAATGTTTCCTCTGAGCTCATTCTGTAAATTGGGCAAAGCCAAAGGGGGGGGGGGGGCACATGACCAAAATGTCTTATCACGATATTTTACTTATTATATTACTTACAAACAAATCAAAATTGCAGTGCGTGTAGTGATGCTAATTAACCATTTAACCACTTAACCAGTAATATTGTCCTTACAAGAAACATTGCTTGTAGCTTTATGATCAGCGATTGACATAACTGGTGCTGAAGTGGGAATTCACCATGTAAATTAATATGTTCAGCATTTTCTTGTTTTAACAGTACAAATGTGTAGTTATTTTATGCGCTTTTGCGCTGTTATGACAAGAAATTACCACACATTTTAACCTTTAAACAGTGAATGAAGTAGCCTTGATATCTATATCTTGAAATGTCATTTATATTATCTGTATTCTTTATATGACTAAATATATTAATATTCTGTTTATTTCTCATTTGCACTATGACCAATGCTTCCCGTGACATAACAGTAAGAACCGCAACAGACACACCAGTAGTATAACTACAGTAACAAAAATGTAATGTCAGACAATGTCAAGATCAGTGCTCTTCTGTCCCAGTACCATGAGTCTTGCCCCTATTTGGCCAACAGGTGTCGCTGGTCATCCTGTTCTCCCCTCGGTAGCCCCTCAATCCCTAGTGTGTTTCCCTATGCCCAAAAACCACTGTGTGGCTGAACAGGCCGAGTGGTTGGCCATCATCCAGGCTCCCTTTTGTTGTGGGTTTGAGGCTGGCCAGATGCCAGCCCCAATTAGTTGTTTTTTTGTTTAACATTTGTTATTTTGCGTTCTTTTGATTTACTATGCGTTTGTATTCCCTTGTGTTTGCTCCCTGCTCCTTGGTTGTATTACGTTCTGTTCTCCTTGTTTTAGTTTCCCTTGGTGTTTTTACCTGCTGTATTCATCATTTGACCTCACCTGCTCCTTGTTGCCCCTAATTCCTCATAGCCCAGACCAGCCCCTTTTTAGTCCTTGTTATCTGTGTATTTAAGTGCCTGCCTTTGTTCAGTACAGTTTTACTGTGTTTCCTAGTGTTACTTTGTGATACATTAAGTTAGTTCTTATTATTCTGTTTCATTTTTAATTGCTCCTGATCCCTTTATTTTGTGGTTAGTGTTCTGTTTTGTTAATAAACTCCTCTGTTTGCTGTGAGCTGCTCCCTTTTCCCTCCTTCACCCTACCCTGTCGTAACAGACACATACAGACCCCACTGTGGTTTTCTTCTGAGATCGAATGTTACTGCTACCTAGATTGTTTATGACTGAAAACACACACAAGCTCCAGTTAGCTGGAAAAACCTGCCGCACGGGGTGTCCATAAAACCTGTGTAATATACCAGATCCCAAGCTTATGAACGCTAAACACTAGTAAATGAACAGAAACTTGTTATATTAGCAATTTTACTGTGGAAATAAACCCATATATTCATTATAAAGTTAGACTACTTAAGATGAGCATGCATACAAATGACAAAGAAGCTGACAAAAATGACGCAGATGTATTCCCTGGATGTCCTGGAAGCCCCCTCCCCCCTGTCTAATCACTACTCCTCCCAAACATCCTCAACCACAGTAAATCGGAAATTTTACCGGAATCTCACCCAAGCCTACTTTACACTCTCTCGCAAAAAATCTTTATCTTAAGCCCAATCTAATAGTCCTGCGTATGGG
This sequence comes from Paramormyrops kingsleyae, assembly GCF_048594095.1. Taxonomy (NCBI): domain Eukaryota; kingdom Metazoa; phylum Chordata; class Actinopteri; order Osteoglossiformes; family Mormyridae; genus Paramormyrops; species Paramormyrops kingsleyae. Next base: position 16,785,812 of record NC_132807.1, read on the forward strand.
AATCTATGTGGTGATGCAGTGATGGTTATTGTGGGCCCAGCACAGCACATCACGGCATGCAGACCCTGTGTAGCCCCCAGGAATCTACATTAGCACTGGGAAAACTGAGCAGGTAAGTCCTTCTATCTATCCCAATGATGATTAATACTTTAAGCACAAGTGGCAATAGATGCAAATACTGTATATACTGAAGCTGTTTCCATGTTCATACATCACCTTGATTTATCTTTGCTCTTCTTGGCTAATTATAGCGTGGTGTGAAGCTCAGTGGGTTGGGCCATTGCCTCACGCCTCCAGAGCTGAGATTTGAACCCCATCCCTGCTCTCTGTGGGTGGGCAGTTTGCATGTTTGCATGTTCCTTCTCTGTCATGTGGGTATAGGCTGGGTTTCTCCTGCATGTCACTTTCATGCAGTTTTGTGTATTGGCGTCTCACAGTGTGTGACTACGGAATGGCCTGCGTCTTTGGGTAGATGGGTCTGTGTGGTCGTGTATATACTACATTGTGGGGACCAAATATCTCCACAATGTGATTAAAAACCTGTTTCTTGATGTTATGGGGACATTTTTTCAGTCCCCACAAGAAGAAACTCATTTGTATAGAAATCTGTCACTGCAATCAAAAAACTAAAAATGCTGAAAGTCTTGTATTTAGTTTGGTTACTTATGGTTAAGATTATTGTCATTGTTGAGATTACGATTTTGCCCATAGAATTGAATGGATGGTCCCCATAAACATGGATACAAACGTGTGTGTGTGTTTGGGTGGGTGTGTATGTGTGCACACTGTAATGCACTGGCATCCCATCCAGGATAAACAGCTGGAAGCTCGATGTATAGAGAAGCATGCCATTCAATCTGAGCCATTTGAAACTGGCCTTTTGGTTTTCTAATTCATTTTTGAACAGAGAACGCACTGCTTCTGACTGCAGTGCCTGCTGATACCAGCCTTATTGTTCCCATCATACCCACAATCTGCACAGCCGAATCGGAGGATATGGGACTCGCTCCTTACTGATGTAGGCCAGTGTTTTATGAACAGATGCTTAAAACAGCACCAATGATCAACACCAAGGGGTTCATCCCAACATCCTTCATGCAGGAAGATACGATGTGATGACCCTACTGCTGCATGAAAGCGGTGTACATAACCTGCTCTGTGGAGGCCTGCCACCAAACACCACAGTAATAATACAAAAAGTACCTATGCACAGTATACAAAATTATAACGTGTAAGTGAGAATATAGAAAAGTGTATATCTTACAGCTCCCTTATGCATAGCATGATGTGGTAAGTCTTCTCTGGATGCATTATTAATTTTAATCCTCGCACTTGCTGATTAGTCTAAGCAAATAAGTGGATTTCCTCCCTAGGGGGGCTGGCCTACATGCCGTTCTGGGGGTGATGTTCCCATATTGAAGATTTTAAGGCTTAACTGCGGGTTTAAAATTGTGACCCAGCAGCAGTGTCACAGCATTCATTAGCCATCACACAGGTTTGGGACATGAGGAGAACTCGGCCTGCATCTCACCATCCTCTCCAGCAGGCGGGTTTTATTCAGTCTGCTGGATCAGTATTAATTTCAGCTCCTCCTCCTTCCCATGAGTCTGCATAGAGACCAATCGTCCCTGGGCCCCAACCACGATAACCATTCTCGTGGCCTCTTAGATATCACTCCTGCCATTAAATCAGTCACTTTGTGGATGATGTCTCTGTTTCTCTTTTGTGATTCATGGTATTCTTTTAACCTGTGGTTTGTATTTTCTAAAAAGACCAGAGGTTTGAGATGGTAGTGTTGCTGTGATATTTCTTGTGCTCAATGGCTGTGTATTTTGAACAGCAGCTGAGATTAGTCTACAGTATGTGTGGAATCTGTAAGGCCACCCCTGCTTGCCTTGACCGACTATTCTGTACAAAGGAACCGTCTGCTCAGTACAAACAGGAAATAAACCAGACATTGTTACCTAATATTAAACCTTGCCTTGCAGAGGACGTTGCAGGCCTCGTCTGCTTTCCTCCCATTGGTCTGGCAATCCAGATAAGCCCCATCTCCTCTGTTTCTCCACCCTGAAAACCCACTCCCATGACTGCGTCATCACTGACTTCCTCTGTTTCCCTCCCATTGGTCCAATAATCAGCAATAAACCCCCACCCTCAAAATCCCCATCGCTGAAGTGTTTTCTTCACAGCACGGTTGCATTGGTCTGGGTCTGTCCCCCCCCACCCAGGACAGGTAAAGCTGATTATACCTCTGGGTCCCTCTATGGATGATGGACTGACTCAGAGACTGTGGCTCCTGTCCTGTTTCCCAGGGTCATTAGAGGTGCTAATTTGCAGCATTGATTGTTTTATTGCATCAGTGTCTGAAGCATTCTCTCAGCTGCATTTCTGAACTAGAATATTAAAAAAAATATTAGGTTACATCTTTGCTTATGTATTTATTTTGGGTGAAAATCATTGGTCTGGTTATTGCTGTAACTAATTAAGCACACACTAACAATTGAAAGTAAGCATGCTACACATCAACAAAAATGATACAGAATCGCGAGCGAGCAAATATTCATGCAACATATTGTATATTATTCTGTGTTTTTCTGTTTTGTCATCAAATGTTTTCCAGACATATAAATAACTATTGCCCCTAAAATGTGTTTATCAGGCCCTTTATCTTTACAGAGTTATAGCGATAGTGCTGATAAGCCAGACCAATGACAGGTGTTTTCATTTAAAAGACCATCTAGAAGTGTCAGAATCCACCACAAGATACCAGGATCTCCACAAGACACGTTTGAGACCCATTGCTTTATCATTATTACCATCGTGACAATAACCCACCGAAATGATACTTACAGATGCCTGAAATATTTCATTGTCCTGCCAGCACAATAGAAAACAAGCCCAATTTCAGTATTTGATTACATTTGCCGAAATGTACTTTGGTAAATACTACATCACCTTAATTATGCACCTTTATTCAATGCAAACATGTGATGAATATGCACCCTGCGTACCATGTGACCAGGATCAGTGTTAGAGAGGTAACGCAATGCACCCTGGGATTGAGACCCATGTGAAGCTAAATAAATCATCAGAAATCAGCCCCATGATATCTATTTACGATTTGAGCATACACCTGACTAACCCTGTAAGCTCCAGAGTGAGTCATTGAGCCTCAGAGGAAACCGCGACTGTCCCGTGTGTGAAACCAACGCATCTGCGCGGTTATTAATCACAAGCACAGTGGGATGCTGTGCTCCCCACTCTCTCTCACCCCCTTCTTCCCGCTACAGTTAATTGGACATGGCCCTCATGTGAAAATCAGAGTGACAGCAGTACAGGAAGTCGTGATCAACGATGCCAGGTCTTGGGTCACTCTAACGCCCTCGAGATCTATCGCTCAGTGACTGATGGCCTCCACAATACAGCATGATAAAAACTGACAAGCGAGAAAAAGCCCCCAGGCAGGCTCCAGTGAAGGGTGGAGGGGGCTACCTCAGGGCAGGCCAGGGAAATCCTGGTCAAAACACTGTCTGGGCAGTGGAGCATGGGCTGGAAATACACCGTTTACCAAAAGAGAAACAAAAGAGTGACAAACCAGAAAGATCCAGATTACAAGGAAGATAAGGATAAGCTGTCATGGTGTCAGGGTCACCAAAACTCCCAACAATACGGCGGATGAATCACTGTGACCCTGGCATGCCTTTTCAAGAGCTCACAACAGTTTTACATGTAACGGATTGATGCTATTCTACAGAAAAATGGGTAGCAGACATTGCTACCAGACCGTGAGACAGAGAAGCTGATATCTTGTCAGGACTGGGCAAGAGAGAAGCCGATATCCCGACTGGACCGCGAGACAGAGAAGCCGACATCCCGACCGGACCGCATGAGAGAGAAGCCGACATCCCGGACGGATCTAATGAGAGAGAAGCCGACATCCCGACCGGACCGCATGAGAGAGAAGCCGACATCCCGACCGGACCGCATGAGAGAGAAGCCGACATCCCGACCGGATCTAATGAGAGAGAAGCCGACATCCCGACCGGACCGCATGAGAGAGAAGCCGACATCCCGACCGGACCGCGAGACAGAGAAGCTGACATCCCGACCGGATCGCATGAGCGAGAAGCCGACATCCCGACCGGACCTCATGAGAGAGTAGCCGACATCCCGACCGGATCTCATGAGAGAGAAGCCGACATCCCGACCGGACCGCATGAGAGAGAAGCCGACATCCCGACCGGACCTCATGAGAGAGTAGCCGTCATCCCGACCGGACCACATGAGAGAGAAGCCGACATCCCGACAGGGCTGAATGAGAGAGAAGCCGACATCCCGACCGGACTGCATGAGAGAGAAGCTGACATCCCGACCGGATCTCATGAGAGAGAAGCCGACATCCCGACCGGACCGCGAGACAGAGAAGCCGACATCCCGACCGGACCGCATGAGAGAGAAGCCGACATCCCGACCGGACCGCGAGATAGAAAAGCGGACATCCCGACCGGACCGCATGAGAGAGAAGCCGACATCCCGACCGGACCGCATGAGAGAGAAGCCGACATCCCGACCGGACCGCGAGACAGAGAAGCCGACATCCCGACCGGATCTCATGAGAGAGAAGCCGACATCCCGACCAGACCGCATGAGAGAGAAGCCGACATCCCGACCGGATCTCATGAGAGAGAAGCCGACATCCCGACCGGACCGCATGAGAGAGAAGCCGACATCCCGACCGGACCGCATGAGAGAGAAGCCGACATCCCGACCGGATCTCATGAGAGAGAAGCCGACATCCCGACCGGACCGCATGAGAGAGAAGCCGACATCCCGACAGGGCCGCGAGACAGAGAAGCCGACATCCCGACCGGATCTCATGAGAGAGAAGCCGACATCCCGACCGGACCGCATGAGAGAGAAGCCGACATCCCGACCGGATCTCATGAGAGAGAAGCCGACATCCCGACCGGACCGCATGAGAGAGAAGCCGACATCCCGACCGGACCGCATGAGAGAGAAGCCGACATCCCGACCGGACCGCATGAGAGAGAAGCCGACATCCCGACCGGATCTCATGAGAGAGAAGCCGACATCCCGACCGGACCGCATGAGAGAGAAGCCGACATCCCGACAGGGCCGCATGAGAGAGAAGCCGACATCCCGATAGGGCCGCATGAGAGAGAAGCTGACATCCTGACAGGGCCGCATGAGAGAGAAGCCGACATCCTGACCGGACCGCATGAGAGAGAAGCCGACATCCCGACCGGACCGCATGAGAGAGAAGCCGACATCCTGATTGGACCGTGCGATAGAGAAGCAGTAGCAGCCTGACAGACCATCTTGAGCAGGGAAGCTATAATCACAGAGGCCAGAGGCCAAGTCAGGTCAAAGCTTTCAGGTGAGATGAAGGGGGTCTGGTAACACAGACAGCAGGATGATGGACCCGCACTTGCAGGCAGGAACCGCACCAGTGTCCTCATCACGGACCCGTCAGAAAACAGCAGGACTCCAGCAGCACGAATGACGAGTGAATGTCATACTGTCTCATATGCTACAAACCGGTGAAATGTACCAGACAGACAGAAATAACAGGGAAACAATAAATAAGCTTGCAAGTGTGTCCAGGATGTCTGACTTTGTCAAATTCTAATATATAACAGTTCTCACAATGATACGTCTCATTTTCTGTTCAGCTATATCCATGCCGTCATCGAATGTGGGTTTGCATTTTCAGGCTGTGGTGGGGGTGTCTGACCCCGGGGATATTTGGGAGGAACCAAAATGTCCCAAAAAGCAAACAAATAAACAAATGGTTATATCAGTTGTGTCTGATTTTTGTTGAGCATTTGAAATCCTCATTCTGTATTATAAAGAAGCAGAGGTTATAATCTTGTTGTGTAAAATGCTACAAAAATTAGCATACAAGAAAAGACCTTGGTGAAGAGATTAATCATCAGGGGCATTTGGCAGGTGCTTCAGGGGAAAAAGGGTCATGGAAACGTGGGCAAGCAACGTGAGAAAAGCGGTGGAAATGTCTGTGGTGAAGAACAGCCAGTAGGAGAGAGAGTCAGGAGAGCTAAAGGAAACATGAAGCTTAAGATTAAAACAGCACAAAGGTGTTAACAGAGCTTATTGTCCAAAGGCAAACAGCTGTTAGTTTATATAGCCGAACAACACTGGCAGATATTTGGCACATCTGCAGCTCAGTGAAACGTAAAGACCCAGGAAAGATGACCCACTATGGTCAATGTGGAAAGTGGCCTGCCATGATGCACCCATCACTGGCTAATGTCACGCTGAACATCACCATGGAATACTTCAGTTCTTCGTAACATTGATTCCACATGATGGAAACATTTGTTTGCGATTCTGGTCAGTGCTGACATAATTACATCACACAGTTTCTGCGGATTTGCCAGCTGCACAATCATGCTACGAATCACTCATTCTACCACATCCAAAACAAAGTGTTAGATTGGATTCAAATCCAGTGACTAGGTAGGCCACTACAGTGTACTATGCGTTAGTGAGCAGAGGGTTATATCAGGGATCCCTAGGACTGGGGCGGAAGTGATTCGGGACTAGAGTTCCCTGACATCTGAGTCTGCATTGTTGTTCCACGTAAACACATTCTTTGCAGAAGTTAGCGTAGTAAGGGGTGCAACTATCAAGCTGGACAAATGCAATAAAAATTGGCAAAGCTCAAACAAAAAGTGTTGTAATTCTTTACATGAGGTAGGGACAAACCATTCTGTGACTGCACGTACTTTCTCTGGGTCCAACTCGATCTGCCCTGCATAGAGGATGTATCCCAGGAAAGACAATTTACTTTGATGGAACTCACACTTTTCAGCTTTAGCAAAGGTACAGGTAGGTCGGATAAAATTAAAATTGGGACACTGGATCCGTAGTCCATAAGGCAAAAACCAAAGATAAGGAGACAAGACTGAAAACCTGAGATCAAACCACTCTAGTGTGGAAAACCAAACTGAGCATCTCGCAGGCAATTGAGGGTATAGCTAAGTGTAAATAAGGTGGTTAATAATCCACAGGTGCTATTACTGATTGCCCTATAGAATGATTAATATGAACTGCGGCTTGCAACCTAACCAAACAGAACTATGAGAAATGCAGTCCACTAGGTCCAAACCCTGACATTACAGAAATACTCAAACCAGGCTGTCTGGTACCAACAATCATGTCAGGCACTGATGTTAGATGCTGAGGCCGGGCTCACAATCTCCATTCTAGTTCATCTCAAAGGTGTTTGATGAGGTTGAAGTCAGGGATCTGTGCCGCCCTGTCAAGTTCTTCCACACCAAGCTCACCCAACCATGTCTTTATGGACCTTGTTTTGTGCACTGGGGCACAGTCATGCTGAAATACAAAAGAGCTTTCCACAAACTGTTCCCACAAAGATGGAACATAGAATTGTCCAAAATGTCTTGGTATGCTGAAGCATTAAGAGTTCCCTTCACTGGAACTAAGGCGCCAAGCCCAACCCCTGAAGAACAACCCCATACCATTATCCCTCCTCCACCAAACTTTACAGTTGCAGTCAGGCAGGTAACGTTCATCTGGCACCTGCCAAACCCAGACTCATCCATCAGACTGCCAGGCAGAGAAGCGTGACTCATCACTCCACAGAACACATTTCCACTGCTCCAGAGTGCAGTGGCAGTGTGCTTTACACCACTCCATCTGACGCTTGGAATTGCGCTTGGTGATGTGAGGCTTGTATGCAGCTGCTCGGCCATGGAAGCCCATTCCATGAAGCTCCCAGCGCACAGTTTTAATGCTGGGATTAATGCCAGAGGAAGTTTGGAACTCTGCAGTTATTCAGTCTACAGAGGATTGCTGAGCTTTATGCACTATGCGCTTCAGCACTCAGCGACCCCACTCTCTTACTTTACATGGTGTCCCACTTCGTGGCTGAGTTTCTATTGTTCTTAAATTCTTAAATTTTGCCATAATACCACTTACAGCTGCCTGGCAAAGGAAGAAATTTCACAAACTGACAAATTGCAAAGGTGACATCCTATGACAGCACCACGCTTTAGAATGACCCATTCTTTCACAAATGTTTGTAAACCTGACTGCAAGGCTACGTGCTTGATTTTATACACCTGTGGCAATGAGTCTGAATGAAACATCTGAGTTTAATAACTGAGAGGTGTGTCCCAATACTTTTGTTCATATAGCTCACTTTCCCCATTCTCTTTGGTGTCAACATTACTTTGAAGATCCTGACCAGTATCTGCATGATTTTATGTAATGTGCTGCTGCCACATGATTGCTGATTTGATAATTGCTTGAATACAGGTGTACCTATAACGAAGACCGCAGTGTGTGTATATATAAAGTACCAGTCAAAGGTTTGAACACATCTGCTTTTAATGCATTTAGCTTTGTTTTTAACCTTATATTAAAAAGCCTCGAGGTAATGAAGTAACACATATCAAATATGCATTGCAGACTCTGGGCATTCAATCAACCAGCTTCCAGATGTAGCCACCTGGAATGCATCTCCAATAGTCCTGAAGGAGTTTCCACAATTTCTGGGCACAAGGTGACTACCTTGCTCTTACTCTTAGATCCAACATGTGTGTGTGTGCGCACGCGTATACACACACACACACATGCAGGGACTCTCCATTAATTTCTATGGGGAAAACTCTAATCCTACCATGACGACCTTAACCCCTACTCAGCCCTAACCTTAACCATAAGTAACCAAACAAGATATGAGACTTTTGGCATTTTTATTTATTTTTTATTGCATTCAGATCTTTGTGGAAACCTGAAAAATGGTCTCCACAAACTAACAATAACAGGTTTTTATCACATTGTGGGGGACATTTGGTCCCCAAAATGTAATATAAACCTAATCCACGGACGCACACACACACACACACACACACACACACTTCAAACAATACCTGTGTGTACCACTTCCTTAGAGAATTATAAATAATATAATTTGAGTAATCTATTTCTTTTAATTGAATAGATAAATCTAATTATTTTACAAAATTACTTAAATTTCCCTCTATTTCCCAAGCGTCTTACTGTCCGTTGTTGTTAACAGAATTCATTTCTCAGGTTTTTAGGTCAGGTAGACGGCCCAGTTTACGCGGGTTTCAGAATCAATAGGATTTATTTATTCAGCACAGTAAAGCGACATGGTTCGGGGATGCAGATCTGCCCATAATTAGGTTTTACCAGGACATCCCCGGCGTCATTCACATAAACCGTGACACCTATTGGGAGGATGGACGTGTATGTGCATGAAGTGAGCCAGCCCGCACTCCTCTCTCCATCCTCAGCCTGTCCTCAGTAAAGCTGCTCGGGTCCTTAGATGCTGCTTCTGATCCCCTGGCACAAGCCACGGAGCCGCAGAGCCGGGTTTTGGTAACAGGAGCCGCGCCGTGGAGAGCTGCGCTCCGCCCGCCGCTGGTGCTGATGCTGCGATGAGTGGGTGAGGTGGCGGTCGGAGAAAGAGCAAATCGCCTCCATGCACAAGGATGCGGGGGGGAAATGCCCGGCGACAGGGAGCACGACGTGTGTCGGAAGGCGCTGGAGCTCCTGTCGGATCTCTGCTCTAAGGGCGAAGTGCAAAGCGACAGCTGCCTGGATTTCAGTTACTATCTTCGCGATCTCGGCCGGCCGCGGTACCCCGACGCAGGTAAGGATGAGGGGCGCAGTTTGGGTTTGAAACTTGTCTGCGATCAAGTTGCACGGGAAGTGCTTTGTAATTTTATAAATCTCTATATTAACTGCACTGCATGTTCGTTCACAACTTAAGTGCGTGCTAATCAGTGCCCCACCCTCCAGAATAAAAGTTGCTATGGGGGAAATGCAGCATTTATTCATTCATGTGTTTATTTAGATAGAGACTTCATAGCTGGTAGAAGCAGACGATTTCCTCGTTTTGAGAGACGGTATCATTTGCACCCATCCGTCCTCAGAACCGTTTCTTTTGTGCCCGCGCTCCGCCCGGCGGCACCACACCCTTAGCGGCAGCCCGCCGGGCACCGGCCGCGTGCGGGGCTTCACTACGCACCTGTCTGCATGTATAAATGCTTATAGCATGCGTTTATTAAGCTGTAATTATTAGGATATTATGACAAGGACAGATGTGGTGCTTGATTGTACAATCTAGTCATGGGTAATAAGTCGTTTAAAAGTTGCATTTTACCAAAAGTTTTAAAAGCTATTTCAGAAACACCTGTGTGACCTGGTGAATGGCATCATGTATTTCATTGTCTTTAAGTAGGACTTACTTGACATAACTTGAGGTTATGTACATGAACTCTCCATACATCTTTCTCTTGTTTGAATTTACTTGAAAAATATGCACTGACACCCTGAGGACAGAGAGGCATGCCAACCTGCCGGCTGTAACTGAGCAGGAAGAGGGAGTTTGTGCCTCAGCTTCCTGCTTAATGTGGCACATCTTCACCACATGCTGCACTGGGGAGAGAGCCCAGCACAGGCTGGGGGTGCAGCAAGACGCAGCGCGTTAATGACGGCTCCTACTGAAAGCTGTCAGGCAGCACTGTGTTTGGGCAATGCAGTGTAGAAAGCTTTAAACAGCCAAATATTCAGAGCCCCAATGTGAGCGGCATACGGTCAGCCTTCGCCGGCTGAGGAGGTGTCACCATACGGAACAACGACCTAAAAATTACAGCAGAAACGTAAGAGTGCCTGGCTGTTTCGCGGTTTGCCCTCACGCCCGTGCTTCCGGTTTCCGATTTCTCAGCTGCTCTGGTGTTTATAGGCTGTGGCAGCAGAGAGCAGAGTAATCATCACACTTACAGCAGTGGCGGTTCCTGGGGCTGTGGGTTCTGTAGGATGGAGCTCCGGTACAGCATGGGGTTGGTGTTAGGGTCTGTATGCGAGGAAGGCCCTTCATAGGAGCTCCAGTACAGTGTGAGGTTGGTGTTCGGGTCTGTATGTGAGGAGGGCCATCTCCAGTACAGTGTGAGGTTGGTGTTCAGGTCTGCATGTGAGGAGGACCCTCGTTAGGAGCTCCAGTACAGTGTAGGGTTGGTGTTAGGGACTGTACATGAGGAGGGCCAGCTCCGGTACAGTGTAGGGTTGGTGTTAGGGACTGTACATGAGGAGGGCCAGCTCCGGTACAGTGTAGGGTTGGTGTTAGGGACTGTACATGAGGAGGGCCAGCTCCGGTACAGTGTAGGGTTGGTGTTAGGGACTGTACATGAGGAGGGCCAGCTCCGGTACAGTGTAGGGTTGGTGTTAGTGTCTGTACATGAGGAGGGCCAGCTACGGTACAGTGTAGGGTTGGTGTTAGGGACTGTACATGAGGAGGGCCAGCTCCGGTACAGTGTAGGGTTGGTGTTAGGGACTGTACATGAGGAGGGCCAGCTCCGGTACAGTGTAGGGTTGGTGTTAGGGACTGTACATGAGGAGGGCCAGCTCCGGTACAGTGTAGGGTTGGTGTTAGGGACTGTACATGAGGAGGGCCAGCTCCGGTACAGTGTAGGGTTGGTGTTAGGGACTGTACATGAGGAGGGCCAGCTCCGGTACAGTGTAGGGTTGGTGTTAGGGTCTGTACATGAGGAGGGCCAGCTCCGGTACAGTGTAGGGTTGGTGTTAGGGACTGTACATGAGGAGGGCCAGACCCAGCCGGCCCTCATTTCTGCATATCCACTGTATTTTCCCATCTCTGCCTCCTCTGTTGCATTAGCATGGTTTACCCTGCGTTACCCTAGTTTACCCTGGTCCTGCCATAAGTTCCAAGTGCACTGTCACGCACTTAGAGGAGCACAGTGAAATTCTGACGTCACAAAGAGGAGGGGACAGGTGCATGGGGGGGGACGACAGGACATGGGGGACTGACTGCAGGAGAGGACACTTCTGACCAGGACACAGAAGCCAGCATCCTACCAGCCTCCTGTTATCGCCCATTTAAAATGATGCTCATTTCAAGTAATCTAGAACTGTCTTATTATTCTGCCTGATATTTTGCTCATCAGAGAGCAGCTGAAAAGTCCTTAGAAAAGTGGCTTTTAAATAAAAACGCGAAGAGTCACGCCGGAGCCTCTGTGTCGTGCTTCACCGTGCATCTCACAGGAGGTGGGGGCTCCACACGCCCAAGATGTGTTGGCCCAGTTTCTTTTATAGCTCAAAGGGTTACGCATGTGGTCCATGTGGAGCCAAAGCATGTCATGACGTGTCCAGTTGAAGACCTTCCTTTTATGGCAAAGACATGGGCTTGTGAGATCATGACCAGATCAGATAAAAGTCATGCACCAGAACCTCAGTGGAGCTAATGATCCGAGTAAACAGTGTACTTTTCCATGTTGGATTTAGGGAACAGTATCAGAATCGGAATGCTTTTATTATGCTGGAGGAAACTGTTTGTAATTACAGACTGCACAGTATGTAGCCATATGGAAAGATAAAAATATACAATACATAGTCACAACAACAATTGCTATATAAAAATAAATAAGTATAGCATATGGAGATGCCTGAAGAGAAAAATACACAAATTTCAATGTAAAAAAGATAAATAAATAAACAGAATCTCTCTCCTCTAGGCCTCAGGACTGCCACAAACTATCAGAAGTCTAAGGACTGAGGACTCCTGCTTATGTTCTTAGTGATCGCAGGTTGGGCAGCGTCTATCTGTAGCGCCGCTCTCCTGTGAAACATCTCCGTAATGTTGGCCAGGTTTCACGGATTGGTTAGCAAGCCATGCCTCTGCTATTTTAAGCCAGTGTTTTCCTTAAAGAAGGGCAGAAACCCCCTAGTATGACTCAAAGACCGAATCCACCCAGCTCCAGAAATGCTATATTTTTGCAGAGCTGCGATCTCCGCAGTGGTAAGCGGCTGCGCTGCAGCCGGTGCTCGTCACCAGTCTTAGCTGTCGAGCTGCGGGGCTTTTTCAGGGCTTAGAGCTGTGAATGGGCCCCGTCTGGAGCAGCCAGGATAAATCACTCAGTGCCTGTGGGAGAGTGCTGCCGTTCTGAGGCAGGAGACATGATCGCGGGGGCAGCCCGGGGGGGTCGCACGCCTCTAGTCTTTTCAGGGAGGCTCAGAGGCAGGGGCTGCTTCGCAGATTTTCCTCAGTGGAAGCAGCCAGGCGGCTTGATGCTCTCGCTGAATGCCATTCCGTCCTCCATGGCTGGAAATTGCATGCTCCGCCTTAACTCGATATGTGGTTGGGGCACCAATCGACAGACTGCATGGCTCCTCACTGAACGGCTCTACACTGCATAGCTCCACACTGCTCAGCTTCTCAATGTGCAACTCCTCACTACACGGCCCCTCACTGTGCACCTCCTCACTGCACAGCTCCTCACTGTGTGGCTCCTCACTGCACTGGTCCTCACTGTGTGCCTCCTCACTGCGTGGCTCCACATTGCGCAGCTCCCCACTGCAGAGCTCCTCACTGTGTGGCTCCTTACTGCACAGCTCCTCACTGCACTGGTCCTCACTGTGTGCCTCCTCACTGCGTGGCTCCACATTGCGCAGCTCCCCACTGCAGAGCTCCTCACTGTGTGGCTCCTTACTGCACAGCTCCTCACTGCACTGGTCCTCACTGTGTGCCTCCTCACTGCGTGGCTCCACATTGCGCAGCTCCTTACTGCACGTCTGCTCACTGTGTTGCTCCTCACTGCGCCTCTGTCGCACGCCATTCCAGGCTGAGTCGCCGGCTGGCTCACTCACACAGTCAGGGAGGGGTCTGCTCCTCACAGGCCTGTACGTACTGCCTGCATGAGGCAATAATTGCTGCAGGTGGTGAAGAATGGGGTCTCACGCCTTTTGGGGGCAAATGTTTACTGTCTTCAGTAACATTAAAGAAGGCTTTAGCTCTACCCACCGTCTTAGGGAGCCAGTCTAAGTCTGTAATTCTGCTCTATTATCATGCTCTTTCTTCTCCCCTGTTCTTTGATAAATGCTCAGAAGCAATAACAGGAGTCTGCTGTTTTGTGTCTTGAACATTAATTACCGTGACTCCCCTTGATTACTGCCACTTGGACTTGAATGTATGTCAAGGTTTGTCAGTGGTCTTAATGGAATCTCAATTGGTAAGTCTGAGGGGAAGAGCTACGCAGGAAAGGCAGCTTAAAGCCCCTGTTTTGTGGGACTGAATTAGCTGCAAAATCAGCGCAGGCATAAGTGTCATGCTATGGTACATTATAAAGCAGGCTTTGTGCAACAGAGCTGGCATTTTACAGAGTGTGAAAGTCGATAGGAGCACATCAGCGTCCATTTGTCCAGCTTATATATATATCAGCCATTCTGATCTACTTCTATGAAACCGATATGCAGGGCTGAAAGGTGATACTGGGGATGTGTGTGGGGGGGGGGGGTGACTCACTGACAGAGACCCAACCTGTGGGGTGAAATGTGAATGAGGCTGGCAGAGTGATGGCGGGAAGCTGAGGGGGCACTCATGCGTTCATGGATCCTCTGGGTCTCCCCGCATTGCACACTGTGAAACTCGGAGGGAATATGTAATGCAGTGGGCGGTGCCATGGGGCCAGGCCAGCCAATCAAACGGCAGGGCCATCCCCCTGCTGCTCTAATTGCATATTGGCTGTACGACATCAGATCCTATTCACTAACTTTGCTTCCAAACTCATTTTTATGAGTTAGTTAATAATTGTACCAGAGATTGAAATGGGGAGCAATTAACTAGTTCCTTAAGTATTTATTCCTTACAGTATTTTAGTAGTACTTGCTAATTGTTTTGGCTGTCAAGCTAGCTACAGTTTTAATTCTTTTTTATTATCCTCAGTGAGGCTGTTATTATCCCATGTTAGTTACACAGTTTGAGATGAGCCTGTCTGTTTTGGACAATGTAATCTTTCACCTTCAGTCTTTCAGAATACACACCTGCGTGAAATGAAATGATGATTTATTTGCCATTAGCACAAGAATGATTACAGCTACATTGTAATGCTTCTATTCTCGCATATCCCAGCATGCTCCCCTTTGAAACACACACACATGTATACATTTAAGAGTGAAGCTTGAGGTCTGAGTGCACGGTCAGGCCATTTATCAGGCACCCTGGGCGCATTTTGCGGGGGGGGGGGGGGGGGGTTAAAGGCCTTGCTCACACGGAGACGTGGTTTTAACCTCAGATACACAGGCGCAACCTGCTGAGCCGCACACCAGCCCCCGCATGCGTGTATGTTCCTATGCCGACTAGAGGCTGTGCAGACTGCACAGCTGCGCATTTCCTGCGCCATTCAGTAGCAGCTGAACCAGCAGCTGTCAGACTCAGTCCCCAGGCCGCAAGCTACTGACTGAGAACGATAAGAAAGTCTCGACTGTGGAATCTTTTCTGTCATATTATAATAATGACCACATTGTGCTCATTGGCTGAGCAGCAGCAATTTTCAAATGATGCTGCTTCTGACAAGGGCCCAGCGTGTCCGTCTATTTCCCGCTGTAAGCGTTCCAGAGAGGCGCCAGTTCCCACTCCTGTTTTTCCTGCAAATCAGCGCCTTTATGCCCCTGGAATGTTCCGCCCAGCACATGCGCGATACAGTAATACCCCCTGACCGTCGATGTGACACGGATTTTCCGCGGCCCGATCGAAACGCACGCATGATGGATGGCGGGACCAGCCGGCGCCCAGTGCGAGTCACCTGCTCCGTGCCGCTCAGCGTGGAGGGTTCGCTGGCTGCGTTTGTCATTAAAGGCCACACTAATGAACATGCCGTGTTTTGGCGCTGTTCCAGGGGAATTGGAGATAAACAGTGCCTAATCCATCATTCTTACCGGAATCACCACTCGGAGAACCGTATGGAATGTAACACTGCATAAAATGAACAGACGGAGCTGCTAAGTGCAGAAAGTCGTCACAGAACAGAGGTTTTTTCTGTGCAGATAATTAAACTAACTCAGCTGAGCCTAATTAAACTTGTCAAGGTTTCTTTCAGAAGTTTAAGCATGGTATACCTGTAAGTAATGAATCTGGCTCCCTGTAATTTTATTACAGTTTGCCATATTTAAATCTAATTACGTAATGGCAGCTTTTCAGCCGAGAGACCATCTTGGTCTCCATGAGAACTTTGATCAAGGCGCGGCCTTGCAGCGATTTACAAGGCTCAGCGCCAGTGAACAATGAAGAGCTAGAAGAGACAGGCGGAGCGGCCCCAGTGTGCTGTGCTTACCTACCTACGGCTCAATGTCATTTTCTCGAAATTCGCTTTTGGGTCTGTTGGATCAGGAGCAAAGGTGTGATCTGGGAAGATGGGATGATGGGCTTTTTGTATGGCGAGTATTTAAAGTGATGCTGCTGCTTCACGCTAGTTTCTTTTTGATTAGTTTAATCTAAACCCCAGTGTGTCTGCAGGTAATCATTCCAGGCAGTGAAAATGACAAAGAAAGCATTTTAAACGAAGCTCACTCTGTGACTCAGAAAATGAACAGAATAGAAAATGAACCCAGAAGCCTATTGTCATACTGACATGTGCTGCTGGTCAGTGCGCTGCTGCATGTTAGCTTATATGCTAATGCTGATGGTGTCGGGCTTTGGGCTCCGGTACACAGTAACCAGCCAGCGTAGGAGGCGCCAGGGAGCCTGGCTCACTGACCCTGACAAACCAAAGCCATGAAGATATTCTCTGCTGCTCTATTCTGGCTTCATGTGGGGTCACTTTGCTGACAGGACCGGAGCACAGCAGAGTGTGTGGGCGTTGGGGCACGTCCCGACTGAGGCAGAGATGCAGGCCTCCTTCCTGTCTCCCTCATGGGACACGCCACACCCCCCCCCCCCCCACTCCCACTCATGTTCTCTGTTATGAATGAAGCACCGGCACTCAGACGGGGGGCAGGGTGCCGCTTAGGGAAAGCCCAGCCCTCTTAAATGCCTTCTGGTAAATGGCATTAGATGCTTCTCTGAAAGCTGAACCATCTCTTCCACCATGTGGTCGGGAGGGTGGGTGGGGGGGGGGGGGGCAAGGTGGCCTCCCAAGGTGCCCTTGTAAGGTTAAATTGCTCGGAGAGGATGAAGGAGCAGGGCTGGTCTGCTGAAAGTGTTCGCTGCTAGCTGAGAACCTTGTTTCATTGAAGTTTGATGTCCGGCCCGTGAACCGTGCTGTGAAACAGTGTCGGCAGGTTCCGTGTCGGCGTCCCTGCGGAACGCGAGAACGCGATCTCAGCCCCCCTGCAGGTCCATACGCTACAGGGATGTCCAGGACACTCACAGGCACAGCCCCCAGTGGGGAGTAGTGAGGGAACAGCACACGAAAATGCCTTTTATTAAAAATAACTGCGGAACAGTGACTGAACTCCATAGGAAACCACAGGATACGAGTTCAGGAGCGCGTGGCTGGTGTGAAAGTCAGTACGACTCATTTCAGTCAGCTGGTCTCACTGCCCAAAACAGACAGGAGGTCTATGCCACATGATCTTCTCACAGATAGAGCTGAAACTGCTGACCAGAAATATAAAACAAGCTAAACATTTTAGGACACGTAGTGAAGGCTGTTTATCTGTCATCTGTGCACCAAAGTTTCTGCTTATTCCCATCATTTCCAACTCCAGACGTCTGTTATACATAAGAGATGATAGAGGTGTATACTGCCCCCACCACTGCCACAGCCCCCCCACATTTAGGCAGAGTGCTGCCGCCCGCCCCATCTCTGCGGGCCCAGTCCTGCCGTGTGGAGGGTGGGATGCGGCCAATGGGACGGGAATGGGGGGGAGCATGATGAGTGTTAAAGTAAATTCAGTTTGTTTCACAGAAATATTCCTGTTAAGCACAGACATTTCTTGAAGAACCACAGTCTGATGAATGGCGTCACCCAGGGGGGTTTGAGAGTGGAAAAGCTACATCCATCTTCCAGCCACTTATCCAGTGTTATGGGAGGGGGGGCTGGAGCCTGTCCCAGGAAGCAAGGGGGACTCTACAGACAGGATGGATGTAGTCTATCACAGGGAACAGGGAGGGGACACCACAGACAGGATGGCAGTCTGTCACAGGGCACGAGGCAGGGGACACCACAGATAGGATGCCCATCCGTCACAGGGCACGAGGCAGGGGACACCACAGATAGGATGCCCGTCCGTCACAGGGCATGAGGCAGGGGACACCACAGACAGGATGCCCGTCCGTCACAGGGCACGAGGCAGGGGACACCATAGACAAGCTGCCCATCCATCACAGGGCACGAGGCAGGGGACACCACAGATAGGATGCCCGTCCGTCACAGGGCATGAGGCAGGGGACACCACAGACAAGCTGCCCATCCATCACAGGGTGCCCACTATAGGCAGTTTACAGATGCCAGTCCCCAACCTGCAGGGCATGAGGCAGAGCCCCACCCCCACTGGGCGTCTGAGCCTGAGTAAATTACTTTCCAGAATAATATTCTAGAGCGCAAAATCATACATTCCAATTTTACTCGATACATCAAAAAGAGTAAAATTAAACATTTGGAATGTGCATAAAATGTGCATAAATAAGCAAAAATGGGAGTAACGTTTACTACAAAGAAACGAGGTCAAATACGGCCTGAAGAGGAGCAGCACGTTTGTGGGTTTGGGGGAAATGCTGCTGCATTAGTGCCCCCCTGAGTGCGGCCCGCTGGCTGACCCTCCCGCGCCTGTCCCCACGCCGCGCTGCAGATGTGTCCGTCAGCCTGCTGTCCCTGGTGGTGACGGCGTGCGGCCTGGCCCTCTTCGGGGTCTCCCTCTTCGTGTCGTGGAAGCTCTGCTGGATCCCGTGGCGTGAGCGGGGCCTGTCGCCGGGCGCCAAGGACGAGCAGCCAGAGCAGCTGGCCTACGGCGACGCGGACGCCGTCGACAGAGAGTGCTGCAAGGAGGCCACGCCGGTGCCCGAGGCGGCCATGAAGATCAGTCACACCTCCCCAGACATTCCGCTGGAAGCCGAATCCAAGGGCAAGGAGAACTGCATCCACAATGCACGCATGCAGCGGCAGGTCACGGAGCCCACCTCCTCTGGGCGGTCAGTGTCTCTCCGGGGCTGAACACCGCTTTACCAGCACACACCTTCACACAGGGGCATCGGGGAAACCCCAAACCGTGGTTTCCCTTTAAGTACCATGCTCAGCATGTCCCAGTCACCCTTTATGCTTTACGGTGTTAACTCTTTAAAACCGCCGACCAAGGTTTATGGTTTGGCTTCTGTACTTTGCTGAAAGAGCCCAGTAGCCTTTTGAGTGACCCCTATTGGAGCAAAGGTGTACTACCACTCCCAAGTCAGAATGGGTAACTGTTGAAGAAGAGACTCATAAGGTTAATTAGCCATTTCAAACTGGGCTAGAAAAGGGGGGGGGAGTTCTTATATCAGTGTATTCAGGTTAGTTTGTAGCATTGTTTTGGATCTAAAGATTATGGAATGCAGAGTTGATGGCATGATTAAGCAGATTGTTTAGTTACCCCTGCTCCGGTGTCCCATCTCTGCTACAAGGCACGACTCCATCCGGAGGCAGATGAACCTGTCAAACCCGGACTTCAACCTGGCACAGTTCCAGCGGCAGGAGTCGCTGAGCGGCCTGGGCCGACTGAAACCCGAACTCTACAAGCAGCGCTCGGTGGACAGCGAGGACGGTCGGCGGGGAGGGGGCTGCGGGCGCCTCCACTTCATCCTCAAGTACGACTGCGACCTGGAGCAGCTCATCGTCAAGATCCACAAGGCAGATGACCTGCCCGCCAAGGACTTCTCAGGCACGTCTGACCCCTACGTGAAGATCTACCTACTGCCGGACCGCAAGACCAAGCACCAGACGAAGGTGCACCGTAAGACTCTGAACCCGGTGTTCGACGAGGTCTTCCTGTTCCCCGTGGCCTACACTGAGCTACCCACACGCAAGCTGCACTTCAGCGTCTACGACTTCGATAGGTTTTCTCGCCATGACATCATCGGCCAGGTGGTGGTGGACAACTTCTTGGATCTGACAGACTTCCCCAGGGAAACTAAGCTCAGCAGGGACATCCAGTACGTCAGCTCGGTAAGAGACCCGGCTTCGCTGCTGCTCCTCCAGAATCGTGTCCTTGGTGTTGTGAGCCCACAAACATTAAGCAATAAACACACACAGTGATAGCATCTCCATAATCCCCATCCTCTGTCTTCCAGCATTTAGTGATTTTGTGTATCTGACACGTAAGTTTAAGCGTTGCTGAATCGATGCCACAGCTGTCAGCTTGCAGAAACATCTATTTCTCTCCTTACAGACATAGAGCAGAAGCAATATTTATATTCCTGTGCAAATACGTCGGCTTTAGTGCAGACGTTTGATAAAGAAGGTCTGTGAAAGAACAGCGATTAAGCACATTTAGCTTTTTTCTGCTTTATTTATGCTTTATTGCATTTCATCATTTCTAAAAAATATTTGAATGAAGCAGCATCGGCAGGAGGGAAGATGAGGATGATGATGAAGTATAACACAATGAATAGTAACAATGTTGAGGCTCCATTATAGGACAATAGGGAAACACTTTACCTTAAACAGTCATCTATAAGTCGTTATACAGTACTGTGCAAAAGTCTAGTTGGATGGTTACTGGAAAAAAAAGTGGTGATTTTAGCAGAGGTTTTGAAATGGCTAAGCTAACACACTTTGACAGGCGTAATAGCATAGTTTTACACCAGCATTAAGATTATTTAAGCATCATTTTCTGTGGCTGCCAAAGACTTTTGCACAGTACTGTAGATACCTTCATAATGCATTATAATGGTCAGTATCGAATTAATAAAACATTACAGCATCTTCTATTAACAGACATAAGGTAGTATAGTATTGATTATAATACTTCATAAGCTCCAATGAAGCTCTCATCTATAATGCACTATAGATACCTTCATAATGCATTATAATGGTTGGTATAAGAATTAAGGATGTTTTGTACTGCATAAGAAGATATCTATAGTGCATTATGGATCAGAGCTTCAGAAAGCATTCATAATGCGTAATAAATATTGCTATAATGTGTAATGCCTATTTATAAATATTTATAGCCATGTTTTTAATGCTTCATGAATGTATTATAATGTGTTATGAATGTGTTCATAAATTCTTATAGACAAGGGATTCACAGATTTACAGTTATCAAAAAAAGTTGCAGTTATTATTAAAACATACTGTACTCTTGACTCGGGTGATTACAGTGACTCAGTGAGGTTCATTCAGATTTAGGGTGTAAATACAGTGCGACACAGTGGAATACTGCTGGTTTATTGGTGAGTTGGCTTATCACAGACACACGCGCACACAGGCGGGAGTGAGCTTTGGTGTGAGTGTGCTGGGAGAGCCAGTGGGCCTGGAGCTGGGGCTTAGGGGTCTTTCCATGGGGCCCGACGGCGACGTTATTACTCTGCCAGCCACTGGATTTGATCTGATGACCTTCCGGACACAGACTTCTTACCGACTGACCTATACCCCGCCCCCCATTCAATTCCACAGTCCCGATTGAACATGCTAAGAACCGTCAAGGCGCATTTTGCAAGGTGCATTTTGGGAGACGGTGAATTTGGTGCATTAGTAAAAGAAATCGTTAAGCCGAACAATCCCAGCGTGCCGAATTTTTAATACATTATAAAATAATAATTCACGCTTTTCATTGAGACTGAGATCGGGTCTGCCAGAATGGAAATCTCAGCAGGAATCATAAGACCGATCACACCATTAGAGGAGCAAACAGGGGCATTCTCTAAATAGACCACCCCCTCCCAAATAGACCACTCCACCCCCTTCCATGCCAGGGAGGGTGGAGGAGGAGCCAGCCACGGGAACAGCGAGCGATAGATGCATAATTGGGAGTGTGTCCCGGAGTGTGTAAGCATTTATCAATGCAGGTGAGGAGGAGGCTCTGGTCTGTGTGAGCATCAGCCACTAATGAGAGCAAAGCGGTGAAAGCACCCGTCCCTGGGGCCTGCGTTCCAAGCCAGTGGTCAGCACCGCTGCCCTGCTAATTACAGGCAACGTGTCACAGACCAGCTATTGTGCCTCCTTCTCCCCCGACTTACCAAGACACTTGCTCTGAAGCGCGCGCTAATCTGCAGAGCAGCAGGGATAATGAGCCCCGCACGATGGCTGCTGTCGGAGGCCAGCAGGGCTGGCCAGAGACCGTCTCTCCTGTTTTACCAGCCCTGACATTAATTCCCCTGCCTGTGATTGATGTCTCTCTATCCCAGATGGGAGATTACAGATTTGGCTCTGTGCAGCTGACCTCCTGGATTGCATTACAATAAACATTCTGGAAAATTCTGGAGGATTTTCGATTGCGGGATCGCCAACATTCAGACAGATGTCTGGCAGCTTTGCCTTTCTCTGAGAGAGGCAGAGGATATGCTTAGCTGAATATATACCGAGAGTTTAGGAATATCGCAACCTGTCATCTAACGCTGCTTGAAGAGGAAGGACATCGTGAGTTTTTTTCACTTCCCAATGATCTCTCACTTGGGCTATGCGTCCAAAACGTTGTTCATTCAGGAATTCATGGTAAATAGTCGTAAAGATAGGAAAAAGATTCAATAAGCCTGAGGAATGGGGACAGAGAAAGGAAGGAATGATAGCTCGCTAATGCAATAAGTGAAGTTAGTTCAATTGGGGAATAATTGGTCAGGGATAATCATCCTCATTAGCTGTAGGGTAATTACGTTATCTGCTTGCTTAAGAGACACTTATCCAAAGTGCTGCACACATTTTATCTGCCGATATGCTAGGATGTTCCCTCAGTCAATACTGACCTTTTTTAAAGGACATAAAATTCATTTCTCCCTGGATCTGTACCTGCAACAGCAGCATCGCAGCCCAGATCTATATTTAACCTGTACTCCATGTTCGGTCTACAGGCTATAACGCACAGCAAATGCAATTATCATATTAAATACTGAAAACAGAGACTTCTTGTAGATTGTATCTTAAAATATTTGAGTTTTACCTGCAGTGACACCTCACTGGAATGCCTGCAGCCCCTGGCAGAAGCCACCTTATTGGACTATGGTGTAATGTAACTGGGAGTCAATGCATTAAGCAAAATTGCACTGGACAGGCCCCAGTACCACGGGCTACGGATGGGTGTGTCACGCTCTCCTCAGAGCCGGAAGAGGATGGAGGGATGGGAGGGAGGTGTAGCTTGTAAGGCTGGCTTGTGCGCATATATCATGCAAAGGGCTGTGAATGTGTGAACATGGTGTCCCAGAGACCATTGATTGACTGGTAAAGAGATCAATATGAGCTTTACCTGGTAATGGACCTCATAACATTATGGGTGTTTGGAACATGGATATATGGCGGGGTGCAGAAACAGCAGCACTGGTCTCCTCACTTCCGCATCGTTTCATGATGTCATTCCTCCGGAGGACATGACCTACATGGAGAACAACCTCATATTTCCGACAGGAAGAGGAAAAGGGATACCATCTCATATTTGCATGAGAACCTTGAAATGCAGGATCGTTATTGAGAGGATGTGCGAGCCAGTCTCCTTCTAAGGAGCTCCTAGCAGCTAACAGCTGACCTGCTGTCTTGAGTGACCCCACTTTTATGAATCTTACAGTCTCACAGCATGATTATAACAGGAAAATAGGCAGTTGCTCAGACTCCCACAGGTTGGAAGCCATTTAAATCAAGCTTCTGATACCTTAGGAGAACTCAAAGCCCTGAGTTATTGTCTTTGAAGAAGAAAGCACTCTTTATTCCCCAGAGTCTTCAGGACAGTAGGAAATTCCAGGAGTAGAATATTGTCTAAGACTCCAGTGATAGAGAGTCAAAGTCACACTATGTATTACAAAGCAACAGGCAACCAGACAAACCAAGACAAGCCATAATGCACTCTCACCTGGTTCCTGGGCTGTCTCAACTGGGAACTTTTGTAGCTCCTGGCAACTTTTGCGTGTCGCTTTCCGACCGCAGAACATGAAATGTGAATAAGCATGGGGGGTGCAAAAAAGTTTGCAGGTTAAATTTCACACAAATTCATACTAAACTACACTGCTACCCCAATACAGGGGAGGATGAACAAGTCATTTTATCAGTTATTGACAGTTTTTGGGAGGGACTAAGAAATATGAAGACACAAGCAAAAAAGGTATTCATTAATGTAATGTAATGCAGATAAGATACAAAATAATTCCATTTGCCCCATTTTGCTGTACTGCTTCTCTCTCTTTTCCTTGCACGTCTACATAACTTTCAAGTTAGTTTGAAGGGACCTATAGATATTTTGCAGGTAAAGTGCCATTAAGCACTACAATATTGAACAACTAGGCAAAGGTGCTAACTGAGTAAGTAGCTTAACATACCGCTTATCTTACAGACATTCATGTTTACACCTGGGGGGAGACTCATGTGACACTATCAGGAATGAATCGTTAGTGAATCGTCTTTGACTAGTCATGCCTGTGCTTGATTCCATTTCAACATCCACAATTCCACATTCATGATATATCTGTCACACAGGAACTGTATTCAAATGGGGTCCCCTTAATTGTCTAGTAATTAATAAAAAAAATTACTGATAAAAAATATTTTTTCAACTACTTATTATTCTTTTAAAAATTATGATTAAAACACCACATACAATCTTAAACAACTGTATTGTTTCACATTCATAAATATCAATAAATATAAATGAGTTAAAATAGAATGATCGCAATCATCTTCAGCCTTGTAAAGACAAGCTCGCCTAACTGCTCATGTGATCAGGGAAAATAAAATATGACTTTGTGCACTAATCTGGCTTCTCTATATTTGCAGAGAATCATATAACAAACATGATCAAAAACTAATTCTAGAAAAAAAAAATGTCTATGGGGTCGGCAGAAATTTGTGATGTCAAAATGGGGTCAAAGGCCAAAAAAGGTTGGGAGCCACTGATCTATTGGGGTCGAAAATAGAGCAGATTGTTCCATAAGTGCCATTTTGGCCATCTCTACTGTCTGGCAAGTGTTTCTCACGTTCTGTAGATAAATAATAGTTTATAACTATGATTACCCATTTGATCTCTTCAGTTTTAACTCAGTAGTAAAAAAAATCAGCCTTTAAACAAGAAAGAAAAAAAACGATCAGACATTTATCATGATATTTATCAACTGATGTGTTTTGTTTATCGTGATTTTTTGGCCATACCGCCCAGCTCTGGTCATTACTGGTCTGATGGCAGTTACTGGTCAGACAACAGTTTCTGGCCTGATAGCAAATTAATGACCTTATAGCAGTTGCTGGTCTGATAGTGGTTACTGGTCTGACAGCACTCACTGATCTGATCGTGGTTACTGGTCTGATGGCGGTTACTGATCTGACAGCAATTAACGTTTGACAGCGGTTACTGGTCTGATGGCGATTACTGGGCTTACAGCGGTTACTGGCCTGACAACAGTTACTGGTCTGATAGCAGTTGCTGGTTTGACAGTAGTTACTGGTCTGACGGCGGCTACTGGTTTGACTGCGGTTACTGGTCTAGCAGTGGTTACTGGTCTAACAGTGGTTGCTGGGGACCAGCCGGCCTTCTGGCTCCCACTTCATATCTGTGCTCTTGCTTGGCTGCTGTCCCAAATACCTCTGCCTCCCCCCCCCCCACCACTCTCCCACACGCCCTACAGCACTGAGATACTTATTACAGGAAAATTATGAGCAATTTATTTTCGCTGTGAATGTCACTGTTTAGCCACTGTATTTCTGTATTCTCTAAAACAAACCTCGGGCTGTCCTCCATTTTGGAATGACTGCCATTAACCCTGACGCTGGGCCCTCCCAGTGAATATAGCTCATTACACGTCTGTGCCCCTGTGAGCAGCAATGTGTGGCTGAAGTCGAAAGCAATCCGTGGAATATTAAGTTATGAGGTCTCCGTATTTGTCCTTGTGCATTGCAAGAAATGGTAGTTCGGAATTATACTTAGAGGGGTGAATATTTCATAAGTGCCTACCATGAAGCACAGAGGGATGACCTAAATTAAAGATGGATGGAAGAAGCAGTGAGGGTCCAGCCTCAACAGTGTGATATTGATTATGGGGCCCCACTTTTCACTTACGTGGCCCCTGAGCCTTGAGAGTTTAATACTGATTCAAGGCCCCCACTTGTCACTCATGTGGCCCCCGAAGCAGTGAGGGTCCAGCCTCAACAGTATGATATTCATACAGGGCCCCCACTTGTCACTCATGTGGCCCCTGAGGCAGTGAGGGTCCAGCTTCAACAGTATGATGGTGATCCAGGGCCCCTGCTTGTCACTTAGTTGGCCCCTGAGGTAGCGAGAGCCCAGCCTTGACAGCGTGATACTGATCCAGATCCAAAATAATTTTGACACCTACAGAAATAAGACACTAGCTGACCGATAAGCAGCCGCTCCTGCTGCACTGCTCAGGGAGGCAGGTGTGAGTTGGCGTATCATGCTGGATCCACTGTCAGGCATAATGGCTTCCTCTCCACTGCCTGCCTGTCTGGAAGAGGGGGCTTCGGGCTTGTGTGCAGCAGGCGAGCTGGAGCCGGGGCGTTGGGCCTTGTTCTGCTGCCAATCTGGGCCAGAGCTCCAGGGAAGCAGCACACTCACATGACCGCATGCATAAATGATGTGCTCGACTGGTTCACGCTCTCCTGCTTTCTGCATGTGGGACATACATTGATGGTTGCCATTAAGCCGGTAGGGCTTCCCTGTTCCAGTGTCAGAAGTGAAGGAATGAGATAATGGATGTGGGTTCATTTCCCCACGAGCCTGACCGGATTACCAGTAAGACGATGGATTACGGGGGGCGGCATGGTGGAGCAGTGGTTAGCACTGTTGCCTCACACCTCTGGGACCTGGATTCAAGTCTCCATGTGTGTGAAGTTTGTTTGTTCTCCCCAGGTTATTGTGGGGTTTCATGCTGAGATTAATTGGAGTTGCCAAATTGCCCATTGGTGTGCATGGTGTGTGAGTGTGCCCTGTGACACCACCCTGAACAGGACAAGCAGTTGCAGAAAATGGATGGATGATGAAGACATGTTCATTTGGGCCATTATGTTCAAGGACCCTCTAATAAGAAACACAATGTACTGAAATGTTTTATAAATTTAATCCCAACGTGTCGTATTGAAATAACTGTCTACTGGCTTCTTAAAGCAGATGCTTCAAAATGCCCTGTTCCGCTGTCATTTCAAACCCCTAAACAACACCCTAAACCAAATAACCCTAACCCTAATCCTAACCCTAAACCAAATAACCCTAACCCTAATCCTAACCCTAAACCAAATAACCCTAACCCTAATCCTAACCCTAAACCAAATAGGCACATGAATGTGGCTGTAATGGATAAATTAAGTTACTTTACTAAAAGAGAACTTTATGAGAAATTAAGATAAACTAAGATAACCAAATTTTCAAGCTAGTTTTCTGCTCTCAGGACGAAGGTTTGTGTGAATGAAAGGTGGCTGGAATGGGACAAAGCTTTAAACGAGCCCTTCACTGAAATTTTGTATCACGCTGAAATTGCACACAGCCACGTTGTTTCAGGCAGAATCCCACATGCCCTTCCAGCCTGGATAGCAACATAAATCTCACAACTTAAAACGTGTGTATGTAATATGGACCTTTAATCTGTTTGCTGCCTGCAGCACCCTCGAATGACTGTCACTGTATCTTTCTCCATTTGCACCGCTGTCACTCGATGCTCCTTCGTACAAATAGCCTCTGAGAAGGAGCAAAGAGAGAAATTAATTGAGAAGGCGATCTCTAAACGAGGGTGGGGGGGGGGGAAGAGGAGGCCAGACTGTGAGGTAAGACCACGGCAGTGGCCCTGTCTGTCTGACCTCCTGAGATGGAGACGCTGCCCTTGTTTGCTCCTCGTTCACTCCTCATTGGCTCCCCTGCATGGTGATGCACCTTCTCAGTGCTCTGCTCTAATCTGATTGACCAGGCAAGAGTGACCATCATTTCACCGTTGACTTGATTTAGAGGCGAGTGAGAAAGTAGCCAGCAGTTCTCCTATACCCTTCAGATGGAAGGGGCCGATCGCATTATTTGTCCCGGGAGGAATTTGCCCGGTGGAAGCGTGCCTTCTACTCGGAAGTTGAGATAGTGCTAGAAGATCACTGGCTTCGCTTACTACAGCACATCCGCCCCCCCTCTTAGTATGTCAGGATGTTGCCAGTGAATGGGGGGAGGTGTCTGTCTTCTACCCTGCACCTGCCACTGAAAAGTCAGGAGGTAACTCACACGCCCATGAGACCCTGACGCACCCAGTACATCAGATCCCTCTGTCACCTTTGCCATCGTCAGCAAGGTGCTGTAGAGGGAGCGGTTGTTCTCTCACGCTCTTGTATGATTGTGGGAATGAAGATACTGATTAAGCCTCATCATCAGTCTCCAGGGAAATGACTTCTTCACAGCTTTGAGATGTACTTCAATGCAGTGCCTCGGGAGCAGCAGCAGCATAGGGTTGTGGTGACTGACGATGCAGCTAAATGATGACGACGCGGCCCGCAGACAGCTGAGGGACACATTCGGATACCCATGCATCTTGGCATAGATGCAGCCCGGCGTTCTGCGCCTAGGCACGGAGGAGCTCTGGCAGAGACAGACCAGGACATTTTAAAGCAAATCCGCCCCTTATGTGAGCTGGCAGAGCCAAGCCATTGAGGTGAGGTAACACAAATGCAAAGGCTGCAGGTTTCGGGTTGATATCCCTTGTGAGATTCAGAAGTAGGGGGTTTCGGGTGAAAATCTGCAGCTTTTTTTTTATAGATGTGCTATTTACAGAGGTGATAATTGAACTGCTGCTTTTAAAACATGTGAACAGAGCACTTCATGCTCTGTTAGTCAGGAGACTTTTGCTCTGGAAAACCAAAGGATTCTCCTTGCAAAGCTTTTCATGCTCCACAGATGAGATGTTTCCAATACCAGTGCATAAGAACACTTGTGTTCTTTGTACCATCTGAACAAAAGGCCTTCTGCTCATTTCCCCTGTCTCCCCTACTTTAGGATAATGTTGACCTGGGGGACCTCATGTTTTCGCTGTGCTATCTCCCCACCGCTGGTCGGCTCACCATCACCATGATCAAGGCCAGGAACCTGAAAGCCATGGACATCACAGGGGCATCAGGTTAGTGCTTGGAGGCTCTTTCACAAGCTGCTGCACTGTGAAGGTGCTCCTCTGGTACGCTCTTTCACAAGCTGCTGCACTGTGAAGGTGCTCCTCTGGTACGCTCTTTCACAAGCCGCTGCACTGTGAAGGTGCTCCTCTGGTACGCTCTTTCACAAGCCGCTGCACTGTGAAGGTGCTCCTCTGGTACGCTCTTTCACAAGCTGCTGCACTGTGGAAGTGCTCCTCGTACACTCTTTCATGAGCTACTGTAATGTGAAGGAGCTCCTCTGGTTCTCTCTTTCACACGCTGCTGCAGTGTGAAGGAGCTCTTCTGGTTCAGTCTTTCACACGCCGCTGCAGTGTGAAGGAGCTCCTCTGGTTCTCTCTTTCACACACTGCTGTAGTGTGAAGGAGCTCTTCTGGTTCAGTCTTTCACACGCCGCTGCAGTGTGAAGGAGCTCCTCTGGGTCGCTTTTTTGTGAGCTGCTGCTGTTTGAAGGTGCTCCTCTGATTTGCCCTTGTATGTGCATATGTTCGTCCATTTACATGGACCTCACACATTACAGTAAAATCATAAAACATAAAGCTGTCACTCCATGGGCTTTGCCTCTTGACTCGTATTGCTGTCTGTCCACAGATCCATATGTAAAGGTCTCTCTAATGTGTGATGGACGCAGACTGAAGAAGAGGAAAACATCAATCAAAAGGAACACGCTGAATCCCATCTACAACGAAGCCATAGTGTTCGATGTCCCTCCGGAAAACATCGACCAAATCAGCCTTCTGATCGCAGTTATGGACTATGACCGGTAGCCTCCTCCGTCTTTCATGAATATTTATGCATCTTTTGACCATGTTCTGTCACCCTACTAAAGCTTGCAAGCAGAAACTAACAGGAAAAGGTACAAAAACAGCAGCCCTTAATGAAAGCAGGATATCTAAACAGAAATGTTTCCCTCCTCATGCTCTTTTCTAGGATCCCTTTGTGCTTTTACATTCCACAGCTTAGTCAGCGATGCTCGCTGAATCCATTCTGCTTTCCTCTTAGCGTGTCTGTCAAGAGAATGAAAACAATGCATCCCGGTGTTTGTAGCTCAGTGAGAGGCTGTTCCCAGCCTTTGGAAGGTTGGTGGTTCAAATCCCACAATTGGCAGAGTGATTTCACTGTTGGGCCCCTGAGCAAGGGACTTAACCCCAGTAGAATGTCGCTTTGGATAAAAGGATCTTACTAAATAATTGAAAGGTAAATGTGTTGGTGTGAATGTGAGAACCGTCGGCTTTAAGAATGCACTGTCTCTGGGCGCTTTCACAGTGTAGGTCACAACGAGATCATTGGTGTGTGCCGGGTGGGTAACGATGCTGAGAACCTGGGTCGTAACCACTGGAGTGAGATGCTGACATACCCCCGCAAGCCCATCGCACACTGGCACCCCCTGGTGGAGGTAGGAGCCGCTGTCAGCCCTTTCCTCTGAAGGATACACATTTACTCGATTCTAATGGAAACACTAATCATGCACTTTAAATACCAGTGACATCATTTGATCAGTATAATAAATTACACCCAGTAAGAATGTTACCCCTGGCCCATAACATGTTAAGCCTGCGATTCAACTGGCCAGAGGCTGTGATATCTGTGTGTCTCTTCCCACCTCAGTTCCTGCTGCATCGCTTTGAAATCTCACTTTGACTCACGCTGACCTGTAAGACCGCCCGCCTCATCTATAATTCAGCGTTCCAGAGGCCAGGCCTTTTTGGTCAAGTTTAAACTCCCTTCAAAAGACCCATTTATCTTTAGAAAATTTATAGTGGCATTTCTGAAGGTGCCTCTTTCCTTCCTGATGGTATTTTCTCTGCTTGCCAGCCACTGTGAGGCCTCTCGGGTCTCTCTTAGCTTGTATGGTGTGCTTGTTCGGCAGCATTTCCCCTTTTTAATGAAAACATTAAAAATGCTATGTCTGCAAACGGTAGCTTCTGCTCCACTGGCCAACAGGATGCTGGGGTCCTCGGCCAAATCAGAGAAATTCAGTTCGGGTGGTTTTTGTGTGGTTATTTTGTGAGTTGAGGTGTTTTGGTACGATGACGCATGTGGACTGAGGATAACAGCCTGGCAGAGACTTCAAAGGCCAAGGTGATGATGCCAAAAATCGAATCAAATCTTCACACCTGTTCTGCAGCGTTGAGGGTCACTGTATCGGCCCGTTTATTAAAACTGCTTTTCTTTTACGGGTCTGATTCAGCCACTCGTTAGCGGATGTCGTTACCGCAGCTCAGCCTGTCTCCGATGTCTTCCCCTCTGCAGTGGGTGGGGCAGGGGACCTCTGGAGGGGTCCAGGGGGGCTCCTGCCATTCCCTCAAGCCCCCCCCCTCACCCTAGCTGAAGCGGGCCGGACAGGAGCTCGGAGATGGACCGCGGCTCAGGAACCCTCCCCCCCGGCGAGCCGAAGCCACCTGAAATGTTTACATCTGTGCGAAACAACTTTAATTGTGTGCCTCGGGGATGTCCTGGTCCGCCCTGGTCCACCTCGGTCTGCCCTGGTCCACCTCGGTCTGCCCTGGTCCACCTCGGTCTGCCCTGGTCATCCTCGGTCTGCCCTGGCCATCCCCGGTCTGCTCTGGTCCACCCCGGTCATCCCCAGTCCGCTTCAGTTGCATGTTTGGAACCATTGTTTTTCTATTTAGTAACAAGCAACGATTTAGGTATGAAAGTAACTGTTTTCTACCCGGCCTTTCAGCCCATTTCGTTTCTCATGTATGTGTTTTACGCCGTAGTTGTTACCAGTGACTCTCCGATCGACGTGCATGGGTCTTCTTTCTGTTGGATATTTCCTCGGCTGATTCTTTATGTTCGTCTTTTGGAATAACATGTGAGATTCTGTTACTTGAGCTCTGATGTGTGAGGCGTGCTGTGTAAATGTATTTATAGACCTAGTATGTAAAATGTCTTTTCAGATGTCACTAATAAATATTTATATATAAAGCCTTTCACTTCAAATTTACACTGGTTTATTATGAGGTGTACTGTAGACTGTAATGCAGTGATGTTTTCCGTCTGATTTGGAGGGATTGCCCATACAGTGTTAGTTTGCACACGACTCTTGTGTATCAAACAAACACAGAGTTAGTATTGTACTTTCTTTAGGTCCGTAATAATTAAGCCATCTTTCAGTATTTATAAATCCCCAATGCAGTATTACATGCATTACATGGGAGTTACCATGAAACTCACTGTAACTGCAAATGGATGCTGTGTTCGAGCCACCGGCATGTACTGAGTGAGAAGGACGGAATAAACGACTCAAACAAAGCACTTCAGACCCCTGTAATGAATCCAGCCACACTGGCCTGTTTGCCTGTTTCTGCTGCCTCTGCATTTCCGCTCCGTGAGTCATCCCTGGAAGCACCGTTCCATATGCACGTGCCACTTGTCTACACACCTGAACTTGCCAGTTGGTCAAAGGAAACATTCCTCAGGTCAGTGCTGCACCAAGCACCCCTGTAACCAAGGCCTAGTTACAGGAGAAATGACTGAGGCTTTGAATCACCATGTCTGGTGAGATTCCCATTGCCATGCCGATCCTCTTTGCTTTGCTTAACACCATGGGAACCTGCCAAGTTGCCGATGACAAGCTGATGATCCCAGATGAGTGGGATTTTAACCACTGTTCTTACTATTGGTACCAGTCACTATGATGAAGCACCATGAAAATCTGCCCTCATGTAAAGTGTCTTAAACACTGCATTCCCTCTGTCTGCCTGTCTGCCCCCTCTCTGTCTCTCTATCTGCCCCCTCTCTGTCTGCCCCCTTTCTGTCTCTCTATCTGCCCCCTTTCTGTCTCTCTATCTGCCCCCTCTCTGTCTGCCCCCTCTCTGTCTGCCTGTCTGCCCCCTCTCTGTCTCTCTATCTGCCCCCTCTCTGTCTGCCCCCTCTCTGTCTCTCTATCTGCCCCCTCTCTGTCTCTCTATCTGCCCCCTCTCTGTCTGTCTGTTTGCCCCCTCTCTGTCTCTCTATCTGCCCCCTCTCTGTCTCTCTGTTTGCCCCCTCTCTGTCCCTCTATCTGCCCCCTTTCTGTCTCTCTGTCTGCCCCCTCTCTGTCCCTCTATCTGCCCCCTCTCTGTCTCTCTATCTGCCCCCTCTCTGTCTGTCTGTTTGCCCCCTCTCTGTCTCTCTATCTGCCCCCTCTCTGTCTCTCTGTCTGCCCCCTCGCTGTCCCTCTATCTGCCCCCTCTCTGTCTCTCTATCTGCCCCCTCTCTGTCTCTCTGTCTGCCCCCTCTCTGTCTGCCCCCTCTCTGTCTCTCTATCTGCCCCCTCTCTGTCCCTCTGTCTGCCCATCTCTGTTCCTCTGTTTGCCCCCTCTCTGTCTCTCTGTTTGCCCCCTCTCAAATCACTCAAATCACGAGACGCAGAGATTGTTCAGTAGCACCTCGATAGAGGCGCAGGGATTGCTGGGATTGCTGCGAGGATTGCTGGGATTGCTGCGAGAGAGTGGTGTTGAGCTGCAGCGATTGTTTGGGATTGTTTTTTTGGAGTGTTTTGAGTGTTTGTGTGCTTTACCTGTTTACGTGGGTGGCTGTTTATTTCTATTTATTGTTCTTATTTCGGTCAGCGTGAGTGCTTGTCTGTCCTGTCTGTTAATCAACAGCGCGATTATTACCGACGGAGAGCTGCGGGTGTCGCGTGCGCGGCGTTTTTCTGTCCGCGTTTAAACTCCGTAACGAACACCCGCGGGGCGATTATAACTAACAACATCTAACGTCGGTATCGCTACCAAGCGTCGGAAAAGGACAGTTGCTCCTGAGCTTTGCTCGGTCGCCAGTCGGGGCCGGGAGGACATTTTCCACTTTTTTCCCGCTCCGGCAGTAGCCTGCTGTGAGGGGGTTTTTGTGGTTTTTCGACCTCCCAAGAGCAACTTCGATTTCGCCTTGTTTTTAGTTCATACTTGGTTCAGGCAGAAGTTCTTCTGGTAAGTAGTAGTAAGTTTATCAGGTTTAAAATTTTTAATAAAATAATAATTAAGTTCCGTTTTAACACAAGTAATAACTTATTTTAGTGTACTCCGCACGTTACTGCATTTATTGTTACGCAAATTAATCTTTATAGTTAAATACACTATATAAATTTACTGGGCTGGGAGTACGGGGTCATAGTGAGTTAGTTAATTATGGGGCCAGCTCAGTGTTGCGTTTGCAAGATGTTTGCCCTTCTGGACGTTAGTGTCCAGTCGGACTTCATCTGCGAGCGATGTAAGCTAGTGGACTCACTCATGGTCAAGGTTCGCGACCTTGAGGAGCAACTGGCTCGCATCCAATGCAACAGTGAGTTAGATGAGCTAGTTGATACGCCGTTTAGGGAGACGGTGTGTACGCCACTAACGGGGGGGAGGGAGAATGAAGAGCAGAGAGGTCGAGAGAGCTGGGTGACCGTAGGTCGTAGACGCAGGAAAAGGCGTACACACGTTACAGAGGCGGCATCACCTGAGGTGTCTGTGTCTAACAGGTTTCAGGTGCTTCCAGCTTTAGAGCCGGAAGGGACTGGGGAAGCAGGTGGGCCCTTGGGCACTGAGGAGCCCCCTCCCCCCAGAAAGAGGGAGGTTGTGGTAGTGGGGGATTCAATTATTAGGGGAGTAGACAGTTATGTGTGCACGCGTGATAGAGGGTCCCGTACGGTGTCTTGCCTGCCTGGTGCCCAGGTAGGAGACCTTCCAGATCGTGTGGACAAGCTTTTGGCCCCAGCTGGGGTGGATCCAGTTGTCGTGGTGCATGTTGGCACCAACGACATAGGCAAGGGTAGAAGGGCTGTTCTGCAGGATAAATTTATAGAAGTCGCCAATAAGCTTAGAAGCAGAACGTCCATGGTGGTATTTTCCGAAATACTCCCCGTGCCACGCGCAAGTGAGGCTAAGTTAGCTGAGATAAGGAGATTAAATGCGTGGCTAAAAGGATGGTGTAGGAAAGAGGGGTTTAGGTTTATGGGGCACTGGAGGACCTTCTGGAACAGGTGGGACCTGTTCAAGCCGGATGGGTTGCATCTGAACCGGAGGGGAACCAGTGTACTGGGAAGGCGTATTTGTAGAGTAGTTGAGGAATGTTTAAACTAGGGACTGGGGGGGCAGGGAGGTTAGTTAAGTATGTAACTGGGGGGAAACGGAAAGCCCAAAAAAATCATATTATAAGTAGGCACTGTAATAAGCCTACCCTTTGTTGTCTGTATTTAAACGCCAGGAGTATTAGGAATAAAATTCATGATTTAGAGGCTCTTATCTCATTGGACTCTTATGATATTATAGCAATAACTGAAACGTGGTTGAGTGATAAGGATGGACAAGAATATAATATGGATGGTTACACATTGTTCCGTAAAGACCGTATAGGTAAGAAGGGAGGTGGTGTTGCAGTATATGTAAAGGAAATCTTGCAGGCAAGGGAGCTTACTGATATAAGTAAAAGTACGGAAGCTATATGGGTAAAATTAGATGCTACAAACTCAAATAGCCTAATTGTCGGTGTTTGTTACAGAGCACCCAATGTAGCTGCTGAGGAAAGCAGATTGTTATACAGTGATATTAGGATTATGAGCAATAAAAATGATGTGGTAGTTATGGGTGATTTTAATCTACCGGGGATACAGTGGGACATTGTTGCTGGCTCTTCTGAAAATGAACTTGAGATGGTGGAATTAGTACAGGATTGTTTTTTTACTCAGTTTGTTAACACCCCTACCAGGGGAGATGCCATTCTTGATCTTGTTTTGTCTAATAACCAGGACAGGATTGGTAAATTAGATGTTTTAGAACCACTTGACAGTAGCGATCATAACATGGTTAAATTTGAGGTTAAGTTTAGTGCCCGAAGAGCAAAGTCCAAATCAAAAATATATAATGTTAGGAAGGCTAACTTCAATTGTATGAGATTAAAACTAGAAACCGTGAACTGGATGGAGTTAAATAACAAAACTGTTGAAGAGGCATGGGAATTTTTTAAAAGCACATTATTGCAAGTACAAGAGGACTTCATACCTGTTTCTAGCAAGAATAAATCTAGGAAATTGCAACCTAGGTGGTTTAATAGGGACATAAAGTATAAAGTAAGGAGGAAAAGGGCTTTGTTCCAGAGATGGAAAATAACTGATGATGACATAATAAAGCAAGAGTATCTAAATCTACAGGCTGAATTAAAAAATGACATTAGACGAGCTAAAAGGAATGTCGAAAGGAAGATCGCATTGGAGGCTAAGGATGACGTTAAAAGTTTCTTC
Source organism: Paramormyrops kingsleyae (assembly GCF_048594095.1). Classification (NCBI taxonomy): domain Eukaryota; kingdom Metazoa; phylum Chordata; class Actinopteri; order Osteoglossiformes; family Mormyridae; genus Paramormyrops; species Paramormyrops kingsleyae. The sequence goes on from NC_132807.1 coordinate 16,822,079, forward strand.
CAGTATTTTAACTCTAAAAGAGCTCTAAAAGCTGAAATTACTAATCTGCAGGATAGTAAGGGTCTTATAATTGAAAACGACATTGACATAGTAAATGAGTTCAATGATAGTTTTGCACGGGTATTCACTGTCGAGGACACTAGTAACTTACCAGTTCTTATTACTAATTCAACATCGTCTATAACTAATATATATATAACTGAAGCTGATGTTTTGCAAAGCCTAGCTAAGCTCAAAATAAATAAATCACAGGGCCCTGATGGCATCTTACCTATAGTGTTAAAAGAGATGAGGGATATTATTTGCCGACCCTTAACATTACTGTTTCAAAAATCCTTATCTGAAGGTGTGGTACCTTCTGATTGGAAGCATGCCAACATAACGCCCATTTTCAAAAAAGGGGATAGAAGTAATTTGTCAAACTATAGGCCAATCAGTCTAACTTGTATAACTGGTAAAGTTATGGAGGCTATAATCAAAGAGAAAATGGTAGATTACCTGGACTCAAATAACATTTTGAGGGATAGCCAGCATGGATTTAGGAGAGGTAGATCCTGTTTAACAAATCTGTTGGAGTTTTTTGAGGAAGCTACTCAGGAAGTTGATGATAAGAAGGCCTATGATGTCATCTATTTAGATTTCCAAAAGGCTTTTGATGTTGTTCCCCACAAGAGGCTCTCACTTAAACTCAAAGCGACAGGTATTTTAGGAACTGTAGCGACTTGGATTGATAACTGGTTAACGGATAGGAAGCAGCGAGTAGTTATAAGAGGCTCGATGTCACAGTGGGCCTGCGTTCATAGTGGGGTACCGCAGGGTTCAATTTTAGGACCACTTTTGTTCCTAATTTACATAAATGATATAGACACCAATATATACAGTAAACTGGTGAAATTTGCAGATGACACCAAGGTGGGTGGTGTAGCAGATACTGAACTAGCGGCTCAGCAGCTACAGCGGGATCTTAATTTAATTAGTGACTGGGCTGACACCTGGCAGATGAAATTTAACATAGACAAATGTAAGGTACTCCATGTAGGGAGCAGAAATATAAAGTACAGGTATTTTATGGGACCTACTGAAATAAAGGTAGCTGATTATGAGAAAGACCTTGGTGTGTATGTTGATGCTTCCATGTCTCATTCTCGCCAGTGTGGGGAAGCAATAAAAAAGGCCAATAGGATGTTGGGGTACATCTCCAGGTGTGTGGAGTTTAAGTCAAGGGAGGTAATGCTAAGATTATACAATTCCTTGGTGAGACCTCACCTAGAATATTGTGTACAGGTTTGGTCACCATATCTTAAAAAGGACATAGCGGCCTTAGAAAAGGTGCAGCGTAGGGCCACAAGAATGATTCCTGGTCTTAGAGGAATGTCATACGAGGAAAGGTTATTTGAGCTAAATCTGTTCAGCCTCAAGCAAAGGAGACTGAGGGGGGACATGATCCAGGTCTATAAGATTCTAACAGGTTTGGATGCTGTTCAACCGAATAGTTACTTCAGCATTAGTTCAAATACAAGAACTCGTGGCCATAGGTGGAAATTAGCGGGAGAACATTTCAAACTGGATTTAAGGAAGCACTTCTTTACACAGCGTGTAGTCAGAGTATGGAATAGTCTTCCTGATAACGTAGTGCAAGCTGAATCCTTGGGTTCCTTTAAATCAGAGCTAGATAAGATTTTAACAACTCTGAGCTATTAGTTAAGTTCTCCCCAAGCGAGCTCGATGGGCCGAATGGCCTCCTCTCGTTTGTATAGTTCTTATGTTCTTATGTTCTTATGTTCTCTCTGTCCCTCTATCTGCCCCCTTTCTAATGTAATGTCGATAACGGCATTACAGTGGGACAGAAATCACTGTCAACACACCTCGAATGTGATGAGCTCACATAATAATCAGCAGGGCTGTGATGCTCGTATCTCCACGGGGATACAGGATTTACGTGTGTGTCTTTTATGGTTACACCCTCCATGGTACATGCTATGTTGGCTGCCCACTCCGCCGCCTCCTCACCCACCACGCGACTCCCTCCCCTGCCCACTGTCTCCCCCACCCTCCATGCCAGTGACTTCCCAACCCACACCTCCCCCTCTTTCCAAGCCAGCGAGTCCCCCTGCGCACTGTGTCCCCCACTCTCCACACTGGTGACTCTCCCGCGCCCCTCCCCTCCTGCCCTGCCCACTGACTCCCCCCCCCGCCCCACCAAGCCGGCGACTCCCAAACCTACTGACTCCACCCAACCAAGCCGACAAATTCCTTGCCCACTGACCCACCGCACCACCCGCACACCTCCACACTGGTTGTTCTCACCAGAGCATCACACTGGATCCATTATTGATCAGTGCACACATTCCCACATTAATATTAAACTGCTTTGTCTTTCCTCATTTCATGGTAGCTGAAATGTCACTTCCTGTCCTATGGGAGGGGGGGCAAAGATTTTTATTTATAGCATTTTCTCTCAAATGGAACAAACCCAGTACAAGCAGGTATTGATTGACATGGGACTTGTCCAATCAGATAAATGTTCATAAAACATTTCAGAGGTTTCCTGTCACTAGAGACCACAGCAAAGATCACAATACACCTATCGCTGATCTCCCAAGGGAGCCCATCCAGAAAGAGACACAAACCCTTTGTTTATCAAATTCACTTTGGGCGTTTTTCCACCACACCATGTACCGTGCTTTCGGTACTTTTGGTACTTCCATAAAGTGCCAAAAGCATGGTACTTCTTTCGTGTCGGTTTTCCACTAGCGTAAAAATTGTTACCGGCGCCAAATTACATCATTAGTGACCGCCCCTGACTGACATCGTCACAAAGCGCAGCTTAAATCATAATTTAGGGGAAAAAAACAGCCCAAAATTAAAACTAACAGTTTAGACTGGAAAATACGGTTTATTGTTATGTCATGTTATGTCAGCTTCTATCACAGTATAAGATTCAGTAATATCCAAATTGCATGAATGCTGCCATCATTTACGTTTATGTAGGTACACTTACTTTCGCTAAGCCCATCAAAGCCGTAAGAATTTGTTTACTGCTAATTCAGTCTTTTGAAAACAAACAAATTATTTAATTATGTTTTTTGATTTTCAAGCGGCATTGTTCGGTGTTTCGCGTGTGCCCCATTTCTTCCAAGCGGCTTGGTATTACGGTGTTCCAGGCAATTCAGTTTCCCTATGTTTCTCCTGTCTATCAGGAAATAATGTTTCCCCTAATATTGAAGCAAAGAGGTATGCAAAATTTCTAAAAATCACTCAGGTACATTATTACATGTAAATACAGTATTGTTATTAGTACAAAAGGCCCAGAGTTGCTGTATACCTGGGGGAACCAAATATCCTGGATATCAGGGAATAATGTTTCTCCTAATATTTAGGCAAATATGTATGTGAGATGTCTGACAATCACTCAGGTACATTATTACATGTGAATAAAGTAGATCGTCACGCATATAGTCTTAAAGCAATACTATACCGTTTTCATCAAGAAATATGTCTATCCAGCAAATTAAATAATTTCATTTATTATCTGTAAAAACAAAAAAAATCGAAGGCATGTGATGTTTTAAAATATATGGAGATGCTATCTGCTCAAACCGGTCATGCACAGACCCTGCCGTCACGTTCGCTCACCCCGGACCCACGCTCTTCTCATTAATCTGCTAATTACTCCAGTATGACGGGGAGGCAGCCTGTAAGCAGCCCGGGCAGCCGATCGCCCCGGCTTTCCTGGGGTGGGCGGCTGAATTGAGCCGCGAGGGAGTCCCATCTGCAGGTACGGCCTGCCCAGTCCGACAAAAAGCGGGCAGCGTGCTACTGGAACCCAGATGAAGATGAAGTCTCACTGAGACCCTCAGCAGGAGGCTAAGCGTGATCTCTACAAGCGTTTATAGTTTTTGGGCCAATACCCCGAGCAGGAAAAGAGTGTGTCTTTTTTAGACCTGTGCACTCAGCACACAACTGTCAGCAGCACAAAGGACCGCACTGCCTCCCAGCCTGGCCTGCAAAGCATCATGGGGGAAATCTCTCTGTGTAGCATTACAATATTGTGCTACAAAAGGGGCTCATCAGCCGAAAGCCCACAGACATCGTGATCGGCCTGTATGAGCTGGTCTTCCTGCAGGCACCAGGAGACTTTCATTTAAAAAGATATCTTAGGTGTCCTTCAATAACGGAGGACCAACTGACAGCTCAGGAGGGAGCACAGTGGCCTTGGCATCCTGGATTGTGGATTCCAGTCCAGCCAGGGACGGACTAACTTCTCTGGGGGCCCTAGACTGTCATGGGTTGGGGGCCCCCTAAATGAGCCATTTGAGTTTTTTGGAGCTGAAGAAGAGGGAATTAAAAATGCTGCAGCATCAACAATATGCTAATCAAAGCACAGGGTGCCAGCACTGAAACTTACTGATCATGGTGGGGGCAGGAACGCTGCTGGTAAAACTCACTGATCGGGGGGAGGGGGCTTTGATCGGGCAAACTTAAGATATATTATATTATGATAGATTATAATGTTTTGACCAAAACTGCTATATAAATGGTTTGAAGTGAACATTTGATCTATATGTTTTGTTATGAATAAACGGTGGAGATCTGCAGGGGGCCCCCAGGGTTGTTCACCCCCTGCCCCCCCCCCTAAATTCCACCTCTGAGTCCCACCCCTGAACTGATTAGAATTTTAGTTAGTGAAACATGACCGATCATGGATGGATTGAGACAGCATAGGGCGGCGTCTGGGCTCTTTAAGTCTGACCTTCTTTGCAGTGTGGTCCTAAAGAGCTGGGGTCCGGGGGGGGGGGGGCAGCATATGTTGGGAATTAATGTCTCCTGCAGGTGTGATGAATCCTGACGAATGCAAGGGTGACGCATGGGGGAGCTGCCAGGGCTGCAAGGCTTGTGAAATAAGATAAGACGTCTTCATGGTAACAGCTACTAATCTTTTGCAAGCCTGTGACAGTGAGCGCCAAGTGCGCTGATGTGACCCAATCAGGGTGGCCGGATTGAGACTTCAGTCTTTGTTGTAACTAGTGGCTGGGGATGTACGTTGGTAATGAGGCAATTTTAATTGAGACTCAGCAGCCTAACAGATGGAAGCTGCCACTGATGCTGAGCAACAGGCAAGACAGACAAGCAAAGAGAGAGGCAGAGAGACAGACAGGCAAACAGACAATCAGACAGGCAGAGAGACAGACAGGCAAACAGATAATCAGATAGGCAGAGAGACAGACAGGCAATCAGACAGGCAGAGAGACAGACAGGCAAACAGACAGACAGGCAGAGACAGACATGCAATCAGACAGGCAGAGAGACAGACAGGCAAACAGACAATCAGACAGGCAGAGAGACAGACAGGCAAACAGACAATCAGACAGGCAAAGAGACAGACAGGCAATCAGACAGGCAAACAGACAGACAGGCAATCAGACAGACAGAGAGACAGACAGGCAGAGACAGACAGGCAAACAGACAATCAGACAGGCAGAGAGACAGACAGGCAAACAGACAATCAGATAGGCATGTAAAACTCCATGTAAAACAACAGCTATGTCCAAACACGGCCTTTCTTGTGTAGTTATAGATTTATTGAATTATGGACATAGAATCGTAGATTATATATGATTATATGTAGAAAGTGATGGATTACAGTATATTTTGTAGCTCTTTGTAAATCACTAACTGTAAGGAGTCAGCTGGCCAGTTGGTAGCACACACTGTATACACTGTATGTTGATTACACAAAAGTAGAATGAAATGAATGAAGATGGTAGCTAAGGAACAGGCATCACAGACAATAAGGAAAAGAGCCTCTGATGGGTATAAGCAGGGTTATCCCAGCCCAGAAAGAGTGACAAAGTCCCCAGTCACCCAGGCTGAGAGGAAGTGATGTCAAAGTTTCTTGTCACTTCTTGTCCAGCACCTCCTGACTCCTCTGTGTTCCTACTGGCTCCGCCTGGCTCTCCTTGGCATCTCCTGGCCCCTTATGGCTCCTCCTACCTTCTCCTGCCTCGCCATCATCTCCTCCATTAACTGGTTTTCAGCTCTCATCTCGGTGCTGTTGGCCAGCATCTCCGAGCCCGAAAGATAAGGGAAAAAACCACCGCAGGGCGTAGTCCATACACAGCCCGCATGAAATATTGATTTGACCCAGTAAAAGGATCCACTGTGGGCCAGGGTGGGGCTTCCTCTGTTTAATGTGCATAATTACCGACAGTCACTGGGGGCAGCGCATTACAGCACAGCAGCTGCAAACAAACAGGCTGTCCTCCTTTACGGAACAAAGACCACCCTGTCCCCCCTAACCACGTTTCCTGAGGCAGGTCTGTAAATAGAAGACAGAAAGCGACACCTCTGAGGAGCATTGAGGCTTCGTTATGGGCAGCTAGAAGTGTCAGGCCTGCCTGAGACACAGACTGCTTGCTGATGGGCTGGAAAGTCACGCAGCTCAGCTCATCCTACTGCAATGCTTGACCGTCTATCTGCTTATTGCTGGTGCCTGTTATACATTCTTTATAATATGGAAGGTCTTAACAGTCAGTTAAGGACTGCAAAAGAGATCAAAGTCAAAAACCAGGATACCTTGTCACACTCTAAAATCATTAACTAACAATAAAATTGAAGACTAGAAATGTGGAGAAATCTGAATGGATGAAAGATGGTGAAGAAGCTTCATACTCTGCTCGAGGATCATACTCTACTAAGTGTGTAAAAGAGTTAGAGATTTCATACTCTGCTCGAGGATCATACTCTACTGAGTGTGTAAAAGAGTTAGAGATTTCATACTCTGCTCGAGGATCATACTCTACTGAGTGTGTAAAAGAGTTAGAGATTTCATACTCTGCTAGAGGATCATACTCTACTGAGTGTGTAAAAGAGTTAGAGATTTCATACTCTGCTAGAGGATCATACTCTACTGAGTGTGTAAAAGAGTTAGAGATTTCATACTCTGCTCGAGGATCATACTCATACTGAGTGTGTAAAAGAGTTAGAGATTTCATACTCTGCTCGAGGATCATACTCATACTGAGTGCATAGCTCTAGTGACCAGCTTCAGACATCAGCTGCCCTGATCATTAGGTTCCAGTTTACCTTACAAATATTTGTCTAATCAAAGAAAGTGGGAGCTGTAACTCTGTCCGTCCCATTTGAGGATTTACTGTGGGTTTACTGGTGTTGATCTGATGAGAGGACTTTGTAGATCCTCCCGTCTCTGAGGCTGAAACTTCCTCATAACAGAAGAGGGTAGAGAAACATTACTCATAATTTCATTTTCATTTCTTTTCAGTCTCGGCAGACATCGTCCTTATCGATGCCAGGGAAAGAAATACGATAAAAAACAAAGATGTAAAAGAAAAGGCATTCAGGGTTCATAATGGGTATAATATAGCAAGATAAAATACAGAATCCTCTCATTTAATGAATAAAAGCTTGCACAGCAGAAGCTATTGACACACTTTTGTTAATTTGCCAGTTCCCAGAAAAACCGCAAATCCTTCTGAGTATGGAGACTGATGAGACAATCGAAATCATATTGGTAACTGACCTATGTGAGATTTTCAGACACCCACATCCCAAAACAGGGACATAAGATAACCTTCATCCCTCAGATTTAATGCGTCAGCATTCATCAGTGAATATCAGCATAGACATACAGTAGATACAGGCCTCTACTGTCCATACGGATAATTAAACATCATCATCATCATCATATTCATCCTGCTTCTCCAGGTGAGCACTCGGCAAGTCAGACTTCTTTCTCCACAGCCATAGATTCTCTGTCATTCTGGGGGATCCCAAGATGTTCCTAACACAACTAGGAGATATAATCCCTCTGGCACGTCTTGGATCTTCTCCAGGGCATCTGCCCATTGGGAAATGCCTGGAACGGAACCTTCAGAAGCTGACCAGATAGCATCCTTATGTGATGCCTGAACCCCCGGTGCAGGCTTGATCTGAAGGAGCAGTGGCTCTGTTTCAGAGTCCCTCTGGATCAACGTTGAGCAAAATGCAGAATTTATGAATTGGAATCTGAACTGAATTACATTAGGTTTCTGTCAGCCCTCTAAGTCCTTTTCCATGGGCACGTATCTATTGTTTTTGCATATTTACCTGTTAATGCATTTTATCATTTGTGAGGAGTCTGCAGTAGCTTTTGTGAGCGTCGGGGGGTTGTCACATGGATAGGGCTGTGATAGGGTTACTTGTATGACTATGAAATAGTCTTCCACCATGATGCACAAAATCACAGTTAAAATATTTATTCTTCAAATGTTGTTCATTGTTCAAATTTGTTCATTCTGAGTAACATTTACATAACTATACAGTATATGATGTGTATGTTAATATGTTTATGTGTAATTCATGTAGAAATATTATGCTGTATCATTACAGCAGCCCCTGTACTATGTGTATGAATTTATGGACATTCAATTCCATTTTAATTCTACTTCCTACATTTCAAATTCAAACTGCCATTCTGCATCCAGTTATAGCAATACAAATTCAATGAACTGAATTAGAATTTCAGAGCCGTTCTCAGTTCAGTTCTAAATGGAGCACAGCCCTGCTCTGGATCTCCGAATCTTCAGCCCTTAATGGGCTGCATATGCACCTGAGGGCTTTCTGACTCTAAGACTGCCTGGCTGATACCTTTCTATCAAATCAGTAGGGATGTGGACAGCTTGACTAAAGGCTCTGATAAGCCTATTCTGGGCAGGGTGCTCGGGTTCTCCTTGGTACCTTTCAGGGTTTCTTTGTCGGATTGTAGTCTGTCTGGCCTCCTCACACAGTCCTGTTTGCTGAGGGAAGTCCTACCAGGAGCTCGGGCTCTGTGCATGGTTACCGCAGGTCCTACCAGGAGCTCGGGCTCTGTGCATCGTTACGGCAGGTCCTACCAGGAGCTCGGGCTCTGTGCATCGTTACCGCAGGTCCTACCAGGAGCTCGGGCTCTGTGCATCGTTACCGCAGGTCCTACCAGGAGCTCGGGCTCTGTGCATCGTTACCGCAGGTCCTACCAGGAGCTCGGGCTCTGTGCATCGTTATCGCAGGTCCTACCAGGAGCTCGGGCTCTGTGCATCGTTACCGCAGGTCCTACCAGGAGCTCGGGCTCTGTGCATCGTTACCGCAGGTCCTACCAGGAGCTCGGGCTCTGTGCATCGTTACGGCAGGTCCTACCAGGAGCTCGGGCTCTGTGCATCGTTACCGCAGGTCCTACCAGGAGCTCGGGCTCTGTGCATCGTTACGGCAGGTCCTACCAGGAGCTCGGGCTCTGTGCCCACTTGGATGAGCATCAAAGCCTCTCAGGGCTCCTCTCATGCCCTGCTGAAATTTACGCAGGACTCGTGAGAACTTGAAAGTGCTTTCACCCTGTGCAGAACTTTCTGGAAGCTTCTGTTATGACTGTCATTCCGGGCCGTGTGCCCTCATTACTAACAGCAGCTCTGAATCCAGGAGAGCTTAAGGCCAACTTGTGCTTTTTACAGCTTTTTTACATGGTAATTAGTCATTACTTGGAGCCTGACAGAGTGCTTCCCAATTGATACTTTCCTTTGGTAAATATTTAATTGGCACTTTCCCAAAAGAACAAACATCCTTGCTTATACATGAAAAAGCATACATTTATATCAATTACATCACAAAAAAAGATTTCATTAAATGCCTTAAACCACACATTGGTCAGTTTAGTGACCATATCTGCCTGGTCTGTCATGGTGACACTTATGAAGTGATCCCTGCACAGTAATATCAGGACGTACTGTCACGAAAGCTCTCCATCCTCCTTGGGTAATACATCCCAGCTTCCTTTCTGCTTCCTCTCTGCTAGGCTCCTGCAGAGTAACAAAGCAGTGTGGACCTTGTGACGACACCCAGCTCGCAGCCTTGGGCGCCACCTCTGTAACGCCGATCAACAGGCGCGTCAATTAAATATTTCCTCCACTTTCCACAAAACAGAATTTAAATGACCTTTCTTTGTGTTGCACCTTTACAAAGAGATCGCAGATTTAATCTGTCAGTGTGAAAGTGTGAAAGTGTGACATACAGACACTAGAATGTGTGTCTAATTATGAGTGTGTCTCATGGAAGCAGGTCACCTTCAGCAGCAAACTCTGCCTTTAAAATAACACACACTGCTGGCTGTTACTAATGTGCTGTGCGTTCATGGCACTGGTATTTCTGACTTTCATGCCAGTTGGAAATGGATTGCACTGCAATTTGTGAAACTATGAAAACATTCTGGTGCATATATATGTATCTGTATGATATATATAAAGTGTTTTTGTGATGTGCCAGTGACCCTGACCAAGATAAAAGGTTAGAAGACAGATTGATGGATGCATGGATGGATGGATGGAGTATGTGTTGAGTGTGTGTGTTTAATTCAAAGAATGTGCTTTAAAAAGAAGTGTTTGATTATTCTTGAATTATACAGGTAATTTAAATAAGAAAAGGTAATTTTACAAGAAAATCGCCTTTTTAGAGTTTGAACGTACCTGTAAAATGTCTGTAATTTCTTATACTGATCTTGGTTTCATTGCCTCCCGGAGACCTCCCTTCTTCCCATCTTCCCTTCTTCCCTTCTTCCCCTCTTCTCCTGCCTCATCATTCACTTTGAGCGAATGCACAGAAACCTGTTATGGAGGATAAAAAAAAATGATGAAAAAGCTGCCGTGCTAAAGTGACAGGAAGGAGAAGATGCCACGTCTCCGAGTTACGCCACGGTAATGGGGGCGTCATTCTCTATTATTTTTTATTAGCATGAACATACAGGGGGGGTGGGGAGGGTTGGGGGTGGCACCTGAAAGGCAGTGAGCTGAACCGCATGCATAGGACTCTGAAAGCTCTTACTGGAAGACAGCACCCTCCTACAAATAATCCCCCACCTCGCCAATCTCACAGCACAGCGTGCCGTCTGCGGTGGCAGGGGGGTTCTGGGGGGGGACATGACAACATGTGGCTCCCCTAAATACGTATACTACTTGAGTCTGAAATCAATTAATTATTACATTATATTACATATGTGGGCTACAATTCTGTGGGCTGGGAACAGGCGAAACACAAACTTAAGCACATTTTCCTGAGGGACCCTGGGTGCGCTGGGTGGTCCAGTCACATCAGTTGGTGAAAAGCGAGTTTAACGACAGAAAAAAAACTATCGAGCTTGAGGAAGCAAGACAGTCTAAACATGAAATCAGTGAGTCAAATATTTATAAAAAACTGTAAAATGTAACTGCAAAGCCTTGCATAAATAACTTATCAGTGTTCAAAATAGTCTTCTGCTTCTTAGTGCTGGTAATCTAGTGTAAGTAATACTTGGAGGGCATTAAGATCAAATGCATCTGGCCCCCTAACAGAACATCAGGCCCCAGTCTGCTCCCCCCCCCCCCCCCCAGATGAAATGGTTAGAAACACGCAGCTGCACAGTGCCTCTTGCCACATTTCAGGTACCGTGATTTAATAACCCCCCCGGCGGACACTGCAGAGCTGATTTCAATACGCCACACATGACATGTCCCACATTTATAAATCTGCATGTATCCTATAGCATTTCAGTCATTGTAGAGACAATGGACTTCAGCCAGCGTGTGACAAATGTCACCCTACATGCGATATTGTGAGTATTACAGTAAATAAATATAATTAATCCCCAACCTTTCTATCCGCGTGTGAGCTGCAGCTCGCTGGAGGCAGCCAGCCTCCCTCATATCGAGTGTAATTTAATAGTGTAAAACAGGCCGACATGAATCAGGCAGCGAGGTGCCGTGTTTGGGGTCATTTTTCCATTAGCTAACAAGATTTAAAAAAAACCTTGAATCAAACAATATATAGCAGGATTTTACAGTATATTGTTACTGCAGGTATGTTCCAATGTTTCTGTACAGTAATCTGATATAGGACTCCCCAGCTGCAGTCCTCCATACACCTTTCTGCGCCATTCCAGAGCTGGGGCACCTGAATCCAACACAGTGCGCAGATAGATCTCCCTGCTCAGGCACGTCTTAATCAGCTAATTACCGGGTTTAGTGGGTGTTTCTGAACAGGGAAATCTGCAGACTGTGTTGGATTCTGCCGCTCCAGCTCTGGAATTGCGCAGCCCTGATCTAATAGCAGTAACCTTGGAAATGCATGTTTCCTGCCTCTTTACTTACCGCCAAGACTATAAAAACCTTTTGTGTTACTGCTGCCTGACAACAAGACAAAGGGAAAGTCTGTCATCTTTAGTGAATTAAGGTAATTCAGCAAGACACAGAACATCTGACTCTTTCATTGCACAAAGAGGCACTGTGTTATGAAAAGAGGCTGGACATTTGATGCATTTAATATAATAACAAGAGAGGGGCGTGGTGACTCAGATGGAAGCACTGTAGCCCCAGGCAGCCAGGTTTAAGGTGTCCTGTCACGGTACAAAGGCATGTAGTTAAGGTACCTGCTGTCTCTACAATGATGTGTGTGAATATCTGCGAGTGTGTGCCCTGCAGTGGACTGGCACGCCGGGTGGGGTGTAGCTTGGGGGTGTCTGTGTAAACACAATAAATTCACAATAGAAACTACAGTCAATTGAGTGTCATTTGGGTCCCGAAATCATAGCTGCTTCTGTTATAGTACCTATGAGCAAAAACGGCACCTTAAATTTAACAGGGCCACACACCTTTCTCTAATGACTGTTTGCGTTTCATTTCGTACAGTACTTACTCCTTGATATAGGTCTAGCTAAACAACCAAATTAAGAAGAAATGTAAATTTATACTAAAACTGAAAATCATTGTATCTTGGTTAATAAGCTTAAGAGCCTGTGCATTCATAGGCAGGTCGATATGTGGTAGGAAATAGATCATATACTGTACAATAGAAAAAAAGAAAATCATATTATAGAAATACCAAAGTAACAGCCCAAATATTCTACACATTATACGTCACACAATGTTTGAGTATCAGGTACACATAAGATAAGAATAATAAAAAGTGAAATAATGCAAGGTTTAACATCTAGGTTTGTGAAAGGGCCCCCTCTGGTGGACAGATTGGCCAACGTACAAATAATCAAGACCAGGAGCAGCTGCTACATGATTTTGCTTCAAAGATTAACTGAGGAAAAGCTATGCAAAGCTTGCAAGATATCTCTGGCAGGGTGCTGAACCCAGAAACACGTTCTTGTCACCAGAAGCTCGGCCTTCTGGGTTCATCATGGCTGAGGCATAGTGACCCCAACTATTCTTTCCATCCATCCATTATCTGTAACTGATTGTCCTATAGAGGGTCACGGGGGTTCAAGGAGCCTATGAGTGCAAGGGAGGGAACAACCCAGGATGGAGCACCAACCCATCTCAGGACATGCTGACACACCATTTAGTCACTCCTACAAAGAAATGGGTGACTATACTCACCTTGCGTGCAATGAACAAATATTCTGTCATGCACTGTTCTCTCCTGTCAATCATTTCTTTTGTAAGAAAATAGGCTTGTGACTCAGGAGCAAATAAGTGATTTAACTATATTCACCTGCATGTTTTTAGACTGTGGGGGCAATCCCACAACAGCACAGGGAGAACATGCAAAGTCCACACACACAGAGGGTGGACACTCGAACGCTGCTCCCATAGGTGCGAGGCAACAGTGCTAACCACTGCACCATCATACACCCCTTTTTCCTTTTCTCTCTCTTCTAACGGGAAGTACAGAAATATGGAGCTTCTGGAATAGGCCCTCGGATAGATTCCTGCCGTCCAGATGGGTTTGGGAAGTTTAAATTGCCAAACATTATGAATACAAAAATAAAACAAATAAAATTCTTATCCAGCTAAGAATTTCTCTTCATAAGCAAAATGAAATAAACTGTCAAAGAAATAATATGATAATAATGTGTGTTTACATTCTCAAGGGCCGACGAGGCATTATTCTGGCTCTGATCCAGTGGACAGTGGGACACGGACTTCTTAAGAGAGCATGTCAACCACACACAAACTGTGGGGGGGGGGGTCATGTGTGTGGCTCAGAGGGGCAATGAAGCCACATGATGAGGGCTAACGGCACATAAGAGATGATTAGAAGCCTGCACTGGCGACGGCGGCCTGGATCGCCTCTGTATCTGTTACCCAGAGGCTTGGGTTCACAGTGCCGGTCTGAACCAACAATACAACAGTTGCTTGCTAATGGATTACAGTGGATCTGGGCTGGGGCATCAAGCTTGAGAAATCCCTCCTCTGTCTAAAGGCCGTTTTCTTACGAAATAAATAAGAAGAAATGACTGGGGAGAGAGAACAGAACGTAACAGTATTAGTTCATCGCACGCAAGCCCTTTTCTTGCTCTCATGATTGGCCTGTTTGTGCAGTGAGCCTTGGCAGTATCACTATCTGCCAGATATTTCTTTCTACCACTTGGTCATATGTGTTACATCCTGCCCGTCACGTCCACCTGACCCTCCTGTCTCCTCCCTGGCGTGGCTCTAATGAGCCACACCTGTTGTTTGTTACCCCTCGTTAGCCTTTGTTTTTAAGTACCTGTTTGTCTTGTCATCCCCGGTCCGGTCATTGACGTCACTCCTCCTGTCTGCCCGTGTCCCTCCCCATACTCGCCTTCTTGTTTTGACTTCTCATGGTCTTGTTTGTTTCCCTGCCCCCGCCCCCCTTTTTGCGTGAGGCTGAAGCACGCCTTGATATTTCGCATTTTCTGATCTGTCTGTGTCACATGGCTGTCTTCTGGCTATTCTCACTGGTGAATCCCGGCCATCGTCACCAAGCAAATCTGGTTTTTATTTGATGTCACCTGGTTTTTATAGAGCCTTCTGAGGCGGCCATTTCTGATGGGGATCTGCAAGCGGAGCCACACACTCACATCTGGAACACATTCATTCTTGGAGTGAGGCGACCGCCCGCCTGCGTAATACCGCCTCCCGTAAGATCAGCTGGAAGTGGCTTCTTTGGGAGATTCAGCCAGATGTGGGGAGGCTTCAGCTAGCCGAGAGCGCTCGAAAGTGAGAGAAGCTAACGACAAAGTTCCTGGGCTGAGTCTGCCTGAGCTGTGACTTGCAGTAACAGCGTGTGTGTGTGTCCCCCCTCGCCATAGCCTCGCAATGTATAGACGGTGGGTTTTGCTGGCGGCCGTGCTCCTGTCCCTGCAGATCGGACACGCTCAGAGGACGACGCAGGAGATGGTCATGATGCAGTACTTTGACAGGCGACTCTCCGAACTCGAGGTAGGAGTGGAACATATGCTTCAGCAGTCACGTCAGATCAAGCTTCTGAAGTCTGCGAAGAATCTACCTTATTAAGCGGATGTGATTAGTGTTTTCCTGGAATGTGTTCTTCCTTTCTAACATACAATATTTCCAGCTAATACTTTCACATAAAATCACACAAGTTCCTGATACTGTACAAATGGTGTGGGTATGGGGGTAGCAGGGTGATGACAAAAAGCAGATTTTAAAGCAGAAGTGTCTTTGCTAAGCGCTGTGATGACCACCACCCCCCCCCTTCCCCCGGCCCCAGGACCGCGTTAACAGATGCGACCAGAGTGTACAGACATACGAGCAGAAGCTATACGACATCAGCAAGCACCTGCGTGGTCACCTGGACGGCCTGGGCGTCTTCAAGGCTGAAATGAAGAGCCTGATTGACAGCGTGGTGATGAGGGTGGAGCGGACGGAGAGGGACATCGAGTACATGGAGCAGCAGAGCCCCCTACAGCCTTGCGTGGACGTCGACGAGGCCGTCCTGGAGGAGCAGGTGAAGGAGGCTCACAGGGAGACCAAGAGCAAACTGGAGCAGAAAACAGGTAGTGAGAACATACAGGGGGTGACCTGTGGTCAAACAGAGAAGCTTAGGGTGTAGAGGACCCAAACGCAACAGGCACATCCATGCAGCAATATCTGCTCTAATTGTTATGTTATTAATATTAAAAAAACATGAATGAACCATCTGTAAATTCAGTGATATAACTTACGTGCTAGATAAATATTTTAGTTGTAAGAAGATTTAGTTGTAGCCTATTTTGCCTATGAATTAGAACAGGGGTCACCAACTCCGGTCCTGGAGAGTTACCGTCCAGTAGGTTTTCTATCCTACCTGGCCTCTGATGAGCCACACTAGTTCTCAGGTAAATACCAGGAGCAGGTGTGGCTCATCAGAAGCCAGGTAGGATAGAAAACTTACTGGATAGTAGCTCACCAGGACCGGAGTTGGTGACCCCTGCATTAGAATATGTGAAAAGTGTATTCATATCAGAGCTGTACTAGACTTAACATTTACCCATTACACTGTGTGAACAGCTAACAAAAACAAGATCAGTCTCTTGGTTCTGTGCACAGCATTCTGGGTAATGAATGTCTCCCGTGTCCCGGATAAGCAAATCTCTGAAATGCAAACATTTATATCTGATTTTTTGTCTGAATTATGCATTAGAAAAAACATCAGAAGCAATAAGCTGATTTTTCTGGAAAGTGATTTCAGCGCACAGTCTGTTAGCTGTGTCTGTCTGGAGTTTGTACTCCTAGTAGTGCTCTGCCTTCCTTCCACAGCTCAAAGCCTTGTGGTTCAGGTGAATTTGTGCCATTAAAACACCTCAACCACATCTCCACTGGAGAACAGGTCAATGAAAATGGCATGGTGTAGGTTTTTAATACAGCTTTTTGTCTTCTTATAATGGAATTCATATAAAAGCCAGATAATTCATTAAAATTCTCAACAAAAAAAAAACAAATGAAAACAAACAACAAAGTCTCTAAAAATGTGCTGGATCTGCAGGTTCTTATCAATTCTTAATGACTTCTTCAGAATTCCAGACACACCAAAAAATGTCACCTTCCATCCAACACTGTAGTTGAGCTCCAAGCAAACAGCTGCACAAACACAGTGTTTGGCTCACTGACAAAATGAAATGTGTGCATCTTTACACTGACAGATTGTGATGTGGTGATCAAGGGTGTAAAGTCCCTGAAGATCCTGAAGCGAGCAGGGGAAGCCCAGGGCTCCTGGATGAAGGATCCCAGCAAAGGCTCATCCAAGGTCTACTTCTTCAGCGGGACGAGGAACAGTACCTTCCTGGAGTTCAGCAACCTGCAAGCTTTCACTAAGCAAAACTCTACCCAGGGGGCGCTAATGGTCCAGCTGCCATTCCCCTGGCAGGGGACAGGCCACGCCGTGTACCATGGCTTCGTTTACTACCACAAGGCTGGCACAGTCAACGAGATTGTCAAGGTGCACATCCGCAATGGTACCTTCAGCGACAACATGCTGCTGCCGGGGGCTGGGCGGCTGCCCACCTATTCATTGACCCCCCAAACCATCATCGACCTGGCCGTGGATGAGCTGGGCCTCTGGGCTATCCACGCCGACCCAGACTTCGGAGGGAACCTGGTGATCACCAAGCTGGACCGGTCCAGCCTGGCGGTAGAGCACACTTGGGACACGGAGTGCAAGAGCCGGGATGCGGAGGCGTCCTTCCTCATCTGCGGGACGCTCCACGTGGTGTACAACTCACGCTCTGGTGGGCGCTCCAGCGTGCAGTGCATGTACGACATCCATGACACCTTCCACAGCCCGGAGAGCCCAGTCTTTTTCTTCCCCAAACGCTACTCGAGCCACTCAAGCATGCGGTACCACCCCAAAGACAAGCAGCTCTACTCCTGGGACGATGGCTACCAGACTATCTACAAAGTGCAGACCAAGAGGAAAAACGAGGTCGCGTCAACCTAATTCACAAGCAAAGGCACCATCCAGTAGCATTAGGGGACAACCAGATCTTAATCATGAAGGCAACAAGGTTTTTTATTTTAGGAATTTCTCTTCAATGTATAATGACCAAAAAAATGTGAACGTAAAGTTACATTCATACAGTAACATATATTGATGTGATAGACACCAGCAGATATCTGGCACCAGAGTACCGCCGCAGTATACAACAAATATTAAAGTTTGAGAAAACACCCTCTACTGGTCAGTCAGAGAAGTGCACATGCGGAATGCGAGCGTTGCAATAAATCACGCTGAGTAGCTACTGTCTGTCGGTCTGTCGGTGACTTGATTTAATCAGAAGTTACACTGAAACACATTTTATGGTTCATTTATGGTTTGCGTGGCTTAAATTACATAATCGCTATAACTGCACACCAACACGTATGTTGTATCATTGTAATATATTTTTGCAAGCATAACTGAAATGTAGGCCTATATTGTAAGAAATTTTACATTTCGAAATAAAAAGCAGGTTTTTCTTCTGTTGTGCTTTTATTTAAACAATGTTCCATTTATTATAACTATGAGTACGCACAATAATATACATATATTTCATAGGAAAAATTTTGTTTGTCTTTAAAGACAGCTGCAAACATTTTTAAAAAATGACCAGACATGCTATTGCTGCTCAGCTTTTACTGTCGCGAACTCCGAGAAAATCATCATAATAAACATATGTAAGCTCTCAGTGAAATGAAGTGTATTATTCTTGACGGAAAACAGCATAGGTCTATAATAGGTCTAACAATAGGTCTATAAAAGACAGACCGATAGATAGATAGATTTGACTATATAGCCTATATTATCCCAAAATGCGCTTCCTTAAACATCTGTTTAACATCTGTTTGGCTCGGGGTCTGTGTCCCCCTTAATTATTTAACACTGAGAGCAGAAAACCCATTCTTCACATCTTCAAAAGGGGCTATTAAAAGATTTGCCACTTAAAAGATTATTTTATGCGTCCTTCGCAGCTGCGGCTCTCGGTCGCGGTTTTATTCAGAAAAAAATATATATGTAAATGTTTCCATTTAACTGTACTGTACTAAGTTACAGTACGACTCGCTGGATGCCCTTCAGCCACTGGAGGGCGACAAAATGTTGATAAAAATTCCCAAAATGCGCGCACTGTTCAAATTTAATACTGTATAGTACAACACTACTAACCTTCGTGTATGCATGAGCATGAAACATTTAAAAAGCATTACTGACTACATGCTAATACGTCATTATTCTGTTATATATACGGAGGGCTGCACTGCGACTTCACACCTCCATGGCTGTGGGTCCAAGTCCCGCCCTTCTATATGTATGTGTACATGTCCGGTAATGGACAGGCATCCTGCCCAGGGTGTCCCCCTGCCCCGTGCCCTGCGATGGACAGGCATCCTGCCCAGGGTGTCCCCCTGCCCCGTGCCCTGCGATGGACAGGCATCCCGCCCAGGGTGTCCCCCTGCCCCGTGCCCGGTGATGGACAGGCATCCCGCCCAGGGTGTCCCCCTGCCCCGTGCCCGGTGATGGACAGGCATCCTGCCCAGGGTGTCCCCCTGCCTTGTCCCCTTTGCTTCGTGAGGGAAGTTTCTCTTACCACCCTGACCAGGATAACTGGATGGATGATAGATGGATTAATATATACTGTATGGGCTATATTTATTGCTTCAAATTTCACTGCATTTATATTTAAAGCTAATACACTAATCTCCCTCTGAAGGTTTTTGATTGTTTTTGTTTCTGGTCATAATTGCAATCCAACCATCCAGGACAGACTATAGCTATAGGCAGAACAGACAATCGTCTATGAGGACCACTGCATTACCTGGCCATCCATCCATCCATAAATCCATCCATCCAACTTAGCGCATCTTGGAAAGATTGGCGGTTGCTGCACTTACAGTTTATTCAATTGATTAGCTGCACATCTATACCGTTTAAACCCGCTGTGTGTTTCCTCAGCTCTCAGATCGCATTTTTGGCTCTTGACCATGCGGACCCTCGCGGATCGGTGCACAGCCGCCGTAGGAATCACATGACGGGCGACCTACTGTAGTAGCCGCGGGGCGATGGAGGGAATAACCCTGGCGATGAGAACCGAGGGCCAGCAGAGCGCTTTACTGAGCCATTACCGGCGGAGGACGGACCGTAGCGAAAGGCGAGCGGCTCCCCCTTTTCCTCGCTGCTCATTCTGCGGTTTGCTGGTTTCCTTTTTGCACTTATGTCGATGTAAAGTCTTTCCGCGTGCATGTTTGTTTAATCCAAGTTAATAATAGCCCTGTATAATACGTTAATCAGTCGGCATGCGTTCGCTTTTTTCCTTTTGTAAAACGCATTATAAGGTCGCTGCTTTCCCTTTCTGCAACTTTTTAGTGTAAAGTTTAACTAAAGTGTGTAAAGTGCAGCGGGGCGGCGGTTTATTTGATAAGCCCGCAGATATCTGCGCACCTGTCTGATTAATACGCACAGCGCCGTTATGTCATATCGGCATAATTTAAACAATAATACCGTATTATATGGCTGTTTCATGTTATGTGGGCAACATTTTAAAATGTACATACGTATGCACCGAAATTGTATTGAACTTATTTGTCCACATATAACTGTTCGAAAGCGACTCAGGCAGGTTTTAGCATTCAGAGATATATTTCATGTTTACTGTCTAGTTAAAAATGAAAAAGTGCGTTGAAAGGAAACTTCTCAATTACATGTAATTTAAAAACTGCAGATCGAAACGTCTGTTTCACGAGGTCCATTAAAATGCGATGAGAATTTATCAGTTTTTTAGCTTTTCTGGCCTGCCCTATATGGATATAGATGGGCGGACTGGACATGACGTGGTCTCCCAAAGACGCACAGGGTGTACATGGCTGTTTGGACATCATGAGGATGTTTCATAGGTGGCCAAGCTGTGGCCCCAGGGACTTCTGGGAAATGAGCTGCATTAGCTGGGGCTCTGGCTGTATGAGGGGTCCTGGGGCCTGTTTCCTGAAACTTCTGCAGGTGCTGGTCTTTCACAAACGTTTAGCACGTCTCAAAACCAAATTAACTAGCAAATCAACTAGCAAAGTGTGGTTTATGACTTGTTAGGAAAGATTGAACTTTAAATAGATGTGTCCTTTTGAAAACATGGCTGAATTGCATCACTTGTGCTTCTGGGTGCATTAATGACACTTGTGTTACTGTGGTAAATTACAGCATTGATGTTCGAACATCAGGATCGGCTAAAGCCCAGCAGATGAGAACCTCACAGTGCAGATTTATAATTACACTGTAAAATGAGCAGATGTCGCAGAGTCACGATGGTTCATCCAGATAATCCTTCAGGAATTTTCCTGGGATGGGGGGGCTTTCATATTCCCAGTCTCTCCTATGATTATACCACGAAGGAGCTGAATTTTGGGGGGGGGAAAACTGTGGGTCTTAACCTCACCTGTGTCATCGGCGATTGCTGATGTAAGGCGGCGTGATTACGTTTGGCGCCCCCTGGCTGGAGGAATACACCTAGCGGCTCCTAGCAGGATAATAATGGATGAACAGAACTTGTGTTACCTCACAGAAATGATTTAGCAGCTGAACGTCAAAACTTACCAGTGGACACGTAGCATCATGGAAACCCAAATTAAGTCAAAATGGAGCCACACCAAAACAATTGTTTCAGTAAGTGTTTTAACTGTGAAGAACATATATCCAACCTCAGTCTTAGCCACTGGTAACTTCCCTGTGAAAGATTGCCGGTGCTCTTGTACAGTGTGGTCACTGCGGCACACAGATCGACCGCGGCT
Source organism: Paramormyrops kingsleyae (assembly GCF_048594095.1). Taxonomy (NCBI): domain Eukaryota; kingdom Metazoa; phylum Chordata; class Actinopteri; order Osteoglossiformes; family Mormyridae; genus Paramormyrops; species Paramormyrops kingsleyae. Next base: position 16,843,576 of record NC_132807.1, read on the forward strand.
TAGCAATGCTGTCATCGTGTTACCGTGAATGTGAAGGATATGGTATCTAAGAACTGCTGCCCTTTATCTGCTCGCTTCCGTAATCAATCGGCCTGTTTCCTGCTCGCCAGCACTGACCGGCCTGTGACTGGGTCTCCCGCATTTAACCATTAAGGCATTATACATATCTGTGGTCTGAGGCTCTTTTCCACAGTGGAGGGCAGAGAAGGGATTTGTACCCAGAGGAAGGAGCGATGGGGAGCATCTCACTCCCTGCAGCCCCATCTCACTCCCTGCTGCCCCATCTCACTCCCTGCTGCCCCATCTCACTCCCTGCTGCCCCATCTCACTCTGCGAAAATACCCTGTGACTTCATGCCCCAAAACAATAACCACGACTGATTATGTTTTCTTTGTGTTTTGGGAGACGCCAGAGTAAAATGCAGTAAATTTTGCCTTGACAGCCCAGGAACGGCAGCCTTTTCACAAAGACGATTAAGAATCGGAGAGCTTTGCTTTTAGTAGGGCTTCTTGTTTTACTGTAACTGACACAATCCAACAGCACGAACGGATCTCCAAATTACCCCATGTGTTATGTTTCATAATTTGTTTGCGTTGAGCTGATGTTGGCGTGTTTGAACAGGAGCGGCGACGGAGTCGCGATGGCGTGCTGAGCATCGTGGCCACGGGGAGATCGTGGTGGCGGCAGCGACCGTGCACCGCACTTTACTCCAGGAGACGCTCTTGTGTTAGCTGCACGCTCGCTGCGGCCCCCTGAGTGTGTCTGGTGTGCGTGGGGACTGCTCAGGTGTCATTAACGCCATTGGCTTTGCTCTGAATCTCTGATTTGTAGGTGAGTGTGTGTGGAGAGGAACAGACTCGCATTTGGAAAGGAAACGGCAGTTTCTTAAGCGATTAAACGGCTCCAGAAGTTATGGCCAATTACCAAAGGCTGAGCCTCCGCCCAAAGTCCAGAGCTGCTCACATGGGTGGTCAGCAGAGCCCCCTGTCCCCCCCCCCGACCCTCCCCCGGGCTTGTTCTGGAAGCACTGCCTTGTTATCCAGTTAAACATTATCACAATTTGATGTCTCAGCCTGTCAGTTTCAGGCTGGGCTTTTGGTTTAAGGTGCTTTTTTCATTATTGTTACTGTTTTCAGTTTATACTGACAGATGAGTCCTTTCTAGCTCAGACTCAGATGCATTTCTAGTGAATTATCTCATTTTTTGTCACAATGCACAAAACTGGTGTTGGGTTACGTATGAAATAGGAAGTATTGGAGCAGAAGTCTTGTGTTACCAAACAACATTAACTTGTTTAATAACGTATAAGAGCTTCATATTGCAGACAGATCCTGGATTTAGTTTTTCATATTCCTATATTTGTTTCCAGCACTGTTTCCATTTTATGAAAAGTGCTGATGTAGTTAATTTGCTTATTTGTCTTGCATTATATAATGTATATAGAGCAACATTTTCACTCACATTTCTGCATGCAGAGGTCTTTCCTCGCCGCTGGGTCAGGGTGGTTGCGTTTGTCTGATTACCAGTTAATCTAGTAGGTAAACACAGTGCAGGCGTGCCACTCTGCACGGGAACCCCGATCATTACGCTTCCTGCACGAACGTATCTCACGGTAAATATAAGAACTGATTTCTGGATATTGGTTCAGACGTTTTTATTTTACATTTTCATTAGCCTGTTGAGCAATAGCTGGTTAAGCAATTTTCTGTTTAAATAATTTGAATTTTATTTTTTGCCTTATGAGTAAAGTAAAGGGATTTTTTTTAACAGTTATTGACAAAGTGTGCTTGCAGTGTTTGCTAGGAAGCCCTACTGCTAACGGCTGGTTTCTGGTGGCCCCGTGTTTCCACGTTTAAATTAGCCCCTGTTCTCAGAGCTTATCAAGCATTTCTACCGTGACGATGTACAGAAACCAGACACACAAAGTTGGATCTTTGTAACATCCTTCCAGCTCAGGCTGGCATGTGACTCTTGTGATGTCACTAATCGCTTTAGTGATACCGGGAGGTGCTCGCCGGAGCCTGTCCATTCACGCCGGGAGGTTCTGCTCGCAGAGGTTTGGACGGGCTCACGTTGGAGCTGCCGCTTGAGCGCACAAGTGTAAGTTTGCAAACAGCTGATATGTATCAAACCTTTTCCTGCATCCATCTGTAACCTGTTTCCGTAATAGAAACTGTAAAGAGACGCCACACGGATCCAGCAGTCAGTCAGCTTAAAGTATGACGATGATTTGTCCTACATGATGAAATGTGATCAGTAAGAATCCCAGCAGAATGAAAATGAATCGCTGTGTTGTTGTTTTTTTATATATAGTTGTGTGTTTCACATAGATTTATAAAAACACGGAGCAGGAGTAATCAGAGTGATCCCTAAAGGAGTGTTTCTGTGTAACATAAGTGCAGAGAGCCGTGTCTGTGAGCATCCGTGGCCCCTGCCCTCTGTGCGTGCCACGATTGGCTGCTTGGGGGGGCAGCCCACCCCTGCTGTGCACTGCTGGGCGATCCGGCCCAGAGACGCAGACGGACAGGCAGTGTGTCTATGAGCCGGGCTGCTCCGCATCCGACGCCCGCGTCTTTATGGGGGGGTAAGATATTCTGTGAGGAGGAACCCCAGCCACGGGGGCATCTAGGAGCCTCTGGCCAAAATGTTGCTGTTGAGGAGTTGAGGAGATGAATGCCCATGTGCTGTTATAGCTTGGATGTAAGTGCTCAGTGTAGAGCCAGTGCGGTCCATCGCTAATGGTGAAGTGAGGATGGTGATGATCTGTGATCGCCGGGCCGGTCTGCGCCTGCAGCCGCCTGTGAGCTCCTCTCGCTCCATCATCAGTGCCCTGAATTTTCCATGCTGGCTGAACTCTCTCTCTCTCACCCTGTCTCGCTTTAATCTCTCTCTCCCGCTGTTTAATTGATTCATTTCGACGCTGCTTATCGAGGCTTCTGTTTAAAAAACAGTTGAATTGAATTATAAGCTGCTTTGCAGTGGTACCTTTTGCTTGTGTTGTTCTTTCAAGCTCCCTGTGCTGTTTTTCCATGTCGCTTTAGGCTGTTCAGCTGCAGCGTTAACAGACGTGTCCGGCTGTGCAAACGCAGCCACGTGGGCCGTCCCTCAACCTCACTCTTCTCCCACATGGTGTTTTATTATTGTTGTTAATAATAATAGTGATAATAATACTCACGAATGTTGCACTTTTGCATGTATGTTAGCGAACATGCAGGCACAGCCGGGAGCAGACCCAACAGACACATGTTAAATTTTCATTTCACACCCTGTCAGATTTGTCTGTGAGTGTATAAGGTGCTAAGGCAGATTGGACCGTTTTAAGGAATTGAAGGAAATCCCCACGGGATATTTGTGGATATTCAGCTTATTCTGAAAGCCGCGTCCGTCCAGTTTTGGTTGGTTTACTGACAGCATGTGGGGGTGGTGGGTGTGTGTAGGGGGGTGTTACTACGCTGAGATCTGTGGGAACAGAGGGCAGCTAGAGGAACAGGTTGAGCCAGGCGATGGAGGAGAGTCACGCTGGGGTGTGTCCCCGCAGTCTGTCGACATGCTTTAATGACTGTACTGTAGGTGTGGCTGTGGGAACAAAGCTCTGCTGCAGTGAAGGCCTTGTGTTCCTCTGCTGTGCCAGTTTACCCTGCATTTGTCAGTGAGTTGCTCTCAGTACTGCACTGTCCTGAGTGTCATGGCCACCTCTGTTTCATACAACTCCAGCACAGGGAGGTTGGACTGTTAGCCCCCTGGCCCCACTGCGTCCCCGTCCCTCCCTCGCCCCCCCCCGCCGCGTCCCCGTCCCTCCCTCGGCCCCCTGGCCCCACCGTGTCCCCGTCCCTCCCTCCGCCCCCTGGCCCCGCTGCGTCCCCGTCCCTCCCTCGGCCCCCTGGCCCCGCCGCGTCCCCGTCCCTCCCTCGGCCCCCTGGCCCCGCCGCGTCCCCGTCCCTCCCTGGCCCCACTGCGTCCCCGTCCCTCCCTCGGCCCCCCCTGCCGTGTCCCCGTCCCTCCCTCGGCCCCCTGGCCCCACCGCGTCCCCGTCCCTCCCTCGGCCCCCTGGCCCCACCGCGTCCCCGTCCCTCCCTCGGCCCCCTGGCCCGCAACCAGCAAACAGTGTTAACTGCGAAAAGATGTTTTAAAAAAAGCCATACTTCTGTCTTGAGTTTGTCTCTTTTAATTAACTGATTTGGGGTTTGAGGTTAATTTGTTTATGCTGTAACATGACCCTTAGGTTTTCTGTTAGAGAATTACAGAATCCAGATCCATACTAGCCCAGTGGAAGCTGTTAGCAGTTAAATAGTCACCTGTCAGCAGTCAGCTGCTCTGTACTCCTCTTAGACCAACGGGAACTGAAAGTCCACACCAGCAGGTGGCAATAATGAATGCACTGAAAGCAGAGATAATGTGAATGATAAAGTGTGTGTTTGCGTGCACATGTATCATTTTTGGCAGCTACTTGTAACTATATATCTGTAACATTTGCACATATATAGGCCATTTGTTGTGTTTGAATATGTGAGGGACGTTTTGTGTACCCCTGCTAAAAGCAGCAGAAAAATCCATCTAGCCTACGACTAAAATGTCGGATTGTTTAGGGAAGAGAAAAGCCTCTTAAGGAGGGTAAGAGCCCATCCTGAAACTGCAGCATCTGCACGGAAGTGCTGAGGCAGGGACGCTCACCCCCAGGATCCGGAGGAGCTCCATCCAGCATACAGAATATTCTGTGAGGAGGAACCCCAGCCGTGGGAGCCTTCTGCTGTAAACAAATCCCTTTGGCGTCTCATCCGCTTGAGACCAGTATGATCATCGATTCCAGAAATCATCCATGTTCCCGTCCCTCCCCATGTGCTTTGCAGGACTTGGGGGGGTACCGGACCGCCAGTGCTGTAGCTGGTCGCCATGGCATCCGATGCAAGCCACGTCCTCGAAGCGGCCTTGGAGCAGATGGATGAGATCATCGCAGGTACAGCTCGTTGATCAGTGATCAGTCCTGCTGAATGAGTATTTCTCAGCACAGGCCACATTTTTGATCCCTCCCAGTGCACCTGTACCAGGTATTTGGTGTTCCTGATTGGCTGGGAGCTGGGAGGGAGCAAAAACGTGGCCTGTCTTTGGGTTCCCCAAGAACTGGGTTGAGAAGCACTCTTCTAAACACTCTTCTCTGCTGTCCCCCATCACAAAATGTCGGTAAAGTGGCTCCAGCTGTGCATGACACACACCTTTCGAACGCCTTTGGCTGGGTCACGCTCCACACCGTTCCTGAGGTGGCTGGGTCACGCTCCACACCGTTCCTGAGGTGGCTGGGTCACGCTCCACACCGTTCCTGAGGTGGCTGTGTCACGCTCCACACCGTTCCTGCGGCGGCTGGGTCACGCTCCACACCGTTCCTGAGGTGGCTGGGTCACGCTCCACACCGTTCCTGAGGTGGCTGGGTCACGCTCCACACCGTTCCTGAGGTGGCTGGGTCACGCTCCACACCGTTCCTGAGGTGGCTGGGTCACGCTCCACACCCTTCCTGAGGCCTCTGTCCCGACACCCAAGTTCCCCATTAAGCTGCTACTGCTTCCTCTCCTCCGTTTTCCCAGTCTGCTCCTGATCCGGTTTTTGCTGCCCCCCCCAGTGCTGTTTGGCTGTGCCATGCTCTGGAACCTTATCTAAACAGTGGCTGTATGGCCTGTTTTTGCAGAGCGGTACGGTACCTCTGACCCCCCTGCAGTCGCCACAATCCGCTCTATCTGCCTGACACCTCACAGCCTGCCCTGTGTATCAGTCATCGCAGGGGTATCAGGTGGCGCACTGGGCTGCACTGAATGGGGGGGAGTAGTGAGGGTAGATGGCCAGATCCCCCCCCTCCTGTGCTGGGGACCTACTAGGAAGCATAAACATTCACTGCTGCAGCAGCTGATCACATGCAGCCTGTTTTCTCAAAGCTGCATGTTAAAAATAGTTCATTTGTGCAGAAGGAAACAGCACCTTTGATACTCTTCAATGCTGTTTGTATGGTGAGGAGGCTGATGGCTGGAATGCTGGGTATGATCTGAGGATGCATGATGTGGAGATGATCTCCTGAACTCACAGTAGCGGGTGAGGGTTTACCTCAGCAGGTACGTAGATTGTGGCGGAGAGAGTGATTGAGAGAGAGAAAAACCAGCCTGTGTTGCAGATGGAGACTGAGGGAGTCTCCTTTCAGGTCACACCCACCGTAACCACATATGGAGACAGACTGCGGGTATTTTCACATTTATATACCACAGCCACAGAGGGAAATCTGAACCCCATCCATTTAATTAAATATTAAATCCCCAGTAAAGAAAGAAAACTTTGTTCTCTGAGTAAGATGTCATATAAATCCAGCAGGCAGCCCCATCGTTGCCCTGTCGGGTCGCTGTCACTGAGAGATTCATTTCTTTTCATCTGCTGCGATTAAACTGGTTTCGTAGCTCTTGCTATTTGTGAGACAGCAGAGTGGACATAGTGGCGGCATTTGTCAGATGAATGCTATTCGAAACGTTTGGGAATGGCCTTTTATGAGTGGTAAAAACAGAGTGTAATTAAAGTGTCATTATAGCAAAGTCCCTCATCCACCACAGTGGATTAGTGCTTGTCGCATTGCTCATGTGAAGCACGTCGGCAAGATTAAATTTAAGGATGGGGGCAAACCCAGACTCCCATGCAGTCCTGTGCTGTGTGAGGTGGGTTGTGTTTCACTGATTGGCTGCTCACTGACAGACTTAACTGCTTCAGTAGCTTTTTAAACAAGTGACACCTGCTGGTTGAACTTAGTAATTGCTGTTCTGATATTTGCTTTTTCCTATAACCAGTTTCATTTAGTGAAATGAGTTTTTTGAAAATGTCCTCATCCCACATTATAAAAATTTGAATTGGTATGGGGGTATTACATTAGTATTATGGTGAGGATATAACATATTTCTGAAGACACCCATGCTTAACAAGATATAACTTTTTAATTTTAAAAAGACTCTAATGTCTGTTTAGTGGCCTAATCTGTAAAGAATTAGAGTTTAGATTTTCCAGACAGATGTCGGCAGCTCTGACTTCTGGGCATGATGGAGGGATGATGGGGAGGATCTCTGAGGGAGGAGCTTCAGAGGTCACATGATCATGCTACAGCAGCGGGATCATCGGCAGCCACTAGGCCCGTGAAGGATCCGACCCTGCGATCTGTGTCCATACCCGTGAAGGATCCGACCCTGCGATCTGTGTCCATACCCGTGAAGGATCCGACACTGCGATCTGTGTCCATAGCCGTGAAGGATCCGACACTGCGATCTGTGTCCATACCACATGGCCCTTCGAAATGCATCACGAGCAGGTTGAGGCTCTGCTTCCTGGTGTGTACCCTGGGAGACGAATGTTTAGCCGGTACTAACAGGAAATGCCTCCTATGATAAAACACCAACGTCACACCTCGAGCAAATCCAGGCAAACGCTGTGTGGATTCACAGTTTGAAGTAAAACCCAATGCTTGAAAACATCATTCCCGAGGGATCCATGCCAGCAGATCCAGGCTCAGATCTGAGGGGAATTTCAGCACCTCCTCCCATGATCAAGGGTCCTACCCTTATGGTACTTGCACAAATGTGTGGGGGGGGGGGGGGGGGGAGGGTAGTTAAAACCACGTGGGCAGCAAGGACCCATCCCACTGTTTGCACTTGATCAAAAGCGGCTGGCTTGCCGTGATTCTTTGCCATGCATGTCTGATTGATGGTGCCACGCTATTGGATGGCTTTGGTCACGTGAGCTGTTTCCATAACCACTTAATGCTAATCTGGTCTTGCTTTCATGTGGGTCGTGTATTTACGGGCTGCACTGGTTTCGTGTAATAAATCCCATGAGTTAGTCTGTGAGATACAGTCCGCCTCAGAAATTCTGCATATGGACATCGAGTCAAACCTTGGTCAGTGTGCTGCTGATACGAGTCTGTACTTACTGGAGGGGCAAGAAAATACAGTGTGAGAGTTTTTTCCAGCACGCCTGTTATTTCTGGAGTGAGATTATATCATCTGCTTAAATAAGAAAGTGTGTGCGACAGACACACGTGTGCTGATGGCTTCCATGTGTTCCTGGGTTTGTTCTGGGACCCAGCAGCTGCAGTGGATCTTCTGTGACACGCAGACCGCCGTGCTCATTAGAGGCCACGCCCCCTCAGATGTCGCTCTGTGATGCAGGTTCCCAGGTGGCGGAGCGGCGCCCCCTGTTGGCGCCACAGCTGGCCGAGCAGCTCAGGCTCGCCGTGGAGACGCAGGTTGGCGTGGAGGAGAAGGACGCCATAGACGCGCAGGTAGCTGGACCCACGGTGCAGACCCTGCTGCGTTGGCTGGAGATGGGTGCGGTGAGTGGGGGGGCCCAGGGGACATTACTCATGGAGTAGCCGCTGATTGGCCAGGGGGTACGCGGTGTTCTCCGGCCATGTGAATTTGCAGGCTCACTCACTGTGAAGAGTATAATGATACGATGAGCCTGATTTAGGGTAGCCTGACATAGAGCTGCATCAGGCCCTCATGCCTGCTATTTTTCACTGGGAAGAGATGCATCATGGGCCGGGTCCTGCTTGGAGATGAGCCAGAGCTGCTGTCAAGAGGCGGGACTTAAGTGGCACTTCCCATCCTCCCGCACTCTTGCCCCAGTGGAGGAGAACAGATAGTTCAGGCTCACGTGGGACCTGGAAGATGATTGGTTGGTGATTCTGGGCAGCTGGTTCCAGCAGGGCGGCGGTGTTGCCTCTTCTGAAGGCATCTGGAACTGGTTAAGTCAGCCTAGTGTCTGAGAGAGGCCTCCATGGCGGCCCTTTGATGTCAGGCCTCTGGGCTCTGCGGCCAGGGAGTGCTCCTGCTGCTGGATGAGAGCCGCGTACCGGCCTGCGCTCCATCACGGGCGTCCGCGCTGCCAGCTGTGCTAAGCTGTAGTGCGTGGCGCTGGAGAAGCGGCTCGCTGCGGATGAGCAAGCGGAGAACAGGATCCTGCCCTGCCGTCAGGGTAAAGCTAAAGCTGCAGCTTTCAGATTTAGTCACTTGCTCCGATTTGAGTATCTCTCTGTTGACTCACTGTCCGTCTGAGTGTTTGAGATTTCTAGATGTCTATTTGGGCCGAGGGACCAATAGTCTGTGCCGCAGTGACCGTTTTGCTACTTTTTTGAGAAGCTAAGGGTAGCGTCTGCAAATGTCTCCCTACAAACAGTCATCTAGAACAAGCGGCTGTGACTGTGACACCATGAGACCATGCTCCACACAGAGAAGGTCTCACCAGGTCCTCTTCAGAAAAAGGTGAAGCAGGTCTTCACACAAAAGTGGATGCGAAGTCCATCTGGTGATAGCCATAAGTGGACCATGACCATCTCCTGTTGAGTTATTGACCAGCTACAAGCTGGGGGAGGGCTCTCCTTCCTTCCTGGAGGGTCTCGGTCGTAGTCAGAGGTTGTTGGATCTTCAGAAAGCTTCTAAAGCAGCATGGTAACAGTATCTGTCCCATCAGTTCATTTCCAGGCTTCCTATGACAAAAGTGTATAAGAACCAACAAATGGCCCTTTTTGTGGCAAGAACCATCAGCCCCCCCGCCCCCCATTGGTATGTAAATGTAAAAAGCCCCCCAACCCCACCCCCCTGCTGATCTGTTTCTGCTCTGCAGTTATATTTGTCTGGTGTTATCTGCAAGATCCCCCCACCCCCCACCCCCACTCACTCTCATGTGATCCAAACAGGAAATGGCTGAGAGTCATGAAAGCCCTGAATTGGGGGGGGGGGGCGGTAAGTACAGAGGCTGCCTGATGAGACGCCCCGAGGCCGCGGAGTTCTCAGGGCGATCCCGGGAGCCCACAGGTGTCAGCAGCGACGCCATGTAACCTCTCGCCGTGGTCACCCCTCTCGGGGTGGGGGCATGGGGGGTCTTATGGCTCTGAAAGGAGAAACAGGGCCTAATGAATCCCAGCCAGAGCTCTAACTAAAAGCAGCAGTGCAGCCCCTTCCCCGGATTCTGTGACTGCCTGCGACTGGCGTGCCCTGTTTGCATTACTGCCTCCTTCAATGCAGCAGCAGTCAGACATGCGTTAAGAGGACTGAGTTAACAGGAGCCAGTCTTTGAGGAGGAGGAGGAGGAGGGAAGGAGGGTGGGAGAAAGAGGGAGGGAGAGAGAGAGGGCAGGGGAGCCAGAGCCGGCAGCTGGGCTGAGCTGCACTCCGAGGCAGCGGGTCGGAGTTGCAGCTTGGAGCTCTGCGCTCCACACCACATGCTTAGCGGCCCGTGCCGTCGCAGGAAGTGGGCGTGAGCGGTGGAGTCTCGGGGTCGCCGCACTCCGTCCTCCAACTGTAGCCGCTGGGAAGCAGAGCTCGACTTGGGGAGACTTGGGCACAATGGCCCAGCGGCATGGAGGGCCACATTGATTTTTACAAGCATTTCACTTGGCTTAAAAAGGTATGTGGGTCTGCAAACTTTCTTACTGCCTCATCGCTTCCTTCACTGGGTCCTGAACTACAAAACAGTACTGGAACTCCATCACGGGAGAGGGGGAAGGGGCTCTGATCACGCATAGAGTCCCCGTTTAACATAAACCATGGGTCTGTTTACTAACCATGAGATAAACAGAGGCATCTGGTAGAGAAATGCTGGATGAATGGATGGATTTTATTAATTGCATACCAGCCTTTGGATTGCATGTGCAGTTTCAAGCTGGTTTTTGAAGTGTAGTTTAATGATGTGGAGCTTCCGCGCTGAGGTTCTGTTCTGCTCTCTGTGCCTGAGCACCAGTGTTGGGGAATAACGAGTTACTTGTAACGGCGTTACGTAATTTAATTACAAAAAAAATGCAATTGTAATCCGTTACAGTTACTAGAGAAAAAAAGTGTAATTAAATTAGTTACTTATGGAAATATTCATGATTACATCATAAGATTGTATGCAAAACCTTGCTAATATCTTTAATACCAGTATTTTTATTGCTTTTGAGTTTAGAAAAAAAGTCAGAATTTTGACATTAAAGTCAGAAGTCTGACATTAAAGTCAGAATTCAAATAATATTTTCATGGTGGCCCTAATCCTCTTCCATAGACAAGGAAAGTAATGCATTCCATTGCTGGAAATATTAAAAAACAATTCTGATATATTACGGAAAAAGGCACAAATTTAACTGTGCAATGCAGTGCGTGTTTACCGGCTGTAAAGATGTTGTCGAGACCTAAACAGTCCATGTCCAACCTAAGGAAACATCTAGAGGTAGGTGCAGCTTACTGTAACTGCAAACAGTCATAATACACAAGGCAGGGAAGACATGCCTACCTTCAGCGTGCCACACCAACAGTTGAGAATATTCATTCATAATTTAGAAAAGTAATCAAAAAGTAATCGAATGTAATTAGTTACATTACTTTCATTTAGTAATTGAAATAGTTACACTACTATTACATTTTAAATGGAGTAACTTGTAATTGTAACGAATTACATTTCCAAAGTAATCTTCCCAACACTGCTGAGCTCCAGTCAGGAAGCGGTTTGGCGGTGAAGGCAGAAGCCGCTGGAGTGGCTGGGCAGCCAGGCGGGAAATGAGAGTAAGAGGACGGGACAGGTGCTGGACTGCTTCACGCAAAGCCCAGCCTCTCATGAACAACTACAGCATCTTCTCATCCCCAGATGAAGTCTAACGCCTGACCGCAGCAGGGGTTAATGTGAAGTGAGGAGATGCAGGCGGCTAGTTTTTACAGCCGCTGCTGTCCTTTGACTGACTCATAACCATGACATAAGACAAATGTAACTATTCAGGTCTTGAATATAGTTTTTCTCCTTCTAAGTCCGTGTAAACCACTAAAAGTCTTCGGAAATCTCATGGCCAGTGGGTCTGCTGGACATCAGCCTCTGTGGCAGCTGTTAGTTTGCCTCATCGTGCCCGAGCAGAGACCTGGAAATTTCATTTATTCCTTTAAACAAGAGGCTTATTTTAATAGTGGAGGTTTTCAGGCATAATGCCTGGCGGTGTGCTGTGTATTAGTAATATCGTGACTCTGGAGACCTTCATTACATTCCATCCTAATTCCAGTACTTAAAACCTGCAGTCAATGCCCTTTGGCTGGACTGTATGCTGAAACCATGGCAACGGTAATGGTTAGGGTTAAGTGACCGCTTACCCTGAAGACTTGCTGGGACCAGGTTCCGTTAAGGTCTTAAGTGCCATCACAGCCCCGAATTTAGTACGATGTTAATGTGCTGCTAAAGCCCTTGCAGTGAGAGAGTGCCCCCCCCAACCCCCCTACAGCAATCGAGATCCCCCCAGGCAGCTCAGGTCACTCTTTTTAACGGTGACTGTCACATATGACACCCCGGGAAATCTGCTCACAGTTTGAGTGCTGCTGTGGTTGTGATTAAGACAGCCCATGATCCTTGTGAACTACAGGTCCCCTTTACCCAATCAGTGGGCTGGAGAAAGTTCCAGATCTCTGCACGTTCATCTCTGCGAGTTTGTAAGTGTCATTTGTTTCTGCATTTCATTTTTATAGATCTGGACCCACCTTACGAATCTGGCCGCTAATCGCACTTGATTAGATGTGTGTGTCTCTCTTTCTGTGTGTCTCTGTCTGTCTCTCTGTGTCTGTCTGTCTGTTTCTCTCTGTATGTGTGTGTTTCTGTCTGCGTATGTCTGTCACCATGTCCCTCTGTCTGTGTCTGTCAGTCTGTCCCTTCGTCCGTGTCCGTCTGTATCTCTCTGTATGCATGTGTTTCTCTGTCTACGTATGTCTCTCTCTGTTTCTCTGTCTGCGTATGTCTCTCTCTGTTTCTCTGTCTGCGTATGTCTCTCTGTGTGTTTCTCTGTCTGCGTATGTCTCTCTCTGTGTTTCTCTGTCTGCGTATGTCTCTCTCTGTGTTTCTCTGTCTGCGTATGTCTCTCTCTGTTTCTCTGTCTGCGTATGTCTCTCTCTGTGTTTCTCTGTCTGCGTATGTCTCTCTCTGTTTCTCTGTCTGCGTATGTCTCTCTGTGTGTTTCTCTGTCTGCGTATGTCTCTTTCTGTGTTTCTCTGTCTGCGTATGTCTCTCTCTGTTTCTCTGTCTGCGTATGTCTCTCTGTGTGTTTCTCTGTCTGCGTATGTCTCTCTCTGTGTTTCACTGTCTGCGTATGTCTCTCTCTGTGTTTCACTGTCTGCGTATGTCTCTCTCTGTGTTTCTCTGTCTGCGTATGTCTCTCTCTGTGTTTCTCTGTCTGCGTGTCTTTTTGTCTGTGTCCCTATGTATGCATTTCTCTGTCTGCTTATGTCTGTCTCCATGTCTCTCTGTCTGGGTCTCTTTGTACGCCTGCGTTTCTGTCTGAATATATCTGTCTGCGTGTCTTTGTCTCTGCGTCTGCCTTTTAACTTCCTGCAGAATACCTTCCCTGCACTGTTAGCTGTACTTTTTGGGAACACTTTGCATGACTTGATGTAATTAATTTCTGTCCTTAGTGGTGTTAGTAGAGTTGCCACTCATCCTGTATATATAAAAAAACCTGTACAAGACGGGATTGATCCCCAAAGTGCTCGTGAATGAGGCCCCCCCTCCCCACTCTGTGAATGTTATCATGGGAGACCCCCCCTGGGCGCCAGGGGTAGCAGCCTGTATTTTTTTGGATTGACAGTGGCAGCCCTACGTGTTAGGCATGTCTTTAACCGATAAAAATGTCTTAATGTTTCACCCTTAAATAGATATAAACCTGTAATATTATAACTGTAATATTATAACTAAATCCATTTGGACATATTATGCTTACAGTCATCTGACAATAAAAACAAACAAACACATTTAGTAACTTGAGCTGTATGCTTCAGCATCTGACTAAAATTTGTTTATGAAGATGGAAATTCAAAAGATGTGTATTTATGTAAAACTGAATTTTAATCCCAACGTTTCAGTTTAACAGTTCACTTTCACCATCTCTTTTAAAAATTTCCCTTTACCGTTTCGCAGGCCATTGATTTGTTAGAGCTGCCTGTTAAGGTGGACTAACCCTTTTCAGTAAATACAGGTAGCATGTACAGCCTGCAACATCCTCAAAGGGTCCTATTGGCTTTTACTTACAAAAAATGACGTTTCCCATCAAAGCTCCCAAAAGTCCAGAAATGTCGGGTCTTTTTCTCTAACAAGAAGGCTGGACTCCTGGCTCCAGATGTCTAGAGTGAACCATAAAATGTCCCTCTCTACGGGGGATTATATCTTTGGTGTCCATAACAGCGTTATGATGATATGATTTCCTACAAGGACATGATTACAGTATCTTCAATGTGCAAAGAGCTGATTTTTATTTGTGTTTTTTAGCTAAAAAGCTTCACATGATAAACTTAGAGGTGCATTGCCCATTTCATGCTGATACAGGTTATTTTTGGATTAAGGCAGAAAATTAATGTGTCTGGTATGACTGCTGTTTCACTTACGGTCCCTATAGTGACGTATCTGGTGTGACTGCTGTTTTGCTTATGGTTCTAATAGTGATGTGTCTGGTATGACTGCCGTTTCGCTGACGGTCCCTATAGTGATGTGTTCAGTATAACTGCTGTTTCACTTATGGTCCCTATAGTGATGTGTCTGGTATGACTGCCGTTTAGTGCTCTTCCTGTGCTATAAAACATGTAAATAATCCCCCAGGTGACCTGTGCTCGTGAGCTAACACTAACATCACTACAGACTCCTTTCCAGGCCTTCGCTGCTCTGTCTGGCTCCCTCCTGTCCTTAGTGACCTCATGTCCCCAGAGAGGCTGGCTTCTGTCCACTTTGCTCTCTCTATGCTGATTGGCTCTCCTCCTGTTACCTCCTCACAGGGAAACGTTCAAACCCCGGTGAGCAATGAGGGCTACCAAGAACGTCTGTCACGCTTAGAGGGGGACAAGGAGTCCCTTGTCTTGCAGGTGAGCTGGTATCTACCCCCAGGGACATGCTGCGGTGCCATTCGGCTCCTGGGGGGGCTGGGTAGGGGTGGTGGGGGCAAGTGTCTGTCCTCCTTTAATGGTGTTGATCACTTTAGTTAACAGCGAGCAGTAACACTGCAGGGTCCCATGATGCCTTGCCCGATATAGCCAGGTGATGCGTATCCCAGCCGTCTCGCAGTCATGCTTTTTTACTGCCTGCGGCATTCCCGGCATTCCTACCTGCCACAGCTATAATTACTGTATGAAGCTGGTGTGTTAGGCTGCACTCGGCCAGGGTGCCGTTCCTGTTTGTTTGTGTGACGTGTGACAGGTCCAGTTTCACAAGGTGTCAGGTACAGTGTGGTAGGGCATGGCTGTAGGTCGTGTGTGTGTGTGTGTGTGTGTGTGTGTGTGTGTGTGTGTGTTTTGGGTTGCGTGCTGCGTCGGGGCGGTTTGTCCAGCACCTTTTAAAATCGTGTCCTGGCTTGTTGGACTTGGCCCGTCTTCAGGCCGCTTTCCCAGAGACGGTGGCACATTCCCTGCTCCTAGGACCTGGCCAATCGGTTGCATTTCACCCTCACTAAACAGTTTTGCTTTGCCCCAAGCCCTGCCTGCCTTCCACAAGGTTAAACTTTTACGCGACCGTGGTAGAGTCCTGCTCCCATCCGCTTCCTGGTATTGTGACGCGTTTTGAGGGAAGGGCCCTGGGCACAGTGTGTCAGAGGGGCGTGCCCCTGGAGTTTGTACCTTCCCCAGGTGGGGGCGGAGTGTCACGCACTGACGGAGCGTGTGTTTCTGGCCTGGCAGGTCAGTGTGCTCACAGATCAGGTGGAGGCGCAGGGAGAGAAGATCAGGGACCTGGAGAGTAACCTGGAGGAGCACCAGCACAAGCTCGACTCCACTGAGGAGATGCTGCAGCAGGTAGGGACCTGAACGCCGGAGCCACCACCACCCCACCCGGAGTCTATGCTGCGTGATGTCATGGCGTTTGGATGTGGGCACAACTGGGCAAGTGTGTCTGTAGCTGTACTCTCATAACACATACAATTCCCGCACACTTGGCGGGCACTACCAGAGGAAACCACCACAAACCAACTCTCACTTCCGCACACTCAGCTCTGACTCTGACTGTGACTCCCACACACTCGACTCTGACTCTGACTCTGACTCCTGCACACACAGCTCTGATGCTGACCCTGATACCGTCACTGACTTACAGCTGGTTTCACTTTGCCATCTCCACCCACAGAGGGTTTGATTTCGCTGTGAATGTTGTTGAGAGTTTGGCAGCTGTTTCTTTTCCGGGGCACGTCACACTCTGGCATTCGCATGTGGAAAGTGTGCTTCTGTCACCTCCGCTTGTGGAGTGTACCCGTTTTCCACTGTCCGTTCTGATACAGCGACCTACACACAAACACGAGCCGCATTCTCGGGAGGGGGGAGGTAGTCACTCTGCTTAATCTGATTAAGTTCAGCTCGTGGCCACATCCAAAGGGCAGGTTACACAACACAGCAGGACAGCGGGTGACCTGATGCCATGTGACCACAGGTCACATGACGCTGGGTCACAGTGCTTTTGTTGTTTTTTTTTTTCCTTCGTGAAACGCTGAGGCCCAGATCTAACGCTGTTTCATGCTGTCTTTGCCCTGGATATTTTCATGTGTTTTTACATCAGTTTTCAAGTAATTTTAGTTCTGATTTCTGTGGATAAAACTGGCAGGGGTGCTGTGAGCGAAACACATACTGTAGACTTAGGAAGTAATTGTGCTTATAAATCCTCATAAATCTGTAGTAACCACACAACACAGTATCGTAAAGCTCTGTCTGGCGTTCCTGTGGGAAGTGAGTGTGCAGAGTGATGTTAAGGGGTGAATGAGGCCATTCAGCTTTGAGGTTCCTGTCAGCTGACAGACTAAGTCCCACATGCTGGACCCTTTAAATTCTGTGCTCAGGCCCGGTGCTTTGGCCTCAACATTTCCACCTGTGATGAAACCCAAGCGTGTGCAGGATTGCCCCGCCCCGGCGGGCAGGAGAACGCATCACTATGCTGCTCTCCCTGGGGGACTGGAGGTACTTCAGCTGCCCATCTCACTTTTAGGGCTGCTTTCATGGGCTTCCTGTGTCCCAGCATGCCTTGCTGCCTGGAGTTTTGTTTATTGTTTTCAGCATTATAATTTGCATGAAGTAGCCGGGGGGGCAGCATTCAGCCTTTCCGGCCTGGTGAGAATCTGGCCTCTGTCACACCTTTAATTGTTCTGGGCACACCTTGCATTCAGATTCAGGGATTTCCGGCTCGGAAGGCAAAGCACAGTACAGAGTGGCAAAGCCGCGTAAAGTGCGGCAGCCAAAGGCCGCCGTGCCATGGGAGAGTGGCGGCTCGGGGCCCTGAAATGTGAGAGCGTCACGGTACACAGCAGCCGAGTGAGCCAGAGCGCTACAGCACCTCCCAGAGCCCGACGAGACGGAACGGCAGCCACTCAGCACCCGCTTTCAAGCTCTCTTTCTAGCTGCTCGGGTCCCTTCATGCGAGGACCCGCCTCGGGCCACAGTTTAGCCGTCTCGCGTCTTGCCTGTCTGAAGTGTCGGTGGGTCCCGTCCAAAGTGAAACCATGATCCGTAACCATGCCAACGGTCTGCTGTAACTCACACGGTGTAATTATGAGTTTTCCACATTTTCCCTGCAGCTCTCATTTTGCTGCCGACCTGCACACAGAACTTTCCGTTTGCGTTTTTTTTTTCCAAAAGCTGGGATACCATGGCTTCGCAACGCACATTTTTTGTTTCTGTGAGTCTTCACGCAGCAGTCGGTATCATCACGGTTACGGACGGCACATCTCTGCGCTACTGCTCCTTTGATGGTTATCACCATAACCTCTGACAGGCCCATGGTTTGTAAACAAACAAGCAAAAAGAAGAGAAAGCCCCCGTTTGGTCTGAAGAACAAGGGTTTCACTCTCCAGTCTTGTTTTCCTCAGAAAACACAAGCTGAATCCTGCCTGCCGCTCATGTGCTCGCTGCCGACAGAGCAAATAAAAATAGAGTGCATAGCAGGATATATTTAGGAGAAGTAGATCCTCACTAAACTTTGGTTTAGGGGCTGCTACTGTTGCTGGAACGGAACGGCATCTCGAGCTTCTTATGTATCCGTGTGTCTGTCCCTGTGTCTGTCCCCGTGCGTCCCTGTGTCTGTCCCCGTGCGTCCCTGTGTCTGTCCCCGTGCGTCCCTGTGTCTGTCCCCGTGCGCCCCCCACAGGAACTCCTGAGACGAACTTCGCTGGAGACACAGAAATTGGATCTTATGGATGAGGTTTCCTACCTGAAGCTGAAGCTGGTGGGCATGGAGGAGCAGCAACAGGGCAATAGAGAGGACAAGCAGCAGAAAGCAGAGGTACGCGGTGAAGAGCGGGCCTGGGACGGGGGTGGGGGTCCGCGTCCTTACAGCCACAGCGGTGACTTACCCCGACAGCTGCCAGAAGCTGAACCGCCACAGATAGGAGACTCGGTACTTAGTGTGGATGGAAAAGGTTTGTTGGTTGGGTGTCATTAGACACTCAAATACTGACAGGACGGTTCTGCTAGACTGGGCTCCATGATGGTGGGAGAGCAGTTTACCACATCAAATGTGGGAACAGGTTTACAGGCCAAATAACTTTAGCGTCCTGTACAAACACAGCGTTGCCTAACAAAAGAGACTCGTGAAATATACTTTGGGGGGGGGGGTGCTGGGTAAATGTTCAGGGGAGTTTGCAGAGCTTGTGTTTATCTATTTAGGGTCAGTGTGGTGTTTCTGTAGGCCGGGGGGTAAGTGGGGGGCAAATGATCACGTCGTACGTAGATCAAACAGACCCCACAGGACTTTTTCAGATAACAGATAATACCCCCCTTCCCCAGTGAGACCCCCCGTAAACACCCGGCTCTCTGTACTGACACCCTGAGTGAACCCCCCCCCATGACTAAGAGCACTTTGTTTCATAATAGGCTTTCGGGCGGCGGGGGGTTTTCAGTGCTTCAAAAGATGCGTGCAAATATTTGGATGCATTTTTTCTGTGTTTTACAGTTCAAATGTTGAATAGTTTAAAGAGGGAGAGGTTTTAGCTGCGCAGCTGGGAATTTCTTTGCGACTTTGGTCCATTTGTCGAGTGAGGACAGGTTAGAAAAACAAGCCAGAAGTGGAACAGTCACTGGGAAACACTATGGCCAGCTGCCAGGGGGGTGGTATCGCTGCCTTACACCTTTCAGGGAGGCAGTTTATAGCTCTGGGCTGATCACCTCGCTCTTCAAAGGGCGACACGAGGAGCCCCGTCCACCTCAATGAGACCATTGTGCTGACTTAGAAATGCGTCCTTAGCAGCTGCTCTGGTGACTCTCCCCATCTCTCTGTTTCTCCCTCTCCCTCTTCACTCTCTCTCTCTATCTCTCTCTCCGTCTCCCCATCTCTCTGTTTCTCCCTCTCCCTCTTCACTCTCTCTCTCTATCTCTCTCTCCGTCTCCCCATCTCTCTGTTTCTCCCTCTCCCTCTTCACTCTCTCTCTCTATCTCTCTCTCCGTCTCCCCATCTCTCTGTTTCTCCCTCTCTCTCTCTTCCCTTTCTCCCTTCTCTCTCCCTCTCTGTCTCTCCCTCTCTCTGTCTCTCCCTCTTCCCCTTCGCTCTTTCTCCCTTCTCTCTCTCTCTCTGTCTTTCCCTGTCTCTCCCTCATTCTCTCTCCATCTTCTCCTTCTCCCTCTCCCCCATCTCTCCCCCGTATCTCGCCCACTCTCCCTCTCCCCCATCTCTCCCCCCTATCTCGCCCACTCTCCCTCTCCCCCATCTCTCCCCCTATCTCGCCCACTCTCCCTCTCCTCCCCGTGTTGTTTTCTGAAGTCCCCTTTGACCTTATCTCTGCCTCACTGAATGTGTGGCTGTCATATGACCCCAGCATGAGCTGCTGTCTTATTTACACAGCCGTCACTTACTGCCGTGGACACCAGAGAGACTCTTTAGGGTCTGATAGCGAAGGTGGACGCAGGCTGACCTCAGCAAGACGTCGTGCAGCGCTGGTGGGCCTGAGAGTGTTTCACATGATGTCTGGGAGTCAGGTTTTGTCCTCCTGCCCCTGCGAGGGGGAGGGGCGGGGGGGGGGGGGATGATGTCTCCACACAGCTAGCAGCTCTATGATTCGCTGAGGCGTTAATGTTCCTGTTTGTCTGTGTGTTGAGTCAACAAGCAGC
Source organism: Paramormyrops kingsleyae (assembly GCF_048594095.1). Taxonomy (NCBI): domain Eukaryota; kingdom Metazoa; phylum Chordata; class Actinopteri; order Osteoglossiformes; family Mormyridae; genus Paramormyrops; species Paramormyrops kingsleyae. The sequence goes on from NC_132807.1 coordinate 16,863,647, forward strand.
TGGCATGACCTGTCCTGGGATGTGGAATGGCAGACGTGCTCTTTGGGCTCAGGGATGCTTTCACTGAGGGTGTCTCCCCAGCCTGGATCCCCCCCGACGTGGATGGGAATCAGTGCCTGTCATTGACAGACGGGCCACAGGAATTGACTCATGAAGCTTCCTTTGGTCACATGGTCCAAGTGTTAACATCTGGAGAGGAAGCTTCTGCTCTCTTGCTAAAACCGACAATCAGTGCCATTTCGAAAACACGAATACGGACAGGAAAGAGGCTGCATGACCGCCAGGCGCCATGGTCTCCTTCCAGAAGGCGCTGGGCTCTGTCAGCCGTTCTGTTTCTTTTTTCTGTCACGCTCGGGATGAGTGTAACCACTCTGCCCCCCCCCCCCCCCCCAGGAGAGTGTGTTGGGCAAACGAACACCCCCATACCTGGCAGACTGTAGCCAGTCCTTAAACATCCTGTCGTACGGAGCAGGAAAGGGCACAGTGCTGCCTAGAGCGCCCCCCCTGCTCACACGCCCGCCCACCCGCCCCCATCAGGTACTCTGTGGCTCCACTCCTGCCCCGTGGCTCTCCTCTCATGCACTCGCCTCTCTGTTTGTGTTTCCCTCTCTCCCCTCCTCCTCCCAGTGTGTAGTCAATCTGATTAGCGAGCTCCAGGAGCAGATGTGTAAGTTTCAGCAGGAGATCAGTACCAGAATCCAGGAGAAGCAGGCCCTGGAGGGCCAGGCTGGCCGTAGCGCCGAGGGGCCCCACGCGTGGCCGGTCCAAGGCCCGTGCAGCGCACCTGCTGAGGACCCCAGTCAAAATAAGGGCGAGAACGTATGCTCCCCGTCCTGCACGGCCGCCGCGGGCGCTAACACTAACCGCTGGCCCCTAGGGGGCCCTGTGGGGGTGCCGTCGTGTGGCTCTGTGGGTCACTAATCCCGCGTGGTCATCACTCTCGGTGCCATGGCTCTGCATAGAGTGTCTGCATGGGTGCTTCTTCTGGGTTTGTGTCATTTTCCTCTTCCTCCTCCAAGCTGGATTTTACTGGTCCGTCACTTATCATCGGACACCAGTTCAAGCATCCAAATTTCGAGCCTGTGCCGTGTGTGTGTGTCAGTCGTTAACAGACACGGCCGTCGGCAGCTGCCACTCCAGGGCACAGGCCCACACCCGTAACCGCGGCGGCGGCCATATTGGTTCGGGCTCTGAAGTGGCCGCACTGCTGGAAAACGGTGTCCATGAGAATTTCACAAACTGTCTTTGCCTTCCTGTTTTCCCATCTTCCTCTAGTAAAAATAAACCTTGTACTGGTAGCCATGTGTAAAAATACTGTTTTATCATGGTAAGTGGTAGGATCATTTTTAATTGCATTTTGGGGAAATGAACGTGATAAAACGGTGTGATGATGTAGTTCCCTACAAAAAGAGCTGAAGTGTCCCCTTTCTCATTTGCATGCATCCTGCAGCAGAGTTAACCATCATCTCGGGGACATTATCAAAGCGGCGATGCTGATTCTCATTCGTGTCTCTGACATGGACAGGGCCTCCTGCAGGAGCTCAGACACCTGAAGAGTAAAGTGGATGAGCTGGAAGGGGAGAAATGCCAGTATGAGAGGAAACTGAAGTCCACCAAGGTAAAGAGGGCACCGGGCGGGCGCTCATCTGTTCAGCCGCCATCGTGACCCTCAAACCCTGCTGCCCTAACCAGCCATATTGCAGTGTCTCTGTCTGTCATATAGACACTTGGCTTGATGATCTGATTGTTGAGGCTTTTGTGTTTTGATTTTGGGCATGTCTTGGGGGGGCGCACCATTTAGATTCTCCTTTTAACTGCGATAAAATGGCGGTTTGCTTTTTACACTTTGTGACCATGAGCTGCTCCGCTGAGTGTGAGGCTTTTGTCCGAGGCTGCAGGACGGAACACAGCGTCGCTTCTAGGCCTGTCATCGCCTGAGCTGACTGGCTGGCTGTAAGCCCCCTGAGGGCATCACAACCTCAGCAGGGCAGCCTGATGGGCTGCTGGCACCCCCTACTGGTCTTGCGGCCTTAATGCAGACGGTCTAGCGTCTCTCTGGTCAGGAGCCCTCCTTCTCCTGACAACCCCCTGCCCTCTCTCCCTCCGAAAAACATTCCCGTTTCCCAACCAAACAGCACCTTCCATATGTACGGTCACTAGGGTTGGCCTGGGGTGACCATCTGTGGTGGTATGAACACCCTGGGCCTCACTTCTAGTTCCACACCCCGTGCTCCTGCCGGCTTGAACTTGTAGTCACTACTCTCATTTTCCACTTTTAAACTGATACGTTAGAGATGTTCTTGCTTTTTAATTAGTTATGGGTTGATATTTATATATATTGAGTTTCCCATTTCATTTTTCCTACTTGCATAGTTACCTATGCAATTTGTATTTTTGTATAGTGTGTTTGTACACAGCCATGGAAAAAATTAAGAGACCACTCTATATTTTTAAACAAATCTGCATTTTTAAATCCCGGTTTGCAGAATACTATACTGAGCAGCAGGTCGCTTCTAGGTACAAAATTTCTAAGACAGCAGTACTCAAGAATAAGGTGAAGCAGGAGACACTGGGAACGACCAGCAACCAGCCAGGCAGAGGGCAGAAGCGAATTTCTAAAGCCAGAGATGTCGGTTAACTTATTTGACAATTTTTCATGAATTGTAGGATGACATGAAGTGACCTTCAAAAAGAATGGGAAACATTAAGTGCAGGTGTGAAGTGCACTGCTAGGACAGTTCATATCAGGCTCCTAGAAAGCAGGATTGAAGTCCCATATAGCAAGGAAGAAGCCCTTCATTAATGAGAAAGAAAACAACCAGGCTGGAGTTTGCAAAATATATATATATATATATATATATATTATTCACAGATGCACACCCATAAATTGAGAAATGAGTGAAACAAAAAATTGTGCTGTGGTCTCTTCATTCTTTACATGGCTGTATGTGTTTATATATGTTTGTAAATGTGTCTGTGTATGTTTGTATGTGTTTATATATGTTTGTAAATGCGTGTGTGTATGTTTGTATGTGTTTATGTATGTTTGTAAATGCGTGTGTGTATGTTTGTATGTGTTTATATATGTTTGTAAATGCGTGTGTGTATGTTTGTATGTGTTTATATATGTTTGTAAATGCGTGTGTGTATGTTTGTATGTGTTTATATATGTTTGTAAATGCGTGTGTGTATGTTTGTATGTGTTTATATATGTTTGTAAATGCGTGTGTGTATGTTTGTATGTGTTTATGTATGTTTGTAAATGCGTGTGTGTATGTTTGTATGTGTTTATGTATGTTTGTAAATGCGTGTGTGTATGTTTGTATGTGTTTATGTATGTTTGTTATACATGTGTCAGTTGATATGTATGCGATCATCTTTTGAGTGCTTCTCTCAGTAACAGAACTCATTCTCTCTCCCTCCCTCTCTCTAACCACCCCCCCCCAGGCTGAAATCTCAAACCTTCAGCAGCTCCTGGCGGCAAAAGATGCCGAAATCGAGGGTCTGCAGATGCAGCTTCTGTCCCGTGTCCCGGCATCTGACGACAATGCAGAGAGAGGTACTGTCACGCTGGGCTCCGGAGCCTGAGACAGTCACATGCAGGTGGGCCGGGGGCGGGGCCAAGCGGCCAAGTGACCACTGCTGCCCCGGGACCAGCTTGGCTGCCTCCCAATATGCATACTTGACCATACTTGTGTTCTTGCGTACCTGTTTTACACTCTTCAGCTGCCAAAGACCACGTCCATTACTAAGAAAAGTAAAAGTCCCCTGCTCCTGATCCCCCCCCAATGCTGTCGTCGCTATGCAGCCCCCCACCTACCCTGCAGAAAAAGCCTGAAAGGCTCATCAGTCACCACCCCCCCCACCCCCCGTCATCAGTTATTTGTCACACCGTGTCCTGCCTGTCACACCCTGTCCATCAGTCCGAGGGGGAATGGGGGGGTGGACATTAACCACAGTAGGGGGATGTCTGTGCTCATGAGTAGTGTAACCCCCCCGCCACATGCTAATGGTACTTTACATTCCAGTCACTGGGTGAGGGTGGGGGCTAGCAACTAGCTAGAAACAGTGAGTCCAATCCAAGGCCTTAAGTTCCAAATTTTGCTTGCTTGTACCGGGTTTGAGAGCTTTAGTGATCCAGCACATCGCTCCACCCCCCCAATCCGCCTCCCTACACACTGCCCATGAACTGTATCTGGGTGTCTCCTCATCCTCCGACGGCCTCCTGAGAGCGGTTATTAAGGGCGAGCAAGACGTCTCCAGCCCGCATGACTGCAGCCAGATGCTCGATCCACATCGGAAAGTTATTTTGAGGAAAAGGAAAATATTTTCACTGGCGATTGCGGTTTTCTGGCAGCTGATGTCTGTCTCGCTGCAGATCAGGAGCTGCAGAGACTGAGAATTGGGATGGAGGCTCTGCTGGCAGCCAATGAGGAGAAGGTCAGTGACCGCCACACTCACGTCACTCACAATACCGTCATGCACAGATATCTGTACTATGGTGCAGAATCTGCCCGGAATCACTATACCAGCTTGACGCATTTAGTGAAGAGCAGAGTCGAACCACAGAGTGATTTATTCCCGTCACAAAATGCCCAACATCTGCAGCCACAAGCCTGGAGCCTGCCCACACGGGCCGTTTTTGTTTTACAACCCATGCATGCGTGCGGGTGAAGATAGAAGTCCATGAGACGACTAAAAGCCGCAAGCCACAGACATGAATCACACCGCAGTATAAACCCGTTGTTACGGAAAGTCCCACGCAAGCTGCATTTTAGAAAAGGGCTCTGTTCCTATTCCGGATACGGGGTCCTGACGTTGCCTTTGGACCTGAGCCCTGCTACCGTCTGGCTGAGAACGCAATCGTTTGTCATGCAGCTGCTTACTATGAAAGGGGACACAGTTTGACAGGTGGGCGGCGGCCACAATGATGCACATTAATCTGAGCTGCGGGTCCGAAAAAAGCGGGTCAGCCTGGAGGCTTATTATTTATTAACTGGGCGATTTGCATTTCCATTCAGAATCAGTGTCTTTACACTTCAGTGCTGGTCCTTTCGTGCACTGAGATCACACGTCTGGCAGGCTGGAGACTCCAATCCCACGTTTGTGCCGTCTGCATGCCCCCCCCCCGGGATTGGAGACCCATCCTGGCACTTGTTATGGTTGTGCCGCGTTGCCTGTTTAACTAAAAAGCCAATTGCTTGGCTTCAGGACCGACGCATCCAGGAGTTGGGCGCCCTTCTAGAACAGTACAGAAAGATCAAGGATGACATGGGCCTCGCTCAAGGTAATTTGTTTTTACTCACTTTGAGAATAAAAGTGTTGCATTATCATATTACATACAGACCCATCTGGCAGCTGGGATTAATGCCTTGTTTTGTTGTTTACCTGCCAATTAGCCAATGAGAAGCTGCCAGGTGGCAGTGAGGAGGATCTCTCCAGAAGCGGGGGGCTGAGGGGTCTCACTCACAGAGCCAGCGTGGAGATCCTCCGCCTGGAGGTGAGAGTCGCACCCCTCCACACTGTGCAGCCGCTCCTGCCCCTTGCACCTCCTCTGACTCCCACTCTCCCCTCCCCCAGGTGTCTTCCAGGGGTTCCTCACCGATCGTGGCCTCCCCATCTTCTCTTAACTCCAGGTAGGGAGGTGACAGAGAGGGCTGAGGGTTATGGTTATGCATGTATCCCTGAGCTGTTTTTAAGGGCTCCACCTTTGTGCTCCAGGAGTACACAGGTGTCTCCAGGGTCTGCAGTGTCCCCTGGGTCTGCAGTGTCACCTGGCAACGCCAGCTGCCCGAACGGACAGTGGTAAGTGAAGACGTCACTGGATTATATGACTTTTAAACATCCACCCTGTTTACATCATTGACTGGTTCAACACCAGCCAAAGGCCAGATAATTTCTCTGATCGGGCTGCTCTGCTCAAAGGGGACACCTAGGGGTCGTTGGTGAAACTGCACTTCCATGAGCCCTCCAACTTGTGTTTAGTAATGACTTTAATGTTCATTGTCATTCACCAGGACAAAAACACGGATGCTGTCCTCCAGTCTAGAGGAGCTGCAGTGTGGACCTGTGCAGGTTTGGCCTCCATGTTCCTCTTTTGTCACAGCATATGGTGATGGGGTCCAACTGTGATAACTAACAGGGGGCAACTAAAAGGGGGCTAAACACTTCACATGGCCTCAGCTCTTCCTGTTTCACTGGCTAATGTTTAGGGAAAAAAGGTCCGCGATTATACCATCCCTGGTTAAAGTGTCGTTTCACAAGTGTCACTGTGAATAAGTGTCATTTTAACAGTGTCACTCTGAATAAATGTAGTTTGAAGTGTGTCACTGTAAAACTGGTTTTGGAATGGATAAAGCAGGCTGACATTAAGCTTCTGGAATGGCTTTCTCAAACCTCAACCCTATTTAAAATTTGTGGACTCTGCTTAAAAGCCGGGTCCGTGCCGGGAAAACAACCAATTTAAGTGAACTCTGCCAAGAAGAGTGGTCAAATATCCAGCCAGAACTATGCCAGAAGCTTGCTGATGGCGACAGAAAGCATCTTATCTGGGTGCAACTTGTTACGGGACATTTAACCAAATATTACAGTATGTATAATTATTGACCCTGTGTGGATTGCAGAAAATCCAAAATATATTCAATCTTATGCACCCAATTCTTGTTTTTAAAAATCATTGAAGATGATGAAAAGAATGGTTCTTATAAATCATTAAAAGCTTAAAAAATGACATTCATGCCCCTGATGAGTGAATGTAAACCTCTGACCACAGCTCTGAGTGCCTTTGCGTGACGTCGCTCACGCTCTCCCTTCTTTTGATTCACATGCACTGACAGCTTGCGGCTGGGGAGCCAGTACACTGCGTATCGCCAGAGGTATTTCCACTGGATGATGTCACTGTGACCTTTAACCCCACACTCAAAGCACTGAGCCGTCTCTCTGATTCCTGCCCTTTTTAACTCTCGGACTGTATGTGTTTGACCTGGATCTGCTGTCTCTGAAGGAGGCCGACTCACCTCCGCCGGCTTTGAAACCTGTAACACTCAGCTTTACTTCCGAAATGCATCCTCCTCTATGCCCCCCCCCCCCTCCCCTGCATGTCCCCCGTACACCAAAGCTCCCACTTGCCGCTTTTAAGTCCCGTGTTTCCTGTTCCCAGATCCGACATCCGGAAAGCGGTAAATTTCAGACACTTCCAGGGAAGCGGTGGCTGGCCGCGCAGAATGGGAGCAGAGAGACGCCGTCGCCCGCAGCGCCCAGGAATGACGGCGACCTCATCCTGAGTATGTGTCACTGGGGGTTGTGTTACCGACACCCGGCTATCAGCCGCCTGTTTACAATACAACACTGGGATCAGGTGACCTGTTGACATAGCGTCTGCCAGTGCAGAGGGCAGCCTGAAGGTGGTGCTGTTTCATCTCTGTGCGTTTTTCCACCACCCCAGGTACTGTACTTTTTGTACTTTGAGAAAGTACCAGAAGTACGGCACTTCAAGGTTTTGGTTTTCCGGCAGCATAAAAACTGGTACTGGTGCCGAATGACATCACAACTCAAGGCGGGGCATTTTGTACTGAATTCAAAAAAAGGCTGTAGTATATTATACGGCTTGCTGATGCTGATTAATACCAACATTGCATGTTATGCACGTACAATTCTTACATCGCTTGTCAGCTATATTAAAATAAAGCTTTTTTCTTACTTTCAATTCTGTATGGACATTATAGCGTGGGGGGTTAAAGTTTTGCTAAAATACTTTTCTCTGTTACTCTCATGGGAAATAACCGGGGCAGTGATGGCTTAATGGTTAGGGACATGCACTTGTAATTGAAAGATTGCTGGTTCAGGGCACCACTGAGGTGCCCTGAGTAAGGTACCGCCCCCAAGCACTGCTCCCCGGGCACTGAATTAGCCGCCCCCTGCTATGTCACATATGGGTTAAATGCAGAGGACACATTTTGTTGTTGTGTGCTGTGGTGTGTCAACAATGACCACAGATCACCTAATTCTAATTCTAACTTAGCAAGCGTTGCAATTTAAATTATTATTCCATTTATAGATTTTTTTTTATGTTTACAAATAAGTTTAAAGCTTTACCTTAGCTGCTTTTACATGAGCGCTGCATGCGTACTCCAAGATAATCATAATCATTTCATCCTTGCCATTTAAATCACTCGAAGAGGAGTTTGTGAGAAATTTTCCTTTTTTATAGAACTCCTGTTTTATAAATACCCCAATATTTATTACGACAAAATCTAATATATCCTATATACGTGCTGTATTAGTATATTCAACAAAATACTTTTTCATTTCTTGTCCTGCCATCCGGATCTTTTTGTTTTATATCTTCTTACGACGAAATTGCATATTTTTTACTTCGTTTTTTTCTGAGTTTGCGGCTGTTTTCAAGGCGGCGTTGGTATTGTGTTTCAGAGGCAGGCTATTTGCATAACAAGTCGACAAACAAAGCGTTTAAACTCCCACCCCAAAGTACCGAAGTACCAAAGTACCCCAGCTGGTTTGGCACTTTCGGTACTGGTACTCGACCGGAAGTCAGTGGAAACGCGAAAGTACCAAAAGTACCATACCAAGAGTACCGTACTGTGTACCGCATAGTGGGAAAGCGGCCAAACATTTACTACAACATTTGCTAATTCTAAACAGTTAAAAGTAGAATAAATACATATGGAGGTGGTGAGTGTGCCAGTTAAGATGAAGTGATTGCCTGCCTTTTCTGTGGATTTTTCTGTGAAGAGACCCTGCAGCGCTCTTCCTGGGCTGACCAGCAGGAGGCGCCCTGCCTTCTTCCCAAAACTCTTTCTTTTGTATTAATGGCTACCGTTCTTGCCCGGCCCCTCTTGCTCACTCTTAACCACTCTACCCTTTGCCTCTGTTCTATGCCCTGCCCTCTCTCTCACTCGATGTTCCAGTGTTCCGGCTTTACGCATCGAGTCCACAAGAGCCCTGGCACCAACCCCCCCCACTGGAAAGTTACATTGTAAAGCCGCCTGGCCTGTGCTCATTCTCTCTTAACCAGCTTTTCCTGGGGGCATCTGTCTGCTCTCTCATGGTTTTGTATCTTCCTGCTGCAAACACAATGCCCTGAGCCCACCATCGAGTGCACCAAACACCTGAAAGCTGAACTACCAGGTGCTCCAACCGACACATTCGATACATCTGCTCCACGTTCAGTAAACACACCGCACACGGGCTTAATTGCTGTGTAGAACATAACCGCCAGCTTAACGCATCTTGCATAATACATAAGGCTGCTCAGGCTGCTTTGTTGTGCTTTGCTGGCCCTGCAGAGCAGATGTTGTGGATGCAGAGCGTGTGACTTTCATCTGCACTTCAACCCCCCTCCCCCCCCCCCTCTCCGCTTTTCTTTAGACCAGTATCCCGTGGGAAACCAGATCTTTTTGGAGCTGGTGGGTTATTCTCGGTTTCTACATGTTTTTCTTGCATAACTAGAGAGATCCAGTCTTTCCTGCTCCGCCGTGTAGCTGTGACTCCACATGCCTCGAGACGTTTGCTTTCCGTGCGGTTCTGAGCGCACGTGGCTTCCTATAGCCCAGGCCAGACCACAGAGTGCGTGGCTGGAATCACACCCTCACTATTGAGAGACGCACACAGCCGAACTCTCTGAAAGCGTCTCCGTTTCTCTACGCTGCAGGGAAGACGGAGGCGAGGGCCTCGCCGGACGTCTCAGCCAGCTCGTCTGGCGTGGATTCGGGCCAGAACTCGCCTGTCTCACCAGAGCATAGGAAGAACCAGAAGGGAATCAAGAAGTTCTGGGGAAAGTGAGTCACTGCATGAGTGTCATGTTTGTTTGACATGCATCTCGTGGTGCACATTTAACCGGCCACCGTCCCCCTCAGGATCCGGAGGACGCAGTCGGGCAGCCTGCAAAGAGACGAGCTGGAGCCCTCGTCGTTTAGGCGGGGGGGCCTGAGGGCCACAGCAGGACCCCGACTTGCCCGCACCCCCGACAGCGGCAGCTCCATCCGGTACATTAGCCGAATCCGCACAGACACAGAGACGACGGTTTCAGTCTGGATTCATACCAGTTCCAAGGGGGGGGGCACTCTGATGACACAGTGACATCTGCTGCTTTCTCTTAGGGACAAGAACACACCTTTTGTCAAGTGGACCAAGGAGCAGGTGTGCGGATGGCTGGAGGACGAGGGCCTGGGGCAGTATGTGAGCCTCACGCGGCTGTGGGTCACCTCGGGACAGACACTGCTAGCAGCCACGCCCCAGGACATTGAGAAGGTACAGTGTGGGGGGGGGCACTTCCTGCTGGGGGTGGCCCGTCCACCTCTGCATGTCAGCGTGACATGTTCTTGCCCCCCAGGAGATGGGAATCAAGCATCCCCTGCACCGCAAGAAGATCCAGCTGGCCGTGCGCTCCTTCAGCTCCAAGGTGCCAGAGAAGTCGGCAGAGCTGGACCACATCTGGGTGACACGTGCGTACCAACCACGACGGCCATGCCCTCCCCCCGGCGAGCGTGTGTGACGATGCCAAACAGCGTCGCGCTTGTGCATTCGCAGGCTGGCTCGACGACATCGGCTTGCCCCAGTACAAGGACCAGTTCAACGAGGCGCGAGTGGACGGCAGGATGCTGCAGTACCTGACGCTGGTAAGGCCCCCGCCCCCGCTGACAGGCCATTTAAACATGCTGCAGTACCTGTGAGGTCCTCACGAGGGCGCTCCCATCCCACTTCGCAGAGCGACCTCCTCTTCCTGAAGGTCACAAGCCTGCTGCATCACCTGAGCATAAAGAGCGCCATCCATGTGCTGCACATCAACAAGTTTAACCCGAACTGTCTGCGGCGCCGCCCAGGGGATGAGGTACGCTATTGCGACCGAGCCTCACAATTAATCGGGGGGAGTGCCCTATTATGGACTGTGCATAATACCATTGCAGAGCAAGATGTCGCCTTCAGAGGTGATCCAGTGGTCCAACCACCGCGTGATGGAGTGGCTGCGCTCGGTGGACCTTGCAGAATACGCAGCCAACCTGCGAGGTAGCGGCGTGCATGGAGGGCTGCTGGTGAGTCAGCGAGGCGCCTACAGAGGGGGGGGGGGTTGGGGGGGGCACAGAAGGGGGGAGAAAGACAGAGAGTGAGACAGGGGAGGAGAGAGAGTGAGAGGAAGAGAGAGGGAGAGTCAGGGGGGAGGGGAGAATTTTATTAATTCCTTAGAGAGAGATTCTCCAGTTACAGAACCATTATTGACACCATGTAACATTATATAACATACATCACAACCCAGCATTTCATAAAAAAATAAAAATAAAACAAAAACAATCAAATAATGCACAAAGAATATCCTAATTATGTGCAAATAATTGCTAGTTTTGTGCAAGTAATGTGCAGATAATGTGCAGGATTGCAGATAATGTGCAGGATACATGAGCAGCTTACAGAGACCAACACTCCCCTTGCTTGACAATGACGTGCCCTGTTGTACAATGCAATGGTAAGGAGGCCCTTATGTGTCGTGGTAGAAAAAAACTATTATTTCGTAGCGATTCATGCTCTCAAGTTACTAATCCGTGCGCTTGAGTTACGAATTTGTGCGCTATAGAGCCGTCACTATGACTCGATTAAACTCGATTATTAAAAAAGCATCGATTGAAAATTTCCTTCTCGATTACTCAGCAATATGGCAGAAGGTAGACGGCTCATGCAGGATGAGGGTCCAAGTAAAGACTGGAAGCGCGACACATTAAAGGTGAAAGAAAATGCAGCCGTCTGTCAGTATTGTAAAGCAGAACTTGAATATCATCACGGCACAACTGCCATGCAAATACATCGTAAAAGAAGACATTCAGGTTTGACGGAGGAGATTAGCCGTAGATTTAGCTACTCCAAGTAGCTACTCCCATTTAGCTACTCCAGGTAGCCTAGCCTGTGTTTCTCAACAATTGACTTAATTTTTCTATTGTGATTCCTGTATATCAAAATAATCGCTGCTAAAACTAAGGCTTTACCGTGTAGCTTAACCACATCATAATACTGTACATAATAACCACGTCACATTAATTATGTTTTGTTAACATATTGCGTGTTTTGAGTAGAGCTGAACGAGACTAGGTAATGATTATATAGCAACATTTAGGAGTTGAAAATATTATAGCCAAATGTAGAACTTTTCTACCTTTAACCACCGATAGTCAATCTGCTAACAGTCTGTCACACATCACCTTGGTGTTGTTGAGATTTGTGCCAACAGACACAAAGCAGTGCTGTTAAATCACTTTGTGAGCTTTTGCTCATTGTCATTATAAAATACAAATGCAGCGGAATACGAAGGGCTTTTCGTGACCAGTTCTTCCTCACGTTTCTCCTCTTACTTGATTATTAATATAGTGACAGACCTAGTGTGCTCGAATTAGTAATTGGTGCTCTGAAGTTATTAATTTGTTTGCTCCTGTTAGTAATTCGTGCTCTCCGATTGGTGATTAATTTGGGGGATCAAATTACTAACTCGAGCGCAGAAGAGCACAAATTAGATTTTTTTCTACCGTGACACCTAATGGATTCCCTACAATGGTGGTTGGCAGGACTGATTTCTGCCCTGTTGCAGCAGAGCTGAATGACCCTGCTGCTGAAGGTGTTGAAGCAGCATATTATACGGGGGATGTCTGTCATTGTCCATAATGGAGAACATTTTCTTGATTATGCTCTTCTCCACCACGGACTCCAAGGTGTTTAAGGTGGAGCGTGAAAAGAGCCTGGTCATTATGATTGGCTTATTTGGTCTGTTTTTGTCTTTTGCCGTGATTCCGCTCCCCCAACACGCCACCACTGAGAGATCTGTACACTGACAGCAGACTGATAGATTTCCTTTCCATCCACACCTCTTGTGCCCCCCCCCCGCAGATCCTGGAGCCACGCTTCAACTCAGACACACTGGCCATGATGCTGAACATCCCACCCCAGAAGACACTGCTGCGGCGCCACCTGGCCACCAACTTCACCACGCTGGTGGGCCCCCAGGCGCAAATGGAGAAGCGGCAGTGCATGGGGGCCTCGGGGTACACGCCCCTCACTACCACCGCTAAAGTGCGGGTGAGGCCCTGGTCGTCGGGGGGCGGGCGGGGGGACAGCCTCGGGGTACACGCCCCTCACTACCACCGCTAAAGTGCGGGTGAGGCCCTGGTCGTCGGGGGGCGGGCGGGGGGACAGCCTCGGGGTACACGCCCCTCACTACCACCGGCAAAATGTGGACGCAGCCCCCGCTGGGCAGGCAGGGGGGCAGACAGTCAGGGTACACGCCCCTCACCAGCACTGCCAAAATTCAGGCGTGGCTCCACCTGGCCGGGCGGGGGCACAGCCTCAGGAAGCTTTACTTAATCCCCGGCTGAAGTTTCAGGCCTGAATCCTGCTGTGTGGGGTTCGTATTCCTGTTTGCTGAGATAAGCAGCACGCACCCACCTGGCCCCTCCCTCGCTGAGGCGGAAAAAAAGGCGTGGGGGTGCTGCTTTATCAGTATTTAGTGTACTCTTCATTCCTGCCACCTCTGCGGTTGGTGGTGGGGGGGGGGGGGGGGGTGGTTTACGGTTAGTGTTGTCGCTCTCTTGCCCCAACCCCAAACGCTCTCTGTCCCTTTCAGCCCAAGAAGCTTGGCTTCTCCACCTTTGGACATCTCAGGAAGAAGAAGCTGGACGACTCAACAGACTACATCTGCCCAGCGGACATGTCGCCGGCGGCGACCAACGGGCCCGTCCTCCCCTATGCTGGCTTGCGGGGGCTCAGCCCCATCTTCGACCGCGATGGTGAGCGGCTGGAGCAGGCCGGACGGAGAAGCTGATATACCTCCTCCCAGCGTCCCATGACGAGATGGACAGTTTCGTGTTTTACTCTCGCTCTCCATTATGTTACCTTGTACTCTGAATACTTTATAACCATGACGTTTCACACATTTACATGCCGTACTATTCCTGTACAAACGTGACGCTCTTTGATTATCCTTACTGTTCAAACAGTTGCTGTGTGGTGCCTTGTGCAATATTTGCACACTTTGGGATATTTAATATTTATGGTCAGTTATATAATGTGAGCCAATCCTACATCTCTGGACAAGCTTTTAAGGAGTATACATTGTTATTTTGCTATAAGATGGCCAGCATATTTTTATAACCACTTGCTCTCATATAATGCAGTAATGCATACTGTTCCAAAGTCATTGTGAATAGTATGTAAACAGGAAGTTACAATGATGAATAAATGTAATCTGAGTTCTGAATCTAAGTGCCGAATGCTGTTTGTTACACACACAGCGTGTCCAACACAAAATGAAGGTTACTCAGCTCAGTTAATTACTCTGAGTGTGTGGCTCAGCATGTTCGGCTGCTGATCCATTGATCGGTGGGTTGCTGGCTCTAATCCCAGGGGCAGCAGAGGAATGACACGGCTGAGCCTCTGAGCAAGATCCTTAACCCCTAATTACCGCAGGAACTGTCTGACCCTGCATTCTCAAAAATGTGTGTTGCTTTAGGAAAAGAGGTGTTAAATTAAATGCAACTTCTGCTACAGTTTGGTTTGTGTTCTACCCAGGGAGTTAATGCTGACCATTAATTAGGGAAGGTTGATAAGGTCAATGAACAGCAACCCCCCCCCCCAGACTAGCATTTTTGGTTGATCCCAGCAAATTAGCTCACCAGGAAGCCAGCACTGCACACACCAGTTTGTCCAGTTTGTCACATGACACACACCCCTTTGTTTTAAAAGTGTATGTGTTGTTTTTAAGACAGTCAAACAGTTTTATTTTTTTAAACAAAACAGCGGGTATCAGGTTCTAGGGAGGGTCCATCTGGCAGTGTCAGTTACCTCCTGGCAAGGTCCCCTGCAGGCTTCACCCCATGTAGATCCCATCTCCGCCGGGCAGGAGGAGGCAGGTGAATCCTAGCAGAAGGGGGCTTACGGGCAGCAGCAAGAGAGCCCGTTTATGCTTAGAAGGTTTCTCTGCTTCTCTTGCTGGTATAGTCTTCCCCTTTATGAATCCTCATCCAGTGTAAATGCATGTTAATTTTCAGTGTTAATGGCTTGTTAATTTAATCTTCTTTTGGGCTAAAGTAACCTCAGCCTCTGCCAATGGGACAAATGGAGACCAAACCAGGAGGACAGCGCACTATGTTAAAGAACATCTTAATTACGCCAAACAAGCAACGCGGGAACGTCATCCAGGCCTTCAGCGACAGCGTCCTCCGCGCCTCTGCTAGGGTTCGAGAGTACCTGGAGTTCTGTGACCCCAGAGGTAGATTCCACCTGAGCCCTGGTGCCCTGGAGGAGATCTTCCTGATGAGCTGCATCAGCCGCAGTGCACAGCTGCAGATGTCAGACTCCTTCAGCTGCACCGCCATGAGCAGAGAGCAGAAGGTCCTGCTGGGAGCTGACTGGGTGTGGACCTTCCCTGAGAGACATGGAGAAGCACTTGAGGCCCAGATAGTCGTTCGGGTTCTGTACAGTCTGGATGACACCATACCCCCCCCAGAAGCCCCTGAGGAGTCCCTACGCATCGCCGAGATGGCATCGGGCCAGTGGAGCCGGCCGGAGAGGATGGTGCGGTTCTGCTCCTCCATCGGCCGGGACTGCTACGCCCTGTTCCTCTTCTTCGGCTCCAGGAACGACCCGGGCAGCATCTCCGGGCTGCTCAGCAACAACCTCCATGCGGCTCTTGGCAAGGGAGCCACAATCGACCGGGCCTTTCTGGAACACTTCTTCAAAGGGTCCATGTCCTTCTCCACTCCAGGCGAAATGCTGGAGAGGATCAATCAGAAGCAGCGGAACGACCCCTTGACCATGCTCATCAGGTTCACATAACCGGTACACGAAAATGGACTGAAATTTAACAACTGCGACTGCACAGCTGTTTAAACAGCCACGCTGCACAGTAACTGCTGTTAGTCTTCAGGCACCTTTTGTCCCTTAGAGACAGATGACATCAGTCAGAGAACTTCTAACTATCAGCTTCAGATATATGATGTGTGGAGTCAAACACTGAGCTGAAATATCGTTCTCATTGGTCAAAGTGCAAATGAAAAGTAATACAATATAAATACTGAGACATATAAGCATAATATAGACAACAATTTAAGACATGGCATTAAGACAGATTGAAAGGTATGGTTAACAGCCTGTTGATGAAGTGCAAAACTGTTACAGAAATTTGGCATTGAAGCAAAATGTACAATGAATAAACAGATTCATATACAGAGCTGTGAGTCCAGAGCTATCAGTCCTTTTAACAGACCCAGACTTAGGCTGGGAGGAGCCAGACCATTCAGCAATCGAACAGTCTCAGGAGAAAATGTCTCATTGTCCCAGCTTTCAGTTTGCAAAGGCCTCCTAGCAGATGGCAGTGGAGAAAAAAGGCTATGAGTGGAGTTCAGTGGCTGATGCCATTGGCCCCTCTGGATGCCGCAGCCATTATAAACGTCCAGCTGGGAAGGCAGAATGCTCCCGGCAACTTCTCTGCTGTTTTAAGAAGCTGCTGAAGAAGCTGGTGCTCCAAGGCGTTGTGGCACCCGAACCAGGCTGTGGTGCAGTTTCTAAGAACACTCTGAATGGTGCCTCTGTAGGTGCAGAGGGTGAGAGATGGCATTCCTGCCCTTTTCAGGCGCCACAGGTAGCGAGGTTCACTGATGGCCTGTCTTGGTCAGAGAGGATACATGCTGGCTCCTCAGTGAGACCCACACCCTCCTGACACTGTTAAAGGGTATGGAGCTAAAGGACGAATCCCATTGTCCTGATTCATCATACTGCTTTTTCAGTTTGTCATCACTGACAGATCAACCACTAAAAACAGCCTGATTTGCTGAATCATTACAAATGTGAATTTGATTAAATATCGTTCGTGCTGAGTAAGAGCCAGAAAGGAATTCTGTGGCCGCAGTCTAGGAAGGGAGCCAAACAGAGGTGTAAGAACAGAAAAATTGTGTTGGCTAACATTGTGAGCCGGTGATGAGGATCGTGTTAACGTGGCCAATATGACGGGACACCTGGAGGACCTTCTCAGCAACAATGACAAATAAAACACAGGCTATTTATTTAAAATATTAATTTACAGAGCTGTAAAACATCATAGGCGGATGGTTGGAGCTGAGTATGTTTCCAACGCAGCACAGCAAACGCTGCATTTGGAGAAGAGTATGCCTCGCATTGTGACTGAGGCTCACGTGTGATTGTTGATAAACTGCCCTTTTCAGTCAAGGACATCAGTACCTCACAGCCCTACCGGAACCTTTAAAGCTGATTTATACTTCTGCGTAGAACCTATGGCATCAGTATAGTGTAGGTGCAGTGTAGAGCATACCCTACACTGTAGTCTGACGTGCACCTCCAGACAAACATCCAATTGCCCATCCACTTAGGGCTGATTTATACCTTTGTGTCGAGCATACACCATGATATATGCAAGTGGTGTACACCGTGGTGAGCATTTATACTTGTGCACTGGTGTGACTATCTTGCTCAGCAATTACAGTATTAGGTGATACATAGTTTTGGATGTTTTATTGTCTTTCCACCCTATGATACATTCAATTGTTGACTCAAGCATTTGGTAAAAAAAAGTTCTGCTAATAAATTTGTTAAGTTGCTTTTTATGCATTTTCCCAAAGTTAGTGTCTATAGTATTCTTTTACTTTTTAAAGTCTTGTATAGTATAGGATAACAGGGACCACACATTTTATGCACACACAAAATGCCAGTGCAGCACTGCCCTCTTGTGGTCATAAATAAAAATTAGTTACTATACTAAAGATCCTGTACCTGTATCACTGCAATTACGGATTCCTTCATAAATTTCAAAAACCACGAAACTTAGCTCATTGATATTTTATATATCAGAAGTTACATAGCTGACCTATTTGTTCAGATAACTTCAGAAAATCTATCTTGTAATGCTTTGAATAACTTAGAAATGTTGTCTTTGTATTTTTAACCTCATATTTTTGCATGTGAATTCGGACCATCGGATTTCCGATGTATATTTCCAATGCATAAATATTCAATGTTAGAATTTCAGTGGAATATAAAATTCAAATTGTGATGACTCAGATTTACTTCCATAATCTTGAGTTATACAGACTCGCTACATTGCAAACATCTACAAGAATATCTAAAATTGTATTCCCACACAAATAAGCAGTCGAAACTGGTGATTCAGCTAAGCCAAAATAAGAAAAAAGCTAAATAAGAAATGAATGTCAGATTCTGCATTTACCAGTTAAAAGTCATATTATGATCATATTCAATAAATCCATGAATCATACCACAGTTGTGAGACCACAGAAAGCCCCGCAAGATGTGTGTCACCACCCTGGGACATCATAATCTATGGATAGCCTCTAACCGACCGGGGAGGGGCGGGATGTGCTGATTAGTGGTCCTTTTTGACGGTGTTTTCACACCAGCACTTTTTAAGTCCGATTAAAACGGACCCTGATGCGATTTCCCCCTTGATGCTATTCGTTTGGGCAGGTGTGAGCACAGTAATCGCACTTGGGTGCGGACCAAAAGAACCATACCGAGACCCTTGAGAGGAGGTGGTCTCGGCCCGGTCCCAAACGTACTCGGGAGCAGACTGATTCTGGTGCGAACGTGATCCGACCTCAATCCGACCCAACTTCCAGGTGTCCTCTGCGAATTTCAGCTAAACGGCTCCAGTAGCAAACCAGGGGGCAGTCCCACCAAGCAGGATTAAGGGAAAGTCTGACTTATTTCGACAAGTCTTCCAATTTAAGTTGGAGTTCCGATTCATCAACGTGTCCGACGTGTGGGAACAGATTCCCAAAAGATCGTTCCGTCGGGCGAAATTCCGCTCACTATTCATGTATTTAGGTATTTTATGGGACCTACTGAAATAAAGGTAGCTGATTATGAGAAAGACCTTGGTGTGTATGTTGATGCTTCCATGTGTCATTCTCGCCAGTGCGGGGAAGCAATAAAAAAGGCCAATAGGATGTTGGGGTATATCTCCAGGTGTGTGGAGTTTAAGTCAAGGGAGGTAATGCTAAGATTATACAATTCCTTGGTGAGACCTCACCTAGAATATTGTGTGCAGGTTTGGTCACCATATCTTAAAAAGGACATTGCAGCCTTAGAAAAGGTGCAGCGTAGGGCCACAAGAATGATTCCTGGTCTTTTAGAGCAGTGTTTCCCAACCCAGTCCTCGGGGAACCCCGGTCATTCCACGTTTTTGCTCCCTCCCAGCTCCCAGCCAATCAGGAACACGGAATACCTGGTACAGGTGCGCTGGGAGCTGAGAGGAAGCAAAAACATAGACTGTCCGGGGTTCCCCGAGGCCTGGGTTGGGAAACACTGTTTTAGAGGAATGTCATACGAGGAAAGGTTAGTTGAGCTAAATCTGTTCAGCCTCAAGCAAAGGAGACTGAGGGGGGGACATGATCCAGGTCTATAAGATTCTAACAGGTTTGGATGCTGTTCAACCGATTAGTTACTTCAGCATTAGTTCAAATACAAGAACTCGTGGTCATACTGTAGGTGGAAATTAGCGGGAGAACATTTCAAGCTGGATTTAAGGAAGCACTTCTTTACACAGCGTGTAGTCAGAGTATGGAATAGTCTTCCTGATAACATAGTGCAAGCTGAATCTTTGGGTTCCTTTAAATCAGAGCTAGATAAGATTTTAACAACTCTGAGCTATTAGTTAAGTTCTCCACCAAGCAAGCTCGATAGGCCGAATGGCCTCCTCTCGTTTGTATAGTTCTTATGTTCTACATGTAATATAATAAAGTCTATAAAAATCACGTCTCAGCAGTCCAACTAATTCCAAAATAATTTAGATAAGAGGGCACCCATGTTACAAAGGTCAAACATGAAATGCAATAACTGAAATTGAAAAGAAAATCCGTTAAAATAATATGTACAGGAAGATATTTTTATATTTTGTTTAGTCCCTGCAGTCTACTTTAAAAGTTTATTAGTAAAAACGAAAGATACGATATGGTTATTTGTGCAGAACATTTCACAGGTATGCGACTGAAAGTATCTGACGGAGATCAAATAATACTGAATAACATACAGTAGGAATGACAGGAGAACCGAACTATAGGTGTGAAATGGCTTTGGTCTCTATGGAAAACGATGGATTGGCGAACCAGGTATAATTATGACCATTATGATAAAAACATGTCCTAAACCATCTAATGTACTGTTTGGCAAACTGATGGTAAGACCTAAGTGCGAACCAACATTGTAACCAATGTGTACAGGTACTTACCTTCTCAGGCAGAAGAAGGAGCTAAAATAAAACCTTTGTGTGGGCGCCTGTGTGTTTAACTGATTTGGAAATATAGGCTAGAAGGAATGAAATAGAAGCTAAATCATAAATTTTTCTGTTATCTTGCTTTGTGCGGATAGAGCGTATACTTTCCCGACAAAGGCGTTAATCAACAGTTAGTCTCTGTCAAGATATCGATACCGGGTTACTCGATTACCGATAATATCGTCATATGGCTCAGCTGCACATAATGGTAACCATCACAGATTCTACAGATGTTCTGCCTTGGGGGCTGCCGTTTGGATTGCTTAGGAAAGCCATGAGAAGGTGAATGCGTGTAACACCAATAAAACATCATTAGCTGGCCACACAAACCTATTTCGCCTAACAAGGGAGCAAATCCATCTCTCCCGTCCGCTGCGTGGGAGGTCTGTTGGCATGACAACGCTCCGTTGACAGATAAGCATTTGAATTAATACACTGTGTGACAAAATTAGCGTGAATCGTTTTTCCTTCGGAGGCAAAATATAAATGTCATTTTTATCACTGTTCTTTATTTTACTCTCAGTCTGAATTCGACAGCCATGACTAAGATGACGCTTATGTGGATGAGCGCAGGGTGAAGGGAGTATTCACATCTGAAGAGTATTTAATCTTTCCATTCATTCTGAATTCTGTGATGGCTGTTGAAAGTAGGGGTTAGTCAGTGATACTACGTCATTGTTAGTGATCGAGCTGAAAATACATTGTGCGAGCTGTAGCCTAGTGTTGGCCGGGGCACTGATATTGAAAATGTGCCGCATTTTCGAAAACTGTGGGTATTACATTTCTTTTGGAAGTGTACCAATTACACTATTACAGACATCACTAACGCTATATGTCGCTAACGCTAACCATCGAATCAGAACCATGGACTCAGAATGTCCGAACCACTGCCAAAACTCGTTATACTCTATTTCAGAATTGCAGACTTAATGCAAAATGGCATATTACGAACTAGCAAATTTTATCCGCTGTAAGTTCTCTGCATAAGAAGACGTCTGCTACTATAGTGTCAACTATTAAATATGATCTCTCTAGCTTCAGGTCAAGTGATTTATGCAAGGGATTTTTATAATATAGCAGGGTCTATACCTAGCTATATCCTGAATGAATGTAATAGAACGTATTATATCCTTGTAACTGAATGAATCAGACCGATCATAATGCAACGCTTTGCAACATTGTAGTAGGGTATGTGCTGGAGCGGAGTGAGGCTTACGTTATTAAAATTAAGAGAGCAACAATTTAAATGTATTTGAGATAAATGTCTCCTAAAATCAGTGACATAAGTTCATAATTTACTGTGAACGATACTTATGTTTCTTCTGCATTATTATCTCTGCAATATTAGCATTGTGATACTTAAAGTGGTATTGGTATCAAGATTATAATGTTCCTGACACTACTGTAGCTAATGTTTATTTAAATAATATCATACATCTAGCACTCTAGCGTCTATACAAGAATAAGCATCATTATGAAACTCCACTGGCAAAGTGAATAGGGGGTTGGGGGTATATAATTCCATGAACATCCACCAGAGGTCACTGTGTGTGTTGACAAGACCTGCCAGTACACAGGCAGGCACATGACTGGAAAGGCTATGCCCCCCCCCCCCCAATCAAACTATACCTCAGGATTCAGAGCATCATCCACACAGGGTGCGTGTCTGGTAGAACCTGCACCATAGGTGTTGAGATGTCAACACTGCAACATCAGTGTTTGCTTTCATGGGCTTCATGTTGGCGCTGCACCCGCATAGTCACCAGCAGCAACCTGACCTTCAGCTTCTGTTGTAAATATTGTATTGAGAATTAGGGAAAGGAATGAGCCATCTCTGACAGTGCAAGGAGAGTTCTGGAAGCTCAGAGACAATGACAGCAAAATATGTGTTTCAGATCCAGTGCGGTTGCTATCCAAGATGAGTGAGAGTTACATAGCAACCAGAATGGACTGATACCAGATAAGTGAGCCATTCAATGTAATCCTGATGCTGAAAAAACCTCCAACAAAACAGAGGATTAAATCCATGACTGGAAAACAAGCCTAATATGTTGCCCTGTGATAAGGTTACAGTTTAGCCAGTAGCCCAGTACTCTGAAGCCCAGAGTAAATGCAGGGAAACAGAGGCAAGGCCCAACTTGACAAGACAGTGAAGCATTTCTCGTGTCTCTGAAAACATTGTGGTTAAGAAGACACTGCAAACTGCAAATTTCCTACAATCATTCAGCATGCGCCCCCTATTGGTCTGTGTTGGAATAGCTTTCAGCTCTAATCAGGGATGCAGCTTTGTTTCAAACTTCCTGACTAGTGCATCACTGTCAAGCCTTGAGTTGAGCCAAAGAAAACATTCCTTTAGAGGGAATTTGCATTAGTCACTGCGCTTCGGTTCCAGTGTCACATAAATGATGAAAGATGTAACGTTAAAACCAGAGGACAGGCTGACATTGTGGTATTCCTTTTCTTCATCACGTGTTTTTCTGCCCTCGTCTGCCATGTGCTAAATACCACGGGGTCTTTCTAAACGCCTGACGTGAGCTGTCCCCCCCACGGCCTGGGCCTCATGGCTCCTGAAATGCATCCTTTGGTTTCAGTGGACTTTCACTGAACTTCCATTGTCTAAACTAGCAGTTCTCGTGCTGCTTCCCATAAAGTGCAGATGATCTCCCATCGACACAGGGCATTTTTTTTTTCTAACTCATCAGAATGCAGATACGCTGGTTCCATGTTTGTGCTTCTGATGAGATGATGCCGGGGAAGATTAAGCAGGAGACCAACAACCCTCTGACATTGCAGTGGTGACATAGCAGTGACATGATATCACCTTAGCAGTGAAGAAGTTAGTGTAACACCCTCCTAAGCAAGCAAAGAAATGCATCCTGACTACATGTCCTTGGGGGCAGGGGTGACCCAGTAAGCACTGTAGCCAGTGCCATAGAGCTGACCAAAAGGTAGCCTCTGGGCAATAACCTCTGGCTTGGAGGGTTGCCATGGCAGCAGAGCCCTCTGCAAGCCAGGCACAAAAGGCCATTATCAGCTGTGAGCCAGAGGATCCGGCAGCCCAGCAGGAGAGCAAACAAGAACTCATGTGCCTTCAGGTGTCCCGCCTGCCCACCACTGATTTGGGTCATATGGGGAGGGTGTGGAGCAGCTTGGTTGAAATTAGTGCATCATGAGACACTGATATAACAACCCTCTCTGTCCCTCTTTTCGCTGTGCAAGTCCATGAACAGACAGCGTAACCATAACAGCTCAACCCTTGGGGACACAACACTCCATGGAGCGGATCAGCCACGCAGCGCTGAAGGGGTGAAACGCCACCACCTTTAAGGGAGGTGAGGTTTCTTTAAGGGGTGGAACCGGGTTCCACTAAAAAAAAAGAGAAAAAACATTCATATCGCTTAAAACACATTTTCAATGCCGATTGTGCAGAATGGCACCACCTTTATGTCGATAAAAGGAACTTCAGCGAAGCAAAACATTTCCTGCGTTGACTAATAGACTTTAACGTACTTCTCATCAGTTTCTATTTAATAATTGTTTTTTATAGTAATGGACTATGACGCACTTTTAAATTCACCCAGTGAAGCAGTGCTTCATCTGATGTTTCCAATTAAGCCCACTGTTGTGCATTCTTGACCCAAATATAATTAACGCTTGTTTAACCATTCAGAACCGAGTTCAGCCACCAGGTAATATAAACTCACATTCGCCAGTATTCCTTGTTGGCATTTGAACAAGGCATACTCCAAATGAAAGAAAAATACTTTGATTTGTAAATACTGTTCTTGTTGATTGTAGCTAAACCCTTGTATATAGTGTAAATAAGATTTTCCATCCATCCCTCAATTTTCCAAACCGCTTATCCTTCTGGGTCGCTGGGGGTCCGGAGCCTATCCCGGAAACTACGGGCACGAGGCGGGGAACATAAGTAAGATTTTATTTGTAGAAAAAAATGTGATGTAAACAAACATATTTTTTGTTCACTGTGATGGCTTGGCACACTGTCATAGATTGATCCGTATTGAAAAATTGAATACTGCATCCTTCAATTCATATTACTTTTATATAGTGCCTTTTACAACAGAGCTGCCCCAAAGCGCTTTACGTGGATGTGTTGTGATACATTACATCAAAGTGCTGTCAACAAAGTGAATTGTAGTAGTTGACAGATTGCTTTTCCACTATGACAATGTTCTAGCTTTTTTGGCGTGTTTGTGTTACACGTGTAATGTGGAACAAAACGGTAATATAAAGCTGGGTAGCTTATACTCATATTTTAATCAAGTAAATAAATTTTACTTGTACAGACGCTCCTCTACTTCCGGACGAGTTACGTTCCGAACGGCCGTTACGCTGCTGTGCGGCGGGAGTAGCGGCCAGAAGTCGTGCTAGGCGGATTTGGTGCGCAGAAAAAAAATTGATGTTGCGGACAGGAAACGGGAGCCCAACGAACACAATTTGGACTTGCAGTTCTCTTCGTTCGTATGTCTGAATGTTCGTAAGTTGAAAGTTCATAAGTAGAAGAGCGTCTGTATTTGTATAATGACTATTCTAGAAAAGGGTGCGCCTGTTGAAATCTGACAAAAGCAATTTAGAATTATTTTCTAAGGTTCATAGTTACACAACTGAAGACTCAGTAAACATGCTAAATGGGCAAGTTTAACCAATAACACTAAACTGATAAACCACTAATCCGTGGAATATTTAGTAGTGAGGAAATTTTATGAATGGACTTATTGCACAGGTGGTATCCTATCATGGTACTGTACCACGGTTGAATTAACTGAGCTCCTGAGCAACCCATTCTTTCGCAGATGTTTGTAGAAGCAGTCTGCCTGCCTAGGTACTTGATTTTATACACCTGTGGCTATGGAAGTGATTGGAACACCTGCATTCAATGATTTGGAGGAGTGTCCCAATACTTTCGGCAATATAGTGTGTGTGTCAAATTAAAGGGGAGACTTATGGAAACTCTTTAGAAGCAAATTTCACCATTTTTCAAAACTGCAATCCAAACCGAATCTCCAGAAGTACTAGGTGCAGTGTGCTATGGTCATAAAGGCTGAAACATGACTTCCACTCAATAAGGCACCTAAGGTAAAACATTAAGAATGAGCACGGACACATCTCACGACTGATTTTATATGGGTTATATGGAGAGATGAGATGAGTGTCTCTTCACGGAGCAGATGGATGGGCTAGTGCCATGGTTCTCAACCTTTTCAACATTAAGGCCCACCTATTTATCACTCCATGTTGTCAAGGCCGACTAGGCCACATTAGATGGTACAGTGGAATCCACTTATAGCGATCACGTCTATCTAGGTGAAATTGATCACTATAAATGGATGATCAGTATAACCTATTTTTTCCCTTTTTCTTTATATCTCAGGTAGATTTCCATCTACTTCACATTTGTATATTTATTACATGAATAAGATCATAGAAAAGATAAAGATAATAGAACGGACAGCATTTACAAAAAAAGTAAAAAAGTAATTGATGATATGAGTCGGTAGCTTGGGCTGCTTTGCACACTCGCTGCAGCTTGTGAGACACGAGAGGCTGTTATCGCAGTGAAGTGTAATGATGCTGTTGCCAGTGGGAGAAAAACTGTAGGGCATTTTAAGCATTCGCTACTTGCATATCCTCACTTGGAAGATATTCAAACTGAACTGCAAATGCCTCAAGAACGCTTAAAACAAGACGTACAAAGGAGGAGGAACGGAATGTTATGTATGTCTCTATAGCATAATTTTTCGACATACATTTTTTCCATTTGTATTTACTAGTTTTAACAATACCAATACTATATAAAGTATAAAAATATATTACATTTATTATATCAAAATATTAAATATTAAAGTAATAAGAGCTCTTGTATCGGAATCGAACTGAAAGAAATGTGGATGGGCCCATCCGTAATGCATATCCTAAATCGCAGCCTTTGTGATTTGCTAATCGCATTGTTTCAAATTGTGATTTCCATCTGAATCATTCAGCCCTACTATATTTACTGCCCGAATTACGCAGGGCGCTGGCGCCCCATTACGGGCCAGTTGCCTCCCCTGATTTCAGATTCGCGGCCCATCAGTGGGCCACAGCCCAGTGTTTGAGAAACCCCAGGCTAGTGGACAGACACCTTCTTCAGGTGCCAACAAGGTGGTGGAGGAGTAGGGCTGCAGGCTGGAATTATTAGTGATGAACTTGTCAAAACTTTACGACTTGCAAATGGTGCAAAAATCCACTAGGAGATCTACTGCCAACCTTCTTGAAACACTGGTACAAAAAAAGATTCAGCATTTTTCAGAAAGGTTATGATATTCATACAGGATGATGCTGCTTCCAGTGCCTCAAAGTATTCCATAGATTAGCCAAGAAAGGCTTAAAAGATTGAATTATGACCAGGCCCCCGTCATCGCCCGACTTAACCCCCAAGGAGAACTGCTGGACCTTACATTTATTAAGGCAGCAAGCAGTACCCTTCTCAGAGCAGTGCCTGGAAGGGGGCCTAGCTGCCTCAGCTAATATAGGATGGGATTAAATTCAAGAACTGGTTGAATTGGTTCAATGGACCACAGCTTATTGAGAAGAAAGGTGGCTGTACACCTTGTAAAGTGGTCTGTACAGAAAGGCCAATATTTCATTATTCCTTAAATTCATTATTATTATTATTTCTGTTCTTGGTAAAGAGAAAAAAAATCCACTTTAAAAAGTTTCTGATTTGCTAATAATTATGCACCCTGATATTCAAGTGTTTATTTTTGTTTGTGATAGACTAATGTAACATTTTCTCTCTAAATAAATTTACTTGGACCAAAAGAAAACTTCTGAATTCACTTAAGTCTACCCAACTCTTGATAAATTATTTTCAGGAATAATACTTGTCTAATAATTCTGCATACAGTGTATTTTACCAATGCAAAGATGTTGTGGTCTGTGGTCTGTGGCGCCGTGACGCGCAGTGACATTTCTGGGGAGGTATAGGACTATGGTATATGTACAATTTCAATTCAACATACAAGTATAAATCAGCCTTTAACTGAACTGTAGCGTTAACACGATGCTGCTCAACTGTTGCTATTGGTCAATCATATCTTGTGTTTATGTGTGTTCTGCCAACAGCGTGCCAGATAATGTCCGTTGTAAGCGTGTCTGCAACAGTCTAACAACTATGTTTATTTTTATTGTTTAAAATGTTACTGGACTTGCAGTTAGCGGAACTAAATTTAGCAGAAGCTAGTTTGTCCGGCAGCAGTTTTCAAAATTAGCCGAAATGCTAATTCGGCTTTCAAGGGGGAGAGGCGGTGGTGGCGAGACCTTTAAAGGGGGAGCAGAGGCGAAGCTATCAAGAGGAGCTACATTTAGCAGAAGTCAATTGGTCCGCTAACGATTTTCAAAGTTAGCAGAAACGCTAATCCGAAAAACGGCGGCGACAGGGCCGTCGGGGGGGGAGCGATGGCGGCGACAGGGCCGTCGGGGGGGGGAGCAGCCATGACAGGGCCGTCGGGGGGGGAGCAGCCATGACAGGGCCGTCGGGGGGGGAGCAGCCATGACAGGGCCGTCGGTGGGGGAGCAGCTGTGGCAGGGCCTATATCAGGGAAACTCTGCCAAGGCCTTTAAACTGCAACCACCACTGTAACCAATTTGTAATCTTATCTCCTGCCCATCAGAGTTCGTTACAACACTTCCTTTTCTCATGAGACTGACCCTCAAATGTTAGCAATGGGAAATGTTGTCACCAGAGAACCAACAGAAACCTTAAAAAGCTGATCAACTCACAACGCTTGTTGCTCAATTCACAGCAAAACCACCACCAAGGGCATGAAGCACATTCAAAGAACCAAGCACAAATTAACCTTGAAAAATTACACTTCTAAAACGAACACACACACCCATAAAGCTAATCATCCACATAAAACCACATTAATCCCTAAGAGGAAGTTTAGCTCTGAGCTCAAACTTGAGGAATGGAAACTCCCCAGGAAAGAGTCACACCTCAAGTTCATCACAGATAATATACGAAGTTAGGTTCTCCTAGGAGTGTGCTTTGACAGACCATAAGTGTTTTTCCATTAGATTTGCCAGGTTTCACACCAAGTTGCTCACTTTCATAGTAAAGAAGTACAATGTGAAAGGATACAGACAAAGCAGTGGATATGGGGTACTGACCACACCACTGTACTGCTTCAGTCCAGAGCAGCACTGTACTGCAACAGTTCCAAGAGGCACTGTACTGCAGGACTGTACCACCTCAGTTCAGAACGGCACTGTACCACACCACTGCACTGCTGCAGTCCAGAGAAGCACTGTACTACAGGATTGTACCACCTCAGTCCAGACTGGCACTGTACCGCACCACTGTACTGCCTCAGTGCAGAGGTACTGACCACACCACTGTACTGCCTCAGTCCAGAGCAGCACTGTACTGCATCAGTCCAGAGCAGCACTGTACTGCATCAGTTCCAAGAGGCACTGTACTGCAGGGCTGTACCACCTCAGTCCAGACTGGCACTGTACTGCAGGACTGTACCGCCTCAGTCCAGACTGGCACTGTACTGCATCACTGTACTGCCTCAGCCCAGATCGGCACTGTACCGCACTACTGTACCAAAGTACTGTTTCACACAGCTGGCAGGAGTCTGGCTTGTTCTTAACCTTCACCTGTTAGGGTACTTTGACTTCAATCAGGCAAATTTAGCATCGGAGCAGGCCGCGCAGCACTTGGGAAGCACTCACATTTCAAATGAAATATTTACAGCACCAGTTTCAGTAACAAAGTAAGAGGAGATTTCCTGCATTGTGAGCACTGTACATTAGGTGAACACTTAATACTCCTGGCCTTGTACTGAGCCCTGGGAGATGAGGCCCTGCAGCACCGCCTCCCACTGGCCACCACTTAGCGACTCACATCTCTCCATCACCAGGGAGTATCAGTACAGCACCTTTGAACCTGCTTAGCAAACATTACAATTTGCAGTGAGAGAGAATCTGTCACTTAAATGTATAAAAGATGGGCCACTTCACAGCAGAGGGTTTCACAGTGATGCCAAACGCAAGCTGAAGTGGATGGTGAAGCACAAGGCAGCATGTTAAGGGAATAAGATCAAACTCGTCAAGGGGAAAAGTGCAGCAGTCTCAAAGGCACCGGTCAGTCAGTTTCTGCTCTTCATTCATTCATGAGGATTGAAAGTGAGCGAGGCAGGTAATGTGAGGAATGAAGGCGACCCAAACGAAGACAGCCCCTGCGCTTATGGGGGTTTCTCCAAGCCACAAGGCAAACAGCAGTAAAGCACATCATGCTCACGAAACGTATTCAAAGCAGCTTCGTCGTCGTTATCAAACAAAACCACTCGGTAATTATATCTGAGCGAGAGCTCTCGGGGCTGGTTGCCTGGCAACAGCAGGCCCCAGCGTGGCAGAGTAAGCGTGGATCTGAAACCGAAGTTAGCCTCAGCCAGCAACCAGCAGAGGTGAGGCTGCTCAGAAAACGGCATGTATGTGAAATACAGCCTTGCTGGGTGTCGAAGGCCTGAATCGCTGTGCCAAGAATGAGAAGTGAAGGTTAACTGCAGAGAGCTTTCCCCAGACACCAAACACCATTAAGACGTGACCGCTTACCAGTCTCGGACGGGAAACAAGACCATGTCACAAGGAAAGTTCAGTCTACAGTGGTTGTATATAATTCATTTTTATTGATTTACAAAGGCACCAATTTATTCCAATGAAAGAGACAGAGGCAGTTACCCAAACTGAACATGATAGAGCCTTATTCTGTGCAACAGGGATGTTACATGGATGTGGAACAGGAGACACCCTGAAATGTACAATGCCATTCTGAAAGAAATGTACCTGAACATTAAGGCAAAACAAAAGAAAGCAATGATTGTCCCAGAATTAGACCTTTGTGATAACGAAAAACCATCTCAAAAGCAATACTAGTTAATTCCCCCAAAATGATCACAGCTTGTTAGTGTCATTAGAGCAAGTATGGGCAGGGCAATGTCAACGCACCCGTCGGCAGGAATATTTTCTAAATGCAGCGAGGCCTCAAGTCTCGTCAAAAATAAGTGCTAGCTGGGATGCAGGAGAACCAGGCAATCAGGCTGGGGCCTCAGAGGTGCTCCAGCCCAGTGACAATTTGTTTGTTTTCTAACATTTTACACGGGTATGACCTGCTCCGTTGTGAAGCCATCCGACAGCATGCTTCCTCAGTGCAACATGCCCGGGGCACCAAGGTATCTGGATATACAGTAGCTGAAGCTGGTTCATTATTTCAAGTTCTCATTTTTCGAAATAAATTAGATTTAAGCATAAAAGTTAACCCTCGGCATGTTAAATTGTAGCTAAATAGATGTACACAAAATAGAAAAGACTGAAGTACTTTCACATTCTGTTGGACGTTAAAAATCCAGGCACGTATCAGGTTGTTCATTGTCGCATCCAAAATAGCTCTGAGTGTAGGGGAGGAGATTCCGATCGTAATGAGTCCCCATGGGGGCCAAGTTCATGACCCCCGAAACTGAACACTGGCTAGAATGGGGAATACAAGCATTCACTCCACCACTGACAGTGTTAACATAGGGATAGTTGGGAAAGTTAAAGGGATGCAAAGCTGGAGAAACCAAGCGATCATATTCGCCTAGCATGTTAGCTCGCCAAGGCCAAACTCTGGCTTCAGGTATCATTCAACCTCCGATTACCTCATCCCGGGCATGGAGATCGAGGGGAGAAAACCGAGACTAACTATCAGGGTTTAGTCTAAACCTAGGGGGCACAAAAAGGCTTTGGTTTAAAGACTAGCTCCTCAAAAGTAACTGGGCAAGATGTCGAAACCAACAGTACAAGTGCAAACCATAACGCGAGGATCTGGGGATTCAGGCGCAGGTTGGAAGAGGCGGCTTTCCAACTACGCGAGGCTGAAGGTCATTATTGCCATCAGCAACCCCCAGATCTCAAAGCTGGGGGAGAAATACCTCCCTCAGGTAAGCAGGGGTATATTGATGTGTGGAGGAGGCCACCAGCCTCCACCAGTAAAGGGTTTGGGGTGTCTAATACATACAGCAATACGATGAAGGCAGCTGAATCAAATGCATGAAGCCAAGTGCCAGCAGGTCCTTGAGCCTTGCCAGGTGTGTGTTTTTAAACCTGGGATACCCGCCCTCCCCAGAGGCTAAAGCGCAGGCACTTCCTCGCCAACTGGTCAACCAGCTGCTGGGAAGATGTTGGGATGTTGACTTTCGTGCTGTAATTCCGATGGCCAAGCATCATAGAGCGTTGGGTCAAATGCATAGGTATCCAACGGGGTGGGGAGGAGGGGGGGAGTGGGGGGGGGGGGGGGTAGAGACACCCAGCCTCAGTGCCTCAGTGTGCTGGATGCTCTGAAATATGACAAGAACTTGAAGCAGAGGCTGACCACAAAATACCAGATGTTGCGTGCCATCTGGGACCTGGCGATGAAGACCCGCCACACGAGCACCAACAGGACGGTGTTGAACGTATAGCGAATGTTCCTTAGCCTGGAAGAGGAGGAGATTAAACTGATGGGGGACAGCATTTTCAACACCGCTGAGACACACCCAGCACTCAGCAAGGAGTCAGAAGTCTCAGCATGCGCCTGAACGTCAAGCCCTTACTTATTGAGGTGCTTCCTGGCCGCTGGCAGTCCCGACAGTTCCTCGTTCAGGACATACTTCTTGGTCCCCATGCAGTAACTCTCCATGTATTCAGCCCAGTGCAGCTGTCTGACATCGAAGTTAAACATCTGGAAGAAGATATTATGGATTGATTAAACTGAGCAAGCATACAGCTCAAGTTTGATTGGATTAACCTCAAAAGCAGATCGAACTGCCAGCCACAACCCAGTGCATTAAAGTCATCCTGCACACTGATTTTCCAGCACAAGTGTCATTTCTGGGCTCATAAAAGGGCATTCAAGCACATCATTACCCACACGCTTCACCCCAAATATGCCAGACATCCACAGAGCAGGATTTCAGGGACAATGTCCCCATTCACACACGCCCCTCCTTCCAGTTATACTACGTTCCACATGCATCATTCGTGACCACACGCTCCAGGGCAAACCGCCCACGTCAGCTGTAGTGAATTTCCATGGCACCAGTGCTGCACCCCTCATACATAGCACCATAACCAGGCTGGCCGCCTGTCCATCACAGGACATATCCATGTTGACGAACAGCAGATCAAACCACAGCCGACAACTCGGCAGGGACCCTGCAGCCCTGATGGGACGATGAGCCGTACCTTCCGGTCCTGTGGGCTCATCTGATTCAGGAGCATGGTCATGTTGTCCGTGTTCCACGTCCACGAGTGGCTGGTGAAATATTCCAGCACCATCATGGCCTTGTGGAGTCGTGTGATGGTCTTCATCATCCTGTCACCATGGGAACACATCAGGCATACAACAGTGGTGTGGGGAAGGCTCACTAACCTTACAGCCCTCCCCAGCACAGATAGGACCAACATACTGGATATGAAGTCAGTGCAGAGACCAGAATAAGACATCTGTACCAAAAAGCCCCAGACTAGCGTCTCCCAACCTGGTCCTTGGGGACCTACGGTCGGTCCGTGTTTTTGCTACATCCCAGCGCCTGGAGCAAAAACGTGGACTGACTGCAAATCCCTTAGGACCAGATTGGGAAACACTGTCCTAGACAGGGTGAGGACAAGATGCTCACGGAGCTTCACCATGCCAGGGGAAACCCAAAACAGAAGCTCATCTGGCATGTCTTGGTACAGTCCGATGGTCATTCCACTGAAAAATCCAGTATTCAGGAAATTATAGCGGGAAATGGTTTGGGAACGAAACCGATATGGGAAAGCTATGGATTTACAGGAGGCAGCCAAGGAAGCGAGGGGTTGCGGAGAGGGAGGTGGGGTCATCTCCAAAGCTACTGGGCTCATGTGGCATGAAGATGGACTGAGAAGGAAAGGACCGGGGGGAGGAGGAAGAATCCGAGCATATATGCACCGTGTTGCTGTAAGAAGCCAGCATTTACAAACAAAAGGCTGATGGAAGCACCCAGCCGGTCTGCAGAATGTCCTGCTCAGCATAACGGCTGATATCAATCACTGTGCATATGCGTGACTCAGGTTCCCCACCAGACAAACAGAGAATGAAGTAACACGTGACTGAGCGATTACAAGGTGAATTATCCAAATCAGAAACAAGGATGAAAACTGCAATCTATTGGACAAATCAATCATTTTCCCTAACATGTGTCCAGCTGCTTTATACTGTATGAGTGTAGACCATTAGCTGCAAATCCACATCCTCACAAAATGCCTGATTTCAGAAACTGGAAAGGACCAGTGTATTGCTTGATACCAAACACCCCACATCAGGTAAAATTTTGCATCTTGAACCTGAATCTTATCAGTTGCATTCATCCATTATGAGTCAGAGCCAGTGAGAACTCGCAGACAGTCAGACAGACAGTCAAATTTAGCCCCACCCCCCCCAGAGGAGGAGGAACTGGGAGTTTCTAAAGGCAAAGGGGTGGGCACTTGGCATCAATGCAACCCAAGGATGATAGTCTGACCCAGGCTGGTGGCAGATGATTACGGTGCAGCACAGGGGTCCCACGTCACCCCCAGACTTAATGGCACGACTCACCAAGGAGAAATGGCAGGGCAACTGGCCGACCAATCAGAGGCCCAAACATGGCGGGAAGCCAAAGATAAAACTAGAGCCTCGACGCCAATGCCAAGTGGGGGAGGGGCACACATTTAGACACTACCAGTGGCTTCACGTCCTGCGCCCAAAAGGCCCACATGTGACATGCGTGACAGAGCCAAAGTGCCCCCTGGAAGCGACAGCGCCCCCCAGTGGCCGCCGCTCCGAGTCCGATGCCATGAAGTCGAGCAAACAGCTGAGCTTGCTTCCTCCCCGCCAGCGACACCCAGTGGTGGAGGGATAGAGTAGCAGCCAGACCTTACCGGGGCTGGCGGCCCGTCAGCCTGAGGTAGCCATCATAGAGCAGCGCGGGCAGCGTGTGACTCACTGTGGTCCAGTACTGATTGGTAAAGGGGTTGGACCGCAGGTTTACATTGGGCCGCCTGAACGGCTGTTCTAAGGGGTTGGTCTTGAAGGTCATGTTTATACAGTACTCTGCAGAGAGAACATCACAGCAGCCTTTAACACAGGCAGACACGCACACACACACGCTGGGGACGAGGGCGCAGAACCAGGCCGCGGCCTGCCGTTATGCGCCCTTACCCAGAAGGCAGCTTCACACAAACCCCTAGCTAGGCGAGAGCGCGCGCACGGGCAGGGTGGGGCGGGCCGGTGCCGAGAGCGGCGTTTACCTGGGCGCTCTTCCCGTCATCCGGAGGTAGAGATCATATAGGAAGGCCGGGACCTTGTGACTCACAGCTATCCAGTACTGATTGATAAGGTGATTGGATGTGAGATTAACATGAGGCCTCCTGAAAGCCTGCTCCAGGGGCTTCCTCTTGAAAGTGGATATTACATGGTACTCTAAGGGAGAGAAGTGTGGCAGGGTGAAGCCGGCGGGGCCCTCGGGGGTCACCGCCGCACTGAAACCGGCCGGCTTTAACAGAGGCTGCAGTGAGCGACGACAGTCAGGTTTCTGAAGCTGATACTATACAGTGGAGCAGGAATAATGAGCTGCAACTGCAGATCCACCTGGAAAGCTGGAGAAGCATCGCGGGCAGCTGCATTCTACGCGGGTTTCACTTTACAGCCGTTCTATGCTGAGCGATTCCATGCATTCATCACAGAGCAATTAAATGAACTGACATGACTGCATGCACTCAATAGCACTGATTAAATGCTGAAGTGCCAGAGAGCAACCCCCCCCACATTCGCAGAAGTATGAAATCATATTTAAGCCATTTCTCATTCTGGCACACCCGGATTAGACAACCTACTGCATTTAATACAAGTAATGGAATCCTAATCGAAATTGCTTGCTAAAAATGACACGCGCTATACAGATGGCCAAATATCCAAGAGGAAACCCTCCATTTAAATCCTGAGAAGTAGCTTGGACCATTTCCCCACCCCCACTAGCAAAAGGGCCAAACTCATGGGTCACTGGTGATCAAGAAACTGAGGCTCATCCCCAGGCTCAAAAATCTGCATTTCAGCCAAAACATCTGCAGTAGATGTACACATTTGGGAAGAGCCACACCTGCAGCTGTTATTATTCTGGTCTACAATCCAGCAAGACAGGATCTGTAACATATTAACCTGGGGGTAAGCCAACAGTCACACTACACTCTACAGATAAAAAAGCTGTCGGGTTCTACTCGGAGAACATGGACTCGTGGGTGTAGAAGCCCTGTGAGTGATTTAATCTTATCACTAGGTTAAAGCTGCTAGCACCAGCACTGCGTTTGGCCAGTGGGAGCAGGGAGGGTCCACAACCATCACAAAGCACCTGGAGATACTCGTTGGAGTCACACTGAGGCCAATTCAGTCAACCAGTCATTTAAAAGGGTAAAAACACAGCAAGGAGCAGGATGTTCCTACCGACTTCACCCCAGTGGAAGGGGTTGATGCCTCCGGTTGTGCAGTTATACACCAGCAGACTCTTCGGCCTGCAGTAGAGATATGGACCTCAAAGTCAGACGGGTCATTTAGTGTCACCAGCGCCCCAAAGACCTTGGATCGCAGCCCCGGCCTACCTGCTGAATCGCTGAGAGCCCGAGAACCAAGCGGCTGCCAGTGTGGCATTGATGACCACGTCAACCGGGACAAGGTCGGCTACGGCATCATTGGAGGCTCTCATGGTACGCAGGATCCCCTTTCCAGCCTGGGGGGGAGAGGGGACAGAGTATTGACCCATCTGGGTTCAAGAAAATGGGACTGGAGTAAAAAGGCATGCTTACAGCAATGAAAATCCCACTGGGGCCATTGAAGTTATCGATCCAGCCCTATTAGGGAAGAAGGAGAGATTGTTTGGTGGAACATCAAAACAGGTCTGGCAGGATAACACAACACAGGCCTAACAGGTTAACACAAAGCAGGTCTAACAGCTTTTACAGACAATAAATCATCCATGCGTGAGGTTTATCAAACAGCAATCAGAAACAGCCTCAAACCCAAGAGTGTTAGACGAACTCAGATTGGCAGCCAAAGGAAAAGGTGGGACCCGCTGCAGTGCCGAGACTCACGGGGAACGGCTCCTGCCAGCTGGCCCCCACGATCGAGGGCCGGATAATGGCCACGTTGAGGCTCCCGGACTCCTGCTGGACGAGGTACTCTGCCAGCGCCTTGGTGTATGTGTAGGTGTTGGGTCTGTCACCTATGAGCTTTGGTGTGATCAGGCTCACCAGCTTGTCATCCATCCACCTATATGATAAACCGAAGAAGGAGTTTAAACTTAACGTTATGGCCAGGCTGTACGTTCATAGCAACTAGAACTAGTCAACCAACCAGAGCCTGTTTGCAGAAGGTGGCCTCTCCTTGAGCTCATTAAAAGTTCATAAAAAAGGCACTACAAAGTGAAAGCCCTTTCGGGAACAACCACAGTGACACTGCAGTCATGTTAAGAAGCCTGAAGGTCACCCAGTGCTCAAGAACAAACTTCAGACGCCTCAAGCTAATACCGATGCAAGACAACCATTGAAATTTTTACCCGATTAAGTGTTCTTATATGGACCCTGAGTAGTGATCGCAGAATGCAGTCATACCTGCCACTCGGAACCTCACTGGCGATACATTACCCAACATGCCTGAGGTTATCAGCAAAAACCTTGCAGGCATGACATCAGAGAAGTTACACACTGCTAGGTAACAGAGCCCAGCATGTTCACGCAGATTAGAATGTGTACCAAACCAGGACCGGAGCTGCACACCATGTATAAAGTACACATTCACCTGGCTCTTCTGATTTGTTGCATTTAAACAGTGAAATTCACACGCCATTCAGCACTCTGCTCATACAGAGCACTTCAAAAAAAGCGATTGTACAGAAGAGCCGAGCGCTTGCTACTTACTCCAGAGAGTCTATGAGCTTCTTGTAGTCGACAGGTGGCGGATACACCATCTCCTCAATGACTGTGCGGTCACAGTTGGCATAAGCTGTGGACACGTGGATGAACACCTCCAGATGTTTCATCCTGCGAGCCAGAGCCACGACCTTCTGCGTGGCCAGCACATTCAGCAGCATGGCTTCCCTGTGACAGAAATCTTACGTCAGGGTTGGGTTTGCGAGTACCGGCAGTCTGCAGGTCACGAATGAGAGCTGGAAAAATAATACAGTACATCATAATAAATTATACAGTAATATAAGCAACATACAGTGATAATAAGTAACATACATACAGCACTGCACCTTAAGCCAAACTGCTGAAGCGGCACAAATGTTTTCACAAACACTGCATGTGATGCATGTGTATTACAAACCATTGTAATTAACCCGAATATTTAATATAAATTAACTTTATGGCAGTGCGTTCATAAGTAAGTCAGACATTCATAACCCAGGTACCGCCTGGGTGACTAGGGATGGGAATCGAGAACTGGTTCTGATTTGGAATTGATGAGGGAATCAATTAGTAACTTTAACATGTTCAATAGTTAAGAATATGGCCTGGTTTTGTGGTAATGTGCCTGTGTGCTTGTTACTACGGTGTTAAGAAATATTTTTATTTTAATTTATTGTTCATTTATTTATTGTTCATGTCACACTACAGCTAATAAAACAGCTGCTTTTGGTGCTGAAAACTGCATAGGACTACTGTTTTTTTAAAATAACTATGTAGCTAACCAGGGCTAATTACCTGTCCACAAAATTATAATCAGTGATAAATTAATATTTGATTATTTTACAGTGATTAGGAATTAATAAGGGAATCAATAAAGAACCGGATCGATAAGAAGAATCGATGATGGCACCGACATCAATAATTTCTTAACGATTCTAGGGCTGCAACAACTAATCGATTTAATCGATTAAAATCGATTATTAAAATAGTTGCCAACTAATTTAATAATCGATTAGTTGGGTCTACGTTATTATACACATAAGTACAGTGGCAACCTCCTAATTTGGGAGCAGTAAGCTAACCAAAGCCGCGGTGGCAGTAAAGTACCATTAAGCTGGATGCCGACCGCCATAAAAGAAAAAAGTAAATGCACATAAACGCCATTTACGCACCTTTTAAATTTACAAAACAGCTTTTACTCACCTTTTTTAAGATCACTAATGTTAATGATATAGTTACCCACCGTTTTTACTGCTGTGCATATAGTTTACCCAGCTTAAATTTCTTGTTACCACTACACCACTGCTTCATTTCTTCACGATAGAAATTTATAGTAATATCAAATGTTGTAGTACTCAAGACCAGTTTTTGAAGGTCTCGATCTTGTCTTTGAAGCAGCCGTATTTGTACTCGTTCTTGTCAAGGACTCGGGATTTTATTTCGAGACCATAACTCTGAGAATATTCTTATTAATGAGCCGTTTACTGTCGGATTGGATAACTAATAACTGCAACCAATGGCGTTACTGCCGGCCGCGTTACCCGCCCCGTCCCTTCACACACGCACATGTGTTTAAATGAACGCAGGGGAAGTCGTGGTTGTCAACACAATCAGCTATTATGGGGCTAGAAATGCGGCTACATACAGTATACCACAACGTGTTTACCCTACCATTCTATTAGGTGGGCGCCCCAAGTTAATTTTATTTAATTTCATTTTCTATATAGCTCCAGATCGCAACAGAAGTCATTTAAGGCTACCTTTCCGATAGAACAGGTTTATATCTTGTCCTTTTATTAAACAAACTAAATAGCCTTATATTATTTATCTTATTTACAGTTCATCACTGTAGTATGCTGAAACAACCGGACACGTTTTAAAACAAAATTTGCCGCCTGCCGTTCACGGGCACCAATCGTCTTATTTGCGTTGCTCAGTAATTTTTAGCGTAAGATGCGGAAAAGGCTTTTTCTTCGCAATAAATGTTTACTTTATTTGTCCATAATAAATGCAGACATACTCGCTGGCGTGCTCTCTCCCCCTGTCATATATGTGTATCAACATTAAATAACATTAGACAATTCTTTAATAATATTCTTAGTAGCAGCAGCGGTAGTCTGTGCTTTTACATTAAAAAACTGGAGTACTGAATACATTATCTAAAGCACCATGCTGGTTGCACTTTATAAAACAAGATTTTGTGTATTTCATTACGTTGATTCAGCTGCTACAAATTATTAATTTTTTTTGTATACTCTTAATGTAGCATACATTTGTTTTTTATGCGAGTTGCTGGAAACAACTTTTGTACAAAGACAGACTGGGTTATTAAAAATTGCTGGAAATCAAATTGTTTTTTTGCCCCCCCCCCCCAATCCGATTAATCGATTAGTCGAAAAAGTAATCGACAGATTAATTGATTATCAAAATAATCGTTAGTTGCAGCCCTAAACGATTCCCATCCCTGTGTGTGACAAAAACAAGGACGGCACAGAGCACTGGTTACAACCAGAGGGGAGAGCGGCAGGAAAACGGGACCCCAGAGACGGGCCTTCATCACTCTAAAGCAGCCTCCCGAGCGTTAATCCGAGAGGCAATGAGGAAATACAGGCCTTCATCACTCTAAAGCAGCCTCCCGAGTGTTAATCCGAGAGGCAATGAGGAAATACAGGCCTTCATCACTCTAAAGCAGCCTCCCGAGTGTTAGTCCGAGAGGCAATGAGGAAATACAGGCCTTCATCACTCTAAAGCAGCCTCCCGAGTGTTAATCCGAGCGGCAGTGAGGAAATACAGGCCTTCATCACTCTAAAGCAGCCTCCCGAGTGTTAATCCGAGCGGCAGTGAGGAAATACAGGCCTTCATCACTCTAAAGCAGCCTCCAGAGTGTTAATCCGAGCGGCAGTGAGGAAATACAGGCCTTCATCACTCTAAAGCAGCCTCCCGAGAGTCTTAATCCGAGCGGCAGTGAGGAAAGATGGGCCTTCATCACTCTAAAGCAGCCTCCCGAGTGTTAATCCGAGCGGCAATGAGGAAATACAGGCCTTCATCACTCTAAAGCAGCCTCCCGAGTGTTAATCCGTGCAGCAGTGAGGAAAGACGGGCCTTTAACGCTCTAAAGCAGCCTCCCGAGTGTTAATCGAGCGGTAGTGAGGAGTGACCGTGCTTTCGGGCGCCTTGCTCACTTGAGCGGCTCGTTGAATCTCACGGTCGCGGCACAGTGGAATACGATGTTGACGCTGCCCTCCAGCATCTCCTGGTCGTCTTTGCTCAAACCCAGTTCTGGCTGTGTCAGGTCACTGCTTACGGCCACGATTTTCTTGGAAAAACAAGGCTGCTCCTCTTTCAGCCTGTCAAAAAGCTAAATGGGGGGGGGGGGGGGGGGGGGGGTGGGTTGGATAAAAACACAGGCTGAACACCAAGAAAAGACATAACAGCTCTTAGGTGCAGCACTAGCCAGCGAGGACCAGGGACTCTGCAGGGGCTTGATAAGACACAGGACCGGGGGTGGGGGGCCACCAGCGGAGAGCCATACCTTGCAGTTCACCATGTCGGCGATGCGTGCCCCGGGTGCCTGGCCCGCCTTCGCCCGCACCAGCACATAGGCAGCCTTAACGTCAGGGCAGGAGCGCAGCAGCTTCTCCAGCAAGACTTTGCCCATAAAGCCGGTGCCCCCTGTGATGAGCACAGTCTTGCCAGCGTAGTACTCCGGAATGGTGGCCATGACGACGACAGTAGCCCTTTGCAGATGGTCCCCTGTAAGACGGACCGCACATGGTTATTACAGGAGTCTAAGAGCACGGGCCAACAGAAAAGGCCTCCTATAAGACGGCTTGAACGCAAATGGTTATCAAAGGAGGCCTACAAGCACGGGCCGACAGAAAAGGCCTCCTGGGAGACGGAGTCGCCGCTGCAGCATGAACACGTCGTTTCTTACAGAGCCTCAAAATGAGTACAGCCAAAAGAGACTCAACACTGCAATGAGTCACTGACAGCCACTTGTCACCAGCAAAGCAGCTCTATCTTATCGAGTGAATCATTAACAAACTCAAACCAATCTGTGCCAATTACAGATAACCCCAACCAAGAGGGACAGCGATAACATCCCCATCGTCACCTCATACCTTTCAGTTTACACACTTGGACAATCTGACATCACAGGCCACACTCAAATCCATCACACGGCGAAGCGGGCCAGGCTAAAAGGCCGTGTGATTCTGGATGGTGCCTGATAGCTAGGACTCCCGCGTCCTCCCCATTCGATGCAGAGGCTTGCAGGTAACATAGAACCATCACAGCAGCCTCCCTGCTCAATGCAGCAGTTGTGTAGCACAAAATACTGCTGCCAAGGCGACAGCCGTAGGAACCTCAAAAATGGCAGCGATCCCAGCTATGGGGCACCAATGCCCAGTCCATGTCAGGGCTCAAAATCCAACAGCACAACTAGACATTTACTTTATTATGGAGACATTCAACACGGTAACCCAGGCTTGCCTACACAAGCACGTCTGTTCACAAACCGCTGGACCGCATGCATAATCAGTCTGACCAGCACTTATAAATCATATTTATGTAGAATAGGGGCTCGTTCCTTTTATACTGTGGATGCAGCTACTTTCCAAGAGACAATCAGTGCTCGACTCTGAAAGCGGAAGCTCGGTGGCAACATTGAGACCTCAACTGCAGAGGCCACAGGCTCAAACGAGGGCGCCATGCATCTGCGCCATAGCGAGGCTTAAACGAGAGGAACTACCGCTGGACAGGAAGTAGCACAGCTCCCCGCCAAACCTGAACAAAACTGCCCAAAGAATTCACATTAGTTTACTTATAATCCGACAGACAGGGACTTCATTGTGCGCCACTTTAGCAATCTGATGTGTCAAATTAACACACACAATTTACAAGGTTTCTATGTGGGCGCTCATGTTAGTTTTTTGGATAAACTAACGGGTACCCCATAGCCAGAAATACGATAGGGTGAACCACAATTTAAGCTTTAAGTACTTCCAATAAATTGTTAAAATTGGTTAATTTCATCTACTCGAAGACCACATCGGAATCTACGACAACAAAAGGCCAAATCTGACTCGAAGTAGGGGTTTTTCAAAAACTGCTTTTCGCTCGCGAAACGGATCCTCTGAGCCACTACAGAATAGTTTCGCATGCATCCAGGCCCTATTTCGCTTAAGTGCATTTACACCGTTCGACCCCGAATACTTCCAAAAAGCGAGGAGAAAGTGAGCACGCTGCATTATCCTAAGTTTCATGACCAGGGGGTTGCATACCAAGATATCGGTTAAGGAAAAGCCCGGAGTTTGCAGTACTGCGGGTGCCAAGTGATCTCACATTTACTGGAGCCTGCGGAGATGCCTTTTCTGGGCAGAGCTACGCCGCGCGCGCTCCGATCCCCGCAGTTAGCGAGACATTAACCCGGCTGCACGCGCGGTATCGCCGTATCTAAACGCCAGCTGCGGCTGGTTATTCGGCTACTAAAGCAGAGGCTCAGAAAACAGAGCCAGGGAAACGTAAGGGAACAAAACAAAAGGAACGTAACTTTAAAAAATGTACCCATGCAATTCGTACAAAACTATATACAGGGGCAATTTGGGGAGTTAGCAGCTGCTTTAACTACCCAGCGCGGCACATATGTTACCTTGTTAAATAAGCATTAGTCCGGTTGATCCAGTCAGCCGAGGTTCATAAACCTGGTTAATGTGCACCTGACTACTTACTAACACGACTAACCCATAACCGTACCGCAGAAAGAGAGGGAGGCTGACGCACCTCCCCGGTGACACGGAAGCGGGGGGCCCCTCGCCCCCTCGCGCCGCCGCTCCGTGCTCGCGACGCCGCGCGCATTTACCTGCATTTCTCGGAAACCCCACCGAGACCGTTAGCTTCCCGTCCCTTAAAATCAGCAAGTTTCGTCTATCTTCAGAGCGGCTTCGTGAAAACAACGCGAGTCAAAAAGTCATCTTTACCTGTGACACCCTAGTGCCTCCGACCAGCGGCGTTACCCCCCCTTTGCAGCAGACCCCCGACGCTCGGCAGCTCGTAACTCCGCAGGCCACACCGACACACACACCGCAAGCCGCTACGTGTGCAGGGACCGCCGGCAGAGCTCGCAGAATAATGGGTTCTGCCTCCGCTGATTGACCACTGGGAGAAGGCAATCGGTAATGCCTAACAGGAAGTGATGCAAATACACGCCTCGAGCAGCACTAGTGGCTCTCCATGTTTCGTGTTTTATGTATTAAGCTTTTGCCAGGTCTTCTTTTCACATGGCTTATGATGAGTTTTATCGTTGCTTTGATCATTTTTGCGTTCAACATGTTTGTACAATTTATAGTTGCTGTCTTGATTTTGCAACGTGTAGCTACATGTATTTATTATGTCAAATATATTGATGTAATAGGGGATCTATAGTTACTCATCTTATTCGCGCATTATGTTAATAAAAAGCTGCGGTTTTCATCTCTCGGAAATTGCAGGAAATGAGCCGATATCGATATAACGTATAAGTTCCTTACTGAGGGCAAAACACTTTTTAAAAATGCGTAAATTAAAATATTTAATAGACATCTTGTAGTTTTGTTTTTAAGATTTTGTAGTAAAAGAAGGATGTATTAAAAACTGTGAGAAATGCTAAAAGGAAATTGTTATATTATAGCGTTTAATTCTTCTTGGATGTGTTGTTTTGTAGAAGGACTTTATGTAGTGTTTTACCCTTGTTTAATTCTTTTACTCTGCCTTTAATAGGTTTGCTTTGTATGACATATTTGGGGTAATTATAACGTAAATCACACAGCAAGTATTTAGACTAAACTTTTCTTTCGTACATTGAATTGAGAATTTAACCACGTGTCTTGCATGATGAAATTGAGTTTCCTAAATGCATTTCTTACATAACTCGATCATTTTCTAACGCAAATGTATTTAGTGATATCCCTACATCTGGAATACTCAACATTTATAGGTGACTGGATGAAATGGTTTGCGGTCCTCGGACAGCAGGAAGATTCTATCATCTTTCGTTCCAAATAATCTTTTAAGCTATTAGTAATTACAAGTGATTCTGTTGTTCCATAGTAAATGCTGATGAAATATTCGTTACTACAAAAATCTTTTTCCATATTTTGAATGTGCAAAATTTAAATGTATACGGGTGGTGTGCAAAATTGTTCATTCGTGCATTCATGCATATAAAACTCTGTAAAATGTATTTGCATTTGTAAAACTGATATCTCACATACAGCAATATTCCATTCCGCGTTCTCAGATATCTTGATTGTATAATTACCAGGAAGCCAGTCCAGTTAAATGGACGATGATTGAAGCGTTGTCTGCTGTGAGATTACTGAATGGTTGAATGTTTGACAAACCAGCTTGATGGGATAACTTAGTCAGTCATTTGATTTAATGATGAAGTATGGCTGAAATAGTGTTAACGTGTATGCATCATTAAAGGTAACAAAATGAAAACAAATGGAAACCAAACATCGATAAAACAATTATAGAATCGTTATTGAATTGGAATAGTTATTTAAAA
Organism: Paramormyrops kingsleyae; assembly: GCF_048594095.1. Lineage (NCBI taxonomy): Eukaryota > Metazoa > Chordata > Actinopteri > Osteoglossiformes > Mormyridae > Paramormyrops > Paramormyrops kingsleyae. The sequence continues at coordinate 16,908,469 of NC_132807.1, forward strand.
ACGTACGTGATCACTTAATTATATTTTCATAAATTTCTATAAATCAAACTATTGTATTTTGCCATCGCAAATACACAAGCTAGTATTCATGGCAGAAAATCCGTCCTTGTCTGAGTTGGGTTTTCAAGCAGCGCCCTCTAGTGTAAATATATTTCACATTTATCACGATTCGCAATAAAATGGTAATTAAAAATGTTTGAAATACCCTGACATCGTATTGGATAAGTAGCAATGCAATATGGGTGGCAATCTAAAACAATACCTCATATTTTAGACACGTTTTAATTCCCGTGAACAATCCGGCGAAAAATAGCCAGTAAGCTATTTTTGCTTATGTGATCATATGGGCAGCACGGTGGATTGCTGTTTAGTAACGTAACACCACAGCCGTATGTGTGTGTTTATGTTTTGGCTTTTTGGTTGGTTTGCACCTTCTCTCTCCTCTCAGCCGCCCAAAGTAGTATTTTTCAATATTATAGGCGACATAGGCAGCGGTCTGGGGCGCCAACTCCCGATTGACTTGCTAGCCAATTTCACTTTGCCTCGGACTGAAGGCGTGATCGCTTAGGGCGTCACATCGGCTAGGACCCGTATTGGATGGATAAATGTGGGGTTAGAGTTAAAATGAACTTTTTTTGACAGCCCGCTGAGTGCGTAAACCAGCAGCGGTACAGACAAGGGAGTCAATTCACCCAACGCTCACACACGGAGCTAGACGCCAGCAACACACGCATTCTAAGGCAAACATTGCATGGGGTGCCCCACTTACTAATTACACTGAATGCACAGGTACACAGCCGTGAAATTACAGAATTGATACATTTATGTGACTTTGCAGTGTGGCACAAAGCATGCTGGTCATCCGCTAAATAATTTACCCCATAAGCAGCCCCCTGGCACCACACTGCCCTCACCTGAGGAGTCAGTTCTTCCAGTAGCCCCCAAGTCCCCCAAATGCAGCAGAGGCTGGTCTCTGGCATACCCTCCTCTTCTGGCATGTCCTATTCTGCCACCGCTGCAGTGGGGTGAGGTCAGGCCAGGGGGTGATACAGCGCTAGGCGATCCCTGTGTAGGACCACAGTCTTTTGCTCAGGCAGCTGCATGCAATAAACAACATTAGAGAGCTGCTGCAGGACCTGCCCCAGTCCGCTGCAGTGGCTGTTCTGCTTGGGTCTTTATTTGCAGATGGGGCAGGACACCGAAACTGCCAAAGTCTTGCCCGCAGCTTTAGGCATCGTAGGTGCACTTCTGTCATTGCACCTTGGAGCTGTCGGGTCAGCTCACGCACCACCCTCAGATATGCTCCACAGATACCCGATAGTCAGAAATGAATTTGAGGTTGGGGGTTTCGCCTAAAGGGAGGGAGCTCCCTTCAGTCCCTTCATACTCCTGCAGCACCTCCAGCCAGCTGTACCTCAAAAGGAGTCACTTTCAGCCGTTAGGGGAGCAGTTATTCTAGCGCTCCCTCCTCAATGTGCTTTAGGTGGTCCCTGTCACCATGATCCACTTCCGGCCACCATCTTCCCAGAGGATCACCATGTCCACACTATGAGCCCCCAGACAGAACATCAAGTCCAGTCTGTTGATGCAGGAGTCATGGCTATAGCTCAGGTGCACCTCCAGCTCTGTAGTCAGTATGATGCCTGAGTCATTCTTTGTTGTCGAAATAGAATAGCAGTTTTGTAATAAGGAAGTAAGTGATGACACCAAACACTGGGAGCCCAGGTGTGTGACGTTTTGATCTCTGCTTTGTGGGGGAGGAAACGAACCCAATAAATAGATTATGTTCAAAAGAGGGATAATTTTTGCCATGTCAACGGATTGGTGAAGGCAATTGAAAAACTTCTTTGAATTTGTATTCATTTTCACAGTTCCTGAATGTTTTTTTGTTTCGTGTGGTTTCTTGATGCCCTGTTTTTTTTACATCGTAAACAATAATAATTTACAGTCTGCATCCCCATTTTCGAAATAAATAAATAAATAAAATCATTTTGTTTCGCCACTAGAGGGGGCCCTGTGAATATGAATGAATAATCCTGCCGGAGTTCAGACCCGATCCGAGATCGGATCAGGCTGTCAATAGAGAAAGCGCCTTCCGAGGATGCGCCGCTCTGGAGGTTTTGGTTTTGAGAAATGCAGACTGTGCAGCTGGCAGAGCTCCTACTGGGACTCACATTCTTGGTCAAGGGATGCAAATATTTGGGGTACAAGATTTTTGCACTAAAGCATGCCCTGTTAATTATTTGAACGATAACTGAATACACAGACCTTGACTGAGTTCTTTCCACTTTCATTAAACCCAGATGTGTTTCAGGACTAACCCGAACTGCACTACAGCAATATCAAGACAAATCAAATATTACAATATTTCTGGGAAGTGTCAGTTTTAATACAAAAAACAGTATGTTTGTTTTTTGGGGAGACCTTCCAAGGTCACAAACTCCACCTCGTTCTGGGGGAAGCCCAGACATTTCCTGGCCAGCTGGGGGAGATCAGTCTCAGGTTCCATCACTCGTGAACAAGTTCCAGAGCACTTACAGCTACTGAGACCTACCCCTGGAGCCTGGCCTGGGTGTGGTGTTCACTGAAAAGGCTCATATGGTGAGCCTGGAACCTATCCCAGAAAACATAGGGCACAAGGCTGGGTACACCCTGAACAAGATCTCAGTCTGTATTACCCATCCATCTTCCAATTGCCGGTCAGGGTCAGTGTAACAGGGAGAGCAGCAGACAAGGCTGCAGGATGCCAGGTCATTTTAGAGATTCCGTGGATGTTTTGTTCTGTGGGATTAAACCAGAGTATTCGGGAGAAACCTGCGTGGCAGGGAAATGACATGTCAGTTCCACAAAGACACAGTGGAGGTGGGATTCGAACCTACCCAGCAACCAATCCATAATTATTATTAATTATTATATTATATAATAATAATAATATTTGTTGTAGTAGTGGTCCTCCTACATTCACTTTTAATTGTTTCCACTGAAAAGTATCTCTTACGTGTATACATATTAAACGGTAACTACATATTACTATACATTTCGGACTGTTATATTAAATCGACTTTTTTAGTCCGCAATAAACCCGGATTGACGCTTCTGGTCAATGGAGCAGTAGAGAGTTTGATATTGGAGGTACACAACTTAATAGGGGGGAAAGATTAATAAGTAATTTATAGGGGGAAAATGAAGCCTATTTAAATATTGGTGGGTACGAGCCCCATCAACACACACACACACGCACGCACACACACACTCTTCGGTTCCTACGTCCCTGCTTCTGGCCACTAAAATGAGAATTTGCAACCCCCCGGCCGATAGCAGGGGGGTTCGGCCGGCTGCCGGTTGTCAGCCGGAGCGGCTGGCGTCATACGCCGCGGATTCCCCGGCATCACAGCCAAAATGGCGGAGCTGTGAGCGGGGTTGGCGCTACCATGAGCCAGCGGAGCATATTAATGCTGCAATAAACGCGTAGGAGCTAAATGATGAATCCGCGGCTGTAGTCGGAGCAGCGCACATTGTGAGAGGACGCGGATCCAGCTCTTTTCTCTGCGCCGTGAGTATGCTGCCGTGCATAGAGGTCGCAGCTCCGGCTACGGCTTGACTCTGCTCAGCGCGGCCCCGCGGTCCCTGCGCCGGGCTCGGTCATCGGGGACGCGGATCATCAGCGCTTAACGGAATCGGTGCGCCTCGCGTTTTAAACAGGTTTCTCATTGTTACCGTGGGACCTGAGCAAGGTTTATATTGCAGACGGCTCGGTGGGTTGCGGCAGTAACCTTAATGCACAGCCTACCGGTTTAGATGGGCTGATGCGATCATGGCTTTAATAACATGTTGAATAACATGACATCTGGTGAATTTTTACTGTGATTTTAATGTCTGGTTCGATATCAGCATTTCTTGAATAGATGGACAGATAAATAGGCTAGGGATTTTATACTTTGTTCTGCCTGGGTCAGGTTTAGCTGGGCGTGTGGGAATTGGAAATAGAGGCTAGTGTTCAACCCCCCCCCCCCCAAGCCCGCGCTGCTCGCCGCCGGCCGGAATAAACCCATAATAAATAATAATAATAATAATAATAATAACAACAGGGGACGCCGGATTCACTGCTTTGCTGGCTTTAACCTCAGCTTCTAGCTTTAACGGTTATCGCCGTGGTCAGTGGCGGCCGATCAGTGCGAATGTGATGCCCCAAACCTTTTCCCGTTAACGCCGATGCGCTCCAGATGTGCGGTGGGCGCGGGCACGTGTCCGCGCACGCCGGGGATGGGCTGAGCGGGGGGTCGGCATGGGGGTCAGGGATTCAAGTGAAACTGGATACCGTGCATGGCCCGGGCGCCTAAATACGGCGTGTCACAGATGGTGGACAGTGAAGGTTATTTTTAGCTTGCTTTCGGGCAGTCGTATAGGGGACAGTGCTAATCATTATGACAGTGCTAATAGCAGTCGGGAAATGCTGATCACAATGTGATTGAACATTCGGTTGTTAAAAACCGTTAGAAATACGGGAATAGCCATTTGAGCTCTTGTGATGATTAAATTTGAGTCAGGCAATTAAGCACCCTGTCTTAATCTAATCCTTCGGGATGTTCCAGCGGATTAGGATGTAATGCAGCAATTCACGAGTTGCGAGTATTTTGTGCAAAGCATTGGTGATTCCAGCTGCGATAGAAATGCATCTCATCGACAATAATACTTTGGCATGTTGCTCATTAGATGTACGGCGAGAGAGTAATGCATTAAAAGTTCCTCCCGTGTTTCAGCTACAGAGGCTTACTTCCTTTTGTCAGATTTGTGTCGGGGTGTCTAGTAGGCTTCCTGACATTGTTTTGGTTTTCATGTCCTCATAGAGAGAGCAGTTATCCGCAGAGGCCGGGCAAAGGCTTGTCTGGACACATCATGCGTTATGCAGATTCACTGACATAAATACACGGAGAAGGCATACCCCTGTGATCTGACAGGCTCAGCTGCTCCCTCCCAGTAAACACAAGCCGTCCCCGGACCCGGATCGGCTGAGTGAGCTGGCAGTCCGGAGAGGAGCTGTGAGGGACTGCAGAAGGACTCAAAGGAAAACAGGAGGGAGGGCGCAGAAACTCCCAGTGTTAGACGGGAGTCTAACAGTCTTTGCAGGACGCGGTGAATGGAATGAATTCAGGGTACGACCCGCCGCGGAGGGAAAACTTAGAGGTGAGATCCGCTCGCACAGGTGAAGTAACGACAGCGGCTTTAGGCAGTGCCAACACCTTTAGGGCGACCGAGGAGGCCGGACAGAGCAGCTCAATTCGTTTTTGTCATGCGCTGCACGCAAAACGAGTAATACGGAGATGGGAGTCGGGGGTGAGTATGCTGCAGGGACCTGCATCTCCCATCGCTGTCCCCGCAAATCAGTCCAAGCCCTTGAAATCAGTGCAGTGTTTTATAGAACAGTGGAAAATGTGCGTGTCATTTGTTTATAGGCAAAACATATTTGTATGATGTACGAAACATGTAAAGCGAGCATTAGGAGAACATAGCATTAAATGAGAAGATGGCTTTATGGTAAATGCTGATAATTACACAAATTTGGATAATCAACACTAAATAAACTTAAGCCTAATAATATCAGCTAACTGTGCATTATCCTTAAATACATTCCAGAGGACATGTATCTGAAGATACATATGGTTATTAGATTAACTCCAAAGCGATGTGGTGAAACTGTAAACAATGTTAAAAAAAAAAAAGGTTTAAATGCTTATATACAATTTAAAATGTCAAACAGTAATTAGAGTGTTCTGCTAGCAGGAAACTTCATGATTCCTCATTGTGTTTGGGTGGCCTGGAGTTGCCTAAATACTGACTGTGTTTTGTAATTAATTAAATGCCCCCCACCCTCGACCTGCCTCTGAGTGCTTACGGTAGAAGTGTTTTCTCTGTCAGCTTGCAGTTTGGCTCTGTAGGTATCGAAGAAAATGACACGCCGTTCTCTGTCTGGAAGGAGTCAGCATCCTGGGAATTGAGCAGTGTGCTAGTTTTGCTTGGAGTAATTATTGGGTTTCGTGCAGTTAATTACATGACAATCTTCCCGCCGGCGTGAATTCTGCCTTATTGCCTGACCAGTCTGTGTGAGAAAACGGTAATCTGAATGAGAGCAGCATTAAGTGTTTTCCTCGGAGGGGAATATAACGATGGCTGATCTCTGGTCAGTGCACGCAGGGCACCACCACCATCCTAAAGGAGGGAGTAGGGATGCAGCACCTGAAGATATGGGCGACCCAAAGACTCTCTTAGAAATCCATCCATATTAAATTAACATGCATTGTTAGAAACAATCACCTCAACCTTCAGTATAGATTGTCTGGTGATTTACTACTTTATTCAGTTCATCTACTGCTTTTTAAAAAACAGTCACCGTGTTTGGTGTAAGCTTCTGGGGGCTGTGAGTCAAAGCTTTAAGATCAAGAGAAGAAGGGATCCAGACCCCCCCCTCCACCCCCACCCCCCCCCACCCCCCCTCCATGAGCACAAACATACACACTGAAATACTTTGAACAACTGGGATCTTAAGACAGGTTGCTTGCCAGGGAGAGAGTTATAAGATCAGGTGGAGAGAGGAGGATGGTTTCTAGGAGCCCCGAGTCCTTGGCAGAGGCTTAGAAACGTCCAGGGTGGGAGAGCAGCCCTGTGTGCCTGAATGGCGCCATGGGGTGAAGGGCCGCGCCAGCTGTGTGTAGGGCGTTCGGGGCCGAGCCTTGGAGTATCTCCTCCTCTGTTCTGCGTGACAGACTGGCTCGGTTTCTGAACGCTAACTTGGATACTTATTTATGTGACGGGCCACATAAACCGTGGATTGAAAGTGGGGGTGGATGGAAAGATTGAGCTCTCTGTGCTTCTCTGCCAGTGAATGGTGGGTGGAGTGTTGAAGTCTCATTACCTAAATGACATGCTGTAGCGTTCGTTCCAGGATGATCTGAGACTGGGATCCTATCCTCCAGTAAAACTTAGGGACCAGTGGCTTTACCAGACGAGCCCTCACTGGAGAATATGACAGGTAAGCAGCAGGGCAGCTTAAAAGATGCCAAATGGGGTAAAACCTTACGTATGACTGAGTTCCTCATAAGGATAAACACTCAAGATAAAGTATACAGCTGTGGATGGCTTTGATCACTTTGTCTTTGTCATGTCCAGCCTGACTATTGCGGAGTATAAAAGTGGATGTTTTTGTTCTGAGAAATCCAAATGCATGTTGTCAGCAGAAACCTGCCTTATTTTTCTGGGCTTTTGATGAATTAAGAAGCTTATAATTTACTTTATAATCAAAGTCCAAAGGTCAAGAAAAAAATCAAAGATCGAGGTGCAGGTTATGTTTTGTGGTTGGTCCCTTGATGGAGATGCTGCGTTATGATCAGGGAACCCTGAGACATGGTCATTTGGGCAATATCTTAGGAGTGTGTCCTCAGCGGGCATGGTTTTGGGGGTGTGGCCTCAGGGGGCATGGTCTTGGGGGTGTGGCCTTAGGGGGCATGGTCTTAGGGGTGTGGCCTCAGGGGGCATGGTCTTGGGGGTGTGGCCTTAGGGGGCATGGTCTGGGGGGGTCATCTTAAGGGGCATGGTCTTGGGGGGGTGGTCTTAAGGGTTATGGTCTTGGGGGGGGTGGTCTTAAGGGTTATGGTCATGGGGTGCCGCATTCAGAATGCATGCCAGTCCTACTGTACTACGGTGTACTGTGGTGACAAATATCTTTGTCGGTATTTTATTTTTACTGCCACCGCAAGACATGAAAGCATAATGCAATGAAGAAGGTGCTTTACAATGAAGTAAAAAGCATGTCACACTTCAGGTTGGTGTGATTAAGTGGCAGCGAGGAGAGCCCTGACTAGACTGCAGGTGATTTTACATTATCTGCATTGCGGTTCTGGTTATTTTGACACTGATATGAAAATGCATCCTTAGAAGAATGGACAGTTTCCAAATGAAGAGAAGACGGTAGATTCTGCTGGCTGTTCTCAGAGCAGCATAAAGTGGGCTTAGCTCTCCACAGTGTCTGACCCGGTGCTGTTCGACTTAGGGCCCGATCGGCGTGGTGTCTGACCTGGTGCTGCCCATCTTAGGGCCCGATCGCCATGGTGTCTGACCCGGTGCTGCCGGTCTTAGGGCCCGATCACCGTGGTGTCTGATCCGGTGCTGCCCGTCTTAGGGCCCGATCGCCGTGGTGTCTGAGCCGGTGCTGCCGGTCTTAGGGCCCGATCGCCGTGGTGTCTGATCCAGTGCTGCCACAGCTTAATTCACAGATGAAAAAGTTTAGACGGATTAATAAGGCAGTAAAAGTTTGAGCTGCGATGTAAACACCCCAAACTGTCTGGCTGCAGAATTAACTCGCAGGATTTGCTTAATTACAACAGCCTTGTTGAATTCCCAGTCTGACTGTGAAGCTGCTATGAAACTGTCCAGCTGATTGCACAACACTGCGGTTTAAATGGTATGTTTTGGTCAGCATTAACAGATACTGCGATGGATTATGTGTTAGTTTTACCCCGCAGCACTGCACTCATTGTGCTCACTGCACTTATTGCGGCCATTGCATGCTCTGCATTCACTGCGCTCACTGCATCCACTGGCCCAGTGGCTCCTGAGGCCAAAACCTGTGTTTAACAGGGTTTATTTACCATATTGGATTAGTGTGTTTTTTTTTTTTCTTTCAGATTTAAAGCAGTGTGACGTTTATGCATTCTGATTTATTTTTGAGATATTTTCATTTATCCATATCATCAGTAATGCACTAAGCTCAGAGGGTGCTGGGAGGCGGGGCTAACTTACGGGAGGCTGTCTTACGGGGATCATGTACTTCAGAATGCAATGATGGTGACAGGCCGCCCCCTTCCTGAGGGGGAACCTGATTGCCGATGAGATATTTTTGTCTGTGATGCCCTTAGGGTTACCCCTCAGCTTTGAGTCAACACCTGTGCTTCTTCCTTCATAATATGACAGAGGAGACAGAGTGCTCAAACTTTCGGTCTAAAAGCAGTAACACGGTAGAGATGAAACGCCACGCACAAGAATGCAACTTCCACTCATCAGATTGTTCATTTGCTCCAGTAGTACGGAGTACCGCAGCAAATTTTCTGGAGTGTTCTTTCTTTGGAAGCTGTTGTTATCCTCTTAATACCATAGGTAGGTATCCAAGGAAATGTTAGCGGTTTTGTGTAAATTTGGAACAATTTTACATGAATGCCAACCAAGCGATATCACCATGTTACAAATTATACATACACTACACAGAAAAATATTAAAATGGTAGTCTTCAGGTGAAATGTTGTAACATGTATTTTTAGCCATTTTGTTCTTACAAGAATCTCATTTAAACACAACCTTCACCTGGTCTGAAGATGGATGAATGAATCGATGGGGGAACAATCCCATCTAGAAAGGCTGAGGTGGTCCTGCTCAGTGTGGTTGGCGCCTCCTAGTGGTATTAACAGAACTAACCGTGGTCAGAAGGACCCGGCCAGCGATCACGTCACTGCAGCCTGTGTGACACGCGCTGTCCTTCTACAGCACAAAGCCACTGGTATTTTTATACACTGCCATCAGTGCTGGGAGGGGACAGTGTCGCTTTTTAAAGGAGGATGACGCACAACATGTGGCACCGCAGGTCAGGATGCCGTTTCTGTGATCGGAAGGTCGCTAGTTCAGACCCCAGTCATCAGAGTGATTGCCCTGTTGGCCCTCGAAAAGGCTCTTAACCCCCAATTGCTCCAGTAACTGACTGCATTAAAAAAGTTTCCGCAGAATAAATAAATAAAATGTAAAATCATTCCTAAAGATTTCATTTGATAGTTCATTAGCCATAACTCGTAACCAACCATTAGTGAGATGATTTTTACTTAAATGTTGAACTCATAATTTATGCTGGAAAAAAAGCTAAAGTGGATGGCATGAATCTCAGTGGGCAGAGCTGACGCCTCTCCACGCCAGGCTGGGAGGGCAATGCCTGTCCCTGTGCTGTGCCTGTGGAGTTTGCATTTTGTCCCTGTGTTGTGTGAATTTTCAGGTACTCTGGTTTCCAACTGCTCCAAAGAAATGCAATCTTGCATAAATATCTGGTTATGTAAATAAAAAATTGGTTGGAAGATGGACGGATTAAAACTGAAATAATATTTTTGCACATTTGAATGTGGAATTTTATGAAAGAAGCTCATCGTAAGTATGTAATATAATATTTGTGTTTTAGCATGGGACATGCTTTCAAAGCACCATTTAATGAAATCTAATAAAACTTAACTACACGTAATAATTCTTTGAATGAAAAGACTTTTGAGCCAAACGGTACATCATGGCTGAGCTGATGGCAGGTTGGGGAAAATGGCATCTCACTGTCACCAGGCTGCAGGGTGGTGTTACTCTGATGGGGGTGGTGGAGCCTCACTGTCACCAGGCTGCAGGGTGGTGTTACTCTGATGGGGCTGGTGGAGCCTCACTGTCACCAGGCTGCAGGGTGGTGTTACTCTGATGGGGCTGGTGGAGCCTCACTGTCACCAGGCTGCAGGGTGGCGTTACTCTGATGGGGCTGGTGGAGCCTCACTGTCACCAGGCTGCAGGGTGGTGTTACTCTGATGGGGCTGGTGGAGTCTCACTGTCACCAGGCTGCAGGGTGGTGTTACTCTGATGGGGCTGGTGGAGCCTCACTGTCACCAGGCTGCAGGGTGGTGTTACTCTGATGGGGCTGGTGGAGTCTCACTGTCACCAGGCTGCAGGGTGGTGTTACTCTGATGGGGCTGGTGGAGTCTCACTGTCACCAGGCTGCAGGGTGTCAGTCTGATGGGGGAGGTGGAGCCTCACTGTCACCAGCCTGGGTCATTATGAAGCCGCCTGGCTCTCAGACTCAGAGCTGTCCCCTTTGTCACCACACGCACGCCCAGCCGTCTCGACAAAGGGCGAGGAGGCTCTTTGCTGCTCATTCAGAAAGAATCCTCTTTTCGGGGACAGTTTGCCTCCGTCCTCCATCCTAGATGTCCCGTGATTCCACAGGGTTCTGGTTCAGGAAACATGGGTCAGCAGAGACCCCACTGCGGCTGGCCGAGTCTCGGAGGGAATACGTAGGCCCGTATCCTTGCATTCATCTGGCAGATACTCAGAGCTGCGGCCTCAGCTTGCACAGGGGGGTGGGCATCGGCTGCTTTTTTTCTGTAATAACCAGAAGCAGATGCGAGCCCAGATGCATTATGGGCGTTTTAATGGACTTATTTGTTTTGCCTCCTCTAAGCTCGGCTTGTTTGTCCATCCCATGATCCTTCGGCGGCTCCCAGCAGCTGCACTCATGTGGATTACAGGCTGCTTTCGCAATCGGCGTCTCGGCATCCCACGGCACTCACTGTCCTGGCCTTTAAATGGTCGGGGGCGGGGGGGGCGGGCCGCGTCAGCATGCAGGGGGGCAGCACCGCGGCGGATTCCTCCTGCTTCTTCCGGGGTTAAGGAGTCAGGGGCCGCAGGCGTGGGGAGATCTTTTTCTCCCAGAACCGCAGGAAGGCTCTGCGTTCTGGCTAGACAAACAAGCCGCATGGAGTGTTCAGATCTGCTCGGCTGGTAACATGGTGAGAGAAAAACAGCCACATTTGCCCACTTCAGGCCTATCCCTCTTTAACTATTCCTCAGCTGGTAGGATTACCGCCTCTTACTCATCTGCTCTTAAAAGTCACATTCAGGCTTTGTCTAAATCAAAAGTCCAGTTTTTTGAGAGTCAGCTTACAGCTCACATGTGACCCATCTGCTCCTCAGTCAGGATACGTGTCCCTCACGTGTAGCATGATTCAGCTGATTAATGGCCTGTGACATCACATAATGACCTCACTGAAGGGATTTCTGTAGTGATAGCCAGCCGATGTCATCAAGACAATACAGGGGTCATAGAGGGTTCAATACAGGGGACGTTACATAATCCTATGAGCTGCGTGTTGACATTCATGAAGGTTAATTTATTTCCAATTGTGTCCATTGTGGCCTTTGTCAACATGTTGGACATGTTGGATAGCACACTTACTAGGCACTCAGAAATACTAGTCAGAATGCGCAATCGGTCTTCCTATAGCTGCTTAAATGGCCTTTCCTCTTTTCAGGACAGTGTGGTTACAACCACAGGGCCAGCAGGAACATCTTCTCTCATGTGCATTGGTTGTGCAACCAAGAGGCTGCACAACCTCTTGTCTGTTGACATTAATGGCCAGTTTCAAGGGAGTATGGGGGCTTTAGTGTTCACTTTAATGGGAGGTTTGATGGGAGTATGGGGGCTTTAGTGTTCACTTTAATAGGAGGTTTAATAGGAGTATGGGGGCTTTAGTGTTCACTTTAAAGGGAGGTTTGATGGGAGTATGGGGGCTTTAGTGTTCACTTTAATGGGAGGTTTGATGGGAGTATGGGGGCTTTAGTGTTCACTTTAATGGGAGGTTTGATGGGAGTATGGGGGCTTTAGTGTTCACTTTAATGGGAGGTTTGAAGGGAGTATGGGGGCTTTAGTGTTCACTTTAATGGGAGGTTTGAAGGGAGTATGGGGGCTTTAGTGTTCACTTTAATGGGAGGTTTGATGGAAGTATGGGGGCTTTAGTGTTCACTTTAATGTGAGGGTTGATAGGAGTATGGGGGCTTTAGTGTTCACTTCAGTGGGAGGTTTGATGGGAGTATGGGGGCTTTAGTGTTCACTTTAATAGGAGGTTTGAAGGGAGTATGGGGGCTTTAGTGTTCACTTTAATAGGAGGTTTGAAGGGAGTATGGGGGCTTTAGTGTTCACTTTAATGGTAGGTTTGAAGGGAGTATGGGGGCTTTAGTGTTCACTTTAATGGGAGGTTTGATGGGAGTATGGGGGCTTTAGTGTTCACTTCAATGGGAGGTTTGATGGGAGTATGGGGGCTTTAGTGTACACTTCAATGGGAGGTTTGATGGGAGTCTGGGGGCTTTAGTGTTCACTTTAATGGGAGGTTTGAAGGGAGTATGGGGGCTTTATTGTTCACTTTAATAGGAGGTTTGAAGGGAGTATGGGGGCTTTAGTGTTCACTTTAATAGGAGGTTTAATAGGAGTATGGGGGCTTTAGTGTTCACTTTAAAGGGAGGTTTGATGGGAGTATGGGGGCTTTAGTGTTCACTTTAATGGGAGGTTTGATGGGAGTATGGGGGCTTTAGTGTTCACTTTTATGGGAGGTTTGATGGAAGTATGGGGGCTTTAGTGTTCACTTTAATATGAGGGTTGATAGGAGTATGGGGGCTTTAGTGTTCACTTCAGTGGGAGGTTTGATGGGAGTATGGGGGCTTTAGTGTTCACTTTAATAGGAGGTTTGAAGGGAGTATGGGGGCTTTAGTGTTCACTTTAATAGGAGGTTTGAAGGGAGTATGGGGGCTTTAGTGTTCACTTTAATGGGAGGTTTGAAGGGAGTATGGGGGCTTTAGTGTTCACTTTAATAGGAGGTTTGAAGGGAGTATGGGGGCTTTAGTGTTCACTTCAATGGGAGGTTTGATGGGAGTATGGGGGCTTTAATGTTCACTTTAATGGGAGGTTTGAAGGGAGTATGGGGGCTTTATTGTTCACTTTAATAGGAGGTTTGAAGGGAGTATGGGGGCTTTAGTGTTCACTTTAATAGGAGGTTTAATAGGAGTATGGGGGCTTTAGTGTTCACTTTAAAGGGAGGTTTGATGGGAGTATGGGGGCTTTAGTGTTCACTTTAATGGGAGGTTTGATGGGAGTATGGGGGCTTTAGTGTTCACTTTAATGGGAGGTTTGATGGAAGTATGGGGGCTTTAGTGTTCACTTTAATATGAGGGTTGATAGGAGTATGGGGGCTTTAGTGTTCACTTCAGTGGGAGGTTTGATGGGAGTATGGGGGCTTTAGTGTTCACTTTAATAGGAGGTTTGAAGGGAGTATGGGGGCTTTAGTGTTCACTTTAATGGGAGGTTTGATGGGAGTATGGGGGCTTTAGTGTTCACTTTAATGGGAGGTTTGATGGAAGTATGGGGGCTTTAGTGTTCACTTTAATATGAGGGTTGATAGGAGTATGGGGGCTTTAGTGTTCACTTCAGTGGGAGGTTTGATGGGAGTATGGGGGCTTTAGTGTTCACTTTAATAGGAGGTTTGAAGGGAGTATGGGGGCTTTAGTGTTCACTTTAATAGGAGGTTTGAAGGGAGTATGGGGGCTTTAGTGTTCACTTCAATGGGAGGTTTGAAGGGAGTATGGGGGCTTTAGTGTTCACTTTAATAGGAGGTTTGAAGGGAGTATGGGGGCTTTAGTGTTCACTTCAATGGGAGGTTTGATGGGAGTATGGGGGCTTTAATGTTCACTTTAATGGGAGGTTTGAAGGGAGTATGGGGGCTTTATTGTTCACTTTAATAGGAGGTTTGAAGGGAGTATGGGGGCTTTAGTGTTCACTTTAATAGGAGGTTTAATAGGAGTATGGGGGCTTTAGTGTTCACTTTAAAGGGAGGTTTGATGGGAGTATGGGGGCTTTAGTGTTCACTTTAATGGGAGGTTTGATGGGAGTATGGGGGCTTTAGTGTTCACTTTAATGGGAGGTTTGATGGAAGTATGGGGGCTTTAGTGTTCACTTTAATATGAGGGTTGATAGGAGTATGGGGGCTTTAGTGTTCACTTCAGTGGGAGGTTTGATGGGAGTATGGGGGCTTTAGTGTTCACTTTAATAGGAGGTTTGAAGGGAGTATGGGGGCTTTAGTGTTCACTTTAATAGGAGGTTTGAAGGGAGTATGGGGGCTTTAGTGTTCACTTTAATGGGAGGTTTGAAGGGAGTATGGGGGCTTTAGTGTTCACTTTAATAGGAGGTTTGAAGGGAGTATGGGGACTTTAGTGTTCACTTCAATGGGAGGTTTGATGGGAGTATGGGGGCTTTATTGTTCACTTTAATGGGAGGTTTGAAGGGAGTATGGGGGCTTTAGTGTTCACTTTAATAGGAGGTTTAATAGGAGTATGGGGGCTTTAGTGTTCACTTTAAAGGGAGGTTTGATGGGAGTATGGGGGCTTTAGTGTTCACTTTAATGGGAGGTTTAATAGGAGTATGGGGGCTTTAGTGTTCACTTTAAAGGGAGGTTTGATGGGAGTATGGGGGCTTTAGTGTTCACTTTAATGGGAGGTTTGATGGGAGTATGGGGGCTTTAGTGTTCACTTTAGTGGGAGGTTTGAAGGGAGTATGGGGGCTTTAGTGTTCACTTTAATGGGAGGTTTGATGGGAGTATGGGGGCTTTAGTGTTCACTTTAATGGGAGGTTTGATGGAAGTATGGGGGCTTTAGTGTTCACTTTAATATGAGGGTTGATAGGAGTATGGGGGCTTTAGTGTTCACTTCAGTGGGAGGTTTGATGGGAGTATGGGGGCTTTAGTGTTCACTTTAATGGGAGGTTTGATGGGAGTATGGGGGCTTTAGTGTTCACTTTAATGGGAGGTTTGATGGAAGTATGGGGGCTTTAGTGTTCACTTTAATATGAGGGTTGATAGGAGTATGGGGGCTTTAGTGTTCACTTCAGTGGGAGGTTTGATGGGAGTATGGGGGCTTTAGTGTTCACTTTAATAGGAGGTTTGAAGGGAGTATGGGGGCTTTAGTGTTCACTTTAATAGGAGGTTTGAAGGGAGTATGGGGGCTTTAGTGTTCACTTTAATGGGAGGTTTGAAGGGAGTATGGGGGCTTTAGTGTTCACTTTAATAGGAGGTTTGAAGGGAGTATGGGGACTTTAGTGTTCACTTCAATGGGAGGTTTGATGGGAGTATGGGGGCTTTATTGTTCACTTTAATGGGAGGTTTGAAGGGAGTATGGGGGCTTTAGTGTTCACTTTAATAGGAGGTTTAATAGGAGTATGGGGGCTTTAGTGTTCACTTTAAAGGGAGGTTTGATGGGAGTATGGGGGCTTTAGTGTTCACTTTAATGGGAGGTTTAATAGGAGTATGGGGGCTTTAGTGTTCACTTTAAAGGGAGGTTTGATGGGAGTATGGGGGCTTTAGTGTTCACTTTAATGGGAGGTTTGATGGGAGTATGGGGGCTTTAGTGTTCACTTTAGTGGGAGGTTTGAAGGGAGTATGGGGGCTTTAGTGTTCACTTTAATGGGAGGTTTGATGGGAGTATGGGGGCTTTAGTGTTCACTTTAATGGGAGGTTTGATGGAAGTATGGGGGCTTTAGTGTTCACTTTAATATGAGGGTTGATAGGAGTATGGGGGCTTTAGTGTTCACTTCAGTGGGAGGTTTGATGGGAGTATGGGGGCTTTAGTGTTCACTTTAATAGGAGGTTTGAAGGGAGTATGGGGGCTTTAGTGTTCACTTTAATAGGAGGTTTGAAGGGAGTATGGGGGCTTTAGTGTTCACTTCAATGGGAGGTTTGAAGGGAGTATGGGGGCTTTAGTGTTCACTTTAATAGGAGGTTTGAAGGGAGTATGGGGGCTTTAGTGTTCACTTCAATGGGAGGTTTGATGGGAGTATGGGGGCTTTAATGTTCACTTTAATGGGAGGTTTGAAGGGAGTATGGGGGCTTTATTGTTCACTTTAATAGGAGGTTTGAAGGGAGTATGGGGGCTTTAGTGTTCACTTTAATAGGAGGTTTAATAGGAGTATGGGGGCTTTAGTGTTCACTTTAAAGGGAGGTTTGATGGGAGTATGGGGGCTTTAGTGTTCACTTTAATGGGAGGTTTGATGGGAGTATGGGGGCTTTAGTGTTCACTTTAATGGGAGGTTTGATGGAAGTATGGGGGCTTTAGTGTTCACTTTAATATGAGGGTTGATAGGAGTATGGGGGCTTTAGTGTTCACTTCAGTGGGAGGTTTGATGGGAGTATGGGGGCTTTAGTGTTCACTTTAATAGGAGGTTTGAAGGGAGTATGGGGGCTTTAGTGTTCACTTTAATAGGAGGTTTGAAGGGAGTATGGGGGCTTTAGTGTTCACTTTAATGGGAGGTTTGAAGGGAGTATGGGGGCTTTAGTGTTCACTTTAATAGGAGGTTTGAAGGGAGTATGGGGACTTTAGTGTTCACTTCAATGGGAGGTTTGATGGGAGTATGGGGGCTTTATTGTTCACTTTAATGGGAGGTTTGAAGGGAGTATGGGGGCTTTAGTGTTCACTTTAAAGGGAGGTTTGATGGGAGTATGGGGGCTTTAGTGTTCACTTTAATGGGAGGTTTAATAGGAGTATGGGGGCTTTAGTGTTCACTTTAAAGGGAGGTTTGATGGGAGTATGGGGGCTTTAGTGTTCACTTTAATGGGAGGTTTGATGGGAGTATGGGGGCTTTAGTGTTCACTTTAGTGGGAGGTTTGAAGGGAGTATGGGGGCTTTAGTGTTCACTTTAATGGGAGGTTTGATGGGAGTATGGGGGCTTTAGTGTTCACTTTAATGGGAGGTTTGATGGGAGTATGGCGGCTTTAGTGTTCACTTTAATGGGAGGTTTGAAGGGAGTATGGGGGCTTTAGTGTTCACTTTAATGGGAGGTTTGATGGGAGTATGGGGGCTTTAGTGTTCACTTCAATAGGAGGTTTGATGGGAGTATGGGGGGTTTAGTGTTCACTTCAATGGCATGTTTCAGCCTCCCTCTCCTGCATGGGTGTCTCTGTGTAGGCTTTGTGCTGGAACAGTCATTAGCAAAATACAGTAATTCATTAGTTAATTGGTTTGATTTTTTCCATCCTAAGATGGCAGCCTGCTTTGTATGTCTGAGAAAATAGCTTTTCCAGCTAAGCTTCTGTTTAAAGGAAATAAGGAAAGTCTTCAGGTGAGATGCTTAATATATGCATCTGTTGAATCTTGCCATTTAGCCCACGGTTACCATGGTTACCTATCAGAGGGACTGAGCATCTCAGCGAGTGTCTTCCTGGCCTCAAAGCTGAGACCTCTCGGCGAGACACGTTTGGCCCAATTAGACTGGGCCGTGGTTTGAGTCTGTGTGTGAGTGACGGTCCTCTGATCGGGATGGCTGTGCTTCCTTTATGTGTGACCTGCCATTTGCCCCAGGTTTGAGTCTGTGTGTGAGTGACGGTCCTCTGATCGGGATGGCTGTGCTTCCTTTATGTGTCACCTGCCATATGCCCCAGGTTTGAGAGGTCATGCTCCTCCCCGGGAGCTCGTGTCTGCTCTCAGATAAAGGAAGCGATTCAAATCCTCACTCAGATGAAGCCGATTTTCAGCGTCTGAGAGCCTGGATTCCGAAACGGAGGCACCTGTGAGTCTCCCGTCCGTGGAGAAAGGCTGCCTTTTCTAAACAGTGTTTGCAAAGAGAGTAAAGCGTGGCCAGACAAGCTGTGCTTCCTCCGGCGAGGAACCCCCCCCATTCTGCTTGCTGACTCACTGTCCTGTGCGGCCTTGGTGTGGGGAAGTGCTTATTTTAACATCTTAATTCGCATCTCAGACCTTAATGAGAGACTCACTGTGCTGGATTACATTACTTCCTTGTTCACTAAATATAGTAAATTATAAAACTATGATTGCATAACCATGGTCTCCAGCCTGTTGGGCTGTGCCTTATGAGCGGAGCCTGTGCTTTGATGATGTTTTTCCCGATGTCTCGTGGCATCTCTGCACTCTAAGTGCCCCCCCACGCGCCCCCATGTTCAGGCAGCACCTGCGACTTTCTGTTTTTTCCCATCAATTCCTGCAGCATCTGAGAGGTTGCATGGGGATTTTTTCCACTGTTGCCATGGTGAGCGTTACCGCAATCGCTTGTGTCACTGGGGGGGGGGGGCACCGAGGGAGGCCACGTCCATGAGGGCCTGTTACCATGTTTCTGAGTGGTGGGGTCCATATGTGGTCACCTGCCTCTTCTAAGGAGTGGAAGCGAGTGTGTTTGACCACGCATGTCTGGTATATGGCATACATGCTAACCTTGGTGTGATGTTGGAGCCAGAAGGTCCTGATGCATTAGCCAAAAAATATCAGCATTGTACAGGAAGTATCCCAGAATGCTGTGCAATTGCACCCTTGTCTGTTCTTAACCAGTGAAATTGTGGTTTGAAAAGTGGTTTGAAGTGAGGGAAATGGATCATCCATCCATCCATCCATCCATTTTCTGAAACCACTGAATCCCAACTGGGGTCGCAGGGGGGACCGGAGCCTATCCTGGGAACAATGGGCTCAGGCAGGAACCAACCCTGGGCAGTCGCTAACACACCACAGGGTGAAATGCATCATCTTTTTAAATAATTTTTTCAACAGTGAACATGCAGGTTTTACAATAATGTGTCAGGAATTGGTTTATCACCATAATTTGTCTTGCTTTTAGCTAACAGCTAACACATGATGATAACTACCTGCCAAGCCGTGCAACCGCCAGCAGACAAACAGATGTATCGGTGTCCAAGAACAATATTTGCTATCCTTTTATGTTGGTTAAGCAGCCATACTGAGAAGAAACTGTTTTTCTTTATTTGCTTTAATCCACATTTAATTCACTTTACAGGCAGAAATACCTGGACTGCTCGGTTTCTAAAAAAGCCTCTATCTTCTGCCCAGTAACAAAGGCTGTTTTCTGTGCTTCAGAATCAAAGATGAATCCCCGTGTTTGTTCTGATTTCCTGCCGTGGTGCTGTCCTGATCAGGCTTTACTGTGAGTCTAGCCAATTATCTAGAGCTGAACTACTTCTCTGCCCCTTACTGTGACCTAGGAACACTCTTAGCGAACACTTGCAGAAATTAAAGTGCACTGTTTGTTGGCATGCAGGGCGGTGTGTTGGAAATGGAATGGTCTCTCAGCCGGTGTGCTTTCCGGGTCTCCTGGTACCTGTATCCTCGGCCATGTGAGTGTGACAGGGAGACAGGAAGAGTGCATCCACTCAGGGGGTCTCACCACTGTGCTAATGATGCTCAGTGAGGTTATGCTGAGTAGGATTCCTGTCACTTTGCAGTCATGCTGGGGGGGGGGAGGGGGGGGGAGCTCATTGGAACAGGCCAGCTTGCTAAATTAGGAGATGTGGAACTTTCCAGCTAATTTATCCCCCCTCTCCGCTGTCATTTCTCATGAGGAACATGGAAGAATGTTGCTAGAGGGGGGCTTGTAACGTCCTGTGCAGTTAGGGTGTACTCTCTGCTCTCAGTCCTTCTGTGCCAGCACTGTATTTCTTTTGTGTCACGGTCCCCAGGCACCTGCACTCGCACCATAAACTGCACTGTTGTTTCTGCTTCCCAGAATGCCACACGCAGGGGCCGGGAGGGCAAGGAACTGTGCTGCATGTTCCTGGGTTGCTGGATGAGATTGACAATGAATGGATGGATGGAGTAACTGTGGATAATTTGTGACGAACGGCCTTTGCTTAGGTTCGGGGGAGCTCCTGACCCTGTGCTGGGGGCCCGTGCTGGGGGCCGGTGTGGGCCCTGCTGACCCCATCGGTGGCACCTGTGTGTTTACAGCTTGCGGCCTGGCTGCAGTGTGCCCCGCCCTCACAGATGTCTGTAGCACTTTCCCGTGTAACAAAGGGGACATTTGGCCGATGGCTCATGCCCTGAGAGATGGCCACGGGAGACGACCACGGGACGTCGTGGACGTACATAAATCAGGCAGGGTGACGTGTCCAGCAAAACCTCTGCCAAAGCTGGGGGGGTGACGTGGGAACTGCACCCTTGCCTGCCAAGGGGGTGCCCCCCCCTCCCCCCCGGCATCTGGCAGAAGCGGTCACTGGGCCTCACGCTCACTGCAGCTGTGTCCGGCAAAACAATAGGGTCCCACATTTTCCGAAAATCTGCTTCTAACCTATCCATTCTGCTTCATTAGGAAGGGAACATGGCTGCAAATACAGTGTGCTTCACTGCGGCTCTTTGTGTGACAGACATGTGCAGCTCTGGCGCTGTAATGATATACATATGTGCAGTAAGTGCTCTTAGGGGCTTTCATTTGCAGGGTGGGCCGGTCAAGGCACGTGGGGGTGTTTCCACTCTCTGTCACCCACAGTGTCCTCACAGTGCCACCACCAATCTCTGCTCCCCACCAAGCAGGTCTACTCTGAGGTGCAGGACCTGGGGTTCAGCATTGAGCTGTACGCACACACCCAGGGATACACGTCCATTCGGCCCCCGCCTTCATCCATGCACACCTGCCCCCTCCTCATGTGCAGACCCCAGCCCTCCCTCACCTCTCCACTCCATCTCACCGCAGACCTGCTCCATGGGATGGAAAATGATGGAGGACAAAGGCCCTCGTGTTGCAGACTACTTCGTGGTGGCTGGCCTGACGGAGTCGTCCAAGCCCCTGGATGAGGAGATCCACTTTGATGACGTGTGCCACAAGACAGCCCGGCCCAAAGCCCCCATCACAGATGTTGCCGTGGTGATGCGCTCCCTTGGAGAGGAGGTTCCTCCAGGCTACATCTGTGTGGAGACCACGCCCTCGGGGCTGTCGGCCGATCTCAACAGCGGGAGCCTCATGGGGCCCCAGGTCTTCCTCTGCTACCGTAGAGGCCGGGACAGACCGCCCCTGACCGACCTCGGGTGAGTGGGGCTGTCAGGATCTGACCAGCGTCTTTTGACCACTGAGTTGTGGTTGCCAGGTTGTAATCGCCAGGTTTTGTACATCTGGATCTGACTGCCTTTCCGTCTTTCTACTCATGGATTTTTGCTTGTGTACTAAATCTGGCCCCTCCCCGGCCCCCTTCAGTGTGCTGTTTGAGTGGAAGGAGCGGCTGAAGCAGGGCTGCCATGTCATCCAGATGACGCCCTCTGGTCGGTCCGCCAACATCAGCAGCACGTCATCACAGCGCATTTACATCACGTACCGGCGTGCTCTAGATGGCGCCGCCCACGCCCCGCTGGCTGTCACCGACATCTGCATCATCATCCCCAGCAAGGGCGAGACACCCCCCCACACCTTCTGCAAGGTGGACAAGAACCTGAACAGCAGCATGGTGAGCTGTGAGATTGCAGGGCAGGGATGGGGCTTTGCACGATTGGATGGCAGAGCAGGGGCTGGGCTGGCAATCACAGGGGCACAGCAATCACCCTATTGGAGGGGGTAGCTTGGCTGTTTATTCACCCTCCGCTCTGCCTGACAGCTGCCAGCATCCTCATCATCACAGGAGCTGGGAGAGGGGTTATGGTTAGGGGTCAGGGAGAGGGGTTATGGTTAGGGGTCAGGGAGAGGGATTAGGATTAGGGGTCAGGGAGAGGGGTTAGGGATCAGAGAGAGCGGTTAGGGATCAGAGAGAGCGGTTAGGGTTAGAGGTCAGGGAGAGGGATTAGGGTTAGGGGTCAGGGAGAGGGGTCAGGGAGAGGGGTTAGGGATCAGAGAGAGCGGTTAGGGTTAGAGGTCAGGGAGAGGGGTTAGGGGTCAGAGAGAGGGGTTAGGGATCAGGGAGAGGGGTTATGGTTAGGGGTCAGGGAGAGGGGTTAGGGATCAGGGAGAGGGGTTATGGTTAGGGGTCAGGGAGAGGGGTTAGGGATCAGAGAGAGCGGTTAGGGTTAGAGGTCAGGGAGAAGGATTAGGGTTAGGGGTCAGGGAGAGGGGTTAGGGGTCAGAGAGAGGGGTTAGGGTTAGGGGTCAGGGAGAGGGGTTTGGTTAGGGGTCAGGGAGAGGGGTTATGGTTAGGGGTCAGGGAGAGGGATTAGGATTGGGGTCAGGGAGAGGGGTTATGGTTAGGGGTCAGGGAGAGGGGTTAGGGTTAGGGATCAGGGAGAGCGGTTAGGGTTAGAGGTCAGGGAGAGGGATTAGGGTTAGGGGTCAAGGAGAGGGGTTAGGGGTCAGAGAGAGGGGTTAGAGGTCAGGGAGAGGGGTTTTGGTTAGGGGTCAGGGAGAGGGGTTAGGGTTAGAGGTCAGGGAGAGGGGTTATGGTTAGGGGTCAGGGAGAGGGATTAGGATTGGGGTCAGGGAGAGGGGTTATGGTTAGGGGTCAGGGAGAGGGGTTAGGGTTAGGGATCAGGGAGAGCGGTTAGGGTTAGAGGTCAGGGAGAGGGATTAGGGTTAGGGGTCAAGGAGAGGGGTTAGGGGTCAGAGAGAGGGGTTAGAGGTCAGGGAGAGGGGTTATGGTTAGGGGTCAGGGAGAGGGGTTAGGGTTAGAGGTCAGGGAGAGGGGTTTGGGGTCAGTGAGAGGGGTTATGGTTAGGGGTCAGGGTTGGAGTTCAGGGAGAGGGGTTAGCGGTCAGGGAGAGAGGTTATGGTTAGGGGTCAGAGAGAGGGGTTAGGGTAAGAGGTCAGGGAGAGGGGTTAGGGGTCAGGGAGAGGGTTACGGTTACAATTAGGGTGGTTTGGATGGTACTGTGACAATGGTGATCTGATGAATGCATTTCTTCTTGATTTTCAGTGGGGCTCCTCAGTTTACCTGTGTTATAAGAAGTCTGTGGCTAAAACCAACACTATTGCCTACAAAGCAGGTTAGTGACCCACATCTTGCCATTGGTTCTGTAGATCAGGTGCACAGGGGTCTCTGAATGGCCCGAGTGCACATTCATGTGTGGGGGCAGTTGTATGGGAATGTGGGAGCATAGGTCTATAATTACAGGAGCTTCGGATGTGATAAACCCCACAATGTTGGGAGCCTGTTCCTCCGGTACATCATGGGGGCTCTGAGATCTGCACAGATCTCATTTGGAAGCATTCCTCCTAATCCTGGGTGACTCCATCTTCCCAGACTTGCGTGGATCCCTGGCAATATCTGTGACATTGACTGCTTGGTTTTCTCACGTGGTACAAAGGCTGCGTTCATGAGTCTGGCAGCCCAGCAGTAAGAATGATCATGAAGCATCCTTTCAGCAGTGCAGGATATATGGAAATACTCAGGAAGTGAGGCAGGTTTACACCACAGCCATTTATTATGCATTCATGGTTTTTGAACATAAGAATCAAATGAGATGTATGACTCACTCTCATCCGGCGCCTCAGTCGCTGACTCGATGGGTGTAGCCAGGCCTTCAGTCTCATCCAGAATTAATGACGAATAAGGCTATAAGTTCACTTTTGAAGAGCCAGGCCTATTACAGTGGGAGTGTTTTCTATTAAAATATTATTAAAATAGCTGATGATCTGTGGCAGCTTCTATGAAACATTTGGTCATATTTTGGAAATTTGCTGATAGACCGAAACGCTTTCTGGGATCATGCGAGGTCTGTGTGGTTTTTAAGAAGCGGGGCAGCCATCACCCTCCCACTCTGTCGCCCCTCCACAGGCCTGCTCTGCAGGTACCCCGAGGAGGACTACGAGTCCTTCCCGCTGCCCGAGTCCGTGCCTCTCTTCTGCCTGCCCATGGGCGCCACCATTGAGTGCTGGCCGTCCCAGACCAAGTACTCCCTCCCCATCTTCTCCACCTTCGTCCTGACGGGGGCTTCGGGGGAGAAGGTGAGCTCATGCACTTAAACACAGAGAGCTGTGTAAACAGAGGGCGGATACCTGGCTTTTCCCAGCTGGGATGGAGCTGCGTCCCGCTAGCTGCAGCGTTCCCTCCGCGCCCTCTGCACGGCTGGCGGAGCACGGTTGCTCTGACAGGGGCTGCCAGCTGCTGACTCTGACGACCTCACCATAGCTGGCAGAGGAAAGCCTTCAGCTTGGGGGGCCAGGTGTTTTAGGGAGGGGGGCACAAACACTTAAAATGAGTATTCCTGCATTTTAGTAAATATTAATTGTGAGTCTTTCCCCTGATGCAGGATGTATCGCAGCACCATCTGTCGACGGTTGAAGCTTGCAGCTGTATTCGACGGGTACGATTAATGCCCCTGAGCTGTGGTCCTGTGTCATGTGATCCCGCAGGTGTACGGAGCTGCTATTCAGTTTTACGAGCCGTACCCTCAGGAGCAGCTGACGGAGCGGCAGCGGCAGCAGCTGGGCCTGGATGTGGCCAGCGAGCATGTACCCGCAGCCACCCGCTCTACACACACCAACAAGTGCATCTGCCTGCTGTCCCACTGGCCGTTCTTCGACGCTTTCCGGAAATTTCTCACCTTCCTGTACCGCTACTCCATCTCCGGGCCCCATGCCCTGCCCATCGAGAAGTGAGTTCCATGTTGGCGTCCGCGTGCTGAACCCTGTGAAATTCGAGAGCTCCATCTGACCGGGATTCAAATGACCTCGAGTCAGATGACAAGCGTAGAGTCTTGGCCTGGTGCTCAGGGGAGCTGCCAGTGCCTGAGGGACTCGGGTAGCACGTGTGACGGCAGGAGGTTTTACTGCACTTATCCTGGAAGCCAGGGCCTGTTCCTGGGGATTTATTTTTTTTAATTGTGTCCAGGTCTTAGTTGACATGCCAATTATGGTGGAGCTTGAGGGGTTTTTATGTGTCTATTGGGGGGGGGTGGTGGTGGTGAAACACCAGCCCCCCCGGTGGCTAGTGAAGGTCACTGCACTTTTGTTTCCAGGCACATCTCGCACTTTATGCACAAGGTGCCCTTCCCTTCATCCCAGAGGCCCCGCATCCTGGTGCAGGTGAGCTGCTGGTGTACTCCCCCCTGCAGTGTCGTGTCTGCCTGTGTCCATTTACACACAGGCCATGTGTGACTCTCTGTGACTCCACAGCTGTCCCCACATGACAGTCTGATGCTTAGCCAGCCGGTGTCCTCGCCACTGCCTCTCAGGTAGGTCAGTCTGCTTCACTGACGCTCCAGTGCCTCACCATGTGACGCTCTGGCTCGTCCGTCCTAAACGCCGCCCGTGTTCTCGTGCTGCAGTGGAGGGCGGCTTTCCACGCTCCTACAGAACTTGGGCCCTGAGAATGCCGTCACCCTGCTGGTGTTTGCCGTCACCGAGCACAAGATCCTGGTGCACTCACTGCGGCCGTCCGTGCTGACCAGCGTGACAGAGGCTCTGGTGTCGGTATGTCCCGCCTTGATTCTGCAGGATGTTTGGCCGGATGACAGGCCCTGGAGCCTGGCCTTCCACAGTTCCCAGCCCCAGGATCTCCTGCTTTCCCATGCAGATGATCTTTCCCTTCCACTGGCCGTGCCCCTATATCCCGTTGTGCCCGCTGGCTCTGGCTGATGTGCTCAGCGCCCCATGCCCCTTCATCGTGGGTGTGGACTCCCGCTACTTTGACCTTTACGACCCCCCGCCAGATGTCAGCT
Organism: Paramormyrops kingsleyae; assembly: GCF_048594095.1. Classification (NCBI taxonomy): domain Eukaryota; kingdom Metazoa; phylum Chordata; class Actinopteri; order Osteoglossiformes; family Mormyridae; genus Paramormyrops; species Paramormyrops kingsleyae. The sequence continues at coordinate 16,934,434 of NC_132807.1, forward strand.
GTGTGGACCTCGACACCAACACCATTTCCCAGTGAGTGCAGCTGGCCACTTCCATCTGTCATCCTCTTATGTCATGTAATGCTTTTGTAATCACCTTCCCGCTTCCTCTTCGAACACTGATCTGGTCATATCTGGTTCCCCTTCTTCTCAGGAAAGAATACTTATACCATGCGGGCTTTCACAGTTCCCCATGTCACGTTGTGGTTCACTTCCAGAACGCTCTTTGTTTTTTAGCAATGACGATAAGAGGGGCCTGTTGTGGAAGGTCCTGCCGAAGAAGGCCTGTAAGAACCTGATGAACACCCTGAACAACCTCTACCAGCAGCTGGCTGAAGGTGTGTGTCCATCACACATGAATATTCATACAGGCGATTATTCATATGATTGACTGTTCATACAAGCGATTATTCACTGTTCATGTGGGAGATTAATCATGCAAGCAAATATTCCTATGAACAATTGTTCATGCGAGGAAAACTCATGTAGGCAAAGGTTCATACAAGTGAATATTCATATGAGCAGTTATGCGAGCAATTATTTATGTGAGGGAGCACCTATTTTGCCCATGTGGGAAAATGACAAGAAGCATTGTGTTTATACACAGTTGTTTTGGAGTTTAATAACTGCCTGTTATGCATGCAGTAAACCTACAGATCCTGTCCGCCTTTCCCATGGAGCCACTGGCTTCCAGAATTTTCTGTAGAATCGCATTTGTCACAGAAAAGTCAGCTGTGTCACTGGGATAAAAACAGGATAATTTCGGATTAGCGACTATGAGTTGCTTTAAATAGGATTGCAGTAGTAATTCACAAGCCGTGACTGTATGTAGGTTATTTCAAGACCTTCCTGGTGTCAGTGGGATTTAGGATGCCTTATACCATCACCTGAGAGACTCGGGAGTAAACTGTATAAATGGTGTCCAGCCAAATCACTGCCTATTTCTACTAATAGCTTTTCATAATGCAGTGTTGTTAACTGACTTGATGTCATAATTTAGATTGCAATTGTAATTGAATGCTCCCGATTTGTGTCAGGCTGTCAGAGACCTCGAGAGGATGGCCTCATGGAGCTGGCCATGAGTGACTATGACTTCAGCAGCGGGAAGAGTCTTCAGAGTCTGGAGATGGAGATCCAGGAGGCCTTCCTGCGCTTCATGGCAGCCATCTTGAAGGGATACCGCTCGTACCTGCGACCCATCACCCAGGCACCCTCAGAGAAGGCCACAGACGCCAGCTCCCTGTTCGACCTGCAAGGTGGGTGCCTTTCTGACCTGGCAGCATTTATCAGGCAACCTTTTTTTGGATTTGTGGGACTGAAAATGGAGGAAGTCTACATATATCTTGAGTATGTATCTTTCTTGATTTAGTGAAGTAACTCACAGTTGGTATGTTGCAGTGTCTAACAGTCGATATGCTGCAGTGTCTGATAATTGTTAAAGTGAAGTAACTGACAGTCGATACGATGCAGTATCTGACAGTCGATACGATGCAGTGTCTAACAGACAATATGGTGAAGTATCTGACAGTCAGTACGTTGCAGTGTCTGATACTTGATACAGTGAAGTGTCTTAACAGGTTGTCGCAGTGAAGCAGTGTCTTATGTTCAGGAAATGATTCTGATCAGAATAAACTCTGCATGTGTGGCCCTCCCAAAATACAAGCCCTGCTCAGATGAAGCCAGATGGTCTTGTTTCTTGTTTTCCTTTTAAATAAATAAATAAACTAGATTTTTTTTGGTGCACAGGGAGAGGGTGGGGCAGTTTAGCAATTCGGATGGTTAGTTAGTGACACAGCTGCTCATTCTGGAAGGCTGCCTTTGAGTCCCAATGATGTCATGGACGAAGCGTGGTGATCTCATCTGAGTCTCTCCGGACTCACAACCTTATCACACTGAATGAAACTGAGGAAGAAAATGTGTTTACATAATAACCTGAGCAGGAGTCCAAGCCCCAGTTCCCCAAGGGTACCATAGTTAAATCAGAGGCCACTATGTACCCAGACACATCTATGACATCAGTCTTGTCAAGTAGTTCAGTTAGTCATGGACATGATGGGACCCGGAGCCGCACCGAGGGGCTTCCCTGGTGTCACGGGTAGGGTGGGGTCAGCCATACCAGCATGCCCTGCTGTGGGCGCCTCTGTGCGTGTCAATGCTTTATTCTACTATTCAGAAACCAACCAGTTCCTGTAGTTTTGACTTTCTTGCACTCTTAGTAGTCACATGAATATGAGTAAAAATATCCTGACAGTATGAAGATGAAAATCGGTGAACATCTCCCCTGCCAAGGCTTCCATAAGGGTGCTCTCAGTGATATTTCATCACATCTCCAGGTTTCCTGAAGAGCCGCGACCGCTCCCACCAGAAGTTCTACTCCCTCATGACGAAGACCCAGATGTTCATCCGGTTTATCGAGGAATGCTCCTTCGTCAGCGATAAAGATGCAAGCTTGGCATTCTTCGATGATTGTGTGGACAAGGTAGGGTCGCTCTCCGCTCCTGATGGACACAGAGCTCACTGTCTCACCAGGCTTCCTGCTCTATTTGGCCTTCAGACCAGTCTGAGGTTGTACCAGAGGCTGCTTAGTAATGAAAGTTCATTAAGGCCTCCTTTTTCGAGTAAGACTAAGCAGTGTTCTCATGTCCGCTTCCATACTTCAGTAGACCTTTATGGTGACGTTTCTTTCCTACTAACCCAAACGCCTCGCTGCAGCATGGCAGATTCTTTGCATGGCTCAGACTGGTGGCCTGTCCTTCTGTAACCCAGCTCACTTCTCTCTTGCCTGCCTCTCCTCTCCATCTCCCTGTCTGGGCAGCTGTTCAACACAGAGCGCAGCGCCGACAGAGGAGTCAAGGTAAGGCGCCCTCCACAGGCCCTGACCCCCTCTGTCTGTGTGTGTACGTCAGCCGGTGAAATGGTCTATCAGCCTGTGCTTAAGATCATATGGGATGTTTAAGGACAAAAACTAATTTGCAATTATTGACTGTAGGCTGTTAACTTTGAAAATGTAACAAATGTACAGAACAAACAGATTTTTGTTTAAGGAACTGCAGCCAATAATTTGTGTTTGGAGATACAGGTAACGATGACCCGTTAATATAAACCTGCCCCGAGGTCCAGCTGGACAACTGGAATTTAACACGCAACATTAATTATCGTATTAATTGTAGGAAAAGGGAACACATACAGGATGCAAAACAAAACTACAAACCATAGTCTGTTTCAAATGATAACTAAAGTAAAGTTTGCACAGTTTTTCTTAGTTAGCAGTATACACAATAAGTTAACAGGGTGACTCTGAGGCATTTTTACCATAGCATGCTTACCTCTCTCTTTCTGTGACTGTATGTGCTGAGACTGGCTGTCATCCTGTCCAGGGTGTATCCAACCCTGCGGGAACACTTCCCAGAATACACTCTGGTTCACCATGTCCTGCCTGAAAAGATGGATGGATGCCTGTTTCTTTTCGTCAGTGACACCAGGATGATTTAACAGCCATTAAAAATACCATTAAATCAAGAGGCAACCAGAATAATGTGACATTCCCTTGGATGTGGTCACTGTTATACATTTAGCTCTCAGTTCTTGCTTTTTGTAATGAGTCATTAAAGGTTCTATCAGAGATATTACACACTGCAGTCATACCTTGATGGACCGCCAGGGTGTGGCTGATTTCATGAGTCACCAGTTGTCTTTGGAAGGCTGCCAACCAGAAGAACGGGCCAAATTACTGAAGAATGCTAGGGCCAGACTCATTGGCACAGCGGTGGCCAATGTTATCCGCAAAGGGCCGATGTGTATGCAGGTTTTTAGGATAACCTTTAGGTCAGCTGTTCAAACCCAGGTGTGAGGACTCTTTAGCCAATCAGTCCTCTAATTAATAATCTAATTAGGGGGTTGCAGTGAAAACCCACACACACAGCAGCCCTTTCTGGATAAGATTGCCCACCCCTGCGTTAGAATATACATCCCTGTATTATATAATCATGTACCATCTTAGCATTGATTTTGCAGTGGTGGCCCACGTTTAGACAGGTCTATACAGTCTGTATGATGCGATTCGTGCACTTAACTATATGAACCTCCATACCTCCGGAAGACCTGTCACTCTGCCATCCCACGCAGCTGTCTTGGATGTTTAAAAATAAACACCCACCCCCATGCTTTGCATCTCCTGTCTGCCATAATGCAGTGAAGGATACAAAGAGGCTGGATGTAAGTCACCTGGGCTTGTCACCATGGTGACCTCCAAAGTGTGCCGGATGTATAGGGCCGCCTTTGCGGAGGTCAAGTGTAATTTAATCGTAAAGGGTTTGTGTGGGAGGAGCCTTTGCGTCGCTATTGGCGTTTTTGTATCGTGCGATGTAAACACGGAATGTCCCCGTAGCCTTGACAGATGTGGGAATGCAGGGTTAGCCTGCGGCTGATCCTCCACCTCTGGGTTGACAGGGGAAGCAATCACACTCTTGGTTTCCAGGTGAGCTGTCAGACAGCTGCCTGCTGCAGTGAAAGTGTCTCTCTGCAGTGGATTTGGATCGGTCCCCTGTTGTGCCAGGGCTGACGGATCATGGCAGGAGCAGCAGGAGAGCTTCTCCATACACTCTCAGGCGAGAAGTGCCCTCCAGCCATCGACATGCAGGAAAAAGCCAGTTTTTCTACTCTGGATAGATACCTGCTTCGGAACCTGGGGTCTGCTTATCTGGTTGTCTGTTGCATAGTCTACTGATCTCTGTGATTCTCTGTGTGAGATTCATTTAAAAAATCCATAGCAGGAGTACAGTTATGCTATTACACATTCTTCACTCATTTCTCATTTCATTACTCTGCGTTATGTGTTGCAACTATACCAGTAAGGGCATGAAGCCCTGTCATAAGATATTTAGAGAACAAATTAGCATCTGACTCTCAAATAAGCGCTAACTAGATGCTAATGCTGCATGTTAGGCGTGGAAAGATGCATCACTACATTAATGTAGCAATTTAGGTGCATCAATCTGTAACATGAGAATCGGTTATAAACGATTTTTGGGGGCAAAATCCTCCTTAAAGGTATTCCCAACTTCCAGATTGCACGCTCTCACGATCAGATGCTGCAAAAAGACACGCATAGTAGCAGCTCTGGCGCGTAAATTTTCAGCATGTAAGATGGTAGGGGAAGACTCATTTATAGTGATAAAGGAAGCACAACCTGACGATCTTTGAGTTACAGTGATGATCTTTGCACCATGACGCTTCTGAGAAACTTGCTGCTGTTTTATAGTGTAAAACGATCTCTCTAATGGTCATGAAAATCTTTGTGCTACAAAGCTTTTGGGAAACTCCCCTCTTTTGTAGCGCAAAAAAAGTTGTTCTTTTTGCTATTATTGATAGCAATAGTCCGGATTCTGAAGTAGCCATCTAGTTAGCTAAGTAAAAAGTAATGTTAGCTTTAGAGATGCACGATATATCATTTAACATATCAGCATCAGATGATATTTGTTACAAAGAAAGATATCAGCATTGATCCGATGTGTCAATTTTGTCTGAAATTGCTGGCCAATATTTAAACTTTATCAACATTCAAAGTTAGCAGCACCACAGCTTAAGACACAACTACTAAAATATTGGAGATGACTGCATTACACGTCCGGCTGCTTTCTGTAGTGGCGGATGAGGGATGCTGTCAACTCATTTAAGTACCGGCCTGTGTTTATAATTCATTATAAAATCTGGCCCGCTCCCCGCTCACCAAGTGGCTCAGAGGTTAGGGGTTTCCGATGCATCGCATTGTCCCCTAAATAATCAGAATCTAATCAAATTGCCTTGGGGTTGACTGCTTACACCCCTAGTATAGCTAATATGATACAGGGATGAACGTGAGACCCTGACCTGGGGGCCTCAGATGAGCAGCTGGATATTTGTAAATATAATGCAAACGTTCTGAATGTGCTGCTTGTCCCATAGCTACTGTGTGTCTTTGAAATGGAGCTTTCCCATGACATGCTTACTGGCCCTGACAGGGGGGTAATGGGGCAGACAGAGTGTCAGCTCCGGGAGAGATCAAGCAAAACTCTTCTTGAAGGGGGGATAAGTTAGTCATTAACTTTGCTTGGTCATGTGGCTTAAGTAAGCTGTGAAAACTAGGTCAGCTACTGGGCCTTTCCACTGTGGGAAACGTAGAGTCAGAAAGATCCGAGGAGGTTTACCCACAGTATGCGCTGGGGGGTGTCAGGGTGCAGACAGTCTGTCATGATGTCTCATTCGTAGAAGAGCATGATGAGACAGTCCTTCTAGTTTGCTGATTTTGTACTTTGAGACTGTCCTGTTTACCCCCTTTCCCTAGTCTTTTTATCTATGCCTGCTTAGTTAAAAGCCAAAAAATATATGTTAAATAGCATTTTTAGCATCTCTGCTAAAGCATTGATACTATGGACCAATGTACTCTAAAACCGATGATCATTGCCTTTGGGTACATTAATAGTAAAACGGTCCCTGTCTGTCACTGATGGTCACCTTAGTGCCACCTCTCCTGAGTTTAACTTGCTCTTCCTCTTCCAGGTGGACAGCGACCGGCCAGAGGAAGCGCGGCTGATCGAGCTGGACGAATCCCACCGCAGTGAGCATACAGTCTTCATCACCCCCCCAGAGATGCCCCCCCTGCCAGAGGGTGAGGAGTACCCTCTGTGCTACAGGTACCGGCAAAGACCTGGCAGCATGCAGACATGTTGCGTATGCTCCCACATTTTCTGAGGGCCTTTAGATATCCAGATCCGCCTTCCATAGTATGTACCTCAAACGGGTCAGAGAGTACACTGGGGAATCACAATGAGGGATTTTGTCCTGAAGGTTTTGGTTTGAGCCCTAGAAATGACCCAGTTGTTTTTCTCTTGGGGACATACCCTAACTTCTCCAGGCAAGTGTCTACTTCCATTCACTGATAAGACAGTAGGCATCTTTGGTTAACAGCTTCATATAACTGCATTTCGGATTGCACCAGTTGAAATGGATCATCTGAGTGAGTGTATCTGAAGGTGCTGAACGGTGGTCTGTATCTCCTGCAGCTACAGCGGCTTCCCTGTGTTAAGGCCGGAGCTCTTTGATCCATTGGAGGGGCTGAGGACCCCTGCCTCTCGCGTAGCTTCGCGACACAGCTGCCCCACAAGTCCCGCTCCCATGTTCCGCCGAACCAAGCAGGTGAGAACCTACAGGCCATACTATAGGCCTTAAGCTGAGCCATACAGTGCCCTCCCCAGTCAAACGGACGCTTCTTTGTCAAGCACTTCTGATGTCCTTCAGATTTTATTGGTTTGTTGAACTAGTTTTTGCTCAGTGATATGTAGGTCAGGAAAGGGAGGAAGGCCACGGTGTCTTCCTCACAGTAACTTGCTCAATGACAGGAGTATCAAGCCAATCTAGCAGGGAACTGGGGTCATTGCGGGGTTTCTCTATTTCAGGAGATCAGATCAGCACAGAAGATTGCAAAGAAGTACTCCTCCATTCCCCAGATGTGGTCCAGATGCTTGCTGCGGCATTGCTATGGGCTTTGGTTCATCTGCCTGCCTGCCTACGTCAAGGTGTGCCACTCCAAGGTGCGGGCACTACGCACAGCCTACGACGTGCTTCGGAAGATGCAGGCCAAGAAGCTGCAACCCCCAGACGAGGTAGGAGCTTGGGCTGCCATCGCGGCCTGATGCAGCCACGGCTTTCTTCAGGCCAGACACTTCCAGGATCTTGAAACCTCTGCCCTGTATGTTCGATTCTGCATACTCCACACTTGGCATTGCTCCCTTTCTCCTGCAGGTATGCTACCGGGTTCTGATGCAGCTCTGTGGACAGTACGGACAACCTGTGTTAGCTGTGCGAGTTCTGTTTGAGATGAAGAAGGCTGGAGTCCAACCAAATGCAATCACCTACGGTTACTACAATAAGGTCAGTCCCTGGATAATCTGCCAGAGAAGAGCAGTGGTGTTGTTAAGCATCTTGAGGGAACATGATGTCATTGATGACAGTAACACAACATTGTTCATTTTAGAGGTATTTGAGGTTCATTATTTTATAAGCGTCAATGCTCTTCTGGCTCCATAACCACAACATGTACAAAGCAAACATCAGGACAAGAGCCCTTTTGGTTCCCCGTGTATTGCTGCTGTCGCGTCTCTCACTCACGGAGAGAGCATTGACGACTCCCGCTCATACAGCGTGAACACAGGCATCTTTGTCTGCTGTCACTCGTGGCTGGGTGTTTGTCCTGCTTCTGAGAGCTCAGGCGGCTTGCTGACCAAAATCACACCAGAACCCCGTTCGGCATCATTTCTAGAAAGTCAGCTTAATCTGTTATTGATTTTGGAGGAGTAATCCAGGGGCAGTGAGGTCAGGGTAATGAGAGCTAAGTGTTCCTTAATGTGTTGCTGGCGTGTCAGCGTTCCCGCCTGCTTCCTCACCACTCCTCGTTTCCTGTCCTCCCAGGCTGTTTTGGAGAGCACCTGGCCCTCCAGCACGCGAGGGGGCTACTTCCTTTGGATGAAACTGAGGAACGTGGTTTTGGGTGTGACTCAGTTCAGACGGGCACTGAAAAAGCAGCAGTCTAACCCAGCGCAGACCCCCCTGTCGGGTAAGTCAGACACTTTGGGCCTGTGCACCATGCTATGACCAGTAACTGAGCAGACTGCTAGTTAGACGGCTGCTCTTTCACCCTGCCAAATCCCGTACTTAGCAGCATGGGCATTCCTACCTCCTCAGACTCCATCTTACTTTGGGGTTAGATAGCCCCCCCCCCCCCGACACATGTCCGAGCTCCCCTCAAAAGAGCCCCCACCCCCTACCCAGCTCATACCAGGACACCGGGCTTCGCAGTAATCAAGTATCTCCAGAGAACCTACCTCTGTGACTCCTGGCTGATGGTCACCCCCCCCCCACCAGCTAAGATAATATACCCGAAGGACTCATTTGGATGGCTTGTTGCAGCCTGTCAGCCAAAACCAAGGTTTATAACCCCGTTCACACCAACCCCAGCTGTACAGGCTAAGAACATGAGGTTTTCTTCCCCATGTCTGACAGAACTGCGGTTCTCTGGCAGGCCTGGATGAGAACGTCGCTTACGCTGGTGTTAATGTTCCAGTTTCTCTCGGTTCCCTGCAAACGTCTTGCTGCCGCGCAAACTCCCGGCTCTGCCCGGCTGCTTTATCATGTCCCCCTCCCGCCACAGAGAATCACCAAAGTCCATTTTCTCCACAGAACTCAATCAGGGAGTCCATCTCCTCACGCCTCCCTGGCCGCCCCCCCCCCCCCACCCCAGGAGCTACGAGGCTACACCTCCTCTCTCCTTTATTTCCTTCTCTGTTTTTTTAGATTGTTGAGTTTCGCTGTCAACCTTGTTCAGACTGTTCTCTCCTGCAGGGCCCCCCCTGTCCTGGGTGGCCCCTGTCGGCCCTGGATGTGGGGGCCCCTCTCACACTCTGTTGTTTTTGAACAGATGGCAGCGACCTGGACGCCGTCAGTCACGGCAGCCTGGATAGCTCTAATGACACTAACATGGTGGAGCAGGCCCCGTTCGGCACTGACCCAATCAAAGTAGATTCTGCTGATGATAGATCTAGCACAGGTACAGGAGGTCCATTGCCCCGCATCGTGCCACGCCTCCCTGTCTCCTCCTCATCGCTCTGTTCTGCCTCCCTCTCCGTCCACCCCCTGCTTGCGTGTGACGCCAGCCTGGGGTGGCCCTGGATGGCCCTCCGGCCCTCTCCTCTGGGGGGCTCAATCCGTCAGCCTTTTTCCACCCTTCCTTTAAGTGTCTCACTGTGTCTGTCTCTCTGTGTGTCTCTGTTATCCCCACCCCCCCACCCCGCGTCACTCATTCTGATCGTAACGTCGATCTGTGGTGCACTGTCCTGAATGTTATGTTAAAACTGAGCCATGACCTATTGTTAAAGATATTTTGTTCTCCGTTCAGGATCCCATCCCTTTGTTCTAAGTAGGACACAGTGTATTCAAGATTTATGACAAATATCCAGAATTGTCACCACTAGTACATAATGTGCCTAAAAAAAGATTAATGAGCTTCTGGAACCTCCTTCCTCAACGAATGACAGATATGAAGCTGCAGGCAGAAATATTCATGGAAAAGATAAAAGTGGATTGACGTGGCAGCCGGTTGCCAGGAGACTGAAATGTCCCTCTTGCCGAGGCAGAGAGAATCAGTTTTAACAGTGTCGGCCTACCTCGTCCCCTCGGCCGTTTTTTTCCGGTAGTCGTCAGTTAAAAGGTTTCTCTCTATCTGGCTCCTGAGCGGGCAGCATCCCCCCGCACGTCAGCCTCAGCTGACAGGTCATCTGAGACACCGGCTGCTTTGATTCCATACATTGATTGAATCTCTTACAAACGTGGGAAGGTTAGTCCCGGCATTCTTCTAAGCAAGGTGTCCAGTTCGGGGAAGCTTAGTGATAGCCTGCGTGCAGAAACAGCGTGAGGAAGGACGCTCACTCTGCCTCTGTGTCAGGGGGCCAGTCTGACCTGGGTTACAACTCCCTCTCTAAAGAAGAAGTGCGAAGAGGGGAAGGTGGTCTGCAGGACAGGACGCTGGAGAAGGAGGACTCCAGCTCCCGTAAGTTGACAAGGACCACCCCCTCCGAGCTCCAGCTGACCAAGCCTAGTGCTGATGTGTCTATAGCCCTGCTCTCTCATCCTGGCCTCTGAAGGCAGACATGCAGTATATGTCCTAAGTATGGAAAGATGGCAGCTGTGAAAGGTTTTTGTGGATGACCTTGCTCATATTGCTTTTTGACTCTCAAACTGGAGTGAAATGAGCAAGTGCAGAAGGCAAGAGTACTTGTGGAGATCAGAGAAATAGCATTTGTGTCTGTTTCTTTACAGACCTTAATATTACTCTTTATAAATAACATGCTGAAAGCATTTTTCATGACAGATTACTGCTCTCTAGTGTTCTTCCCCAGTACTGCAACCCGATGTTGCATTACATAAGGATTGTTTTGTAATTCCCATACTGAGTACTGAGCCTATATTGACAGAGCTTTAAATAAGTTACTTTGCACTTGCTGAATTAATGCAGTCAGCCTCAATATTATTTAAGTTGTCTGTCCTTTTGTTGTGACTGGTTTGGTAGAGATGTTTGTAGGATGTGTTAATGATGTACCCGTTGGGGGGGGGGGGGCAGTGTCTGAGAGCGAGAGTGCCAAGGACAGCGGAGACTGCCTCCCGCCGCTGGACTTCCCTGATGTCAGTGGCCCGTTCCAACCTCGTGCTGGCATCGTCCGTAGCAACTGTCCCTATGACAACACAGCCAAAGAATCTGACGCCAGCACCGGTCAGTACCACTAACTTACAAAAATACAAAATCTTTGTATCCATCAATTCCTGTGGCATGGTTCTGAGGGTCTTCCTGAGTTTTTTGTACCTCCCTGCAGACCATGTGGCTGGGCTGCTCTTCACTTCCTCGCTGGACGACATCGGGCTCATCCAGAGCAGTAGCCTCCGCAGGCGGCACAGGAGTGCCATGGAGGAGGGCCAGAGACGCTTGGACTGGCCTGGGGTCAGAGGTCGCAGCCTGAGCGGAGACACCGCAGGGGGCATGGTTCTGGGCCTTGGCATGACCCGGGGCAAAACGGACCCTCTCAGGATTGCCGAGAATCTGGGCGCAGACGCCAGGATTCTCTCAGGAACATTCCAGAAGAGCACAAGGCCCAACTCTTTGAACCTTGGCATGCGGGAAGGGGGGCTCAAGAGCAGCCACAAAGAAAGTGGGGAGAGGGATTCCAGCGACGAGGAGAAGCCAGACACTGCTGCCATCTTCGACCTGGAGGACCTGGACGAGGAGACGAGCAGAGAGGCCACAGCGGGTGGTGCCCAGGCTGGCCATAATAGGGCCACAGAGCCCTGCCTGAGCAGTGGCAGCACCACAGGCTGTGTGACTAAGAGGTTGGGCATTGAGACGGGCTTCGACCCACTATCCCTGTTCGCAGCCCAATCAGAAGAGCAGGACTCGGGGGGAGGTGAACCAAGCACCCCCACGGCCCGACGCAACCTGGCCGAGGAGATCGAGATGTACATGAACAACATGGGCAGCCCTCTAAGCAGCCGAGCTCCCAGCATGGACCTGCAGGATGCCTGCAGCCCCCAGCTCCCGGGCAACTCCTCGTCACGTCGTTCCAGCCTGCCCCAGGGCTCCCCGCGGCCTCCCCCCATGCCCCGCTCACGCACCTGCCACCAGCGCCCCCGTGATCGCCTCTGGTCTTCACCCACCTTCTCACAGGGCAGCAGCCCCCTCAGGGACAGGGAGCCTCCTGCCTCCCCCTCATCGTTCGCCCTGGACACACTTCTCACCCCCACTCTGGACGTCTTTAAGAGCAGCGTCTTCTCCGCGGGGAAGGGGGTGGCAGAAAAAGCCAGTCGCTGGTACTCCCGTTTGGCCACCTACACCACACCCAGCAAGGTGTGACTGGCAACACGGCTCATTTGGTTCACGGGTTTACACAGTTACTGTGACAAGGAGTCTCTGATAACTCAGGATTATCTGTTAAAATTGTACTGTACATAAACAAGTTTCTTAAAAATCAGCATGTCCTTGAAACACACAAAGCTGTATTTTAATTGGTTATTTCATTATTCAGGATGGCTTGATTAACTATTAGGGAATGCATCCTGAATTATACGGGCATCTAAATGAAGGGTCCTTTGAGGTTATTTTTTTGATAATGCTTTATATTAATTACACCTTCATTATGTCTTTATAATGCATTTATAGAACATTCATAAGCTGCTTGTAAATATAATTTAACATCCTAACATATCCTAAGAGCTTTAATATACATTAATGTCAAACATGATATGATAATAAGAAGCATTACAATCTTATAATGTTTGTTATTAAAGTACATTAAAGTTGTTAAGGTATGTTAGGATGTTACGGTATACTTACCTGCTGCTTATGATTGCTATACGAATGCATTATAAAGGCATTATGAAGGTGCAGTTGATTACCCTGTTTTTGCTGCTAATATTCTAAGTGGTCAGAAGCTGGTGTATGGCAGAGCATGCTCTCAGGTAAAAATGAGGAAGTGTGCAGTAGGTCCAGCAGAGGGAAGCATAGCTTAAATCAGAACGGCTACCTCGAAGTCTTGTTTTGGGATTATCTGAATTGGGGCTTTATCTGAAGGCAGTAGGTGGCCTTTAGGCACAGTGCCTGTTGGGTGCGTTTTCCTGTAGTCCTCATTCTCCCCGTCTTCTTCTCAGGATACAAACTACGACCACATGAGCGTCTCATCCTTGGGTATGGGGGACACAGACCGAATCTCCCTCATGGATGAGGAGTCTTACCTGGAAGCTGAGGTCCTAGGACCCAGCTCACCACAACGGAATGGTGTTTCAGGCCCAAAGAGGAGCCCTCACAGGACACGAGCGGAGAGCCCTGCACCGCAGCTCAGCTCAGGCACAAAGCCTCTCCACACAGGTGATGTTACAGATAGGCAAATGTGTTTAATTCCCCTAACCTTGAGGTCAGCTGGTCCTGATAAATCATACATGAGAGTGAATGTATCAGAGGGCTGATTGTCTCAAGCTTGAGTATGGCCTGATTGAAGCTCTTCAATCAGCCAGCTCTAGTGTCATTAAGACCAGATGTGCCTTCCCAGGAGCTCAGAGCCCCTCTTCAGCAGACATGCTGCTGATTACCCTCCTGGAGTGACTTTGCACTGCATGCAGACTGATGCCTCCCCTTTGAGGCTATGGATTTCACCTGGTTGTGTTTGTAGTAACTTAATAAGCAGCTACCTGTACAGGCTCCAGCTCTGTTGCTCTTGTCCCTCAGGCTGCGTTCCACCTCCGTCCAGCTTTACTCTTCCAGACAAATCGGAACTGGAGTTTTCGCAGTACACAAGCAATACCAGCATCTTTCAGAACTACGCTATGGAGGTGGGTCTTTCACCTAGGAAGTGCCAAAAAGCGTCGAACCGTGCGATCAGGTGTTTGTGCAGGTCTGGGAACAGTGCTGAGGCACTAGGAGTGGTGCCTGCTCAGCTTTGTGGTTGAACGTGCACCCGGTTGACCTCAGGTGCTGATCTCCAGTTGCTCCCGCTGCAAGACCTGCGAGTGTCTGGTTTACGACGAGGAGATCATGGCCGGATGGACGGCTGATGACTCCAACCTCAACACCACCTGCCCCTTCTGTGGCAACCCCTTCCTACCTTTCCTCAACGTGGAGATCCGGGATCTCCGTGGTCCTGGCAGGTATGGGACGAGGAAGCAATGGGAAATGAACTGAAGTAGCAAGGGACGCATTGAAGCTAAATGGTCCTATATGTCACTTCCAATCATATTAACCAACACCGTTCCAGTGTCACTGTGCACCTCGCTATATCTTCTTCTCTTTTTATTAATCAGGTTTTTCCTAAAAAGCAGCCCGTCTGCAGAGGAAGCTGTGTCCTCGTCCTACTCGGTCTCCACAGGCCTGGGTACAGGGACGTCCACGCTGTCCACTCCCTGTCCCACCCTGACCATGTCTCCACGGTCACCCCAAATCACAATACATGGTTGCCCTGGCAACAACAGGTTTGAATCCTGTTCTGTTCCCGTATTGATTCTGTTTATTTTTACTGTGAATGAAAGCCATTGAGAAAACCATGCATGACAATACTGCTCCCAAAAAGACTCCCCCATTGCTGGCATTTATCCACAGTGTCGGTGAGGTTTAGTCCGAGCCCCTAGTCCCCATTCCATTTGTGTTGCTGATAAAGGACGTGTTTGAAGTAGCCGTCCCTCAGAGATGAGCCCTGCTCCTGACCCTAATCTACAATGTAAATGGGAGCTCCCTGCTCAGCTGCACCTGGGTCCGCTGTACCCAAAAAGCTGCAGAGGGTCACACTGTAGTCCTCGTGGAACACTGAGTGCAAAAACATCAGCACTAGGGTTTACATGCTGCACCTTCTGCAAAATTATGGTCAGGATCCACTGATGGAACAAAAGAGCTTTATATGGCCACAGGATGTTCCTAGGAAAGAGTTTAATACTAGCTGATACCTCAAGTGAGAGGCAGGTTATTTGGGTGGATATGAGGAGCTTCTACACTGATCCAAAAGGTCATTTGCTCTCTGTAATTATTGACTTTAAGCCACAGCTGTTTCACTGTGTTTTACACAGTGTAGAAAGGGTATTGTGTTACTCCAGCTTATAAGCAGGACCTTCTGTCTGTTTTATGGCTGCATGCATTTCTGCTGCAGCGCTGAGTATTCTTCTGCCTGTGCTCCAGGTCGAGGACTGAGGGTTATCTCACTCAAACAGCCTTTCGTACTCACAGGAGCAGCTCCCTTGGGTATTCCGTGGCCCACTGTGTCGAAATCCCGACAGAGCGACGCCAGGGTGCCCTGTCTCCAGAGCCTACCATGGTGCGCAGTGTCAGCGCCTTCGGAGCCCTGGAGGAGCCAGTCCGCACCAGCCGCTACATCACAGGCAGCCTGCCCTGCCGGCTCAACGAAGTCACGGTAAGGCAACGAAGATCAGTCCTTCATCTGAAAAGTTCCAGAAAGTTGGACACATTGGAGAGCACCTTAAGACATTTTGATCTGTATTATTAGCAAATCTGAGATGCATGTAAACCTACATGTTCTAGGATCCCTTGAGCATGGAGTGGCGTCTACACAACCCAGACCCAGTGACAGTGCCCTATCTGAGCCCACTGGTGCTCTGGAAGGAGCTGGAGAGCCTATTGGAGAACGAGGGGGACCAGGTGATCACTGTGTCGGACATGGTGGACCACCATCCCATAATTTTCTGGAACCTGGTGTGGTACTTCCGTCGACTGGACCTGCCCAGCAACCTGCCTGGCCTCATCCTGACCTCAGACCACTGCAACCGTGGGTCCCAGGTAGGACACTCAGATCTGCAAGTTCCCAGATCTTTTCAGATTCGGATATGGGGTCTCTGATCTCATCTTTGATCCCATACTGCTTACGGATCATTGAATGCGAGTGTGACTCAATGGTGCTGACTTCAGTATCATAGTTCTTCTTGTTTACTAACACGTTTGAAGTTCATGGTACAGGGTTGTATTGTTGACCTCAGGACGTAGGACAGCTGTAGGTGCCTGGAACATACTCAAGGAGCTATGGGGAGGCTTTCTAACCTCACCACTCACTTTACAGATTCCTCGGCACTGGATGTCTGAAGACAGCAAACATGTGCTGATCCAGATCCTATGGGACAACCTGAAGCTACATCAGGATCCCACACAGCCGTTCTACATCCTGTGGAACACGCACCGTAAGTGTGGGCTCCGTATCACTGTGAGGCTGCTTGGGTGGGTGGCAGTGAGTTTGTGAACCCGCCCATGCAGTCTTTGGCTAGGTGTGCTAAATACAGTTTCTCCAGATTTGCTGTGTATGTATGTGACGGGGAGTAACTAGTTACATGTAACAGTGTTACATAATGAAATTACAGAATCAACGTAATTGTAATCCATTACAGTTACTGAGAAAAAAACATGTAATTGGTTTAGTTACTAATCAAAATTTTGGTGATTACAAAGGGGTTACATCCAAATTGTTTTCAGTAAAAAGCTTATATGAAGAAAATAACATTCATTTTGTTGCTTTGCATCTTTTCGCCATGCAGAAATGTCTTCTTTTCGCATATTTACAGACAATGGGGTCAGCAAAGCCATTGGGACTTTTCAGCTTTATTGCCCAGTTTAAAACGCTTTTTAGAAAAGAACAGTAAGTCGTCGACTCATGATCTATGGACTTACGACTGATCGCCTTTAAGACTGCAGATATATGGCCATGACTGTGCCGGGGCTGGCAGCACGAGTGTTGCCTAACATAAATGTCTGACAGTTTCCGCCCCAACAGCTGGCAGCACGACTGCATTCATTCATCTCGTGCTCAGGCTGCTGCTTGCAGCGGTCACAATATACATTTCTATATACAACGTGTAGAAAGATGATAGAAAGGTTCTAACAGTTCAGCACAGTAATGAACAAAGAAAATGGTGATAAAAAAAGGTTAAAAAAAAGATATGGTTTTATTATACAGTATACTATACGTATGATAATTTTTGCATATAATACAAAGGGCCACCTTGCGACTAAATCAACTTACAACTGATCAGTCGGAAACGAACACGGTCATAAGTCAACGATAACCTGTAATCAAATGTAATGTTACATTACTATGATGAAGTAATCAAAACAGTTATGTTACTTATTGCATTTTAACAGAGTAATTTTTTGTAACCTTTTACATTTCAAAAGCAACTCTCTCCACCGTTGGGTCCCTTTTCTGTAGATTGCTCTCTTTCCTTTGTCTGGTCATTCTCTCTTGACAGTCGCATCTCCGTACTGCTAAAAGCTAACAGAAACTCTCTTTGTCTTGCAGGCCTAAATCGTACTCTTTTAATTAAGAGTGAGTGTTAACACTGGGTTGTTCACTTATCGTCCCTCAGCTGTTGTGTCCTTTGGCTTTGCCCTTTTTGATGTTTGATCAGCATGTTTTTAGTTTTTCTGTTTGCCGTCTTCACACATCTGATGCGCTACTTCGTTGTTAGAAGATTTTCTTTTTTAACTTTCATTCTGTTGCTCTTTAATGCTGCTGATAATAGAGGATTTATATTTTGTACAGTATTTTTTAAATGGACACTGCTCCAATGCGATTGAACTCCAAATTCATTTCTTTGAAATATCTCAAACGCTTCCAAATAACAATATTATATTATTTTGCGTCCGGGCCTTAGACACCCTGACACGTTTGCGGATGTGTGTTTATACTTTATTTCGATCCTTTGGTGTCCCATTGTTCTGTGATTTCCCAGCCACTCTCAGTCCTGCCATTCCGTGCACACGTGCATGCACACATGCCTGTCCTCGTGAATGCATGTCAACTATCTTCTCATGCCTCGCTGCAGATCTGAACTACCCAGTGACCTGGCCGCTAAGGGAGGAGGAAGATGAACACGTGGGGAAGGAGCTGCTGCAGAGTGTAGTGAAGAGTATCCAGAAGAACGATGTGTACCGACCCATGAGCCAGGTCCTGCAGCTGGTTGGCCAGAAGCTGGGTGTCCGTAGGCAAAGGTAGGGAGACTGTCATGTGACATATGAACATGCAGCAGCCACCTCACTGATACAGAGCGGCAGCTCACATAACTCACTGCTTTTCTTTTTATCCTGCTTGTCCGTGGGCTTCTCATAGGAGTTTGTACAGAGAGATCCTTTTCCTGTCTTTGGTGGCATTAGGCAAGGACAACATTGACATCGGTGAGTACCTCATCTTTGTGAGGATCTAGTGTATGTAACACCACAAGGAAGAACTTGAAGTGGTTTGCTGACTGGGGGTATTCAGGGGTGGCGCATGGATAAGTGGGCTAAGGCTCTGTGTCTGTGATCAGAAGATCACTGGTTTGATCCCTCGCCTCAGCAGAATGATCACATGTCTGTGAGCCCTTGAGCAAGGCCCTCAACCCCCAGCTCAAGGGGTGCTGCATGCTGACTGACGCTGCACTATGACCCACAAGGAATGGATAGCAAGATGGGTTGGGTGAAGAGAAGAATTCCAATGTACTTGTACTTATACTTGTGCAAATGGCAAAAAAGGATTTAATCTTATAATCTTTAAAATGTGATGCTGTGGATCATAAGAAGTTAATTTTCCTTCAAGGCAACAGGGATTTAATAGGCCGCTCTTGACGGAATTCAGCTTCTATGCTAACCTTTGCCTCACAACCTTCATACAGATGCATTTGACCGGGAATACAAGATGGCTTACGACCGTCTCACGCCCAGCCAAGTCAAGCTGACGCACAACTGTGACCGACCACCCAGTGTTGGGGTGATGGAGTGCCGCAAGATCTTTGGAGAGCCGTACTTGTGAGCCATGTCTCTGTCTCTCCACCCAACACCTACAACACTAGCATCCCAAGACTGCAAGGTCCTCATCAGTGCGGCCTGCTGAATGGGTGGAGATCACTTTGGGACATCACAGCAGTAAGACGGCACCCAATGTATAGTTCCCCCAACTTGGACAGGGTGGCCTCCTCCATGAAGAATGGATATGTGCCACCAGAGTCATGTGGAGTACCAGCCTATAGGCCTGTCACACATGCAGCCTGAAAACAACACCTGGCACCAACCGGTGATTTCCAGAAGACCCCATACCAGACCACTGCCCACACTAGGAGGGCTTGTGCAAAAAAAGACGCTCAGGAAATAAGAGGTGGAAAGAAGCAAGACAGCGTAGTGCCCCTGGTAACAAACTGATAGCAGGGGCCCTGTGTGTTTTTACTGCCCCGGGATAGGGTTCGAGCAGGCAGTAAAGCGGATTCTGTAGCAATTACCATTAACAGGAAATAGGTACCTCGGACAAGAGCAGCCTTCTAGAATTTACTGAACACTATTTAGTAAAAAAAGAACAGAACATTTATGGTCACGTTTCTTGGTTATAATGTGGTACTTTTCAAAAACCTATTTAGATTATGTTCTATACAATGAATATGTCCTGTACATACTTTTTAAAACATTTGTATTATATATTCATACATTGAGACTAATACTGACAATATGTCACTTGTATTCTATTTATAAAAATGCACCATTATTTATTTATGTCTGCTGTAGCGCTTAAGCCCAGTTTTTACTATGTGGTGGTTTACTTTCAAACGTGTGTGTGTGTGTGTTTGTGTGTGTGTGCGTGTGTGTGTGTGTTGGTTATTAGGGAGGCCTTGTCTTACTAGAGAGTACTGTAATAACGCCTGTATGTCTACCTGAACCATCTGAGGGTTTGATGGTTTGTGACACTGCATCAGAGGAGACCCACTTAAGGACTGGAAAATCTACTTGTACTGTATACACTCACCTAAAGGATTATTAGGAACACCATACTAATATGGTGTTTGACCCCCTTTCGCCTTCAGAACTGCCTTAATTCTACGTGGCATTGATTCAACAAGGTGCTGAAAGCATTCTTTAGAAATGTTGGCCCATATTGATAGGACAGCATCTTGCAATTGATGGAGATTTGTGGGATGCACATCCAGGGCACGAAGCTCCCGTTCCACCACATCCCAAAGATGCTCTATTGGGTTGAGATCTGGTGACTGTGGGGGCCATTTTAGTACAGTGAACTCATTGTCATGTTCAAGAAACCAATTTGAAATGATTCGAGCTTTGTGACATGGTGCATTATCCTGCTGGAAGTAGCCATCAGAGGATGGGTACATGGTGGTCATAAAGGGATGGACATGGTCAGAATCAATGCTCAGGTAGGCCGTGGCATTTAAACGATGCCCAATTGGCACTAAGGGGCCTAAAGTGTGCCAAGAAAACATCCCCCACACCATTACACCACCACCACCAGCCTGCACAGTGGTAACAAGGCATGATGGATCCATGTTCTCATTCTGTTTACGCCAAATTCTGACTCTACCATTTGAATGTCTCAACAGAAATCGAGACTCATCAGACCAGGCAACATTTTTCCAGTCTTCAACTGTCCAATTTTGGTGAGCTCGTGCAAATTGTAGCCTCTTTTTCCTATTTGTAGTGGAGATGAGTGGTACCCGGTGGGGTCTTCTGCTGTTGTAGCCCATCCGCCTCAAGGTTGTGCGTGTTGTGGCTTCACAAATGCTTTGCTGCATACCTCGGTTGTAACGAGTGGTTATTTCAGTCAAAGTTGCTCTTCTATCAGCTTGAATCAGTCGACCCATTCTCCTCTGACCTCTAGCATCAACAAGCCATTTTCGCCCACAGGACTGCCGCATACTGGATGTTTTTCCCTTTGCACACCATTCTTTGTAAACCCTAGAAATGGTTGTGCGTGAAAATCCCAGTAATTGAGCAGATTGTGAAATACTCAGACCGGCCCATCTAGCACCAACAACCATGCCACGCTCAAAATTGCTTAAATCACCTTTCTTTCCCATTCTGACATTCAGTTTGGAGTTCAGGAGATTGTCTTGACCAGGACCACACCCCAAAATGCATTGAAGCAACTGCCATGTGATTGGTTGATTAGATAATTGCATTAATGAGAAATTGAACAGGTGTTCCTAATAATCCTTTAGGTGAGTGTATATGTAGAGTCAAATTCCATCCTTTTTAGGAGGGACCTAATTTTTCAGGGCCCACCCAAGTGGAATATAAGGACTGGAATACTGATGATCTAACATTTAAAGGATATATTTTAAGTATTTTTAACACATTTATGAATTGGAGTGGCTCATCATTAAAGGTACCTCTTAAAACTATATATAGATTACCAGTTGAAATCGGCATTAGAAATGTGGCTGCATTTTAATTAAATACGGAGAGATATGAATGGGTGTTAGTGAATTTTTCAGTGAGGACTAACGGAGTTTATGCTGAGGCACCCAGTCGTGTTACCTGAAACAAAGGATGGTGTCTGTCTCCTCCTCCCAAGCGTCAGTTAATGGCCCTCTCCGGTTTTCGCTCCGGTCTCCTCCGTGTAAGCAGACTCTGTCAACCGGTCTGGATTAGTTACACCATGTGCAGTTTAGGGTTCTGATTGTTCAGCTGCCTAAAATGGCGTGAGTTGTTTGCTGGATATGGAGTATTTCTTTAAAACGCGTGTGAACGGTTTTTTATAACGGTTTCACTGTGCCTGTCTTTCGTTAGTTTGTAGAGAAATGCTTTACCAGTTGTAATCCCAGCGCGTATACTGCCCATTAGAAAACCAAAAACCGATTACCCGAAAACGGTACATCGAGGCTGTGCGTACGTGTCAGTGTGCCTGTCTACATGTATATATTTGTTTTCATTTGCGCGTTTTAAAGTAGTTATAAATCGTGGTTTAAAATAATCGTCAATTGCGGCAATAATGCGGCAATTAATTCTAAATCTGAGGTGGTACAGCTTCGTGCTGCCTCTGCCCGGCTTTCCATTAAATTAAAAATGGGTGTTATTTCTATATCCACAGCAGTGTACGTAGTGAGACCTCCCTCTGCTGCGAGATGTGAAATGGCGCGACCGCCTAACTGTGAAATACGCCGGAAGCGGTAACCCTGCTCCATTTATCAAAATGGCGGGGAAATAACGGACGTTTCACGCGCCAGTCTCCATCTCATACGGCGATGCCACGGTTACCGTGCCCAGCCTCTGCCTACCCTGCCGCTGCGGCCCAGTCATTAACGGCGGCTGGGGGGCCCTCTGCGTCCTGCCTGTTTGGGGGTCACTAGTGCGTTAAACTGTATTTACATGGTTAATTATTATGCATCCAAACGTTTATTTAAAAAGTAACAATAGTAACACTTTAGGTTTTCTTCCATATTATATTAATATTCATACATATCCATTAATTTCTCGGAGCGAGAAATGTGCATAATAAGAAAAAACGGCCATATATCCATATACAGTGTTACTAAGCATCACACGTTTTCTCTATAAATAATTAATATAAAATATAGGCATACGTATATAACTGTTCATACACACCTGTACATGTGTACAATGGTGTAAACTGAAAAGGAATTTGTTTGTAAAATAGCTTCTCGGTTAGTCGTTCATTTTAATTAAATTAACGGTAATTCGCTTTGGATCAGGATCTTAGAAAACACCATCTCTTTATGTTATCTTGGATTAAAACAGCATGACTTCCGAACCCGCTGGTATAAGCTTACATAATTGTCAGTTTTCACAAACTGTGTATGTTACGTCCTTCTGTACAGTGTAAGGAACTAGCAGTTAGCTTGTCCCACCATGACAAATCATGATGGTATTTTCCAAATATCAAGTAAACCTCTGCTGAATTTTTGTGAAATTGTGAAGAAGCACTTCCACTTGTAAAATACTAATTTTGAAGCTCTGTGTTTTTTACCATATGGGTATTATAAACGAGAACTAGCTGTGCCTTGTGTTTGGCTTTGGAGTGGTACAGTCCATAGGAGAGCTCACAGGATATATGGACATGCCTAACTGGTAATTGACATTTCTAACTGGTTGGCATGATGGCATGCTGGTCACTAACAGAAAGCCTCTGTCAGTGACAGCTGGCCATTTATGCCCCTGTCACACTGCGCCCTGCCCGTTGCGGAGCCCTGTGCTGAAAGTCTTGGGGGTCACCGGACTCCCAGACACCCTACTCCGTGTTTCCAGAAAATTCACACCGTTAAAATGCAGATGTGCATTTGCAGTGAAGGTTTCAGTTTCCATTGATCACCTGCCCTATACAGTAGTGAATATGGACCATTCTGAAATCACAATTTATTTTTTTTGTCATAGACTTTGCTCTTTGATAGTTTTGTGATGCAGGTCTCATGAAGTTTCAACTGGACATGTTGAAAGATGTAGCTTTACGTGATTGCAGAGCCTGAACTCACTGACCCACATCAGGCATTTTGTCTAACAATGGTCAGTAGCTTCTGGTCAGTGTCAGTCTCAACGCACTGAACGGTTCTCCTGAAAGGCTGACTTTGGGTGTATTGCCCTTTTGAAAGTTTCAGATTTTTTTTAAAGCCAACCAATATGTGGGCTGAGTGCTATGCAAATGTTAATCCTTTATAAATGTAAAAAATGAATATCTAGAAACTTCTCCAACCCTCTTCCCTACCCACCCAGCAAGATGGCATGGAGCGAGACTTAGACAGTTAAATGTTCTTAACACCCAGCAGCTTCTGTAATAATGTAGGACTGCCCTCAGTCCATGTATGTGTCACTTATTCACAGCTGTGTGTAAAATGTGTAAGGTTTTTAGCTTGATGTAAGTTTTGTCTGTTCTTTTTAGACTGGACCTTTAAAAATGTTTACAAATGTGTACACAGGAAGTACACCTTGGGATCCAGTAGTGATGATGCATCTTAGACAGGATCTTCAGGGTCGTCAACCTTTTAATTGTAAATAAATTCACTCATAATGCGCATGGTTTTATTATTGTGTCTGTGGAGCTTAACTTCATTACTTTATGCATTTCTATGTAAAGTATAAGGTATATTATTCAGTATTTCATAATTATGGTTTTACTGTATTCCTGCTATATTTCTAAAGCCTTCTGAATACTAACCTTCACACAAGGCTGGGATTTTTGTCTTCTCTTATTAACCACAAGTGACAGGACACCAGCTTTTCTAAAATAGTTTTAAGGGCCACCTGGCAAATAGCAGAGAGCGTTTCCTCCCTTCCGAATGAAAGGCTGTTAATCTAAGCCAATGTGACTCCTTCACTGCTGTTTACTGACATGTACTTACTGTTAAAGTGTAGTGAGTTTTAACGATAACAGCAACGGAATGGTGGGCAGACAGTTACTGCTTGTTTAATGAATTCATAGTGCATTACGTCCATTTTGAGCCTCAGTGGTACCTCAGAAATGTCACATTGACATGTAGATTGATGCGCAGGACATACAGCCCCACACAAATACACATACTCACACGCACCAGGTATGAACAAGATACATGCATCTTTAGACCAGTCTCTTAAATCACATATTAAAAACACTTTTAATCAAAGTTAAATTCTTTCATCCATCACTTAACAGATACCTTTGACTTGGTTATGGTGGTTTTCTGCGGGTGCCGTCCCACACTTGCAATGCAGTACAGAAATTCCTACAAGCCTTACTGATCTGCCCTGGAAGTAAAACAGGGGTAAAACAAATCAATCACCCCCAGCACTCTCAGCTAATACCCCTTTTGATGGGAGGTGATTAATATGTTCACGTCTATTGTTGTGATATTTAGCCTGTTGCACCAGTTTCAGTTTTAATTTCTATAGGTTGAAATGATTTGTTAAACCTGATCCATATTCACAGCATCTTTAGCAAGAGATTAAAAAATATCATGGTTCTACTGCTTTACACATGAAACCTGGAAACATGATCTCATAAAACCTGAAGCTCACTGTCGAGCTTCTGTGCATATTCATTACTAAACAATCCAACCGCTGTTCTTGACATCCAATGCTACAGTACCATCTTAACTCACTGGTGTTCATACATTCAAAGACTCCGTGTGGATAAGCAGATAAATGAGCTTAGTGTATATGAGTCGCATTAAACAATGGTAGGTGAGCATGCTTTGTCTGCTTGGACAGCAGTACAAACAGGCAGTATGAGGGGGAACATCAATCTACAAAACCTTCAACTGAGCTTAGTGTGTTTAAAAATCTGTGTGGGACCACACTGAGGTGTGGGAGCCTGTGTGCTGCCCTCAGGTAGACACGGGGCAAATGGGGGCACAAGTGCTATCCTAAGATGGACACAGGGCAGATGGGGGCAGATGTGCTGTCCTCAGATATATGGGGCAGACAGGGGCAGATGTGCTGTCTTCAGATGGGCACGGGGTAGATGGGGGCAGATGTGTTGTCCTCAGATAGATACGGCATATGGGGGCAGATGTGCTGTCTTCAGATGGACATGGGGTAGACAAGGGCAGATGTGCTGCCCTCAGATGCATGGGGCAGAGAAGGGCAGATGTGCTGTTCTCAGATGAACATGGGGCAGATGCGCTGTCCTCAGATGGACACAGGACAGACTATGATGCGATCTTCCAGCATGACACTGAGCACCAGGAACACAAAGTAGAGCAGGAACATGGTGAAGCCGAGCCTCTTGCTCATCTTCCACTTGCAGGCAGCGATGGAGACAATGACAAAGAGCAGCATGAGGAAGAGCAGCACAATGGCGCAGAAGAGGCCGTTGCTGCTGACGGCCACAGGGACCAGACCGTTGAACAAGGAGAACATAAGCCAGGGCAGGGGCAGCCTGGGGAGGGAAGGGGATGCGTGTGAGGCTCATGCTCTCCCAGGGAGAAGCGTGTGCCTCATCTACTGTTACTGTAAATGCACGGTGGAAGGCAGAAAATTCCATGGACGAGAAAGACTGAATTATGCAACCAATTATTACAACCAATATTCATTTGGGATCAACTAAGTGACAGCAATTTTAAACTTAATCTCTGAGGCTTATGAAACAACCACATGAATCAGCAATAGTTACTTACCATTTAGGGAATAAAAGCAACTGATCGTACCTGACTGCTCTGGTTCTATTAGTAATGAATCTGCAGGCATCACCAGTGGAGCCCAGCTAGTGGCAGCTCACCCCATTGTGATGTCAAAGATATTACTGCCCACTGAGCTAGACACCGCCATGTCGCCGAGGCCCTTACGGGCCACGATGACGCTGGTGATGAGATCAGGGATCGAGGTGCCAGCTGCCAGGATCGTCAAGCCCATGATTTCCTCTGAGATGCCAATTGTCTCGCCCACCTGCAGAAACACACTCCGGTCAGAGGGGGGAGCTGTTTCGTTTGAGGGTGTAGAGTACAGCCTAACAAAGAACACAGATGGTTACAAACACGCTCAGAAGGGTAACACTGAGACTGTTAGCTTTGCTTTTTAAGAATACGCATTTGAAGCTGGCAGTAAGAATTCTACAGAAAGGCTTGAGTCACTGACCTGATGTGCCCACCACACCATCAGGTAGGAGAAGACTGCAATCCAGATGATGGACCCAAGAAAGGTCACTACAAAGTACTTTTTGGAAGCCTGCAGAAGGCAAAGTGAGAGTGGACTGTTTCAGCTGTACCTTGGAGTGTTTCTGGCTCGTTCGGCTTCTCGCCAGGCTGGTTTAGCGTGTGCAGGCCATGGGCCGTGCACGCTGTGGCTGGTCTTTACCAGATTTCGCATGTCAGGGAGGGTCAGCCACAGCGGGAAGATGATGGGCAGCAGGAACAAATAGGTGGCCTGCTTGCGCCGAGTGTCTGGCCACTCCAAAGACAGCGGTTCCTCGTTCTCCAGGTCCTCGTCGTCCTCGCTGTCATCGTCACTGTCCTCGTCACTGCTGTCCTCGTCACTGCTCTCTTCCGAGCCCCCACCATCAGCACCTTCCCTATCCTAACATACAACAGGGGAGTTCCTCAGACCAGGGGAAAGCAGAGGAGGCCAGTAGGTGGGGATGCAGAGGGACACTAGGATGGACAATATGCCTGAAAAATATCACAATATTTTCAGAGATTATCACGATACTGATATTTATCACAATATTCTAAAAATCGTTTGTAGAAAACAGTAAAATATGAAAAGTAAAATTATGACCAAATAATTTTATTAATAGTTATGGAGCGTGTGACAGGTATAATGATAAAATACGCCACCAACAGTCTCATACCTTGATGCAATTTGTGTATCCAAAGTGCATTATAACTCTTAATTATCCAAGAAAACAAGTGTTTAGGTGATAACACGATACTCGCAATATTCAAATTGATGATGATGTGAATGTTCATAATCACGGTACGATATTTTATCGATATATCGCCCCAGACCTAGGGGACGCCCACGAGCGGCCATGCTTCAGTGAATGACGGATGTGCTATGATGCACCTTCTGCTCCTGGATCTCCTTTCCCTCTTCCTTGGCTGCAGGCTGGGAGGTGGAGGCCTCAGCTGCTCCATCTGGAAGTCAACAGGAAGATGGGCAGATTCAGCAGCTGGCAGCAACGCCCCTTCATCGCTGCTCATGGAATGTGAATTCATCGCTGCTCATGGAATGTGAATATGTTCTTTACACAGCACGTATCAGAGGCTGCCCCACACAGATTTTACTGAGCTGTCATACCATGAAATAGAGCAGGGGTCCCCAAATATCGATTGTGGGGTCCAGATTCAATTGTAGGTTGGTTCCGATATTGGTGACCACTGTACCGGTGATCAATTTACGACCGCACATCCCGGACAGGACCGTAGGGTTCCTGGAGAGTTTCTCAAGAAGCATGGGACACAAGGCTGGGGGGTCTCTGGATTTCTAGTCCATTACAAGGCACATACAATCACACACTCACACACCAGGCTATCCTAAGGTACCAGCTATAGCCTAATTGCATATCTTTGCACAGTGGCTAGAGACCCATGTGACACGGAGGGGACATGCTAACTCCACACACAGCCAGTGGAGGCAGGATACTCACCTATCAACCATCCCAGAGGTGTGGGCCAAATAAGCTAGTCTCTGAGCCACCATGCCACCTTCAGTGTTCATGCTTATTGTAATATAACCCCGTTTCCAAAAAAGTTGGGACGCTGGGTGAAATGTAAATAAAAATAGAATGCAATGATTAACAAATCGCATAAACCCATATTTCATTGACAAGAGAGCAAAGACATATCAAATGTTGAAACTGAGACATTTTATTGTTCTATGACAAATAAATGCTCAATTTGAATTTGATGCTAGCAATACATTGGAAATCAGGCCTGTGGCATGTTTACCATTGTGTTGCATCACCTCTTCTTTTAACACCAGTCTGTAAACGTTTGGGTACTGAGGAGACCAGTTGCTGGGGTTTTGTAAGTGAAATGTTGTCCCATTCCTCCTTGATATAGAATTTCAACTGCTCAACAGTTTGGGGTATGTGGCAAATGTTTCTAATGCAGACAGGCCAGCCTAGAACCCGAGCTGTTGTACTACGGAGCTATGCTGTTGTAATACGCACAGAATGCAGTTTGGTATTGCTGAGATATACAAGGCCTTCTCTGAAGAAGACATTGTCTGGATGGCAACTTATGCTACTCCAAGACCTGTACATATCAGTCAGCATTAACGGTGCCTTCTCAGATGTTCAAGCTACTCACGGGCACTAATGCACCCCCATACCATCACGGATGCTGGCTTTTAAACGGTTTACTGATAACAAGCTGGATGGTCCATCTCCTCTTTAGCCCGGATAATGCAGCGTCCTTGATTTCCAAGAAGAATTTGAAATCTTGATTAGTCAGACAATGACAAAGACAGTTTTCCATTTTGCTTCAGTAGATCTTGAACAAGCTCAAACCCAGAGAAGTCAGCTGCGTTTCTGGATCATGTTCAGATATGGTTCCGTCTTTGCATGGTATACTGTCAACCTGCACTTGTGGATGCAGCAACGAATTGTGTTCACAGACTGGTTTTCAGAAGAGTTCCTGAGCCCACGCAGTGATTTCCACTATAGAATCATGTCTGTTTTTAACGCAGTGCCGCCTGAGGACCCAAAGATCACAGCTATCCAATATTGGTTTCGGCCTTGTCCCTTGTGTACAAAGATTTCTCTGGATTCTCTGAATCTTTTAATGATATTATGTACCGAAGATGATGAAATTTCCAAGTTCTTTGCAATATTACATTGAGGAACATTATTCTCAAATTCTTGTGCTATTTGCCCACACAGTCTTTCACAGAGTGGTGAACCTCTCCCCATCTTCACTGCACAGAGAATCTGCCTCTCTGGGGGGGGGGGGGGGTCTTTTATCCTAATCATCTTACTGACCTGTTGTCAAATAACCTAATTAGTTGTGAGATATTCAACCAGGTGTTTTGTTTTAGCATTACACAGTTTTTCCTGTCTTTTGTTGACTGTCCCATCTTTTTTGAAACTTGACATCAAAATCAAACTGAGCATTTATTTGTCATAAAAAAAAATCAGTTTCAACATCCGATATGTTGTCTTTGTTCTATTTTCAATGTCCTTAAATATGGGTTTATATGATTTGCAAATCATTGCAATTTGTTTTAATTTGCGTTTTAGTCCCAACTATTTTGGAAACGGGCTTGTATCATAAAAGTCAGTAGCTACCAATAATGTAATAACGTGCCAATAACATGATGAATATTAGTTCTTAATGCACTAAAAATCGATAACGTAACAGCTAGCTAATAATATAATAAGTTATTGCATCATTGGTTCAGAAAATATATAATATTATTGGCCAGTTATTATATTATTGGCCAGTTATTATATTATTGGCTGCTATGGGGTGGTTTCAATTTTCTCATTAACTGCAAGACCAAGAGATAAACGTTTGTATATGTTCATTCCAGCTTGTTCAATTCTATACATCACTGATTTTACTTGGTGTCATCAGGTTGACTGTAATAACTGTTAAATTCTGTTAGTAGGTAATACCTGTTAAAGTCTGAATGCATGGCCAAACACGAGCCCGCGTATTACACCATGAGCCAGTGCTGGTGTGTTACCAGATGCGCTCACTATATTAAAATGATTAGGTGCTGTGAAGTCACCATATAGATGCTCTTCCTCCAGAACATTCTGTCTAAGACTTAAATATTAAAATCACCAGCCATAATATTTATTCATAAGATAATAAGGCTAGAAATGACATAGTTTTTCACCTTTTTATAATAGGTACAGCTGAATAACACAGCTTTTCATAATTTCTAATACAGTATGCATATTCTTTGTGTTATTATACAATGAAAGCTGCAGAAATATGTCTCCAGTGCAGGGGATCCCAGGGGAAGGGGAAAAATTGCTCATCCTTTGTCACCTTAACGATTCTGCCTCAATGAGTTCTAAGCAACAATTACCCTGATGCTGAAGTGCACGGCTCCATCTGCATGTAAATCCCAGAAGCGATTAGCTCAAAGGCCATGGTTCTTACAGCCCTGCTGGTGACCCATTGTAACAAAGCACTCCAGAGAGGAAGTCAACAGGCAGAGAAGGTGAATGCAGTCATTACTACTCGGGGCCATGTCGAGACGCGTAGCTGCACTGATTGCACGTGCTACAGGCTCGTCAAACTCCTCTTGTTGCTATGGCCACCGATGCTGCAGCTTGACCATGAGGTTGTGCCCACAGACACACAATTCAGTACACAGACACTGCTTGAGAAAACCTTTTAGCTTGAGAATCAGATTGGAGCCACATGGTTTTTGTCAGCTAGCTGTAATGCTCGCCACCGTGAGTGTCATCGCTCCTTATCCGAGGCAGAGGTCAGGGTGGGGAGAGCCCTGCTTTGGCGGTCGTCTATCTTACCTTCTGCTCTTCCTCGCGCCTTGCTCTCTACCTTCCCCCTGGCCATTTTGTTCAACATCTCGGCCTTGTCCTTAAACTTAACTGTAAGCGAGAGAGAGCAAAGGTGTCGGCACTCGGTGAGGGGACCGGACACGACACCACCCCACCTCGAAGCGAGCACGAGCATCTAGCGAGAAGGCAGCCTATTACTTCTCCGACTGGCCATCATTTGGGGGGGCGGGGTGTCTCCCTTAACACAAACAGGAGCAGATAGTCTGGAATCTAGACGTCATACCGGACGACACAATTTCATGTGACAGAGCGACAAACATGCAAAATCACAGACGCTACAGAACGCGATACACAGACACCAGAGGAACGACTGCAGATTTCGCAGGACACAGAAGCAACAAGACACAGGTTTGGTGAGCAGACCATTCTGACCTTACCTGGTCCCTGCTCTGACCCTCCAGCCTTTACATCCCCATTAAAGCCTGTTTCTAATGGACAGAGATTGACACATGAGAGGACCCACACACTGCATTCAAGGCAGCTTCACAAGGGCACAAATCGAGGGCAATCAAGACAGCCGGCTATGAGTAATGAAGGCAAACACTGAACATACAGGCTTCAGAGGCCAGCCAAGGTCACCTTGAAGTCCTTCTCATTACATCTGGTTGTAAGCTCTGAGGCAGGGTTTTTCAGTTATGCTCCAGGTATTTACCACACCAGCAGAAACTCAAACAGCAGTTAATCAAGTTTGTTGAAGATAATACGCTGAATCGGGTGGTTTGTCGTGCAGTCGGACCAAGAACCTTCTGGTCTTGGCCATCCATCTCCTTGCTTGAATGATCTACCACAAAGCTCTTTCTCTTGTGCCTCTAGAGAATGCAGTGGCAAAGAGTTTAGGGTCATTGGCTGTCTATAGGAGTCTGCTCTGTGTGTGTAGGAGTGTCTCTGTACTAAGTGTTCTACCTCCGGTCCTATTGAGATAAAGAGATTGGGCTCAGAGTGGTTGGCTCTCCTCCAGCCTTTATTAGCTGTAGCATTAAAAGCTGATTAAGAGGTCGCCAGAGGCTGTGAGGCTGAGCCCAGGCCTTGGGGGAGGGAGGACATCGTGAAGGTCACTCTACGGGAGGAGCCGGCACCTCAAACCTCAAACGGTACCCTAAAGCAGCACTCTGACTGGGTCGGCTGGGAGATCTTCCTGACAACATGTGGGCTTTCTAGTTTTCCACTCAGTTTGGAAGCCATAAGACAAACAAATAATATTTTCTACTCTTGCACTGTCATCTCGGTGTTCATCTCAAGCCTGCATGTCATTCATGTTCACTGTATTCTATAGTCGTACATGCATGTACAGAAAAGCATACATAAATGCACAAACAGCTGTGTTTTTGGGCCATATATTTAGCATCCCTGAATCTGAACAGCCACAGAACCAGCTTGCTATTTCTTAAAAGTTAGCCAAAAAATATAAGCAGAGTATGCAGGCTTAAAATGTATGGTAATATGAGTATTAATACATTTTTTAGGACTGAACATACATAATTGTCGATGCCAATGTTCATGCTGTGTGTGCTACATAAATATCATAAGACAGAAGAACAAATTTTACACATTGCTATGAGCAATTGATGCTATGAGTTGTTACTGTAATGCAATGCTATGAGCAGTAAATACTATGCTATGGGCAGTAGATACTATGTAATGGGCAGTTGATGCTATGAAATGAGCAGTTAATACTATGCTATGGGCAGTAGATACTATGTAATGGGCAGTTGATGCTATGAAATGAGCAGTTAATACTATGCTATGGGCAGTAGATACTATGTAATGGGCAGTTGGTGCTATGCTATGGGCAGTTGATGCTATGTAATGGGCAGTTGATGCTATGCTATGAGCTGTTGATGCCATTCTATGAGCAGCTGGTGTTATGTTACGGGCAGTTGGTGCTATGCTATGAGCAGTTAATACTATGCTATGGGCAGGTGGTGCTATTATATGAGCCGTTGGTGCTAAGCTATGCTATGCTATGCTATGAACAGTTGATGCCATTCTAAGAGCAGTTGGTGCTATGATACAGGTAGTTGATACTATGTTTTGAGCCATTGATGCTAAGGTATAGGCAACTAATGCAATGCCTTGGGCAGATGACGCTATACTTTGCTACATGGAAAGTCAGAAAGTCTAAATAGACAAAACCCTAATCTAACCTTCCCCCAGTGGATCAAGGGTGTGGATCATCAGCTGAAAGATGGTATTCCTCATGGTGCTGTTGTGTAGGGAGGCCGAGCTGCCTCCTCGCTGCAGGGAAGGTTTCGGCTGTGGAAACAACAGAATTCAGTTCACCAACATACACACGATTCACGCGGTCAAGATCTGCATATCGAAGCACAAATTCAAAAACTCCCTTTTGGAATACAGCAGGATACTGCAGAGGAATGCTGCCCATCACTCAAACACAGCGGACAACCATCCATCACACTGATCTTATTTACATCAAGTGGGAGCAAATGTTCAGCAAGGTAAAAGAGAGAGATGTGACAAAATCCACCATTTAATTGCATAAAGTGAGATAAAAAAAATACTGCACTCAAAGCACAGAACCAAACCAGCATGTTTCTGCTCTTGTGAATCCTCAGCATTCCAATATTCATAGGGTCACTCGGGTTGATCGTCTATGTGTTTCTTTATTCATTGATGGGCCACATGCAGTCACCTACCTTTAATCTCTTTTTGTCCTCAGGATGGTCCGGAAGGTTATCGCCACCAGGTGTCCCATCGTCCTGCATGCATCATTGAAATGTTTCACCAGAGCTGACTGGCAATAGCCATTAGTGCTGTCGCTATGCTAACACTTCCTGTTTGGTGTGAAGTTTTCATCACTGGGCCCTTGAGCAAGGCCCTTAACCCCAATTGTTCCAGGGACTGTCTGACTCTGCTTTCCCAACGGTACCTGGCTTTGCTTAAAAGTGTCTGCTAAAGAGAATCATGTATAAATGTAAATGTTTCAGGAGATTCACTGGCACTTTTTGCCTTGTCATGGCAGTGTGTCCCTTCTGCGGCTCGGATTAGTCATGTGACAGAATGATTCAATCACAGCGGCCCATCAGCCTCGATCGACTTTCCTTAAGCCCACTGGTCTTCAGCAGAGGCTTAAGGAGTGTCACTCTGCTAGTGAGAAGATCTACCACTCCACACAGGCCAACGATTCTGCTCAGTAAGCGTGTCCTTAGGCTCTCGTTAGGTTTGTTTTGTAGAGCATCTGTGCGTTCATCAAGAGCTCACAGCCACATGTGATGAATGTGTAGATCAGTAAGACATATCACAAGGTCTGATTCTGCACAACCATGCCCCACTTAAACAAGCCGACTGCATGAACACAAGCTCACTCTCATCAGATAAAATGCTGTTAATCATTTGCTCCTCTGACAGTGACCACAACATATAAGGTTACAGTTATGTACAGATCTGCACGCGTATCAGAAAATTAAGAATTCAAGCCCAGTTTACAGTGATCCCACTCGTATGATCAGAGCTCTGGGCCGGATGACAATGGCTGTATCCTCACAGACAGACAAGCTCTGCCTGCTTTATAGCGCCTTTTCCACTCAGCCTAACCTTTGTTAACAGAGGAACAGTGTGGTTCAAACTACGAGGAAGGTGGCAGCTTGTGTGCAGTGATGCCGGGTGTGAGCACTGGCACGCCGTCATTGGCTGGAGGCTCAGGCCTCATGTTTGCCAAATTGGCGATGCAGTGAAATGCTGTTGCATGTAGACGTAAAACACGGCAGACGATCTCAGCTTTGTGAACAAGGAGTGGTTACGTGGCATAGACCTGTGCAGAGTGGTGATTTATTCCATTTTTTAATCAGACATAAAGCCGACCCATTCCTCTCACATAAAATGCAGGGGCTATTGCACTGCAGGATGACTGTTGTCTTCCACTTATCAGTGACCTTTTTTGCCAGTATTTTTTCTTATCGTTGCATGTTCACATTCACAATTGCTGGAAAAGAGATGCATCCCCCAGGTGAGTCAGAATTTTCAGAGGAGGGCTTAGTGGTCTGGAGCACTGCGGATTTTTCGCTAGCATGAGCTTGCTTTAGCCTTTCAGTTACACTTCACGGAGTGCTCCACTTTCCAGCCAGAGTCCCTCAGAGGATTAGCTGCTACGCTAGGTGATCGGCTTTGGTTCCAATGGAGTTACAACAGCTTCCTTTGTCTCTACATGCGGGAAAAGGCAGGGAGAGACTGAAGGGGGTCCAAGCCTGTTACACGGCTTGTTTCAGGAAGCATACTAAATTAAGACAAGTTAAATGCCAGTTTGCTTAGAGAATAAACAAAAATATTAATCTTTGTTATAAAACGGGTTGTTGCCCCTTGTATCTTACAGAATCATCAAGATGCTACGTGTCAATATGTCATGTAAAATGAAGGAATGGCAGCCTAAAAATGGGCTGCCAAACGACTGTGTGGAAAATTACACAAACGTGGCGTAAATGATAAACAAGTGCCGAACAACACACAA
Source organism: Paramormyrops kingsleyae (assembly GCF_048594095.1). Taxonomy (NCBI): domain Eukaryota; kingdom Metazoa; phylum Chordata; class Actinopteri; order Osteoglossiformes; family Mormyridae; genus Paramormyrops; species Paramormyrops kingsleyae. The sequence continues at coordinate 16,969,672 of NC_132807.1, forward strand.
TCAAAGCTGTGATGATCAGAATCCATCATCAGGCACTTGACGGTCACGCCGGGCCCCTCTCACATTACTCTCACATTACTTACAAATCTGGGAATCCATCTCATTTCTGCTCATCAAACACTAACAGGCAGGGCAACGTTTCCAATGAGCCCTTCAATGCGGCTCATTAATAAACATGAGCTGAAATTAGAACAACCATTGGCTCGCAGCTGGACACGAGAGGCGCTGCCCATGTCAAAATATGGCCGTATAATTAAAGATTCTTATACACAAGGAAAAGCAATACAAGTACAATACATGTTAATTTAAGTCAATGCATGAGATGTTGATTAAGGCAGTGTACATAAAACAGTTATACACTGCTATCTACTGCTCATTATTCATCATCATTAGGCCTAAATTCAACAAATTACGACCGCTCTCTATAAATAGAAATCATACCCTTCACATTTCTAAGACAACTAATTGTATAAGTTTAAGATGGCTTATAATGTATGAAACATCTTTAAATATCTTGTTGCATATTTCTGAAGTTTAAACTATGTATTCTAGAGAATGAAATGGACAGTTTATAAATGAAATATGAAGTTTTATGCTAGTGATCATAGTGGAATCCTGTAAGCATTATCACAAGTGCATATTCTGTAATCGGTTTTTTTCAAACTGTATAAATGTGAGATTTTGTCTCCTATTGTGACCTTGTATTTCTAACATCTCAACATGAATTACATCATATTTTTCTTTTCATAGCAGGTCTAGCTGTCTGCAGATAACTTAAGCGAATGTGTGAAAAGGCTGCAAATAAAATGAGCAGAGCGAGGCCGACCTTCTCTGGCTCCTCTAGGGCGATGGCCTTCACGATGTTCTTGTGCTTGTTGAGCTGCGTCTTGAAAGCGTTCTCCAGCTGCACGTTATACTTCATGAACCACACGTAGGACAAGTACGCCAGTACCAGCAGAATACTCTCCCACCACATGATGGTGCTGTCCAGGAAGAAGATAATCAGCAGGATGAGGTCCATAATGTAGAAGGACACGTCCCGAAAGAGCGGCCACCAGGTGAGGTGTAGGATCTCCCGTGAGAAGAGAGCGCACATGCCGATCACAAAGAGGATGTTGAAGACCGCAGAGCCCACGATAGTGCCGATGCCCACGTTGCTGTGTGCGATGAACACCCCGATGAGCGAAGTGAAGAGCTCAGGAGCCGAGCCGCCGGCCGCCATGAATGTGGCCCCGGCCACATCATCCGAAATTTCCAGCTTATCTGTGATGACGCCAAGGGCGGGCACGAAAAACTCATCACAGACAATGGCCAAAGACACAAACATGTAGATCATCCCAAAAAGATGCAAAACGACCCAACCCTGTCGCCTCTGATCCACAGAGAAGAGGTCCTCTGGGTATTCGCCCTTCACTCGTGGGGCACTGCCAGAGGAGGGCGCTGTGGTGTTGGGGGCATGTGTAGTGTAGGGTGTAGGACTTTGGATGGGCATGGTGGGTTTGGGGGGCTCTGGGTCAACGTAGACGCAATGTTTAAGGTTTGTGTGGTTTGTGGTCATTAAAGGAGGTGCTGAGGTCATCACAGGAGGAACTTCTATGACTGAAGTGGTTGTTTTTTCGGTCGGATGCTCTACTGCCTGTTGGGTAGTTACCGTGAGCTCCTGCTGGTCAGATTTAAGCACACTGTCCGCTGTCCCAGGCTTATCCTCGATCTGTCGCTCCAACCAAGGTTCTGAATGCCTGGACCTTAAAGTCAACTGGTAGACACAGCATATCAAAACTCCACAGAGAAAAAACACTGCCCGGCTCCAGTGAAGTCTCCGCCTTCGTGACAAATGCATTCTTTCACAAAAGATCAAATATTCACACGCATAAATAAATGTAATTAATACTGCACTTTCCCCATCCAGCTTCTAGTTCCCTTTACAAGCAGGTTTTTATATGTTTCATCTCATCTTTAAAACAGATCCTTCAGGGCTGCACCTGTTGAGAAGTGGAGACATAAAGCGTAAATTAGATGAAGTTTTTTTCGATTTTTATAAACCGCTTGCAGTCTGATATGAACGCGCAGCCATAGCGCACTTATACTGAACAGGTTTCAAAGCTCAAGGTGAAGCAACACGCACCTGTTACTATGGCTACAAAATTACAATATTTCCTTTCCCTGAAAGATACCTATTAAATCGCATGGAATACCAACTGAAAACACGAAAAAAGGGAAAAAAAGAATTGCGTTTACGTACATTTTAATCCGATGGCGATAAAGACCGCGGAACACTCAGCGAACCACAGAATCTGCTTAACGACATACATACTTGAGCAAACCTTTTATAAAATACGTATTTTTACTGATTTCGATCAAACCTTTCAACGGCTGTAAATCCCCTCTAAAACAATTAGGATTCTTAGGTCTCTCGACATGCAACTCATTAAAAAAAAATATGTTACACGTTCCCTATATTTAAAAATGAATTCAAATCATTCACACGAGCAGAACAGCCGAAAGTTACCTGAGAGCGCAGGATGGTGGAGGATCCCTGCTGGAGATAGATGAACCCTGCAGAGATGTGCGCTCCCAGCCGCGGGTCAGGACGCCCAACCGGGACGCGCTTCTCCACGCATCAGCATAAAGCCTAATGCTTGCACGCTTTAATCAACAGATTATCCCTGGCGTCCCTCACACTCTCATTATCTTCTGGACAACTTTCACCGATGGCGGCCGCTTCTGAGCGATCTGCTCACTGACTGTCGCTGTTATCTGTCCTATCTGTGATGGGACACACAGGCGTGCTTTCCACACCGTCACTGGTGTCCACGCTTCGGCGGGGGGGTCACCTATGCATGTACAATATAAAATCTAATTTATTGACAAAATAACCCCCACTTTATTCATTATTTAAATTCGTGTCTGTACAGAAACAGAATTGAGTTGCTTACATAGAATTCCCAAGTACACCAAAGATATGAACCCTGTTCTGGCATTTTACCCTTGATTTTCTATACAGTAGGCTATAAGAAGCGTGTATGAAGATAATTGATATATGACATATTTGTACGCACGCATTCACATAAAAGATTACCAAAGTGTTTATTCTGAACTGTTTACTTTTTAATCGAACTATTTGGATATATCATCAAAAATGGGTGTATATAGGCTATCATCAAAATATAAGGAGAATTTCCACACGGAGTACCACTATTCTATTCTATTCTATTCTATCCATTTTAAGATTAATAGCTATTTTGACAAGATTTTTAAACTGAAATAGTGATAATGTGCTATGCTCTTTGTGTTAATTGCATTCCTTGGTGCATCTAGAATAATAATAATAAAAAAAAATAAAAAAAAAGCTTTAGCTATACTTTGCATGAGAGGATGTTTTATTTGTAAATAATCTATATCCATTCGCGGTTAAACATATCTTTGTTATGAAAATCAGAAATCTGAAGTTTTGTCGTAGTCAAGATAGCAATATGACACAGAAACGTGTCCTTGAAAATTCATGATAAATTTTTTAAGTGTTTGAAGTTCATTGATAATTTCTTAAAGTCTCAAATATACACATACACTCACCGTTTCACACACACACACACACACACACACACACACATATATATATATATATATATATATATATATATACACACACACACACACACACACACACACACGGCATCAAAATGGAAATCCCCGAAGTGCCTCTAGGAACTAAAGTTTGAAACGGTGAGTGTTCCTCACGTGCGCATTTTCGAGGCGCGCAAGCGCTGGAAACCGGACGCAGAGTTTTGTTTATATGGCGTGAGGGGATTTTATTGTTGCCGGTGAAGTTCGTAGAATTGTTTACGCTGTAGCTGCTTCCCCCAAAGGTGTGGTAGGACGAGTTCTTTAAAGTGTTTTTATTTCCCGTAATTTTTAAATAAACTTACAAGTAAGAGAAGTAATTTATGCGACCGCGTTTTGAATGAGAAGTTGTTTGGTTGCAGGGTTGTATTTAGAGGATTTTTTGACTTTTTATAGGTTTCTATAACTTACACCCATTTGTGGTATTTGTTTCGAATAATATATTTAAAATAAAAAATAAAACCTGCGTGCGTTTAGTAATTTCTAGTTACTAAGACACTCGAGAAACCCGACGGCTCTGTATTGCTTAATGTATAGTTTCGCATTTTTTTAATGCTGCCTGTAACAGTGAATCGTATGAAGTTATGTTATATTCCACGTAACTTCCTTAGATTAATCTACGCTATTGCAAAACATGACGTAGATGTAGACTAGCCGTAGTTTGTGACTGAAACATTAAACTGTGCGTGACATAAGGGTCACACAGCCGAAGAACAGGTTTATAGTAAAGCGTACGGAAACGTCTGTAGTGGCTTTTGCGAAACAAAACTGTCGCCCCTGCTGTGCTGACATTTTTAAGGGCTTTTCACAGGAGACGCGCAGGTGAGTCTGCAGCCATGCCGACCGTGGTCATGATGGACGTCTCACTGTCCATGACCCGGCCAGTGGTGGTCGAAAGCAGTGAGGAATTTCAGAGGAAGAACCTGGCGATCCACGGGCTGACCATGCTCTTCGAACACATGGCCACCAACTATCGTTTGGAGTTCACTGCACTGTTGGCGTTCTCATCTCTTTGGGAGCTTATGGTGCCTTTCACCAGGGACTACAACACCCTGCAGGTACTCTTTGTTACAGGGAGTGTCTGTGCATAGTTTGCTCGCTTAATATGGCATATCGTATTAAATTCAGAAAGCAAGCTTTGGCCAGTCGCCTTTAACGTTAAGACTGCTGGCCGCATGGGATAACCATGCAAAACCATTATTGTTTCTTTGGAAAATGTTTCCCTTTCTGTTAGGAGGCCCTGAACAATTTGGAGGATTATGATAAGACGTGTTTAGAAGCGGCCCTGCAAGGTGTCAGCAACGTTGTGCAGCAGGAGTGGGGCAGCGGTTGTCCCTGCCAGGTGGTGCTGGTCACCGATGGCTCACTCGGGATCGGACGTGGCTCTCTCCGCCACTCTCTGCAGACCATCAAGCAGCGTGGGGAGGATAAAAAGTTCCCTCTACCTTTCCTCTTCCCGTCAAAGCTGTACGTCATGTGCATCGCCAGTGCAGAGGAGGTACCGCAGTGGCTCTGCTCCCACCCCGAGCAGCGCCTTTCATTTCCTGCTTTTCTCAGCATGTGTTTCATTATGTCATTTTTTATATTATATTTATGAATGAATCAATCAGAGGTCTGAGGTATGTGTTGTGCAGTTTATGGATAGTTTTCGAAAAACAAAATCAACACAAAAGCAGTCTTGTTATAATTCTTAGGTTTTTAATGGAAGGAAGATCTGTGAGTTGTTACTGGACATTGTTGCATGCTTCCTTGTACAGTGTGTGTAACTGCTAATGACGAATTAATGTTCGTGGGTCCTGTCTTGCATGTGACAGCTGCAGTATGGTGACGCTTTGGAAAACCTGGAGCAGTTGCTTAACTTGAACGGAGGAGAAGGTCAGATCTTCACCATGGAGGGGCCGCTGTGCTTGAAGAACGTGCAGTCCATGTTTGGGTATGTCTCCATTCCTCCTTTGTCTTATGCTGTGGGCTGCCTGTTCGTGGAGCTGGTTCTGCTGGGTGTTGTGTATCAGACACCACAGTCACGTTTGCATGTCTGTGTTCAGGAAACTGATCGACCAGGCGTACTCGCCATTCCACGCTGTGCTGCGCTGCGGGAACCTGTCATCAGATGTGCAGGTGTTCCCTCGGCCCGAGCCGATCCAGTTGGACGAGGAAGTGGACCCCACACCCAGGACCATTCTTACTGGTGCTGACTAAACCTTCTCTGATGTTTAGGGTTATAACTTCTTAACATTATCTACTCTCAGTGGCCTGAAATGCTGGGTTGACTATTGATTTTGTTGCAGAACTGGAGATTGTTGGCTTCATCGAAATTGGTGACATTTCTAGTCCGCCGGTCTTATCGAGGCACTTGGTTCTACCCATCGCTGTGAACAAAGGTCCATCCCGTCAACCTAAATGTGTAACAAAACCCACAGATATGAGCATGTGATCAGAGATGTTCAGGCATGACCAATTTGTCGAACCTCATTTACAGACGTAGACGAACTGGGAACAGGGGCCCCTGACGAGATGGAGGAGGACAGCTCCAGCACTCAGATGGCAGGAAAGAGCCCCAACTTCTGCGTTTTGCTGCATGGGAGCCTGAAGGTGGAGGGCATGGTGGCACTCGTACAGCTCGGGTTAGAGACCAGCATGGCGCATTCCTGTCTTTCTGATGTCACAGCAGGTCATCACAAACAGAAAGGTCCACCCCTGACCTTCTGTCTCTCTGCTTTCAGCCCTGACTGGTTTGGGATATTATACTCTCAGGCTGATAGCAAGAAGAAATCCAACCTGATGATGTCGCTTCTTGAGCCTGGCTCAGAGCCCCTTCCCTGGCTAGGAAAGATCTCCCAACTGGGCCCTACATCAGGTAAGCGGTGGGGAGAGACCCTTCTCTCTAAAGAGACACATCTGCACATGGACACTCAAGGGAGTGTCACAAAAATGAATTCTGAAATATAACTGAAATGTACTCAAAGATTGTGCAGAAATATGGGTTTCAGGGTTATTTCTTGACCCGTTTCTAGATGCCGCTGAGAATCCTTATGGTGAAGATGACAGCAAAAGCCCTTTCCCACTACAGCCCAAGAACAAGCGCAGTTATGCTCAGAATGTCACTGTGTGGATTAAGCCCAGCGGTTTGCAGGTACCACTTGCAGTCCAGAGGGAGTGTCACGCATCAGGTAGCGCTCACTCTTTCAGGGGAGGGTGGAGTGACACGTGTCGGGGACCGCATGCCATTCCGGGGTGGGGGTGGAGTGTCACGCGTTGAGTGCCACTTACCCGCCTGGGGGAGGTCACACATCAGCCACTGGTTTCAGCTTACTGCCTGCTGTTTGATGTTCAACACAGACTGACGTCCAGAAGATCCTGCGGAATGCCAGGAAGCTACCAGAAAAGACGCAGACCTTTTACAAGGTGAGCCTCTGGGGCACCTGTCTGGTCTCCCAGCGTGCCATAATGCCTGTCTGTAGGGAAGCCCTGTGTGGTCTCTCAGCATGCCATAGTGCCTGTCTGTAGGGGTCTCCCAGCGAGCCATAGTGCCTGTCTGTAGGGAAGCCCTGTGTGGTCTCCCAGCGAGCCATAATGCCTGTCCGTGGTGTCGTGTCAGGAGCTGAACCGGCTGCGGAAGGCGGCCCTCGCCTTCGGGTTCTGGGAGCTGCTGAAGGGGGTGGCGGACCTGCTGGAGAGGGAGTGCACGCTGTTGCCGGACACGGCCCACCCCGACGCCGCCTTCCAGCTGTCGCATGCCGCACAGCAGCTGAAACTCGCCAGCACAGGGGACTCCCAGTACGCAGCATTCCAGCATAACATCACACCTATGCTCACAGACTTCTCAGGAGGGGCCGGTGACCGCGACCGCCTGTGAGGGGGAATGGGGCTCTGTCATACTCCACATGAGCGAGATGCTGCAGAGAGCAGGACCATGGGCAATACCATTCACCGCAGTCCCTGAGCCACGCTCCACCCCTGAATGACTGGCTGAATGGAATCACCGTCAGGGCCTGATGCTTTTTTTAAACCGTTTTGTTCTGGTTTAAAAAGGAAAAAATCTGCCGTTTAGTGGAGGGTTGAGCCTATGACTGGGCAGCAGATCTTGCCGGCCAGTCCCTGCCATTCGCTGTCATTCCAACTTAAACACAAGGCAACATTTCCTGCATTTTTGTTCCGTTTTAAATTGAAACCTGTCTAAATTATAGAAATGAGTCAAATTAAACATCTGAAAAAAAATCATGCTGAGGCTATATGTTTCTGAAGATGTGGTGTTGACAAGTTTTACAAACTTAGACCACTAAGGGAATTACAAGTTAAGGAAACATTACCACAACCAAACTACCGGGTTCATATTCAGTCATGTCAACCTGCAGAAAATTACGTATTTAAAAGCATTCAAGTAAAGAACCCACATCACATTTTCCCCCAACCTTTATTTTAAGAATGACATTTACCAGTACCATCTTTCATAAACTGGTCTATTCACTGATGAGACGAGCCTCCATCTTGTTGCCTGGTTTAGAAGCGCACTGTCCCTCACTGTCCCTCACCCTGCAGGTGTCCTGCACTGGCAGGACATGGTGGAAGGCAGCAGCTTGGAGATGCCTGCAATGGTGGGACTCATCACCCCGCATCTAACCCCCCACGACCCATAATCCTGTGCTTTGAGAAAAAAAAATTAACACCAACCCCTCACACTCTGGTCCAGAAAAAACAGAACGTGTCACATTTCTGTGGTGTCCTCCATTTGGTGTGCGCGGTGGCAGATAGGAACATGTGGTGTTAATACTGCTATAGAAACACATGCTGTGAGATTCACACTGTGAGGTGGGAGTGATAAGCAGGGAGACACGACCCACTGCATTCTGGGAGTCCAGCAGAGTCAGGCGAGTCGCACCATTTAACCGAGCCGGCATTCTGATTCAATATGCGACAGAGACACCTACCCTCTGACTGATCAATAATATCAGATATAAATATTAGATAATATAAAGAGGATGGGAAAAGTGTATAAGAGCAGGGAGGAGGTGTGTGAACAGGCCGGGGAGCAGGGAGGAGGTGTGTGAACAGGCCGGGGAGCAGAGCGTGTGCTAATGCTGCTGAGTAATATAAGAAGTCCAGCAATGGTGCATCATCACTATTCCAGCTCCAGACAGCATTCAGACTGCTTCCTCTTAATGCCAAAATGACGTTCAGTCTGTCCAGGGAAACCAGCAGTGTCAATGTCTCATTTTACAGTTATTTACGGCGACTGCGTCTATGGAATTGCAGACAAGCTTGAGTGGACGTGGAAACGGTTAGCGAATGCACACTGCATCCTGCAGGAGATGGGCGGGGCCTTGCAACACGAAAGCTAAGAGTATCAGCAGGCAGAGGCTCTGCAGCCTCCTACCACACGGGGCTCGGACAGCTATCTTGGAGCAGTAGAGCGAATAGGATACACCTGCGGGGTTTTACAGCGCCCTCTTCAGGAACGGAAACAATGCATGTGGTTCTGTGACTTGAACAGTTGAATACTCAGGCCAGATTATCCATGCAAAGAGGTCTATACAAACCCAACGCACTAAGCAGGGATGAGCAGTGTGGGCCAGAGTGCCACCTTGCTGAGGGACGCCCGTTGGGGACAGGAAGGGATGGGTGGGGACAGTGCCGAAGCTGGGGTGGGCAGCAGGAAGACAGGCAGCAAGAGAATGGAGGAGCTGTCCCAGTCATTTAGAGACCAGCAGCTTCAGTGCAGCTTCCTCCTCTTGGGGCGTAAACGGCGCTTTCGCTGCCTGAATAGGTGCCGGAAGTTGATGAAGAGACCTGAGAGGGAAGAAGGTCCGCCAGCGTTTAGGCGCGGATGCATGCCGGCTTGTTACTGCCGATTGTCAGCCACAAACGGACGGGACAGCCAGCCAACTCACCCAGGAACATGAGCACGAGGTAGATCTGCAGCGAGTAGGAGAAGCTCAGGGAGCTGCCCAAGCTTTCGGGAAGCGGGATGCTGAAGAGGCGGGTCTCGTCGAAGATGGGCAGCGACTGGATGACGGCCACCGCTTGGGGGGGGCCCACAGGCTTATTAGTGTCACGGTCACCACGTCCCTGATTGGATATGCAGGATAAGCAGGTGACACTGACCTTCTGCCAGCACCCCCATAGGGTACAGAGGGATCCAGAGAGAGTAGCGGAGCCAGGTGAGCATGGTCCACTCGGTGCTGATGCAGGCCAGCATGTAGTACGGGTACCTACAGCGAGCAGAAAAGCTCAGAGCCCACAGGCAACATCCTCAACACACTCAACGTCGCCCAATAGGCTCAACGTGAAACCTAGCGGCTTATAAGAGATAGCCTAATGCTAACCCTATCCGCAACGCTGACCTTAACCCGAGGGCTGACCCAGACCTCACCTGAAGATCTCGATTATACTCCACAGGTAGAAGACGAAGAAGACCACCGCTTTGTTCTGCATGTCCTCCAGGCTCCCAAAGATGACGAACAGGATGACGTTCCTTCCCACCAGCTGCCCACGACGGGCACAAACGACGGGCACAAACGAACAAGAGGCTCGTGTTCAGATGCATGGGTGGCAATTCCATAGAAACAACCTACATGTTTCAACTATGGTATGATCCGAGGATGAGACCTGGCAGACATTTTTATAGCATATCCATTTGCCTGAGCTTCATAAAGGATGCATCACTCTCACGATGTGATCAGCGCTGCCCCATCAAGGAGAGGATCGCTTTCACATTGCATGCTTCCTGAAGCAGCCTCTTGGCTCACCACAAACCCGTACTATAAGAGGGATCATTGACAGAAGGGTGGACGGATAAGTTGCACACTAATAATGTTCAATACTTAACTAGGCTGCATCCTGATATGACCCAAACAGTTTCCAGGTACGACTACGCCTCTCTACCCACAATGCCCTATGAGAGCAGTGCCCTCATCTTGCAGGTTCAAACCTGGATAAGCGGTGGCATGAGTCCCGTTCTGACGATACCCAGGGCAGGATTGACGACCTCTACCACAGCCAGGATCTGGCAGAAGTACATCATATCAGCAATGGTGTGGAAGGTGTCATAGAGGGAATCTGGGAGGAGAAGAGAGGCCCATCAGTTTGTTATGATATACCTTTCCAGTACAGCACACACTTTCCCCCTGTCGCACATGCAGCATAGATCCTGCCCTGTCCTTCAGCCTTTAAATAGCTCCTGTGAGTTCTCGTAAGAGATTGGCACAAGGTCTCCGCAGGGCATGTGACCTCCAGCTGCCATGGCAACAAAAACACAGGTTGCCCCCAGAGTATCGGCAGCCTAGCTAAACGACAGACACGGATGCCATGAACCCTCACCCTGTCCCAGGATAAAGAGGCGCACGGTCATGTTGACGAAGATCCAAGAGAAGCCCAGGAACTGCACCAGGTTGTACATGAAGAGGTAGCCTCTTTTCAGGCCCAGGTAGGCTGGAAGGACACCAAGAGAGAGGAGTCGTGTTTGCTCACATGCATCGAGATGCAGAAGTGGGGCCGCAGTCACAGTCACACGCCGAGGTTACTTACGATCCTTGGGAGACCGAGACTCCACAGAGACTTTGCTGATTTTCTCCTCCTTTCAGGGAAACGATCATTAGCTTTGACATTGATGACCGAGGACAGCAATGCAGTTTTTAAAGTTTGCCCCCAAACATACGTTATTTTGAACATGCAAATATGCCACTAAAAAATGACAGTTATATTTTAAGTGACGGCTGAATTACACATCATGAAGTATCATTCTAGTAAGTCAGACCCCCCTACAGGACCAGAGACTTGGATGGGGGGGGGGGGGGCGGACACCTTGGCACGGAGCTCCATCTCCGCGTCGGACTCCTCCATCCAGCGGTCAAAGTCAGGGGCCAAGAAGACGGGCTTGCGTTCCTGCAACGTTAGCCGGTCCCACCACGAGTGCTCCTGCTTCCTGACTGTGATGTTCACCTGACGCTGAGTGGACCTGTGAGTCACCTGAACACACACACGTGCTCAGGCCGGTGTTCAGAGGCCATGTACTGTCACTCAGATACTACAGTGTTTCCCCTACCATCATATTAGGAGGGCGCTCTGCCCCACCAACAGCATCTCCTGTCCCCCCTTGAAAGTCAAGTTAATTTTATTTAATTTTATTTTCTATATAGCACCAGATCACAACAGAAGTCATTTAAGGTTACCTTTCCTACAGAACAGGTCTATACATTGTCCTTTTATTAAACAAATTGAATAGCCTTATGTTATTTATCTTATTTACACAACAGCTTGTCATTTTTGTCTCTACACGGTCACGCGTTTACAATTCTCTTCTGCTCTCTGTATCGCGCATGGCGGAGTTCCGCCCTGATGCGTGTGCACAGACACGTATGCGCACACACAGGTGAGCACACTCCCACCAGCGGACAGAGAGCGCGTCGGATAATGTCGCATCAACCACCTGAAAAGCAGACAAAAATATCTGCGTTTTTTTGACAGCTGTCGGTGTCCATCTGCGCCCCCCCCCCAAAAAAGCTGTAAACGTAGGGAAAACACTGTACTAACACACATAGACTGGTGTTCAGAGGCTGTGTACTGCCCCTGAGACCAACACACATAAGCCATTCTTCTGAGGCTGTGTACTGACACTCAGACACCAACACACACATCATTTTAAGAGAGAACCCCAAAGCAGAGACACCTCAGCAACAGCCACGGCTTACAATCACTCGTACCTGGGGCTCCACTGATTCCAGAAACTCCAAACTGAACTCATACTCATTGTCTCCCTTCGCTCCATGACCCTGGGCTGGAAAACAGGACAGTGAGCAAACATTAAAATTACCTGAGAACGATATCTGCGTGCATTCATCTAAATATAGACGAATGCAAATCGAGCTTTCGTGCACATCAGAAATTACCTCTGAAGTGAAGGGTGTTCTCATGCACGCTGATATCGAGGTCCTGCAGAAGAACACACACGATCGGTGACTTAGCAAAGACGACGAGAGACACGGGGGAACAAAGAAGGGGAACACAGCCTCCACCCCCCCTGCCCCCTGCCCAGCACGTACATCCGCAGTCTCCACAAAAAGAAAAAAACGTTTACAGTTACTACACTATACATGATAAGAGGAACTATAGGAAGATGGTTGTTGATTTCACAAATGTCTCAACTGATGTTATCAAGTTTCTACTATCAAAAAACTCCCCAGGCTGCCATATGTTCTAAAGCTGCTCTTCACAGAAAACACAGTCTTCTCTTCGAGCTACAGTATAGCAGTCATCTGAGAGAATGTCTCCACAACTGACCCACTATGCACAAGGTATAACATGCTCATATATGACGTTACCATCTGCAGAGATTCTTAAGAATGGTACATTCATAACAGTTGATTCATTTAACTAATATTGCTGGTCAGCTTAGCTGCGAAACCATGACCTCTGCAATTAAAATCAGGCATTTAAAACAAGCAACGACATATTTTTAAAGCAAAGGAACTTTAAAAGGAGCTCAGTAGGCTTCATCTTTATTTAAAACCTGCTATATGATCCCCACCACAGGATGACAACAACTCCTTGTGCTCAGGAGGAGCCTCCTTTTGAAATGCAAATCGAGAACCCTGCCACAACAGCGCTCTGCACGGGGCCATGGTGCAGAAAAACACCGGGAACCTGCCTCGATCTTGCTGCCGACCCACAGAGAGCACCAGAGGTTCCCTGTTAAGTACTATTATTTAAATGAATAAGGCCTGAGCATGACAACCTATTTGCATAAAATATACATACGAGCACCACCTGTTTTTGCAACGAAATACAGCCGTTCAAATGGCGGTTCATATTTCCAGGCAGGTGTCAAGTGAACACAATGCCACAGGGCAAACTCCTCCATAAAGCAAGGGTTTTACAGAACATACACCGATGCTCACAATAATATTAAATAATCAAACAGGAAGATGCATGTAACACGACACATTCTAAATACTTAAAGATTAACACGTGACTGTATTAATACCATAATTATTTCCTTAACTTCACATGTTTTGTCCAATATCAAATTGCGGTTCTCTTTATTTAACACTGGTGTACTGCTGGACCTTTGGCCGGACCGCTGACATTACTGGACACAGACACGCGCAGCGCCCACGCGACACGGACACGCGCAGGTCCACGCAGCCTTTATTAAAATATAGAGTAAACATGGCTCTTCGGCAAAACTGCATTAACCCTTTTGGTTATAAATTATAAAAAAACCTGTTTGTCCAGCTGACACATTATTTTATGCACGCTTTGAAGAGAGCCAAAACTGGACATTTTTAAAATTTTAACAACCAATGGAGATAGCGACATGTTTTAAAAGAAGCAGGTCAACCCGATGGGACTTATTAAACAAACTTTTTGGGCATTTTTACAGAAGAGCAGTAGTATAATGACATGCTTATACTTGTTTTGCTGCAAAGATGATGGACGCCGAAGACCATGTAACGCCCTCCCCCTGTTACTACTCCAGCAGGTAATCAAGAGAGGGCTGCTGCCTCCTCGTCAGCTGGCATCGACATTACAATTAAAAACAGTTATGCGCCCCGGGAGGCGGCTCGCCTGCCCATGCCCCACCGTACCCGGCTCCTCTCTCACTGTCACCATCACCGTCACATACCTGAGCGTCGCTCAGCTCCACGCGCAGGTAAATTTCGCCGTGCCGCTGAGCCCAGTAAACGTGCGGGGTGAGCGTCTGCATCGTGAGCTGGAGGAAATGCCTAGAGTTATTTCAGTCTAAATAAAATAGAAAAATGAATGGGGTCATAAAGCACACCAGCAGGATAAACCGTTTCGAAGGATTCACGGGAAGCTGCCCAGAACATTCCGCAAAGCCAGCGTGCGCGCCGTCGACACCTCGTGCAGCGAACGGGCTCGTGCACTGGCGCTTGGAGAGCCCCTAGGCGGATACAACCACGTGATCAGGAAGCGGGGTCCAGATTGGGCTGAGCAGATACGGAAGATAAACTCAAATTTTATGCCTGTGTTAGGGAGAAGGGTCTGGCTGCAGACACTGTGGAGCTCCACAGTAAGCGGAAACACGTGACCTCCACAGTAGGCGGAAACACGTCACCGCCACAGTAGGCAGGAACACGTGGAGCTCCACAGTAAGCGGAAACACGTGACTTCAAATTTGAACACAGTTACGTCGCACGAGAAATGTTTTTGTGTTGTATCCCGTATTGCAATATATTGGAATAAAAGGTTTAAAAAATATAGGATGTACTTAATAGACAAATTAATAACAATAGACTTTGACAGCGAAAACTAAATTGCGTTTTTGTTACTGTTGATAATGCTGAGAAATAAACATGGTTCTAATTAAGTGTTTTTAATTCGTAAAATGTATATAAAAATATTATTGATTACAAGCTAATACATTACTGTTAATAGCAACTAAGCTTTTTAATGTTACAAGTATAAACAATGCTGTTATATTTGCAATGTAATCTTTTATTTTAAATTGTAGTAGTATAATTAACCTATGGGGATCAATAAAGTTCAACTATAAGTATGAACAAGGAAACAAGTGAACAAAATTTTGAAATAAGTTTAATTGTAATTTTTTATTTACATTGAAAAAAAACACATAAAAAAAAAAAACAAACAGCCAGTGCCTTCCTCCGTCCATTATTTTTCAAACATAGCATTGACCCTTAGCCCCTGCTCGTCAACACATGCCTGTAGAAAGAGCTCCATGTCCTCCGCACACTGAAAAACAAAGATGAAGAAGTCCCTTGCTTCAGTGTCTTCTTCCTCCAGCATCTCTCTCAAGACCCTCTGCTGGTCCTCTTTATTTAAGGACAGATATTTTGGCATGGTTATGTGTTCATGGAAAAGCGCCTTATTTTGGACAACCCACTGCACAGCAGTATGCAGATCTTGAACAACTGCTGGCTCCTGTGTCAAGCAAATGGGGATAAAAAGTTAGATATTCTCTGAAGCAGAACGGTTATTTTAACAGTGAGTCAAGTCACTAACCATTTAATTACACTAATGTTTAAAGTGAATACTGACCTGACTGACTTCCGGTAACTTGCGCTTTTTCAGTCTGAAAATGGGCACATGTTGTCCTTGAAGCACAACTTTGGCGTCCTCTCTCCAGTGTGCAAAAAGCTTGCCATAGCTTAACAGAAAATTTTGATATTGTTAATGTGTCTAAACCTTGAGACAATATAGCACAGAAGCCAAAATATAAATACCTCCTGAGATCAAAGTTCTCCATCAACAGCAAGCACCACCATTTCCGCAAGTAGGGCATGTCTGACTGTAAAATATCAATATGAAACATATTTAACAACTTTCAAAAGATTCAAGACTCCATTGCTCTCAAATGAAATAGGATACTTACTATAGTATAATCAAATGGTGCATCCAGTGCCACGTAGAGAGCAGACTGTTTGGGACAAAAAATAAAAATTACATTGTTTTGGAGCTTAATTTAACTTTTGTATGAATCTCAAGGAAAACTGAATAACAGAAAAATAACCATTAGCATGAAGATCCCACAGTCAATTCCAAAGTCTTGGCTCAGAAAACCCTTTATTACAGAGAAAATAAAGGTTCATTAATAAAATCCCTTAAAAGACGACTAGCGTAATTCATGTAATTCACCATACACTCACACCATTACATACCTTCAAGTCAAACCTATTTTTTTCTGACCACTGCCCTGGAATGACCTTCACTGCAAGATTCCTTTTTCCAAGACAATTACATTCACAAGTTAACAGACATCATCATGATGGGTGTGAAATGCTATTTGCTAATAGCACCAACTTTAGGAACACGGCCTTAGGAACACGGCCTGGACACAACAAAATGTAAAAGTACAGTCACATGCTCCCAGTTGGTTAAAGTGTGTCATACATAGCAATTTCAGTTTTATTTTCAGGTTGGCATAATTTATAAACTGATTTTTAATGGTGCTTTATGTTAAACACTAGATTTTGAAAACCCTATTAATGTGTGAAACTCTCATCTAAAGACAGCATCGTTGATCTGTACACCATGTGGCACTGAGGACACAATCTATGGTATGTTGAAACATCTGTTAAAGACAAACCACATTAATTTCAAAACATTAGTATAGGAGCAATTATAAGTCATAATTCCACACTGAGATTTAATCTGATTCATTACAACTTACTCTCAATCATTCCCATCATGCTGACAATCCTTGCTTTATTAGTAATTAGAACAGCCTCGTCAAGTTTAGGGTAGTCTGGGCACACCTGGCACAGAGTTTCAAAAGGAATGAGCTGTCTCTGATGTTCCATTTTCTGTGACATGACATCTTCTGGAAGAGATTGAGGAATTTTTTTCTCTTTAAATATATAGCGGATACTCCTTTCCGCAGCAGCATTGTCCTCACAGGAAGAACCCTCCTGAGTCATCAGTGATGGGGGGCCTGATGATAGTGGCACATTTGACTGGAAGAGGTCTCTCTCTGTCTGAAAGAGATGCCATTTAGCAATGCTTTTATGAGGGCATGATATTCGTGGCTTTGCACAAGCACAATGCCAGGTATTCCTCTGAGCATTGTAAGTCACAAATATTCTGCCAAGATGGCAGAAACTGTGTATTTCAGGCTCAAGTACAGAGAAACATATCTGTGAGGAGGATCCACCAAAATCTACCCTCACACAAAGTGGAACATGTGTCATCTGGGCAGCTTTCTGTCTCCTTAAGCATGCTGCAGCCTTGTCCTTTCCGAAGAATTTCAGGACCACCATTTCCATCAAAATAGCTTCTTGAAGAAATACCTCTTTCACAGTTTCTCTACAGTAATCTAGTGAGCGAATGTGCTCACATAAACTGTAGCCTAGTCCGCTCCGCTGAGCCAGCAACTGATATTGCTGACATTCCTCCAGCTCACATCTGACACTGTGAGATCTCCCCCATGTTTTCCTCTGAACATGAACTGGTACAGAAAACCCATGGCCAGTTCTCTGCACAGCAAATAAGCCAGTAGTCTCATCTACACAAACACACTGCAGGTGACAGGCCAGGTAAACATCCAGTGATCTGTTTGAATGCCTCCTCATCATGTGAGCCTTTAAGTTTTTTTTAAGAAGACTAAGACCACAGTGAGGGCATTTCATTCTTATTGACTTCCCATAAGCCACAGTTTCATTAAGCACAGAGGGTAGAGCATATGAATGTTCTACCAATGGTTCAGAAGACTGTTTAGACACTGGACAGAGGACATCGGGAGGGAGACGGGGCTCCTCGGAGAGTGCAGCGGGAGGGAGACGGGGCTCCTCGGAGAGTGCAGCGGGGAGCAGTCCTGACAGTGGTGGCTGACTTGGTATTGAAGAATGCTGACATGATAATAAATGCCTTGCCATATCCCTACGCCGTATGATTGTCCTGTTACAGACAGGGCAGTGAAAGTGTCCTGTCCTCCTACATGGCAGCCTGCACCGGCATATAATTTTGTCTGTAAGAGAGAAAAAAAACACATGTAATTTAAACGTAGTTATATAGAATGCAATCAATTTATCTAACAGAGTGTACATGTTAACAAAAGCATAAATAAAATAATGACCATCCAATCCTCTATAGTAAAAGCAAAAGGGTATGGATCACATGTGCCATCAAGCAATGTGGTGAAGAGGAAAGAAAAATATATTTAATAAAAACAAGCTTTTTCTTGCTGATGAATGCACTGCACTATACAATGTGATAGCAACTTTTAAGTCAACAAAGACACCACAGAAGTTCTGAAAACAAGTGCATATAACTATATTTATAACTATAACTATAAACTATATTTAATACCAACATACCTTTGAAAGGCAAAGCAGTTTTAATGTGTCCATTTATATGTTCCTCCATCTTTGCCCTGACAGTAGGGCTGAAAGTAGGGCACAGAGGGCAGTGAAAGAGTCTCCTGCAACATGTTGTGCATTCCTGCAATGCTGGCTTTGAGGCAGAATCACAGATTGATATGTGCATCTAAAACAGAGAGAAAAGAAGATAAACACCATATACACATTTGAACTATTTTGATGCTACTTTATGCTACTGTATGTTCTTCAAAGTGCCGAGACCCTTATTCTACTGACTACATTGAAGGAGCAGAGAAAATGTACTAGACAACAGATTAAGTTGAAATTATGAGATCAAATACATTTTGGATGTAAAAAAAAAAAGAAACCAGTTCAGGTTTTAGCAGAAATAACACATTACACTTAGCATGTAATAGTGATTTCTCAATGTTACACTGGTAACAATTACTGTTTAAAACCACTGTGCTTCGTGATAACGATTTAGCAGAATAACATGAAAGAACCAAATGAAGATTTGGGGAGAAAGGTCTATACAAAAAGATACTTTACAAGACTTTTAATTGTGACATACGTATGTATTGACATACAACACATACAATTTAACAAAGGCCAACTAAAAACTGGGCAATAAAAAAGCATTAGAGAAAAGAATAAAGAATATAAGTATTTATAAATATATAAATCTCTTTCTGAAGCACTTTACAACGTCGATGCAGGTGGAATGAGAGACATGAATAAAGCGCAATATGCAGTAAATGGAACAATGTACATTGATGTTACAAACAATGAAAAGTACTGAAGTGAATTTGTTCAATAGGAAACAAAAACAAATACATTTGAAACTGACCACTATATTCCAACAATAACTCATTCTAATGCAAAATGTGGTTTAGAGATATTTTTGGTCATGTCGCTCACAGAAGCCCTTAATCCAGCTCTCTTACTTAAACCAGGGCCAGGAAACAAACATCGGTGTGTTTCTCTGCCATGGAGCACGAAAAAAAAAAACAAGTTTAAAAATGACCTTCGTTTTAAATATTTCATGTTGATCCGCATACAAAGTGCCAACATGATCGGTTTAAGCAGACTAGTTGATTACTAGAATTACTAAATTACTAACAGCACATTTGTATATGAATGACTCTGTACCAACCTTTACGATCCACTTGCGCGGTTTCCACTGAATCTTTGCAGATCACGTGTTTCCGCCTACTGTGGAGGAGTGACGTGTTTCCGCTTAGTGTGGAGGTCACGTGTTTCCGCTTAGTGTGGAGGTCACGTGTTTCCGCTTAGTGTGGAGCTCCACACCCACAGTGTCTGCAGCTAGCCGCTCTTGGAGTTAGGCAGACTGACGTGCGGCAAGGAAGTATTTCCGGTTTAGAAGTGTCCATTTTCACTAGAAGAATGCTCTAAAATATATATATATATTAGTCAATTTTGTTCCCACCTACAGAGCAAAATATAATCCTTCTGGGTGTTAGGGGTTGCCACTGGACCCGTAGCAGTTGCTTAGATCACTTATAGACTTTTCATCGGTTTCTCTATGCTGCTCTTAATATATTTTGAAGTGCATGTGTCCTGTGTTGGATTGGCATGTTGTCTAGGGTGTGTCATGCACATAAAGGGTTACCATGCACATAAATTCTAATTCAGTACTTCGTTCTTGAATGGTATACTGGGTATTTACAGTGTAGGTTGTTGTATATGGTGCATATTGTAAGTTTAATGTACCCATTGTATGTATATTGTATTTCATTGGTGTAGCAATAATACACTGGGCCTTGAGCCTAAAACAGACCATGCCCCTCCTTCCAAATTCACACTTAGGGCCTGTCTACGCCAGTGGCAGCAGTTGCAGATGATGAAATTTAAGTAGCCTCCACATGTTGTACACATCATGCACTGCGGTAGATAGCAAATTCCACAAACATGCTTTTTTTCATTAAATACATGCCTCAACAACAGACTACAAAACATTATAAACTATTACATTTCAAAATTGTTTTAAGTATTGTACCAAATATTTTTCTGTTATGACTCCCACCATAATGAGACTGTATACATAAAACTGAGTATGTAGCATGTCACAAACTTGCATAATATACATTACATCAATGCCTAAGTCTTACCCAGCCCTTTGCAACAGAATAGATGCTGTTCACTTCGCTATGTTAGGGGATGCCTAAGTCTATAGGAAGCAACAGAAATAAGTGTTTCATTGTACTTGTCCCCATACTTGTACAAATGACGATAATGTTGTAGTCTTTGAATCATATACATGCATTCAAAATTCATTTAAAAATGTCCTTACAGTTGCCTATTCACCAAACAACCACCGAGGAAACATGTTTCAGCCTTTAAACATTTAAGCCACTTATATGTTAATGAATAAATAAATGTGTGGTAATCTGTACTGATATTCTAAATTAAAACACAATCTATAAAACATACAAAACATCAATAATGAAGTCCTTATGAATTTAAAATACAGCCTTGCATCGAATAGTGCATGCATTTGGGACCGGGATCACTGGGCACAACTCAGACTGGGTGCCTTTCAGCATTGTAGCTGTCCATCACCTTTACTTTACTGTATGAATACTGCATTACACATTGGATATGGCCAGTGGATCATTATATGGCTGGCAGCACTGCCCATTCTCTCGGCCCTTTCATCTTAAGCGATACACCCACTAACATCGTACGACGCCCACTTCCGGACGTCTCTTGAGCAGTGCGTATTATTTACTATGAAAATCCAATCCAATGGAACGTGACTCGTGCAGATGTAACTCAACATAAGGCTGTAATATAAATGTGCGGATCTCTTGCTGTTTCTTGTGGACCCCGAAAATAGCAATGTCAAGCGTACCCTGTTAGTTTTATCACGTGGGGATGCTTGTAAACCGCATGTCTGCAGTAGCCGACATCTCAGGGTGGTGTTACTGTAACCCCCGTTTCCCATAATGCAAATCTCTGAATTGTTCAAGCAATCACATACGATTCGAACAATATTCATTTTTTGTCCTATGAGCTGGGACACTCGCTATTATAAAAGAATAATATCAATCTTTTTATGGGCTGCTAATTCTGCTGACAGGTGCACTCTTTCCATATATCAAATATTAACCAGAAAATGGTTTGCGATGGTTCGAGTCGATTAAATTGTACATGGCTGCCCTTATATTCTTTTATCAATAGGGGGAGACAGACGCCAGATAATCTATTTGTTCTATCTGTGTAACGTGGGGAGATGGATGTTGCTTTTAAACTGGTAAGTCTGTATGAGTGAAGAAAACAGCTTAAGAGATGAATATATTAGAAACGCATTACGGACCTCCCAGGACAATTAAACATTGAAATACTGAGTATGGAGTATTGACTTAGTTGACCTGTGGGCGTGGTGAGCAGAGGATTAACCTTCTTGTCACTGTATTCGCTTTGATTACAAGAATTCCCCATTTAGATCAATGAAGTTTATCTAATCAGTAACATTTTACTTGAGGCTGCACAAATAATGTAGTAATATACTCTTACTTAATGTATTCATTATTCAGAAACTAAACGTTAGTTACTTACTGATCCCATGTTTGTTCAATCATAATTGTTCATGCATTTCATGTAGTTACCATATTTGTTCGTGATTTGTACTTTAGCAGTAACTGAGTTACCGAGTTACTTGTGCTCCCTCAAGTAAGTAAGTGTTACCATCTAATCTAATTATGATGTATCTGTCAGACTAGGATTATGAAATGTTCAGCTTTTAGAACAGATCTCGTTTCAGATTGACAAAGAATTTTTTCTCTGTAAGTTCACACATATCATGACCCTCATACAGTTTCATTAAGGTGACAGCTTAATGTCCCTTCACTCACAGTAACCCTAAATGTAATAACAGACATGCGTCTGTAAAAGTTACTGTGTAATCAAATTGTGACTAACATCTGCATCCATGGACAGTATTTCCGAGGATGTGTACAGAAAACACAGCTGTGGCTGGGTGGTGCCAGTGTTTGGCAATCGACTGTAAAAAGGCCAGCAACAGCCACTGATCCTGATGCTCACTGATCCCGATGTCCACTGATCCCGATGTCTACCTCTCAGTATCAGAACATTCAGCTTTATTGGGAAAGTTGTGTCACTTGCTAGTTCTTTAGTCATGAATCATTCTTGATCGTTGTTCAGTTCAATAGCACGGATCTGCAAGTTATACAAAACATTGATCACAGAAACAGCTGCCATCCCGTCCAATGCTCATCAGCAAAGCAAAAAAAAATATATCTCTTGACAACATTTTCGATGATGCTATAATACAATTTTACTTTTTATTATTAGCAGGAGTGATGGTGATAGTTAATAAGTAGGCCCATAATTAAAACCATGGTCTGTCTTAACTTGGTCTTGCCTCCCTCAAATTCTAGATCTTGACTCAGACTGTACCCTTGAAGGTCTAGACCTTGACTCAGACTGTACCCTTGAAGGTCTAGACCTTGACTCAGGCTGTACCCTTGAAGGTCTAGACCTTGACTCAGGCTGTATCCTTGAAGGTCTGGGTTTTGACTCAGACTGTACCCTTGAAGGTCTGGATCTTGACTCAGACTGTACCCTTGAAGGTCTGGTTCTTGACTCAGACTGTACCCTTGAAGGTCTGAGTCTTGACTCAGACTGTACCCTTGAAGGTCTTGAATCGGACTCGATATAAGTAGCCTCACCCCCATCATTACTGCCTTGCATTTATGCTACTCTTAATGTTTGTCCTGTATGTTGTTACCCTGTGTCTGCCTGCAGAAAAGTAAGCATCTCAATGTACTCCGTATTAGTGTCGGCCATATGGGGTTGAATGAACACAAAACAAAACTGTGTATGAATGTGAACCTTGTTGTGTAATTAGAATGATCATTCTGCAGTGTGGTCTCCATGATCTGGCCCCACTCCTGGTGTAAACACCTGCACGGATCCCCTTGTTGTTCCCCTCCAAAGCTCTGAGGGGCGGGGCGGCCTGTCACGGAGCCTTTGGAGAGCTGCAGTGGGGAGGAGCTCCAAGTCTGATGCAACTCTGTGGCAAATGAAGCTCGTGGCTCAGGATGCAGGTGCCAGGGACTCCGCCGCTGCAGGGCTGGCTGTCTCTTAGGGCTTTTTATTTCCTTCCAAATTCCCCATAACAGAAGAACACATACATGACACAAATGTTCATGCCTATGAATCCTGTTCATGGCAGCATCATTCCCTACTTTTGACGGAGTAAATCATCACTGCTGTGTTTACGGTTTACAGTCATTTAGTCACCCATTCAGGATTCATTTGTTGCTACTCTGCATTTCCTTCAGGCTATTGTGTGTATTTAAAATGTCCTCTGTGTGACTTCTGGCCCTGGTGATTTGCACCTTGTGTGACCCCGTGTGCATGTTTGCTACTTCCTACATGGGGGGGATCTCACACCTCTCTGTGCTGCTGTGTAGGTGACAGTACAGCCCCACTTGACGTGCCCTCAAACACTGAGAGCATCACTGTGCTTTCAAGCCTGTGGAATAACACGGTAAAAATATCCTAAGCTGACCTTTGATCAGTGCAGAGCATACTTTCCAGTCTGTTGCTTATATTGATTTAATTGTTGGCAGGTTTTTCTCCCAGGCCTGGGTGCCCCCCCAATGCCTGAAAAAGCTAACATTGTATGTAGAGTTGTGAAAATGATTAATCGGCATCATAATAACCACCTGCCATCCATCTTCTGATGAATTATCCAGTACAGGGTCATGCGGGAGGGAGGGGGGGGGGGGGGGTACAGTCTGTCCCAGGCAGCATGAGGCACAAAGCCGTCCATAGCAGCTCATCACTCATCACTCACACACTCCCATTACCACCAAACCCAACCAGAGTCTTTGGTTAAACACAGGGAGAGCATGGGAACTGCACTAACACAGAGCCGGGGCCGTGGATCGAGCCCTCGGCTGCTGAAAGGGGTAACCAGCACACCGGTCCATATGCAGCACGCCAGGAGAACTTTATAAATGAAAGACAGGCACCAAGGAAACGAAGAAATGAATGAGCCGCAGGCAGCACAGGGATCAGAGATTCAGTGACACGCCCCATTGGTCCAGCTAGTCGTCCATTCTAAGGGAAGCTAAACCATCGTCTAAGCATGGACCAATCATTCAGCCGCGGAAAAAATGAAGAGACCACAGCACAATTTTTTCTCTCATTTCTCAATTTATGGGTGTGCATCTGTGAATAATGATTTTTTTTTGCAAACTGCAGCCTGGTTCTTCTCTGTTTCTCATTAATGAAGGGCTCCTTCCTTGCTTTATGGGTCTTCAGTCCTGCTTCTTGGAGCCTGATATGCACTGTCTTAGCAGTGCACTTCACACCTGCACTTAATGTTTCTTCCATTCCATTTAAAGGTCACTTGATGCCATCATATGATTCATGAGAACCTGTTGGATAAGCTAACAGTCATCTCTGGCATTAGAAAGTCGCTTCTGCTCTTCACCTGTCTGGCTTCTGGTCGTTCCCAGTGTCTCCTGCTTCACCTTATTCTTGTGTACTGCTGTCTAAGAAATTTTGAATCCTGTTCATCCTGATGCTCAGCATAGCCTTCTGCCAGCAGAACCGGAATTAAACTGGGATTTAAGAATGCAAATTTATTAAAAATATATACAGTGGTCTCAATTTTTTCCACACCTGTATGCTGAACACATAGCAAGCACACAAAGAATACATGCTCAGAACATGCCAAACACACACTGGACACAGGCGAGCACACACTGAACACATACTGAACACCAAACATTTGGAAAGTTTCTTTTTCTGATTGTGTATTTCTGATTTATTGGCCTCATTGGCTCAAGCCTACTGTCTCTGCGTCTTGGGTGATCATCTCAAAAACAACCTTCTGTATTGTTGGGCCACATAATGGGAGACCTGCATCTTACAGGCCTCTGACAGCTCAGCAGCCTCTCCGGACAGTCAGTAGATTAGGGTGCTGAGTACTGAACGGGGAGAAGATAAGAAGTAAGTGAAAGCAGCAGAAAGAGGAGAAGATCCATCCATCCATTATGCTGTTAGTTATCTGCCACGGTTTGCACTTGGTTCCCCACAAAAATGTTTGGATGCTTCCAAGATTACTCCCCTTCACATTACAGACTCCAAGAAAAAACAAGGTGTAGGTGAGTTTTCAAAATCTTATGGGAAGGAGGGAAGAAGGAGGTTCAGACAGAAGCTCCTGATATGGCTGCAGGTTCTTCTATAATCAGGGCCATAGCAAGGGATTTTAAAATACCAAAAAATACATAAATGTTAGCCCTTCCTAGGCGTTATCTGTAATAAATCATGGTTATTGGAGTTGCAGAAAAAATACCAAGGACTTCACTGTCCTCAGTGGTAGGTACAGGCATGTCTATAATGAATCTGTTTGGCTGGCTTATGAAGGCGAAACTTTACCAAAAGCTTGGAAGAGCTGAGTAATGACTTTGAAGACTGTGGGTAACCTCACTATGTTATGAATACAGAGAATATAACCTGAAACCTGCAGCAAGACCTCTTCGACTCCCAGAGACAACATTTCATTTTTAACCAGTTCCTAGATCCAAGATTCCTTGGTACAGGTTCTCAATTTGAGTGCCCATGAAGTTCAGGAAAGATGGAACAACACTAAACCTTAAGAAGACCCAGGAATATTTCATGGATTTGCATCAGTCTCTATGTAAGCGGATTCCCAAATGTGACTTCTATTTCAAACACCAAGAATCGAGAGACTGACTATCTGACCTGGAGAGTGTAGAAACCCGCATCTGAAGGACAGCTATATTTGCAGTATAATGACCCCTCAATAACACATCAGCCATTTACCCCAGTGTGCTTAATACATTTCCCTGGGCATGTGTCATGAAGTGCATGGTGAGTTTTTATAGGCAAAGATTACTATGAGGTAGGAGGGATGGATGGAGCACCAAGTCACAGATGGAGTGTGTTGTACATTTTGTGGTGGTGTGTGTAGCTCAGCCTCTGTGCCTATGATCAGAAGGTTACTTGTTCAAGCTAAGCCTCGGGAGAATAGTGACATGTGCTCAATCAAGGCCCCTAACCCCCAGTTGCCTGAACACTGCCCTCTTGCTGTGACCAGCAAGCTTGCACTCACCTGTATGAAGAATAAGATGGATCAAAGAGAATTTCCCCAAGGGGATTAATAAAGCACTACTATTATACTCTATTGTAGGGCACTGTACAGCAGGAAGTGAATTCCTGCTTATTCTGGTCAGGATCTCCTGGAGTCAATCCCAAGCAGCATAAGGCTGGGATACACCCTGCACACGATGCCAAACCATCACATACACATCATCATAGACTACAGGCAGTTTCTGGATGACCAGAAAGCCTGGCTGTATGTGTTCTTTGGAAACCTGTGAATTACAGAGCAGAGCTAGGATTCAAACCACAACCCTGGAGATGTGAGGCCTGCTGAGCCGCATGTTTACTCCTGAAGAGCCTTTGGTTGCCATGGCCAACAATGGGCCAACACGGAGAGACACCATCACATTTACAGCGCCCTCCACAATTACTGGCCCCCTTGTAAAGATTTGTAAAAAAGGGTTAGAAAGAATCCACCTTTTGGTGAAATAATTTCATGTCGCACTGAAAAATTGAGCAAAATCCAACCTTTCATTAACATAAATTTATTCCAAGAAAAAAAAAAATCCTTCATCAAGAAATAATTATCTTTAACAAAAACACATGTGCCACAATTATTGGCAAGGGGTGCCAATAATTGTGGCACATGTGTTTTTGTTAAAGATTACACATTATTGGCATTATTGGCCAATAATTGCTGGCACCCCTGCTTTAAATACTTTGTACAACCACCCTTTGCCGGTATAACAGCACTGAGTCTTCTCCTATAACATTTTATAAGGTTGGAGAATACAGAGCAGGGCATCATTCCTCTTTAGAAAATCTCTCCAGATCATCCAGGGTTCTAGGCCCTCTCTTGTGTACTCTTCTCTTCATGCCAGCCCACAGGTTTTCAATGGGGTTCAGGTCAGGGGACTGAGATGGCCAATGCAGAAGCTTGATTCTGTGGTCAGCTAACCATTTTTATGTTGATTTGGACGTGTGCTTAGGATCACTGTCCAGCTGGAAGATCCAATAACAGCCCAGTTTTAGCTTCCTGGCAGAGGCAGCCAAATTTTGATTTTAAATGTCCTGGTATTTCATGGAGTCCATAGTGCCATGTACCCTAACGAGGTTTCCAGGGCTTTTGGAAGAAGAACAGCCCCACAACATCACAGAACCTCCACCATATTTTGCATTTGGGATAAGGTTCATTTCATCATAGCCATCCTTCTTTTTACGCCAAACCCACCTTATGTTTATTGCCAAAAAGCTCCATTTTTGTTTCATCAGACCATTGTATTTGGTTCATGTCAAAGTTGTAGTAGTGTTTCGCAAACTCTAGGTGCTTACATTTGTGGTTAACTGGCATACCTTCCAAATAACCTGTTAGCACGAAGAGGGCATCTGATTTTTTAGAGACATGGTAACCCCAATAATTTTACTTGGTCTTGTAATTCACCAACAGTCATTCTTGGGGATTTTTTTTGCCTCTCTTACGATTCTCCTCACTGTACATGGAGGAAAAATTAACTTGGGTCCTCTTCCAGGCAGGTTTGTAACAGTTCCAGTTGTCCACTTTTTAATTATTGCCCTAACAGGTGAAATGGGCATTTTAAGGCGAGTAGCTATTTTTTAATACCCATCACCTGACTTATGAAGGTCAACACCCTTCTCCCTCATTTGGTTTGTGTGTTCTCTTATCTTTCCCATGTTGATGGATGGCTAAGGGAATTTGGGCTCTGTGTCACCTCATGTTCGTATCCCTGTTAACCAGGAAGTCATGGATTACAGCTTGAAGGTTCCTATTCACTCCACTCAAGTCAAAGATGTACAATATACAGGGGAAACATGCTTCAGTTACATTGTGTTTACTATAATTTCCAGGGGTGTCAATAATCGTGGCACATATGTTTTTCGTTAAAGATAACTATTTCTTGATGAAGGATTTTTTTTTCTTGGGATAATTTTATGTTAATGAAAGGTTGGATTTTTCTCAATTTATCATTGTGACATAAAGCTGCTTCACCAAAAGGTAGATTTTTTTTTAAACCTTTGTACAAAAATTTGCAAGGGGTGCCAATAATTGTGGAGGGCGCTGTATTTAAATAATTTATCTGTCTGATTCATGGTCAAAATAGTCTGTCTTTTAAGCATGTCTGGGGATTGGATTCTGACTACCTGCCAGTTTTGCCAGAGACGGTTCTGTCTGTTTCGGAATTCGGGCGAGAAGCTCTTGCTAATCAGAGATGATGAAATGTGTGACAGAAAGCAAAAAAACAGCCACGTCTCCGTGCGTGCCGATTCCGGGAAGGTCTCTGCTGGTTTCCATCAGCCCAGAGTTTTTCTGCTGTGCTTGACCAGAAAAGCGGCTAGCACAGCGTGCAGAGGCAGCAGCCTGCGTCAGAGGCAGCCTTTCCTCCTGCTGCTGCTGGGTCTCTCCAAGCCAGACAGCGACTGTTCATCCAGCAAAAGCCACAGGAGCACCAGGACAGCTGGTGTGAAACACCACCAGCCAAAGGCAGTTGCCTGTCTGCCAGGACCACAGCATTCAGGATTCTCCATATTGTTTTTAAGATTTGGTAAAAGTAATGTTATAGTAAACATTGTCATTACTGTGAATTAAGTGATTGTAATGAGTATACCACATAGTGAATTTTTGAAAAAATACTTATAGAAATATAAATGTAGTATTTCCCCACTGTACTTGAATAAATTCATGAGCATATATCATAGCTACTACAAAAAAAACCTCACAAAAGTTTTAGTTTCATAAAGCTTTCAGTAAATGAATGAATTATCCACCAAATGTGCCTCATATCAAATGGTATGACAGTCACCCACAGAATACAATTATGGAGATAAGATGGAGATGCTTTTCCAGAATGTGACTGACACACCATGTATATGGTAATTTATATGCACCATAAAATAGCTACACTGAGACAGAAAAGGCTAGACAATAATATGTTATTTAAATGACCCACTACTGAAGAGCTGAATACTATATTAACTTGTCAAAACTGCAACGGATTCATGAAACAAGTTTTTTTTTTTTTTGTCTCTCCAAAAAGCAGAGGGAAGATGGTGGGAAAATCAAATGATTGTTATTTTTCAGATTCAGATAGTTGTTTAAAACAATGGCATGTGAATATCACGAAACCAGACACTGCAGAACAGGAAACGGACCTCGGGGCCGTTTGTCCATGAAGGGGCTGCCGGTGCGATAAAGCGATTTAATTGATCAGGGAGAGCGCTTGCGTTACAGAAGGCATGGTTCATTACTTTAATTCAAAACATACGATACAAACAACATTTTCTTGTACAGAAAATTGCATCCATAATCTTGAACAAGGTCATGAAAACCAAACATGAATGTTGAGCAAATTCAAAAGCACATCTGAAAGCAGCTGTCCACAGTCGTGGTCATTTTCCAAACTTCTCGTTGTACGGTTTGAAGGCGTCGTCGCAAATGCCACCCTTTGCCTGCCGCCACAGCAGGTAGGTCTTCAGTGTGCAGAGCGCACACAGATGGGCAGACCCTCCTAAGGATGGATGGTGAACTGCTAGTGATGAAAACTGCACTCAGATCCCGAAGAGCTTGTCTATGCTAATGAGTCACACAGAACTCCCAGTAAAAAGATTTATTTTAATGACATTTATTTAAATAGTACAGTCAGTCTTTTGTTTGTAGGAACTGTTAACACATGAAAGCAACTGGGTTCAAACCCACTTCCCAGAATGTCTTAGAAACAAAAGAAAGAGTCTATAGATGGTTCACGCTTTGGTGAAAGGAGGCATCCTTTAACATCCTTTAGCACTAAGCTTTACGTTTTCCTCCCAGAGTGCTGTGCCGCTTTCTGCCACGTCTGCCAGTTTGAAGACAAGCCCAAGCGGAGCACAGCTACACCCTTTCTGAGGGCTCTCCCAAACCCACGCACACACACTGAGGAGGGGGGGGGGGGGGTGTCCTCTTGTACCTTCCTGTGTAAACACAGCTCACGTGGAATACAAAAGCATTACAGGATCTACCACAACATTTCTATGGGACTTCTGAAACCGCAATCAGACTCGAGAGCTCTTCCGACCAAACTGTGAAGCGTACTTGTGCCAAGCCGTTGGGCTTTTTATTCAAAGCATTGTTAGATTTAGCAAGGAGATAAAACGTACAAAAAGAATGACATCATGGCCAGGACAGTTTGCAGTAGCATCTTCACCCTGCTCAGCCTCCTTTCGGGACTGCAAGGCGCATCCTAACCTGTGCAGAAAAGGTCTCCTCTTAGGTGAGTGAATGTCACTCGATAGGGTGTCCGTAAAACTATGGGTAGTGTGTGATCTTTACACATTTGTTCAGAAAATGAACTAAGGAGTAAGTGACAGGGAAGGAATGCGCTACTTAATGCAAGCTCACTGAGGGTCACTCATGAAGGACTAAGGGCCATGTTTAACCAAACATCTACCGTAACAACCACCTGCTGTACAAAGAAGCGAGCAGAACGGAGCAGATGACACCTACAGACCGCCTCCTGTCCGTGGGCGTTATCAATGCAGTAAAGCGCAGCCTTTAGTGGGTCATATTTGGCATATCTGAAACTCCAAAAGGAAAAACACACACAGCTCACTCTCTGGAGAACTAGCTGCTAATGGAGATGGACGGGGACAGGATGGGATTCGGAGCCTGGGAGAGAGATCAGTCAACCTCCCATCCTCCAGATTAAAAAAGAAAAGAAAAGAAAAAAAAAACAAAAAGCAGGGAGAAATACTTAAACTGCACAGCAAATATACATCTTTTGAATATTTGTAAAGAATAAATATTTTTTTTAAATTTAAAAATGATGCAGACACGTGCCACGCTTGCTGTTTAACTTCCATGCATATGCATTATTTACAAATTGAAAAATACAGATCTGCTTGCTTCACACGTGAAAGGTGCGACCCCGTACAATCATCCCATGGACATTCAGCAGCCCAGAGCACAGCGGCCGCGGCCAAGGTGCTTAAAGCGGCGTCTCCAGACTCCATTTTACACCCAAAGATGCAGAAAATAAGTCAAAACAACAGAACGAAAGCCACAAAGAAAGGGTCTAAAGGATGAAGTTACAACACAGGCCCGGGGGGGAGGTGGGAGGGGCAGGGGGGGGTTCACGCGCCACTCTGCTGCTAGCAATACTGTTGTACAGTTAATATATTTAATATTTTGCCTTTTATTTCAATATAATCTGCTTTGAATAAACAAAAATGGGGGAAAAAGAAGATGCAATATTGGATAGAAGAGCAGAGGTGCACGCAGAGGCCAGTGCTGCCCAATGTAATCGCATTCAGCACTCTAGATTCATTTCCAAGGAGTTCATGGTGCTCAGTTCATCCTCAATCCTCTATGTACTCCCAGAGGTCCTTCTCATAGCCTTCATGAACATGCTGTAGCAACACTCTCCGTCGGCTCTCACAGTATCTGAGGGGGAGGGGGATGCCTGTTAGGGGCTCGGCGAAGCCTTAAGCAGGACGTCGCCACCACGGTGTGATGGAGACGACCGGACATGCACCCCCTGACATGGACCAGCTGAGATGAGATCGAAATTTCTTTGCCCAGTAGCAACAAATACAGCAGAAGGTAACGAGGAGGGAAAAAATGCAACCTCCTATCACCACATTAAAACTGATTCCCGATGACACCACCCCTTTAAACAGATGCCTTGGTAGAAGAATAGTCCCCACCCCCAAAATATATGGGCCCCCATACTGACCTGTATTTATCCTGTACTTTCTGCTTGATATCCTGCAAAGAATCTTGGGAAATGTCCCTCTCCAGGTATCCAGACAAGACCTCTGTGGCATTTTCCAGGTCAGCTTGATTATTCTGGAATTAATGAAAATCAAAAGTGCCTGTTTTCAAAGGACTAGTTTTATTTGTAACCCCCGATTAGATGAATTTAAATACACTTAAGTTAATTGGGATGTTATTGTTTCAGCAATTAAGTTAAATAAGTTTCTGCAAATCAGTATATCCATCCATTCACATTCCCACCATCTGGCCAGAGTTAGAGGGGGAGGGGAGCCTGTCTCAGGCAGCATAGGGCACAAGGCAGGGGACACCCTGCGTGGGACGCCAGTCCATCACAGGGGACACACATGACAGCATGTGATCATGCAAACTACACACAGATGTGGGGTTCAAACCCTCAACCCATGAGGTACCCTGCAAATCAGCACGAGACAGGAGGGTGAAGCCCGGACTGCGTTTGGCCACATCAGTGTGGGACTTGCCTCAAAGATGATGGACTGATTGTTCTTCTTGAGGTAGAACGCGAAGACGTAGGTGAACATGAGCGTGGAGCGGCACTGGCACAGCACGTCCACGGCCTTCTTCAGGAACTGCACCTCGATCCACGACATGTTATGCTGCTGCATCTCCTCCATCTTCTGCTTGACCTGTGCGTACAGCTTGTGCTCGAAGCGCAGGCTCTGCATGTGATTCATGTAGCGGTTGCAGTAGAAGAGGTAGCGCTGCAAGGCGGCCCTGGAGCGCTGCAGAGGACACGGGGCCTTAGTGAGAGCCGGGATACACAATCACTCTGAGCAGGGGGACACGGGGCCTTAGCGAGGGCCAACACACAATCACTCTGAGCAGGGGGACACGGGGCCTTAGCGAGGGCCAACACACAATCACTCTGAGCAGGGGTACACGGGGCCTTAGTGAGGGCCAACACACACAATCACTCTGAGCAGGGGGACACGGGGCCTTAGCGAGGGCCAACACACACACAATCACTCTGAGCAGGGGGACACGGGGCCTTAGCGAGGGCCAACACACACAATCACTCTGAGCAGGGGGACACGGGGCCTCAGCGAGAGCCGGCACACACACAATCACTCTGAGCAGGGGGACACGGGGCCTCAGCGAGGGCCAACACACACACAATCACTCTGAGCAGGGGGACACGGGGCCTTAGCGAGGGCCTACACACACAATCACTCTGAGCAGGGGGACACGGGGCCTCAGCGAGGGCCGGCACACACACAATCACTCTGAGCAGGGGGACACGGGGCCTCAGCGAGGGCCGGCACACACACAATCACTCTGAGCAGGGGGACACGGGGCCTCAGCGAGGGCCGGCACGCACACAATCACTCTGAGCAGGGGGACACGGGGCCTCAGCGAGGGCCGGCACGCACACACACAATCACTCTGAGCAGGGGGACACGGGGCCTCAGCGAGGGCCGGCACACACACAATCACTCTGAGCAGGGGGACACGGGGCCTCAGCGAGGGCCGGCACACACACAATCACTCTGAGCAGGGGGACACGGGGCCTCAGCGAGGGCCGGCACACACACAATCACTCTGAGCAGGGGGACACGGGGCCTCAGCGAGGGCCGGCACACACACAATCACTCTGAGCAGGGGGACACGGGGCCTCAGCGAGGGCCGGCACACACACAATCACTCTGAGCAGGGGGACACGGGGCCTCAGCGAGGGCCGGCACACACACAATCACTCTGAGCAGGGGGACACGGGGCCTTAGTGAGGGCCGGCACACACACAATCACTCTGAGCAGGGGGACACGGGGCCTTAGTGAGGGCCGACACACACAATCACTCTGAGCAGGGGGACACGGGGCCTCAGCGAGGGCCAACACACACACAATCACTCTGAGCAGGGGGACACGGGGCCTTAGCGAGGGCCAACACACACAATCACTCTGAGCAGGGGGACACGGGGCCTTAGCGAGGGCCTACACACACAATCACTCTGAGCAGGGGGACACGGGGCCTTAGCGAGGGCCGGCACACACACAATCACTCTGAGCAGGGGGACACGGGGCCTTAGCGAGGGCCGGCACACACACAATCACTCTGAGCAGGGGGACACGGGGCCTCAGCGAGGGCCGGCACACACACAATCACTCTGAGCAGGGGGACACGGGGCCTTAGTGAGGGCCGGCACACACACAATCACTCTGAGCAGGGGGACACGGGGCCTTAGTGAGGGCCAACACACAAAATCACTCTGAGCAGGGGGACACAGGGCCTCAGCGAGGGCCAACACACACAATCACTCTGAGCAGGGGGACACGGGGCCTTAGCGAGGGCCAACACACAATCACTCTGAGCAGGGGGACACGGGGCCTTAGTGAGGGCCAACACACACAATCACTCTGAGCAGGGGGACACGGGGCCTTAGCGAGGGCCAACACACAATCACTCTGAGCAGGGGGACACGGGTACCTCTTGGGCGTCTCTGGCTGCCTTCGCGTCGTCTTCATTGTAGCGATTGCAGTTGTACCTACAAAGTCACACAGTCCCTCAATACAACAGATGAGAATCATACAGGAGACAGCAAGGCTGCATTATAAAGGCAGGCAAACAAAGCCATGGGCCTGGCAGAGTGCAGCCACACAAAGTGCCGTGCTGATACATACCCCTCAGCCTGAAAACGTGGGAACGCAAGTGAGTCAGGAAACTGATCAACAAACAAGACTGATGGGAAAATTGTCTCTTCATGGCCAATATCAACTAACAG
Organism: Paramormyrops kingsleyae; assembly: GCF_048594095.1. Taxonomy (NCBI): domain Eukaryota; kingdom Metazoa; phylum Chordata; class Actinopteri; order Osteoglossiformes; family Mormyridae; genus Paramormyrops; species Paramormyrops kingsleyae. The sequence goes on from NC_132807.1 coordinate 17,004,714, forward strand.
TAACTGGTGAAAATTTGATGGGGGGAGGGAAAAAAAAAACAGCTGTAATTTAAGTTTCAAGGATGAAAGCACTTATACAGAGAGTGAATCATATCCTGGCCTAAACTGCAAAAAGCCAAACAATCATTTAGTTTTACAGCAAAAAACTCAAACATCAGGTCAGATCCCAGTATTCAGCACAAAACCATTGATCTTCACGTTTTATTGTAGGAAATAATGTGCATGAGTACAGAGGAAATGAAACTGAACAGGTGTATATTAAGCAAGATGAAGGCGGAGGGAGTGGATGATGCGGCGTCCCAGTCCACCAACACGACACACCATAACGCAGCAGATCAGGGGACTAACGTACCAGGCAGAGCCGTGCGGCTCCCAGGGACCCAGGCAGACCCAGCAGAACTCTGCTTTGCAGTTCTGGTTGCGGCAGACCATGTGATTGCAGCCTCCGTCCTTCTCGATGGTCACATGGCATTTAGGGCATTCCTAATAACACGAGACACGGTCACCCTGTGGCTCAGCAAGCCCCCCCCCCCCCCCGCCGGCGCAGCGACGACCACATCGGCACCCACCTTTGTGTTCGCCGCGATCCAGTTCGAGGTTTCACTGTCGTCGTCACACTTCTTGATCCATTTCCTCAGCCACTGCAAGCAAAGCCGTGCAGAACAGGTCAGACTCAGCAACAGGTACTGAGGGTCAGGCTGCTTCCAGCAAGGAACATACAAAAGGTGCGATGGGCATCAAATCTCCAGTCACCCCAAACTTGGCTTAGTTTTCAGGTACACAACAAATGCAAGGCATTGTGGGGGATTTCTCTTTACCACACAAACACACAGGCTGGTTCTTTGGAGTCTCACAGAGTGATGAATACAGGCAGAATTCAAGGCCCTTGCTTGTGTGGACAAAACGCCTTTAGATGAAATACCACACAAAGGCTTTAAACAAACCAGAATACAGTAAATCTAAGCTGCTTTTAAAAAGAAAACAAGTGACACTCCACCCAAAAATGGAAGATGTTAGACTTAGATCTTTAATTGGCAATGACCACATAAGCAGCATGTTAACACCCGCTAGTGTAAAGCTGAACACACCTTGCACTTTACAGGGTCGTGCCAATTCTCTCCACAGTTGAAGCTGCAGGAGGAAAGAAAACACATTTTCCAAAGATAAAACCAATTAGTTTATGACAAATAAAGCATGCTTAGAGGGTTAAGCAAAACCAAATTAATGAAAATACGGCGGTTAATAGGAATTTAATACATATAACAGACATTCCAGGTGCTACAACCCTTCAGTTTCAAAATCTAATGTAACTAGTTCCTGCAAAAAAGCAGCAAGACAAAACTCAAATGACCGCCTACAAATAAAATCAGAGTATACAGCCCCCTTGGGAGCAGAGTCACATGGCCACCAAACATGATCTTGGATACCCACCTTGTACCTTGGGGCCAACAAGCGCTACAGGAGGAACCCCTACAGATTACCCACAATGTAAGAAATCTACACCATAGAAGGTTCAGTTTCATACTATTATGTTTAATCCTGGGAAAGTCCAAGCTCAGCCAAAAGCACCAGCAGTGTCCTGTTGCAGATCTCACCATCTTCATGCTGAGGGACACCTTACCAGAACTGACGGCCGCATTTGCATCTCACGGGCTTCGCATCGGGGTACTGGACTTTGACGACGTGGTGGCAGTCTGGCGCAGGACACCATTTTAACAGTCGATTGCACTGGGAAAGGAGCAAACGGGGAAGGCAGAGGTAAACGGCAATCATCTGCATGTTCACATATCAGCTTTGTGCTGAGTTTTAGTGATAAGAGGCAATTTAACAAATTAATATAGCGCGCTATTAAAAATAGGATCCTTACCTCTACAAAACTATTAGTGATCAAATGTTGATACTTCAGTTTCACTTTCGAATCTGTTATCAGCCGCCTTAAAAAGAAAAAAGGTCACATGACTTGAGATTTATCGAGCGTTTCGCAGAGATGAGCAAAGCAGCGCATCTAGAAACCTGGCTTCCCTCAGATGTACACAAGTTTCAAAGAGGAAAGTGCACGTAAAACACCACAGGTTACACTTAATGAGTCCCTCAGCCCCAGGAACCATATAAGGCACTGGCTTCTCACTTTAAACAAAGGGTGCATCAATTGGGTTGTGGGGAAATTACTACCACCCACACACACACACACACACACACACACACACACACACACACACACACACACACACACACACACACACACACACACACACACACACACAAAAACAGGAGTGGATTTCAGTTCTGTTGCTTGTGTAGCCTTCAGCTGTGATGAAGAGCTTAGTTTAGTCAAATAATGACAATATGTGAGCAGCTGCACTAATATTTTGGTTGTATCAGACATTATATTAAGCTCTTTCCTCATTGGATACTTCACGTTTTAAGACCATTTCATTTTCTCTGGATGGACACCAACTGACTTTTATTCAACACAATACCACAAATTTCACCCTTTCCTCTCTTAGCGCTGACGAAACGAGCCTGTACCACAGCTGTAATGTTATGGGATCTCTGGGCCAACACCAGCAGCAGGGACTGCCAAGAGCAACATTTCTATAACTGCTTTTGGTGCCTGCAGATACGGCATCCGATACCCTATCAGGCGTGAGCAAACCAATGTGTCTTCAGTTAGCCAATAAAAAACAAAACACAGTTTTAGGGTTCCTCCTAATGCCAATCATACCTACTGCCAGTATTATCATTTTGGCATTTTTGGATATTTTCATCAGGGACTGCAGATATTTCAGACCAGAATAAATTCTTTTAAACAAAACCGAAACTGGTCTTCCATGCAGAAATGAGCAACGCTGCCCTAAAGACAGAGTCTTAAAATCCATTCCTGATCTGAGCAACGCGCATTTGGACCAGAAGCCTGACTGCTTGTACTGCCACTCTGCCTTAACAGGTTTACGTCCTTTAAGGGACGAACGACAACATAAAAGAAACTCCCACGATTCGTTCTTCCATTCATTCCAAACATGGCTGGGCCAGTTTCTGTAGACAAGAGCGTGGCAGCGTCGCCAGCCGTGAGGCCAACATTGTTTTCCTTCAAAGAAGTGAAGAGGGGCTGTAGTCAGTGACCCTACATGACACAGACTTGACCTTAGCGTAACCTTAGACAGCCTGGGGTCGGCCTCGTTCACGGTCCAATGACCGGCTCAACATGACTTCCCGGATGCTGTGATATTCAACCAGCACCATCTTCTTTTCGAAGTTTTATGAAGACCCATGAAGTGATACGGCTTACTGCTGACAGATTGATGTAAGAGCAAATCCACTATCTCATGTGGTGGGGACTCATTTAAACCCAGCCAAAATATACTGTCACAAAAAAGTACCGCACCGGTTTCACAGTAATGAATTGCATTGAGTGTGTACACAACGTTATATCAGACACCTTAATCCATACAAAAACTTTAGTCCAAATGTACACGAAACATTACAGGATAGTAATGGTTATTTATCTTTTTCATTTCCCAAAGGAGTGGCAAGTACCACTACTGACCTGGTATGATTTATTCAATTCCAACAGTAAACTACTGAGTGCATAAATACTTACATGACAGTGTTGTCATCCACCAGAATATCACAGCTGTGAGCAGGGCAGGAAATTGTCTATGAGGGAGGGAGAAAGGGTTTATGTTAACATATTTATGTTAACTACATGAAGACATTTTAAATACTTGTATGTTCTAACAGCTTGTATGCTGATTGTACTGCTCTCAAACTTCTCTTACAGCACCTCAGGCAGAAACCACCGGTGTATACAGTGTATGTGTGCACACGTGTATGTGCGCACACACACAAATAATCTTGCAGGTTCATCTGTCACTGATCTTCACTCCCAGCTCATGGTTCAGATTCTCCCACAGCATCGGAGCTAGATATTTGAAATGACAGCCATGCGCCTGACATAAAGCCCGTTTTATACAGGCAGCAAAGCAATGTTGAAAAGACATGGAACTGCTTATCAGAGGAGATTAAAGGTTAAACATTCTGAGAGGTTACATGCTTACTGTCCTCTGCAGGGGTCAGCAGCATATCTGCCTTTGATTTAGCACTAGCAGCCCACTGTGTGCCAGCCAGTGCACCCACTTAACGTCACACCCAAGACCAGAAGCACTGGAAAATGAGCATGACACTAGAAAAACAAATCTCACCTGTCCCATTCCCTCCTCAATGATTTTGGTTGTCAAGTAGTCACCCCAACACTGCATGCAGAACTTGTGCCCGCACTCCAATCCAGTAAAGTACTACAAGAGCAGCACATACACATTTTACAACTATGGACAAAAACACTGCTTTAAGAATTATTTACAAATGCTTCAGTATTCTGAAACTGTGAAACATCCAACAAAAGGTAAGCAACAATTTAGAAATTTGTGTGCAGCCAAATAGTTCAAAATAAACTTTTTTTTGATCCAAGACTAAGGATGCACTTTACCGATAGTTAAAAAAGAAAAAAAAAAAAAAATGAAAATGAAAACAGCAAAATAAATACTCACTGAATTTGGATAGTTCAGGTAACAGATCTGACAGGGCATATCTTGGGCCGAAGACCTCGTGGTCATCAAACGTGCTCGAGATTTCTTACTAGGGTTTATAACGTGACATTCTGAGAACAGCTTATCCAGATTTCCATCAAAATACCTGTGGGGAAAAAATACTGCATGAATATAACCAAGTGCTAGTAATAACTACCGCAAAATCAAACAGCATCCTGTTTGGCAGCATTCACATAAGGAGCCCAATGAAATACTGACTTAAACTTAAAAAAAACTGCATGCTTTAAAAGAAGTTCAATGACCAAATGAGAAGGGTTCCAAACCTTAAAAGGTTGTCATAAAACAAGTCAGAAGGACTAAATAACTGGAGTGTTGAAGGCAAACATTCTATATTTAGAGGAATTAATTTATTAAGCTCCAGAATTGATATTGAAAGCAGAAATGCCATTAAAGCTCAGGGATCCAAAAGAAACAAAAGTAAAACTCGCCTTTCCATCAGCTTTTCCTTGTCCCAGTTGAAATGGCTAAGTAGTATTCTTGTTATAGTCGCAGGGTTCTACAAAGAGGAAAATCACATCCCAATCAATTTATGTCAGAAACCTTCAGAGAGGATTTGACAGTATGGCTTACAGCCATCCCTATATTTGACTTGTCACAATGTTTTGTGTCAAACAAAGGCTCGCCAACCCAACATTAGAGCCGTTAAAATGAAAGCAACGCTGGGACATATGCTGTTTGTTCACATCCAAGGACAGGAAGTGCTGAGACACCCCTGACTAATATGCTTAAGTGAAACCACTCCAGGGAGATATCCAGCTGCAAAAACAGGACATTTTAAGTTGTTTTGGAAAAACAACAGCTATGACACCCCTAATTTCCCCTGGGGGATTAATAAAGTTTATCTAGGCAACAAGTAAAAGGTGCAACCGATAACTATACACTGGGCTGCTAACCTTTAAAAGCAAACCCTTTGTATTGACAGTAAATCAGGAATGCACATTCATGAAGTATGTTCATGTATTCAAGGAAACAAGTTAGTTTTCAATTGATTTCCAAAAACACTCACCTACCAGAAGCAGGAACACAGTCTAAATACCTGAGGGGGAACATTTTCTCTCAACATGCACAGGTTTGAAATTTGGAAACACTATGTAAACAAAACACTTTCTGGCCACAACCTGCAGACAGCCACTTAACTGCACCACAAAGTAAAGGGAATCCCAAGCAAACAAAATTAGGTTCTACATGAATATCAGAATCATTCCACAGAGACCCCGAAGAACCTATACAGCATCACAAAGAAACAACAGGAGCCTCTGCTGTCTAGCTCAGTTCACCAACATGCTCATTTTCCACATGAAGCACATGACCATCAAAACATATGTATTTAAACAGTAAATTCAATATCATTCTGATCAACACCTGAGCATCGCATGGATGTATTCTTTAAATGTGTTCAAGAGATTTGAATTAATAAATCTCTTGAACATCCCTGAGTCATTAAAGAACAGCCCCCTCAATGGGGTGTTTTGAATCTTCATCGCTCCATGAATCAGCAGTACTCTTCCAACTAAGGAGTGACTGAAGAGTAGGCCAGCTTCCAACAACCAGAGGCCGTCCACAAGCCAGGACACAAAACAAGCAGAGCAATTAAAATACTTGTGCGCTGGAGATTCCCACTGCAGTAAACACAGGAATCACCACATCAAACTATTGAATTTTGTTACAATTTATCAAATGGCAAGAATATATTTCAGAAGCACAAACTTTGGTGCTCAATTTGCACTGACCTATATTATGAAATGAATAAGCTACTCTTACCATTAATCACGTAAGTAGTACAGAAAAACAAGATATGCATGTCCTTCCCAAGCAAAAAACACAAATATCCAAGGCTAAAAGCTGTTTTAAAAAATGAATTGGCAACTGACCATAGGGATATATTTAAGAACTTTTACTTTTTTCCTAGAATCATCTCTGTACTGAACCCATAGAGACTGTGAAGGAGATTTCCCACCTAAGCAACATATTTCATGGCAAAGGACTTTTGTTATACTTTTAGGTCAGATAAGTCAAGTGATGGCAAGAAACGGTGGAACCGAATTTCCTTTAGGCAGGATTGCAGAGTGCTGTCTAGTTCCAGTAAGACGCACTACTAGGTACCTGAACAAATAACTTGCCTTGGTTTTACCCTTTACAATGTTTAATTAACGTGTATCAATTTCAGAAAATTATAGTGGAATACACGCAAAAGTATCTAAGAAAGGTACAGGTCCTGAGGTGAAACTCGAACATTAAGACATTTCTGGTAAATGGCCTTATATATTTTGAGACTGAGATACAAACTTATTCACTGTAGAGGAGCTGAGATCGGAAGAGGGCCTTAAAAGTGCGTGGTTTGTTTTATGTGGCAGAAAGGGCGATGGTGGATTACGGCATTTAGTATCTTTAGATTGTGCACGCACCGGCAATCGGAGAGCTGAGCGGCGGACGCAGCCCAACTTTAAAGGCCCAGCTCTACTGCCTGAATATGGGTAGCAGGCCTAGTGGGGATCGGGCCAGTGAAGGATCGCAGGGAAAACCTTTAAACACCACATTGTCGTTTACAACACACATTTATCCGGCCTGTACTGCGGTTCAAACGCCCCATAGCATGTTAGCTCGTACCATTATCATCTTAATACTTATTCTCCAAACGCAGTGGGTGTTAATCTGTGTAACAAACGCCAGACAGTACCGACCGATATTTACGAGCTTGCTAGTTAGCTAAACTAGCAGGACGTCAAGCACTGGGACCGCGCCGTAACACACTCACAGTGTGCTGACAGCGGCCGTTAAACGCTGCGACTCGTCCCCAAGTCCCACTCCGAACACCGTCAGGGCTCCCGGTAAAATGCGCACCGATAACTTGTCGGGTTTATCCCGCCACCAACATGCAAAGGCTTCCGCCATGTTGTCGGTGGGTCGATCTTGCTAGCTGGCTTCGGCTAATCGGGGCTCGCTAGCCGGGTTAGCGGGGGACTTTAATCGTGTAACGACACCACACAATGTGAGCACTACACCGCCGGCTACCTGAACCCCACAGTATGAGAACCGAACCCACGGTTTACAGACTGTATGAGGTCGAGAAAATGACCGGCAGGCTACCCGAGTACAGCTCCTAATCTGAAGGCACTTTCGGCTAAACAAACAGCATAGTACGCCTTCGTTAAAGCCCGACTAGGGAGATCCATCCAATCAGTCTCACTTCGTTTAGCAGGCTCGCTAGAGAAACACCATAAACACCGCCAAGAAACAGTGGAATCCCCAGCTGCCAGACAGTAGCCCGCAAACGAGCTGACGCACACAGACTAGGGCTGCGGCAGAATACCCACTTCAGGTGGGGCTAGCCGTCCCAATAGCCCCGGCACAGGCCAGATTCGCGCCGAGGCCTACCACTTCCCCACATCCCCGGCCTTTCCTGCGGTTCGCACGCCGAAAACACCTCACCTGGATGACCTCGTTGACCTCCCGGATACACTCCACCATATGCTGCAGAATCTGTTCGGCCGTCAGTACTTCGAAGCGGTAGTCCTCCTCGTCCTGACCGGGCCCCAGGCCGCTGCCCCCATTCTCCCCGCATTCGTCTCGCTCACCACCGGCCACGACGGGGTCGACGAGCTCTACGTCCCCGATCTCCAGGGTGTCGTCTTCGGGCTCCTCTTCGTTGCTGTCTTCGCTACACTCCTCTTCCTCATCGTCGAATTCATAATTGTAACCCTCGTCCGAGTCCATAACTAGTGTTTGATGTGAGGTTTCAGCGTTTGCCGGACACGGATATAAAAGAAACGGACAGAGACACAAACACAGCAGAGAAAGATGACAGGACCGGGCTTCGGACTTTCAGCCGCAGAGGAACAACAACACAGGCGCCGCCGCCGAGCCAACAAAGGGACGCGGCGTCATGAACCGACGGCGAGCCTACGTCACGCGGCACGACGCGAGGAAGCCGGTACGGTCCGCCGCTTCTAGAGAAGCCGGGGGTCGGCTAGCCTGCATGAGGGTTTTGTTAGAAATATAATAGTATATTTAAACTTTACTAGTAGCATGTAGTTGAGGGGGAGAGTACTTTGAAGTTCTGCGATATAACAGGAAAAGAAGACAAAAATCAGGGTAACATTAAAAATATGCATGACAATAATACATTGTTACGTTATTTTAAATCTAAGTTACATTCCAAAAAAAAATAAATAAATCAATTGGCCCTTGCAGGTAAAATATTATTCAAAAGATAAATTGCTTACTACCAGAAACCATAACCAAGACAATGGATAGAAATTGTTTAATCTTGATTTTATTAGATGCTGTTACTGACTCTGAATTTGAGATACACATCTGGCCTGTTAGCCCTGATTGCCTCTGCTGACTTGAGTCCTTGAACCAGACATTCTACCAGTATCCAACATACAGTGTGTTTAACTGCATAAAACCAGTGTAGATGAGGGAAGTTAATTTGGGATTCAACATGTGGCCAAAGGTACTTATATATAGTATCTAATTAGGAGAAATTATTCAGATTCTTCAATCCATTCATCATCCAATCTCTTCTCCAATAAAGGAGGGCTGGAGCATGTCACAGGCAATATACAGGTAGGGCACTGTTTCTCAAGGGAGCACAAACAGCTACCATCTGGGGGTCACCAAGGACCGGTTTGAGAAACACTGGTATAGGGCACCTGGACATGATGCTTGTCGCAAACTACTTATCACCCCGCCACCAGAAACGATATTTGGAAATTTCAGACTCACTTCCTCCTGCCGGTACAAGTCGGTCAGATCTTGACAAAAGCCAGCCGGTCATCATCAGTACAGCTACCTGCTGCCAGGCTAATGCATCCCCCTTCCCAAGGCTCAGCTCCTCATTGGCTAACGGTGTATGCTGGGATGTTGCTGCTCCCTGCACAACTGAATCTGCAAATGTTATTGTGGGGGAACCCCCTGGCCCTGGCCGACATTGGACCATAGCTTTGTGCTGCTGACGGAGTTTGGTCCTCTGCACGCTCAGGAAAAACAGCTACTAGTTTGTACCTTTGCTTGTCACTGGGGCTGTATCCTCAAGGGTCTGCCAATTGTACCCTTAGCTGTAGGTAATTGTACCTTTTAAGGTACAGAAATGGACAATGAGGAACATTTTTGTACCATTGGGGGTACATTATTGTTGTTTGTACCTTGGGGAGTCCATTTCTGTACTTTAAAAGGTACATAATTGTAAAGTACAGCCCCAGTGATAAGCAAAGGTACAAACTGAGAGTGGGATAAATAGTTGGGGATCATTGGTGTAACTCCTCCCAGTAGAGTCACTATGTGACCTCACAGTGAGATGCAGGTACAGGCAGCGTATGAGGCCTGCAGTGTGTTCTCCTGTGATGGCCAGCTGTTCCCACATGGACTAACATGACAGTGTGTACTGGCTCTCTGGGGGCGGAGTCTGATGAGTGACCCTAGTGGCTAAGTGGCTTGGGATGCTGATTATTCATTTATTGTCACTTCCATTGGATCGCCCCACCGGGAGTCTATGCTGCATATCTGAGATCTAAGTTCTGTTTTGAAACACTTGTATGGAAATGATCAAAGGCTACTGTAGAGGTGATGACTGTCTTCTACCACAAAGTAACAGGTTTAAAAGGGATATTGGCATTTGGTGACAGGAATGAGAGGTTAAGCTAGAGAATTGAGGCACGTGAAGATGAGGACCTCGCAGGCTTGACTGGTGCTTCTATCAGCCAAATGACTGCTCCCACTGGATAATTCCATATTTACACATTTAGTCAAGGCATAATTAGGCTGTGTTAGGTTTATGCCTACAGCCTGGCTCATTTAAGGTTACTCACACTGCAGATGCTCTCATATTCCTTATGTTCTATGTACGCTGCAAGTATATGGCCATCCTTTAGCTTGGTGTGTGAACTTCTGAAGATTTTCCTCAGTTTTAATGCGATGTCTCTGTTGTTGTCATTCCTGGCGTGATTGCGGTATTAAGATGCTCAGAGATCTCAGAGATAAAGAATGTGGCTTAGAATATCTCAGATTTTTATTTAGCAAAAACAGTATTTAATTGGAATTAACTCAGTAGGTTTGTATTTATATTGTCTGTGTATAAAGTCTATTGTAGTCAATATAGGGATTGATTTTCTTTGCTTTCGTTTTGTAGTTGAAGTGGTCGCATCTTTTGGCCACCACAAGAGGGCAATATAGACTCAAACAGCTGTAAGTACTGTCCTCCTCTAACCGTCATAACAAACATCATCATTGGCTTATATGCTGGTCATATGATCACACAGGTGGCAAATCATGGCTTAAACGGTAACGTCATGGAGCTATAAATAAATTAATAGGATCAAATATTATTTGTGTGTAGACAATAACAGACACCTAAATGTAAGTTGAACATTAACATGAATTTCAATCTCTTCATTAAACATGGTTAGGTATAAGTGTATTTTTGTGACTTTCCCGTTACACTGTTTTCACATGTATTAAGGTGCATAATAATATGATATGATATGATATATTCAGTATTTTAAATTACTTGTAGTGCTTGTAGTGTAATAATATCGTACCTGCTAGCAGCCTGCTGCCCCCAAACCTCTAAAGAGCATGACGTTTCCACCTGATAAGCTCCTGAGCCCCAGAACGTCTCTGGGAATGAAAATGATCAGTATCTCATTCTCTGCACAGGTGTCACTGATCTCACTATAACTGTGTGGATTTTATTTGGAGAGAGATTTTCGGTCGCATTTGACTGAAATGTAAACTGTTGTGTCTTGAGCTTTGTGAATGGCTCCGGTGGTTAATTTCAGTCATGGTGTTGTTGTTAATGTCAGCAGGGAGTATGGTTATGAAGTGTGGTGTAGCTGCGCTGTAATTCATCAACCGCTCCAAGAATGTCAAGCTACAAGAACAAGTGTTTGGGGTTATGATGAATAGATACCATCAAACAATAAATGGCAATACAAAAACCAATTTCTAAAACATCTTCATTTCTGTGCATTCATACTTCCTAGAAGACAGAGGCCTGCCTGCTGTGCCAACTGGGCCATGTTGAGTTTGCATGTCTACACATGGGGGATACATTTTGGGTGCATAGACATATTACAGGACAACAGAGCCCACAGGGAATTTTTATATACATGAAGGGAGAAAACAGGGTACATAACAACAACAGCAACAACAATGAAAACCATAACAATAATAAAAACAGGCCAGCCTGTATAACAAAGCAGGTTTTCTTGCTTGGAAAGACAGCTTGTTGGATTTAAGGTAGTCTATGTTAAATGTATGTGAACGAGGATAAAGTCCATTTAAATTGGGGTACCTTAAATCCAACAAGTTATCCAGCTAAGCAAGAAATCCTGCGTTGTGTAGCAGCCATCGAAACTCAGCTGACCAAGTACAGACAGGTACGTGGACGGTGTGTTACTCTATCCTGCAGGCAGGGGGCAGTGCAGCGGCTGGACGGCGGTGCCTAGTTACACAGTCTGTTCAGTGGGACCGCTGCGGACAATGCTGCTGTTAACACCCCCGCCGGGGACCTTTGGGCCCCCTGAAAGTTTAATGTGATTTGGGAGCGACCTCCAGCGTGAGGTCAGAGATGAGCCAGAGTGACAGCAGGCCAGGCCCTCGCCGCATCCTCGCCCCGGTAACCGGAGGCGGTCGCCGCGGCATCAAGTGCCGGCCAGCTTTGTTCCTCGGCTGTTGGTGATGGGCCATCTGTCTTTGCGGGGGGCGCAAAGACCGTTCTTATTGCCGTTGAAGAACAGGCCCGCTGCGTACCCGTCTGATTCAAACGAGGCGGAGTAGTGACCTGATCTCAGGCCCTGGAGTCCTGTCTTAATGATTTATTCATCTCTGCACCCTGATAAAGAGGTTATTTTCCTGCGTTTCTGCCCTCTGTTCAATGGGCTGTGCCGGTGACATCCGAGCCAGACTCTGTTATTGTATCACGTTCAGTAGAAGAACCCAGAGGGTCACCTGACCTGCGTGCTGCTGACAAGTCAAATAAAAAAGCAGACTTTCCCTCTTTGTGTATTTATCACTGTTTGTCAGTAAGAGACAACAAAGTGAAAGAGATACACTCAGCCATTAAACATTCGCTTCATTTCTTTCACAAATGCCTAAACATGAAAGATAAATAGTGAGAGTGAGGTCACAACTCAATAAAGGAGATAATATAGAATATCTGGGAATTTGCTTAAACTGAATAAAACAACATGCAATAGCTGTGTGATTTTCTGTGCCTGAACAAGTAGAACATTGTACTAACAACACAAAGGGTATAGTTTGAAGTCCCATGGAACACACACATAAAAGGGGATGATTTCCTCAAGCTTAAGTTGCTTTAGATATAAGTCTGATAAATAAATAAAATGTAAAATAATTCAAAAGTGAAGGTGGAAAATTCAGAATATTTACGCTTGCTTGAATAATGGGTTACGTGTGTATCTAATTTTGTGCATTTGTGTATGGTTGTTTTTTGTCAAATTACTGTGCTCTCAGATCCTCACATCCGTTCTTTTAATCTCCTGTCTAACATATGCATGTCCACTGTGATTTCCACTCACAGGTCAAACCCAGAGCTGATGCAGATTCCCCTGGCAGACTGAGGGCTGTGCATCCTGCATATTTCCCGCAGCCCTCCCTCGGGTGTGCCTCCGTATTCCTGGCTGCGCTTGGCCACAAACTGGGAAGAGAATCCCTGGGTCTCCTGTGCTGCTCTAATGAGAGACGCATTATCAGCCCCGAGGACGGAATTACGGCGGAGGACAATAGTGGATAAAATGTTGTGTGGGGGGGCGCATGCGGGGAGCGGCTTGGGTTTCCGTCCTGATTACAGTGTCTTACAAACAGGCTGAGTGTCCAGGGAGGGAGGAAAACGCTGACCTCACCCCAGGAGGGGGCGGGGGGGACGCATCGCCGCACTCGCTGAATGTCCGTCAGGCATCATCACATTCAGGCCGCGCTCAAGTCGCAGCGCCTGATTATCCGAAAGCCGGGAGCTGGCCAAACCCTAACCCTAACCCTAACCCTAACCCTAACCCTAAGGCCAGTCTCTAATCGGCACGTCAGGCTGCAGCTTTGTGAAATGCCGCTCATTCCTCCGTTGTGGTGAAGCCATGTTTAGCGGCCTGTCCTCACGGGCGCATCAGGTGGACTGTATCCACCTTAATGGGGAGACTACTGTGTTATTCCGATGACAGCTTCAGATTGGTGTTGTGGTGACGAGACTCGACACGGTCCAGTGTGTCATGAAATTAAGGCCTGTTTCTGCTCCTGAGCCTGGAGGTGTGGTGGCTGTTATGCAGCCCACATGGACGTGCTATAACATGAACATTCGTCAGACTAATGAGGAAGCTGCATTTGCTCATACCCAATCCCAATCACAAACGCAATCTAATGACTGGTATTACACCAGTTACACTGCCTGTGAAAGCTTACTAAAATATCTTATATAAGGTATATATATATATATAAGGTATACAATTGCAAGAAAAATTATGTGAACCCTTTGGAATTATATGAATTTCTGCAGAAATTGGTCATAAAATGTGATCTGATCTTCCTCTAAGTCACAACAATAGACAAACACAGTCTGCTTAAACTAATACCACACAAATAATTATATGTTTTCATGTTTTTATTGAACACACCATTTAAACATTCTCAGTGCAGGTGGAAAAAGTATGTGAACCCCTAGGTTAATGACATCTCCTTAAGCCAATTGGAGTCAGGAGTCAGCCTTCTGAGAGCTCTTTTGTGCAAGGCATCGTTCACATCAGGCAATGCTTCTTGAGAAAAGCAAACTCAAAAACTGGTGTGTGTGTTTTTTATAGGGCAGGGCAGCTTTAACCAACACCTCCAATCTCATTGATTGGATTCCATGTTGGCTGACTCCTGACTCCAATTAGCTCTTGGAGTCAACTGTATATATCTTATATATGATCCCAGGTGCCTCTCGTTTCAGCCCTCATGTGGATTATCCCAGGTGCCTCTCGTTTCAGCCCCCGTGCGGATGATCCCAGGTGCCTCTCGTTTCAGCCCCCCATGCAGATGATCTCAGGTGCCTCTCGTTTCAGCCCCCGTGCGGATGATCCCAGGTGCCTCTCGTTTCAGCCCCCGTGCGGATGATCCCAGGTGTCTCTCGTTTCAGCCCTCATGTGGATTATCCCAGGTGCCTCTTGTTTCAGCCCCCCGTGCAGATGATCCCAGGTGCCTCTCGTTTCAGCCCCCGTGTGAATGATCCCAGGTGCCTCTCATTTCAGCCCCCGTGTGGATGATCCCAGGTGTCTCTTGTTTCAGCCCCCGTGCGGATGATCCCAGGTGCCTCTCGTTTCAGCCCTCATGTGGATTATCCCAGGTGCCTCTTGTTTCAGCCCTCATGTGGATTATCCCAGGTGCCTCTCGTTTCAGCCCCGTGTGGATGATCCCAGATGCCTCTCGTCTGCTCCCTCATCTGTGGTATATAGAGTGCCTCCTCGTCCTGAGCTCCCAGTCCCGTTATTGTAATGTCATGGTGCAAACTGCTTGCGCCCCCTTCGTTTACCCTGCGCCCCCTTCGTTTACCCTGCGCCCCCTTCGTTTACCCTGCGCCCCCTTCGTTTACCCTGCGCCCCCTTCGTTTACCCTGCACCCTGTGTCTCTGCCTAGTTTTGACCCCTCGTGGTCCATTTACTTTACTTCCCCCGTTGTGTTTTGGCCTCAATAAAGCCACTTTATTTTTCGTAGACACCTGCCTTGCCTCCGTCCTTCCCACACTGTGACACGTACAGTACAGTAACTGTGCAGTAATTAATATGTAGTGGTACAGGAAGTCAGAATTTAATCACTGTCAATGAAAATGTGATAATTAGATTTTGCCATTTGCCCCTTTTTTAATGGCACTCTATAGCACCTTCTAGTCCTCCTAATGATAATTTACTGGCTACAATAAGATTACACGTCTGGGATATTTACTTAGCTGATTGATCTGCTCCTTTCAATGACAGCAGATGGCCGAGGCAAATAGATTCCAGGTGGCCTTGCTCTGGAGGACGACTCCTTCCCAAGGGGCTGAGTGGGCCCACCAGCGACGGGCTAGTGGACGGACCCCACTGTGCGTTGGGGGGTGGAGGTGGGGGGGGCATCACCATGGATGCCAGCTTGATTACTGATTTGATGGGTGCTGGGGGTAATAGGGGCATCTGTTTCTTTCCCTGTTCCTTTAATAAGCTGACTTGGGCAGTAAACAAGATGCCCAGGCAGGGGAACACCGTAACCAGGGTGCCGGGCCGTCTGGGGCCACCGCACTGACACACGCATGCAGTTTTAGGAGACCCAGTGATGTCACCAGCCCCTGGAAACTCTAGACACTGTGAGGTGTGAATATGCTCTTTCTGAGATGCTGGAACCCCATGACACTGACAGAGACGCCATATTAAAAATGACTTAGATCCGGCATCTTAACCATTCTAATGCACAGCCAAACAGTAAGTGACCCTCCTGACCCTGTCTGTGTGCTTGATTGTGTGTCTGGAGGAGCAGGCCAACCATGTTAACGACCGGCCTGTGAGTGCATGTCAGCGTGTTGGAAGGAGTTGTTTTCCAGATTCAGCTCCGCATCTTAATCACAAAGGGAAACAGTTGGCCGTTCAGATACTGCTGGATCTCCCAAACAATCTGAGGGAGGCTGATCCCATCAAAGGGATCAGCCGGGCGCCGTTGTGACACTGATCTCCCACAGGCAAGCCCCAGGCCTCTATTCTGCTGATGTCAGCATAGCATTCCTCTGACCAGCAGCTGCTTACTATCAGAGATCTAGGTCACCAAGTGTCCCCATAAGCCAGTGCAGGGGACAGCAGAGGGGAAACGTCCTCATCTCACACAACGTCTTCTCCCTGTCCAACTTGTCTGTCCTTTCACCCGAGGTGTCTGTCCGGTCATCAACTGCATAAATATGTTTCCAGAGGTGTAACTCATGGGTGCTGGCAAACTCATGTAATCTACGGCAGCGATTTCCAACCTTAAGATGATGTTTCTGTGTTTTTTTTTCTTCAGATGTGATCATAACCTGCGAATGTCAGGGGTCATGAAAAGCCATGGCTTAAAAGTGTACGATTTATCTTTGGGAATTAACTGACCCCCCTCCTCCCAAACCCACAGCGTTCGACAGCCTCAGACGAGCACCGGTCTGTAGGATACAGGCTGAGATCGTTTGAGTATGAAATTGATGATAAAGCAGCAGACTAGCCTTCTGGATGGGGGGCTGGTGGCGCTAAGGCTAACATGCAGGTAATCCACGCAAGTCAAACCCCCACATACAGGTATGCTGGGCAGGAGATACTCTGGTTTATATAACCTGAAGGGGGGGGGGCAGGGGCTGGAATAGGGCAGCTGGCAGTCTTACAGTGTCAGCACTCCACAGATCAGATCGATAATGCTGCTCTGCTCCAGCCATACAGTAAACCAACATCGCCTTTATGTAATGCCTATTAAGGGGGGGTGAGGGGGGGGGCAGTCAGACAGAACCGCCACAGCTCTGGGGGGATTTCGCTTGAGACTGACAGAAGGCCACTTAAGCACAGGAAAATGCAGCAATCTCTCTTGTACTTTTTTGTTAATGTTAACACACCAGTGATTTCAGCACTGAAGGTCGATATCTTCAAAAATTGTAAGCCGAAGCATATGCCATCACGTCAATCCCTCTGCTGACCTCAGCACTGCCCCCCTGTGGACGCTGAAGATGACGGAGAAGCTGTGGTGACAGGAAACCCAGCAGCCTCCACCTCCCTGCCAGCACGCGCCAAGGACGTGCCACCACTGAACCACATCATTACATAATGCAAGTGTAATCGCTCTTTCAATTCTTATTTTAGGGTGCCTCTTAATCTCTTTGTTTACTTGTAATCGCTCTCCTGCCCGTCTAAGCAATCCATCTCTGACACGCGGTGTAAGAAGCTCTCGCTGGCTGCCCCACGTTGGCCGCCCCACGCTATTCGCCAGGTGATCATTACATAAACGTGCTTAAGGGTGTGTCACCCGCTACTTATCAATGGAAGCCACATCACACTCACTCGGGGTTTATTCAGCTCCTGCCCGGCTGGATCTCTCTGTGAACAATACCGGAGCCACATCCCCCACATTACACTCACTCAGGGTTTATTCAGCTCCTGCCCGGCTGGATCTCTCTGTGAACGATACCGGAGCCACATCCCCCACATCACACTCACTCAGGGTTTATTCAGCTCCTGCCTGGCTGGATCTCTCTGTGAACGATACAGGAGCCACATCCCCCACATCACACTCACTCAGGGTTTATTCAGCTCCTGCCCGGCTGGATCTCTCTGTGAACGATACCAGAGCCACATCCCCCACATCACACTCACTCAGGGTTTATTCAGCTCCTGCCCGGCTGGATCTCTCTGTGAACGATACCGGAGCCACATCCCCCACATCACACTCACTCAGGGTTTATTCAGCTCCTGCCTGGCTGGATCTCTCTGTGAACGATACCAGAGCCACATCCCCCATATCACTCATGTCTGATCCTCTCGACAGGTCTGGCCCATCTCAGTGCTATTTGAGGGTGTTCCTGTGCGCACAGTCGTGCATCTCCAAGTGTTTGGGGATTGGACTCCAAAATGCCGGTCACCTTCAGCTGCAGCTCTGCTGGTGTTTTGCTGTTCACTGGTCTGTCACATGGTTCACAAGTGACTGAGTATAAGCTGATGGGCAGACGGCCTCATATCCTCCCCTGGACCACGCTGCTACAGAAGGACATTCACGATAGATTCCATGAATATTAGTGTGATGTCACTGTTCACACTCAAGTCAAAGCTAAGGAGTTCACTTGGTTAGTAGTTGTATTGTGGTGCTGATGGACTAGGGTTCAAATCTTGAAACAGCCACATGAATTCCTGTGTTATGGGGGGGTCAGGATGCTGTGTCTGTGATCAGATCCCAATTTTACCACTGGGTTCTTGAGCAAGGCCCTTAACTCCCATTTGCTGAAGGGACTGGCTGACCTTGCTCAAAAATGTACATCACTTTGGTTGAAAACTAATTGCTAAAAGCTAAAGGTGGCCCCAATAATCACGTCCTGCAGGTTTCTGTGGTCAAACACAGTGGCCGGTTTCCATCAAGCACATCAATGCAGGCGATGGACGTCATTCCAGGTGTCTAGCGGTGAATCAGATGCTTTCAAGGGCATTTTCCCGTTTGCTCTTACAGAAAAGTCACTCTTTTCCTGATACTGTACTTCTGAGCATCCGCTGGGTTTACAGAGGCCCATTCCTTTGTAAATGACCTCCCTGTGTAATGACAGAGGCATAGGGCAAAGGGGCACGTGCTTGTAGAATGACCTCCTCTTTTTATTCACCTTCTTTATCAATGATGCCTTAATACCTGTTTATCACGCTGTAGCTGAGTTTAGGGTTGTTGTGTTTTTTCCCCTGTTAGTGACTATTTTGATATTTCTTCAGGCAATATCATCAATACCAGGCAGGCAAGTAAACACCTTCCCTTTTCATCATGAAATAATCTTGTGTTGCACCATTAAATAGTATTTCAGTGAACGGGGCTCATTGCAACATGTTCTTGTAGCTTCTGGTGTTAATTATCCAATCAGAACGTCCCGTTATCATTGTTATTTATCCTGCCTCTTTGGAGTAGAGCGTAGCTTATTAAAGCAGCAGCGCTATTTAGGCAGATTTAATGCAGCCAGCCAAGTGGTTCCGTGGGAATGAGCGCAGTCTGCAGCTGGACCCATCCTGCCCCTGTCTGCCATCTGCCCCCCCCAGCTCCCAGTCTAGAGCTCTAATCTTTTTACACCCCGTTGTGTCCCCAGAGCCTGCCGAACAAACATGGAGTTTACTAATGTTGGAATATTGCAAAAGTGGCATAAATCTCTCATTGCCACCCTCCATATGTATGTATGTGTTTAGCTACCTGACAGATGGGGGGGGGGGGGGCTGTATTTGTGGACCACAGGCGGGTGGATGGTGGGGGCCGGTCAGGCAGCTGTCTGGCTTTTCCCCGGGACCCGACACTGCATAAGTCCTTAATAAGATAAGTCCTGGAATCAGGGGAAAAAAGCAAATCACTGACTCCAGGAGCATAAGCACTGGCGAGTTGCACAGGAGTCAGTAATTAGTGCGGCTGGGGTGCAGAGAGCAGCCCCCACATGGGTGGGAGGCAGAGTCGTGCACAGTGACCCCTCTGCTCTTTTAATCTCACTGATAATGGTCCCTGGTTAGCATTTACCACCCAGTACCCAGATATATTCCACCTGACATCCACACTCATTTTTATATTTTATTTAACTGATACCTTTACCCATTTTGTGACATCAGGGTCAGATGGTTAAGGGCCTTATTCATTAATTGTGCTAATGATCTCTGACATTCTAATACATACGGAATGATTGTTAAAAATTTAATAAATGCCACATGAAAACACTTGTGACATCTTTTTATTTGTAACAGAAAACAGCACCCACAGGGGTAGCACAGGATTAAATGGATGTGGTATGATGTCATCAATGGGCTCTCTTACAAAGCGGGATTAGAAAATGATGAAACAGTAAGAAATACGTGTGGGGGGGGGGGGGGTGATCACCTGCTGGCTCCAGGCCAGCACAAAGCGGCCAAACAGCACTAAACATAAACAATTAAACAAAACCAACATTAATGGCGGGCGCGCTGCCGCCGATTCATCCCGTCATGTGTCTGTCATGGCCTGTTACCGCTGGGTCCTTTCGATTTCCCTAACAATAACTAACAACAATAATAATGAACAATAACACGACACACTCGCATGACACGTTCAGACAGCCCATAATTCCCTGGCTCACGGTGGCCATTCACCAGCGACTGTTTGCCAACAATAAACCAGACGACTAAATTTAGTAAAGTAAATTAATCCCCATGAAAACTACATCCATTTAAAATTCTATTATTCCCCCGCCTGCCCCGCCCCCTCGGCACTGCTAAAAAGAGTGATTTCTCACCCAGTCAGAACTAGAGAAATGGCAGTTAATGGGCGACAGGGTGCCTTGGCAAACAGTGCAAGTCCTTTAGAAGGAGAGCAATCACACTGATCAAATTTACAAGCGGAAATTGAGCTGGAATTCAGGGGCATCGCCGCCAGGGGCCAATACAAATTGAAGGCCGGCAAACATAATAATGGCCAGGCCGTGTAATGATCCCTTTAAAGGGGGAGCTGGCGGGAGCTGCTGACTGACGACTGCTCTCGGAGACAGAGACGGGTGTGCGGGATGGGAATGGAGTGTAGGGTTACTGCCGTCCCACCCCAGGCCAGCGCCTCCCTGCTCAATGCCCCTCATTCTCTCTTCAGCTTTTTGGGTTCCTTTGTCATTCTTCGCAGTGTGACTGATTGATCCACCTCTAGATGGACAGTAAAGATTAAGAGGATGACAGATAAGCATGTGCTTACACAGCGCCAGGACTAATCTCCCCGAGTGCCTTTAGGAGCCCCGCAGACAGGAGGACTTGCACACCCGAGGCAGTGGGGGGAAAGAGAGGACGAGCAGACAGCGCGGAACGCCTGGAACAACCAGCAGGGCTCGAACCAGGAGCACCCTCCACCTGGAGCACCGGAGCAGGGAGTCCCTCCACCGGCAGAGAAACTTCTGCATCCATTGGAATCTTATTTGCCGATCGGCAGCTTCCTGGCCAGCCCACATCGGACGACCAGCAGGGTTCTGCGTACTTCCATTTGGAAGAATATCCAAGCTTCACAGAACAGCTCCAGGTGTCTGATGCCAAAAGAGCGTCCACTACTGATCACCTAGAGCTGACAGCCAGGCACTGATCAACAGGCGCTGTTGACCAGCCGCTGATCAATAGGCACTGATCACTGGACACTGATCAACCGCCGCTGATAACTGGACACTGATTACCAGGCACTGATCAACAGGTGCTGATCACCTGGTGCAGATCACCGGGCACAGATCACTGGACACTGACCAGCGGGCACTGAGTCCCAGCCACTGATCACCAGGCACTGATCATCAGGCACTGAGCACTGGCCACTGATCACTAGGCACTGATAACCAGGCGCTGAGTCACAGCCACTGATCACCAGGCAGTAAACACTGGCCACTAATCACCAGGCAATAATCAACAGGCACTGAGCAGTTCAGGTGCTGAAAATTACATACTGGTCAATCACCAGAAAGTAACCAGACCGAATTGTTTCTTGGAATACGTTTACAAACGTTGAACAGGCGTTTGCTTTGCTTTTTGACTTATCATTGGGCCACACCCCACTGTCGGAATCCTCCCAGAATGATGATGGAGGATCACCTCAGCAAGAGCTCCATGCTGCCCTCCTCATCGCCTAGTGAGTCCTCAGGGAGCAGCAGCACAGAGGACGGCCATGGAGGTAAGAACCCCCAGGGGGCGCTATTTCCCATCCAAAATCTTTTATGAATGAAAAGTTATATAGTTAAAACTAGCTAGCCTAACTAGCTCACTGTTTCTAACCAAAAATTCAAGGTTGGCTGAAAACATAGTGTAGAAAAAAATCATAAATGTCACTGAAGAAATGATGACAAGATTGTTTTTTTGGTCAAACAGTAAAATAATTAAAGGTATTTACATTTTGAAATGTAAATGTACTGTTTAATGTAATTAAACAGTAAAGGCAATACAAATATGATTATTATAGGTGGTTATAGAGGGAAAAACATACCAACATAATATGATATAATATGACTGAACAACGACAAGATTAGTCATATTTATCTACAACACACCTAAAGTCAATGTACTTTCAAAAGTCAAAATAAAGGGTGTATTATATAGTACGCGGGCAGTAGATTAGCACAGTCTCACACAGAATCATCCGGCTTTTAAAAGCCGTTTATTCCCGACGGGACGCCAAAGGCAGCCAGCAGCTCAGAGTTGCATGGGCCATGGGCTCAGATTGCAGCCTATGGCAGCGCATCCGTGGTTCAGCACAACTTAACCAGCTTAAGAAGCCTCCGGCTCACCATGCGCCGGCGTCTCTGTGCCCCTGACAGCGAAGAGCCCGGCGCCCGGCAAAGCCCTGAGCCCCGCGTTGCTCTGCAAGGTGTGCGGAGACACCAGCAGCGGGAAGCACTACGGCATCTACGCCTGCAACGGCTGCAGCGGCTTCTTCAAGCGCAGCGTCAGGCGGCGGCTCATCTACAGGTGCCAGGCCGGCACGGGTATGTGCCCTGTGGACAAGGCCCACCGTAACCAGTGCCAGGCCTGCCGCCTGAAGAAGTGCCTGCAGGCGGGCATGAACAAGGATGGTAAGTGCCAGTGTGAGTGCCGGGAGTGTGAGAGTGCCATGCTTACATTCCTGAAGGGCAGGATAACATTATTGAACAGAGGGATGTGTGTAATAATATTAATACCACATGCTGCACATTTGAGGAAGATCAGAACAGGCCAGAATTTAGGTAACAGATCTGTCTAAATGGCAACAAGCCCTCAGAGAGGAGGAAAGTGCTCATCTGCTCAGCGTAAGCTTCCAAAGCCGCCCACGCAGAGCTCCTGCATATTGCACGATGGAGACGCATGCATGCGACCCGATCCTGCCTCCCACAGCGGTGCAGAATGAGCGGCAGCCGCGCAGCACCGCCCAGGTGCGGCTGGATGCTGTGGATGCAGACGCAGCGGAGAAGGAGCACCTGGCCACCACGCGGGAGCCCACGTCCTCGTCCTCATCCTCGTCCTCGTGCTCAGTCATCACGCGGCCGCACATCAGCTCCTCGCTCAGCTCGGCGACGGTGGCGGTGGTGCAGCACTGTTCCAGCCCGCAGAATAACCACCGCTTCATGGCCAGCCTGATGACGGCGGAGACCTGCGCCAAGCTGGAGCCGGAAGATGGTGAGGGCGGAGCGGGGGGGTCTCGTGTGACATCATCATCAGTGTGGGAAGCATCCAGCCCTCTCCTTGCTTATGGTCTCCAGCATTCCACTCTGGTTTTTTCAAAAGAATTCAAGAATTCAATAAATTGTAATTTATACAAGTGCAATGAAATGCGTGTATGAATATTTCCCTGAAGATTTAAACAGAAAGAAATAGTAATACAGAAACAGAAAGAAATAATAATAACAGAATAGTGAACAATAACATGCAATATGTACAATATGTGCTGTATTTACAATACCATACATGTCGTTCTACATGGTGCTCAGGTTTAAAGTGGCAGTGATGAATAAATCACAGTGGTGACTGAGTTTACAGTGCAAGTCTGTCTAAATGGTCCCCCCTGCAGTGGATGAGAACATCGACGTGACGAGCAATGAGCCAGAGAGGTCCTCCACTGAGTACCACGTGTCGCTGTACCCTCCCAGCAGCCCCGAGAGCGTTTATGAAACCTCAGCCCGCTTGCTTTTTATGTCCGTCAAATGGGCTAAGAATCTGCCGGTGTTCTCCAACCTGCCTTTCAGAGACCAGGTGAGCCCTCAGAGGTCCCTGTACACCAGGGCTCTCCATGTGCAGCTTTAGCACTGAAGAAGTCCACACATGTATGTCTATTCAGGCCATTCTTGCTTAAATGTTGGATAAATGATCAAATTAGTGTACTGAAAAAGCATCTTTCAATTAATTTCGGAAATTATTGTAAAGTTGGTGTACCAGGGAAGATGTTTGGCAAGCACCCAGCACACTCCCTCTAAGATATGGATATGGTACTTGTGATTGGTGCTCCATGTGTCACTGACTCCTCCCATTGTGTCACTGACCCCGCCCCTGTAACTGACTCCTCCCATTGTGTCACTGACCCTGTCCTTTATGTCACTGACCACACCCCTTGTGTCACTGACCCCGCCCCCTGTCACTGACTCCTCCCATTGTGTCACTGACCCCGCCCCCGTCACTGACTCCTCCCATTGTGTCACTGACCCCGCCCCCGTCACTGACTCCTCCCATTGTGTCACTGACCCTGTCCTTTATGTCACTGACCACACCCCTTGTGTCACTGACCCCGCCCCCTGTCACTGACTCCTCCCATTGTGTCACTGACCCCGCCCCCGTCACTGACTGCTCCCATTGTGTCACTGACCCTGTCCTTTATGTCACTGACCACACCCCTTGTGTCACTGACCCCGCCCCCTGTCACTGACTCCTCCCATTGTGTCACTGACCCCGCCCCCGTCACTGACTCTCCCATTGTGTCACTGACCCTGTCCTTTATGTCACTGACCACACCCCTTGTGTCACTGACCCCGCCCCCGTCACTGACTGCTCCCATTGTGTCACTGACCCTGTCCTTTATGTCACTGACCACACCCCTTGTGTCACTGACCCCGCCCCCTGTCACTGACTCCTCCCATTGTGTCACTGACCCTGCCCCCGTCACTGACTCTCCCATTGTGTCACTGACCCTGTCCTTTATGTCACTGACCACACCCCTTGTGTCACTGACTCCTCCCATTGTGTCACTGACCCTGTCCTTTATGTCACTGACCACACCCCTTGTGTCACTGACCCCGCCCCCGTCACTGACTCCTCCCATTGTGTCACTGACCCCGCCCTTTGTATCATCAGGTGATCCTCCTGGAGGAGGCATGGAGTGAGCTCTTCCTGCTCTGCGCCGTCCAGTGGTCCCTGCCCCTGGACAGCTGTCCCCTGCTCTCGCTGCCGGACCTCTCGCCACCCCCGCAGAGCAAAGCCAGCCTCTCAGGAGCTGACCTGCGTGTGCTGCAGGAGGTGTTCAGCCGCTTTAAGGCCCTTGCTGTGGACCCCACTGAGTTTGCCTGCCTCAAGGCCGTCGTCCTCTTCAAGCCCGGTCAGCTATGATTGATGCTCATTCTTTTACTGTCACTGTACCGGAGACCTGAAGCAGGCTGTCTATCTTTGTCTGGGATGTTAACCACTTTCTTTCTCTGATACGTTGGGCTGCTTGCAGAGACCAGGGGTTTGAAGGACCCCGAGCAGGTGGAGAACCTGCAGGACCAGTCTCAGGTGATGCTGGGCCAGCACAGCCGGACGCATTACTCAGGCCAGCCTTCCAGGTAAGAGTGCAATGCTGTCATTAAGAATATTCACCATTTATTATGCTTTACATTATTTACAACAGGGTTTCCCAGCCCGATCCTCAGGGACCCCCAGACAGTCCATGTATTTGCTCAGGGAGCTGGGAGAGAGCAAAAACGTGGACTGTCTGGGGGTCCCTGAGGATCGGGCTGAGAAACCCTGATCTACAGCACTGTGATGTGGCACTGCCGTTATTCTTACCTGTTCATCAATGCAACACCCTTCAGGTTTGGGAAGCTGCTCCTGCTACTCCCCTCCCTGCGTTTCGTGACCTCCGAGCGGATCGAGCTGCTCTTCTTCCATAGGACCATCGGAAACACCCCCATGGAGAAGTTGCTCTGTGACATGTTCAAAAACTAAGTGGCCACTAGAGGTCGCCCTGACGCCGGCCAGGCAGACGCTGTAGGCGTGCTTTGCTGTGCTTTTGCGGCAGCGCTCTGCAGATTTATATTACTCGTATATCTGCGTTGGGATGACAAGATTTAAATATACACAGATTGTCCCAGTGGTGGGCGTTCCGCGACCGCGGTAACTATCACTGGACATTGCAGGAATGTGAAGGTTGTCGTTAGTGTTTCCACCTGCTGATAAACATAACCCTATACTAACTGTACAGCTGCAGCAGACTCATCTATAGGCAATATTATTCCGATGGCTCATGGCAATACACATTCCTCATTAATTTGTTTCTTTAGTTCTGTGTCATTCCCCATAATCTGCGAGCTAAATACTAATCTCTGTTTATGATGCAATTTTATGGTTCAATACTTTTACGTTTTCAGACCAGTTTTAAAGAGAAACAACTGTATATACGCTATATTTAATTGTCAATCTTCCAATGCAATACATACGCCCGATGGACACCACACGACTTATTTTCTATCAAAATGGTTATGAGTGATAAACATAAGAAGCATTTTAATAAAATATTATAAGCACTTCCCAAAGGTTCATTTTTAATTTCAGTCTGACTCTAACTTACCAGCTTCAGCAACAAGCCACGTCATTTAGGACGCACAGTATATCAGAATATTTGTAAACAAGCAGACTGGAGTGCAGTATGGTATTGAATCTCCCACATTTTATCCTCCAGCCTGGCTTTTCCCTACAGTAAATACAAAACAGTGACTTGTACATGCAGAATCAGTCTTAAGTTTGGAAACGCCAAGCTGCCTACAAAGGAGCCCGATAGTGTCACATCACATTACCTGGCCACCTGACCTAAACACAGTAGAATGGTTTTGGAGGAATTTGACCAGAGAGTGGAAAAGAAGCCATTGAGGGTTCAGCATATGTGGGGCCTCCTTCAGGACAGCTGGAAAAGCATCCCAGGAGGCCGCCTCATGGAACTGACAACTGGGGTTAAGGGCCTTGCTCAAGGGCCCAATGGTGGGATCACTCTGCTGAGAATGGGTTTTGAACCGGCAACCTTCTGAGTCCCGACCCTCACAGCTCCCCCCCCCCCCCCCCGCGCAGCAAATTATCTATTTTTTTATACTTTTTTTGTCAGTGCATAATTCCATATATGGCATTTTATAATTTTGATACCTTTGTAATTATTCTAAAATGTAGAGAATAGTATAAATCAACCTTTTTGTGGGTAGGTGTCTACAAACTTGTACTGGTACTGAATAGCCTGCAGACGGGACTGTTCTGGTATTTTACATTGCAGCAATTAAGCTTCCGAAAGCGTTGTCACACGTTAGTTGCGCTGCTTTTTTCATGGCATTCTGCCTGTTCACCTACTAACCACCCCCACCCCCTCCTCTTCCATCCTCTCACAAGCGAACCTTCATACCTCAGACCTGCCATGTCACTCCATGGACAAAAGATGGCAGCAATTAACACATTTTGAAAAACAGCTCTAACAATACCAACTATCGACTCTTCACATTTTATTTTTCAGACCCTCTTATCCAAAGCAACATACAACTGCTGGGATCAAACCCACAATCATGGCACCTTTAGCACCTGGTTCTAACCAACCATGACCCTGTTTTTCTTATATGGCTCCAGTATATCAGGAAACAATATAAAAAATTATATAAAAATAATAATTATTAGTTCACATATTTGTTGCAGCCTCATTTATGAATTCAGCAGTTTCTTCAAAAGCATTTAGCCTATGTCTAGGCTCTAGCTGCACGTGTCACATGGAGTATAGTAGTAAATTTAATCAGTGTCATATGTATAAATGCTCTGTTATGGCGTGTCGAATGCACACATGACTTCAGTAATGGCTCCAGTCCCAAGCTCAGTGACGATGTATTCAGCGGAGAGCTGGATCAGTTTGAGGGTGCCACCGTAATTATGAGTAACGCTCTTTGGAGAACTATGTTCAATATGCACTTCCAAATGCACCTGTCTAAATCCCTTTATGAGCACTGCAGTTCTGGACAAACATCAGTAACTTTTACAATGGAACTAATAAATTATGCAAAAGTCAGCTAGCACGTCCAATCTAGCTGCATGTAATGCATTTTAACTCGGTGACATTCCCAAGTTAATTCCCGGCTCTTTTCATATTCCCGTTATCGTTCTCCAACCCCCACAGTGTTGTAACATTTATGAATCTTTCCATAAAATCATGTTTCACGTCCTGTTCACACCCACCCCATCTAGCCAGTGTACTTCAAATTGTAGCTTTTTTTTTTACTAAATGTCACGACGGAGCACAGTGAAGGAGAGACGATCCAGGGAGCGGATTTCAGACATCAAGGGAACTTTATTTTAAACTGAACTTAAACGACATTACAAACGAAAAGGGACCAGGAGGAGTCAAAACAGAGTCAGGTACGGCTTTAAGAATAAAGGAGGGCTAGGACTGAGACTGAAAAAAAAAATCACTAGGGTAACAGTAACAAACCGCACTAACTGGGGTCCATAACAAAGGTAACAACTACAATCCTCAGGCAGGAACAAATACAAAATGACCAACAGAGTAACAGGGCACATGTGGTAGGCAGATATATACACAGGTAATGAACACTAGTTAAGAGAGAGCTGTGAGTCATTGATCAATTAACCAGACGCTTGGGCTGGGAGTCACAAAGAACATACGGGGTGGGATGGCCAGCAACACCTGCTGACCAAATGGGGACATGTCAGACATCCAGACACTGAACTGCCATTGGACATTTGTATTTACATGGGCCTATAATAAAATTGTATTAAGCTATTAAAATATGGCTTTATATAGGCTACTTTGCTCCCTGAGTAGCAGTTACTTTTGATGAAAACGAAATGAGAAATGAGACAAAAATGAGCCAGGAGGAGCCAAATGATAACTGGGTGAAACAACAGTTGTTCAAAGTTTTTTCACTCATCACAGGTGATGTGGCATCTGTCTGTTTCACAATCGTTCGGGGAGTCAGGTAGACATTTAAACCCCACGTCTCCATATCTGCTGCAGACCGGTAACGGTATTAACAGGAAACTTGCGCCTTGATGGCTAGCATGAGTCGGGGTCCGTTCGCAAAGCGGTGTGTGAAGGTCGCATTTCTGTCCTTCAGGAGATAAGAGATTAATTGCAGAGCTGCTTATCGGCGCCTATTTCCTAAATGAGTTGCCTTATCTGCGGGGAGCACAAACCCGGCACGGATTACACCGCGTGACCAGGATCAGCTTCACTCCTCAAACTTTCCTCCAGAACATCAGAAGTAAATGTCATCACACTAAAATACACCAAACTATTGCGGGTCGAGCAGAAAACTTTAAAAACTTTTTAGATCTATCCCAGCTGGCATTTTAACGTGGAGTCAGCGTTGAATCAACGTCAGGTGTCAGTGTTGGATAACCGTTGGATTTTGTTTAGATTTTGCAAATGGTTGTAAAAATAATGTTGATTTGACGTACAACTCAAATTTTATTTATATTTCTATGTTGAATCCATAGTTAGTTAACAACACCATTTCAACCATTTGGTATTCAACGTTGTTTTGACGTTGAATGAATGTTTTTTTATAAACTGACATTATTTCAACCACATTTAAACGTTTAAGGTCGGTCGAATGCCAGCTGGGATGGGAATAATTCATGTATTTGCAATAACCAAAAACAGAGCTTAAAGTGGGCTGGTAGTCAGCAGTACGTGGAATCGGTACCTAAATGTTTTTCTCTTCAGAGTAAAAAGAATGTTTCTTGCATACTGGCACCTCTCATAATATATCGTAATGACTAACAAAATGAATACCGGCACCTGTTTTTCTCACACTTCTTCACTTTCGTAAGCCTATAAATAAAATTAGAAAACCTCTCTGGTACTGACGACATATGGTGGCATGACCATGAATATAATAAAAACAGCCTACCTGATAATGATGAAATATAACGGTTTAACCACGATTTTTAAAATATATTAGGCAAATTCACGCCACCTCCGAGGGAATAGTATTATTAACAATTCCAATTCTATTTAATAAAAAAACTGCTTCCCAACATCTTCAGGCAGACCCAGCTAAAATGGAATAATGTTTTGCAATGGTTTATGTTCTTAGTGAGAAATTATTATGAGGGATAAGGTCAGTGCCACCTGGTATCCTGCAGTTTAATAAATAATTTGGATAAGTGTTTGGTAGTTTTAGAAAATGGATGGTTTGATTTTATACAGGCCTCACACACTATCGGCAATTTACAGACATCAGTACCTGTTTTTGAATGAAATTACGCAAGCAGACCCAGAATATCCATAAATTTTATACTCAATTGGCCTGTGCAAGGTTGTGGGGGTCCATAGCCTATTCTGAAAGCTAAGGAATTACCTAGGCAGTGAATTACCCAGGTGGGGTGCCAACCTATTGCATGGTACTGATATACAATTTGGCAACTGTAATTCACCTTAGCATGCTCTCTCTCTCTCTCTCTCTCTCTCTCTGTGTGTGTGTGTGTGTGTGTGTGTGTGTGTGTGTGTGTGTGGAGGAAACCGCATGACAATACAGCGTTAACCTCCACAAACGTGGAGCCTGACATTCAGGGGACCCAGAATTCCTTGATATACCCCTGCGTGGGCAGTGCCGGCATGACACTCCTTCAAGGATTCCTTGGGTTTCACGTGCAGTATGCATTTCGCCATTTGCAAAATGTGGTGACCGGTTTAAGTTACTTTAAGATCAACAGCGCCGGCAGAGCCCCTCGACATAGTAAGAATGGGATTAATTACAGTTCATGACCACAAGGTGGCCCCTTTGCCCCACAGAGTCGTCCCTTCTGTTCACAGATTATTATTAAAGATTACAGATCATAATCAAACCAATGAAAGGCAGTCTACATCGTGGAATCTC
This sequence comes from Paramormyrops kingsleyae, assembly GCF_048594095.1. Lineage (NCBI taxonomy): Eukaryota > Metazoa > Chordata > Actinopteri > Osteoglossiformes > Mormyridae > Paramormyrops > Paramormyrops kingsleyae. Next base: position 17,035,584 of record NC_132807.1, read on the forward strand.
GCTTTACAGTCTACTGTATTCCTCAGCAGTGAGATTCATTTCTGTACTAATGTCGTTTCTAATATGCTTCCGCGTCTCTTCTAATTTCGCATTTTCGGGAGAGACGTTTAATTAGGATGGTGAAAAATGGGCACGTTTCTTTGTGTTCGCGTGTAGCCCCCTAATTGATTTTCCACGTCTGTGTGTACAATGTAATCGCCTCTCCACATAGAGCCTCCAGCCGATTTTGCCTGGTCGTGTCTGAGGCTCTTGGAACACTGCACTGATCCGGGGGATTTGGGATAAAGTACACTGTAAAATCTAATTTAGCTAAAAGCTCTGAAACTGCTTATCCCGCGACAGGGGGAACGCAGATCCCGGACAAAAGCTAGGAAATCTCGGAGTCAGACTGGCCCTTTGTGATAAAGACGATCAAAGAAAGTTCTAGCAGAGGGTGGAGCTGGTCCGGGATGCGGAGTCATGGTGCGTTTATGCGCAGGTTTTGTGGCTTCTGTTTAAAATTGTGTCTCGTGTGACCAGGGCAGTTGAGATCGAATTTATTCATTGTCATTCATTTAATCAGTTGGGGTAAATAGGAACTTAATGCCTTATTTTTTACATGAAGGAGAACCTAAAATTGTTGTACTAGATTCATGCAAACGTAAAATAACACGATAAAGTAATTGTAGTAACAACTGTAGTAACAATTCAGTTCCTAAATCAATATTGTGTATATACACATTAAACTATGTTCACACAGATTTTTTGAAGAAGAATTGCTCATGCTTTCAAAGACCTCATACTTCCAAGCTCAACCAATGATTATTCTGTAGGCTAATGATCAGTAGTGCAATGTTCTTTATCCATCCATCATCTGACACCGCTTATCGTGTTCAGGGTCACAGGGGTTCCGGAGCTTATGGGGACAAGGCAGGGAACAACCCAGGATGGGGCGCTAACCCAACTGAAGGGCACACTCACACACACCATTCACTCACACATGCACACCTATGGGCAATATGGTAACTCCAATTAGCCTCAGCATGTTTTTGGACTGTGGGGGGAAACTGCAGTAATTGGAGGAAACCCCACCATGACATGGGGAGAACATACATACTCCACACACGCAAACCTGGTGGAGACTTTAACCCAGGTCCCAGAGGAGTGAGGTGACAGTCCTAACCGCCCTGCAATGTTCTTTATGAAAATTAAAACTAAAAAAGTGCATATTTGCTATTTTGTGAAATTTTAAAAAGAATGTTCACAGTAAATGTCATATTTGGAGTGATACAGCCCTGTTGTGAAGCTCTACAGGAAAAAGCCCCCCCCCCCCATCGATCCTCACGAAGTGCCACTCAAGTCTGCCTTTGTGACGCCTCTCTGTTCACTAATCTCACAAAAGAGGCTGATTCAGCCAGTTTGTCTCAGCCACCACAGGGTGGCGCTGTGCTCCTGGCCTGGAGCTGCTCCCACTACCTGCCATTAGGAGGCCCAAGTCTTGGGCCTGTGTGGCTACCGGTCCCCTGGGGCCCTGGGGGGCAATTGAGCGCCTAATTGAAACAGCATATGAGGGGTGACAATTATGAGTACAGATGAGATCAGGGACTGGGGCCCCACAGGGCGGAGGGGGGTGGGGAGGGGCTTTGGATGCTCAATCATCTGGGTCACAAAGCACCCTCCCCTCATTTCTGAGCTATGATTTTGAATGCAGAGAGTGTCTCAGCCCCAGAGCACTTAGATTCACCGCAGGACACCTGTATGGCCCAGCCAGATGGCAGCACGGTCCCTCAGATGCTCTGAGTCTGTGTGTGCGTGTGTGTCTCTGTTATGTGTGTCTGTTGTGTGCCTTTGGTGTGTCTGGCGTTTGCTTTAGCCGGATTCTCTTTCAGTTTCCCTCTGTGCACAGAAACAGCATCTCCAGCCTCGTTCAGAGAGTCTCCTGTCTGCACGACTGACAGATCCACAGCCCCGAGGGCGGCTTAGAAGGCGAGCCGCAAATCGCTAGCACGTCGCTTAGAGACACTTGTTAGATACGATCGCCGGAGGGACGGTGAGAGGCGCGAAAATGTGGATGAGGGTGTCACACAGACGATGCCGGGTGACTCGTAGACTTGGTGTTTAATTCCAGCGTCAGTCAGGAAGTGGCAGGGCCGCTCTCCTAAGCAGAGGTGCTGGCTGCCGGTCCTGCAGTTTCACCACAGGCCTGTGGGGGCGCCAGCTGCAGGACGACCTGCTCTCCCCAGGATTAATAAGAGCGCCGGTTGCCGCAGGCTGTCCCATTGACATTTACACTTTAGAGGCTGATGGGGGGAGGGGGGGTGCGTCTCCAGGCAGCGGCCTGACATTTGCAGTGTGGTGCCGCTCGTGACACAATTTGCTTTTCAAAGTGGAGCCCAAGCGATGTGGGGGGGGGGGCAGGGGGAGCGAGCCAAGCACTTCGGGGATGGGGGGGGGGGGGTCGGAGCTGGCATCTTCTCTCAACCCACATGTTTGCCCAAGACCCTCGAGGCCAAGAATGTAACGGACAGGAGAAAGAGACTATACCATTCCAGCGCCTCCTACTGGTGACTAAGGAGAAATGCACATCAGGTCTTAATGTCACTCATCCACTGTATGACCCCCCCCCAGGGGGAAAATGACTTTGATCATCAACTGAATTCATTTTATTTTAATTTCAATTTATTTTCCCAAGACCAAGAAAGAATTCTTCCACAAGATTTTAAGTGAGACAGTAATTTTAATTTAATGATTTAGGCATTTTGCTCGAAAAGTTTTTCCTGCTTGTAGTGAAGTATGCTGAAAGGCAGAGATGTATCACACCTGAGTCAGACTAAAAAAATCCTGCTCATCCCATTCTCATGTAGTCCACTCTCTCTGCTGTAAATTCTCCCACTCTGCCCCTGGGTGGCGCTCTGATCTCCTGGATCTGCATTCGGGGCTGTGTTCACAGTGGGCTACTGTAAACCTCAGATCCCTCACCATTCAGGCTTCATATCATGATATACGTTTTATAAGCACGAACGTCACTTCTCTTCCACTATTACATTTTTCATGCTTTTGATTGTCATCATCTGGTGTAACTTCTACAAAGCACCTAGCTTTGATAGTGTTACCATTAGTGTTGTAGTCAAGACCGCCTAAACCGAGACCAAGACATTGCCGAGACCGGAGGGTATCAAGACCAAGACACTGCCGAGACTTGAGGGTACCAAGACCAAGACCAAGTCCAAGACCAAGACCAAGACACACTAAGGCGAGACCAAGACCAAGACTGGTCGAGACCAAGACCAAGACCAAGACCGAAAACAGACTAGGGCTAGAATCGACATCACATTACCCAGATCAACTGTAGAGAAAAAAGGCATTGCTGTAAAGTGTCATTACTCGTTAAATCAAATTCATGTTATCTTTTCAATTATATTGTCCGTATGTCCATATGTCTCTCATTTAAAATCTCCCAGATTTGTCATAGTTATGAGACCAGATAGAAAATAATATTCTCAGCAATCCTCTCCTATAACCATTTTATCAGACCTCGTCAAGGGAAAGAGATGGGATGTACCAGAAAGATGTTCATATTAAGTCTCTTATACCAGGGACAGAGGCCTCGGGTAAGCTATGAATACAGCTATGTAATGATCCTTTGCTTTGAATTGAAGAGAATGAGCCTCCAGATTGACTTGCACCTCCAAGACCGTGCTTTCTAATCAATGTAAAATACCTAATTTATTTGAATTATAACTATGCTATAGACTTCGCGGACATTTTCGGACATTTTTTTGCCGATGTATGATACGATGTGTATGATGTGTGTGGACTGTGAAGCACTGGCAGTGTCCGTGGAGAAAATGTATAAAATGTAACGTTTTTGAAATGGATGCATCTGACTGGTTGCATTTGAATTGAGGCGCGTAATAAATAATGATACTGTTCTGTGAGGATGTGCAGTTTTCTCTTTTTTTCCCCATCCCATCGAGACCGCTATGTCCGAGACCAAGACAAGACCGAGACCAAATAGAGTCGAGACCAAGACAAGACCGAGACCAAATAGAGTCGAGACCAAGACAAGACCGAGACCACAAAAAATTGGTCTCGAGACCGGTCTCGAGACCAAGACCGGTCTCGAGAACTACAACACTAGTTACCATGACAACCCACTTAAACAACAAGCCATCTGAGAAACCAACTAGTGGAAATTATGGCACAAAGTAAACAAAAGAGATCAGCTTGGTCTCCCCCTTACACAAAGGGGCCGCATGTTTGCCATCCCTATTCCATGGTTATTCCTTGATTGTACAGAAATGAGAAGAGACATACAGAATTAATACAGTTCAGAGGGAATTTTAGTGCCAATGTTCTGATTTTTACTGATGCAATGTTTGTGTATTAATTTTATATAGTCCGTTCACTCCTGCCTTCTTGCTCAAATGTGACTTTATTGTGAGTTTAATTTGTCAGTTTTCCTGAAAATAAGACTTAGCTTTCCATCCACCTTCCATAAGCGCTTATCCAGCAGGTTCACGGCTTTAACAAGGTGTTATGAAGAGCTGAAAAGCTGCTGCTTCCCACTAATCGAGTAAAAGCCACTTTGCATCAGCTCCACAGTGTCCCCACACTGAGTGGGGGGACCTTTGCCCCCGCATCTGTATGCATTCAGCGTTCAGTCTGTAAAACGGAGAAAATGGTCTTTTCAAGTGCAGCGATTCTGCAGCGTCTGATGGTGTGGAAAGCTGCAATTAGCCCACGAAACAGAGCACCCCCACCCCCCACCCCAGAGGGCCAGCTGCAGGTGATGGCGTTCTCCATGGGCGCTCTGAGGCAGTGGGCGTTTGATTGGTCTGACAAGCAGGCAGGCGGGCAGCAGGTTAGGCGCCTGGCATTATTTATGAATCATAAACGTTGGCGTATGCGACTGTCGGGGTGTGAGGACATGGAAAGACAGGATGTGGGGATCAGTGGCACAGGGACATTGGGACACAGGGTGGGGGGACATGGGGACACAGGGTGTGGGGAGACAGGCTTTGTGGATGTGGGGACACAGGGTGTCGGGACAGGGGGACACAGGGTGTGGGGAGACAGGGTGTGGGGACATAGGACACAGAGAGATGAGGACACCGGAAGATGGAATGCTGGGAAACGGAACATGGGGTGCGGCTATGCCAGGTGTGGGGACATGGGATGAGGAGACACAGTTTAAAGTAATGTCTCAATCCAGGCCGCCATCACTGTGGTGGGATCTCAGACAGAAAGTGGCAGAGGAGCCTGATTCTGAGTCGGATTCCTGTATAATTCAAGGGAAAATGTAGAACAAAGAAATATGTATTGGTAGGTATTAGGTAATTTGATACGAATTACAGATCATCCTGCAAAAAAATACTTGATTTGTTTACCTGATAGTAACAGCAGCAAAAGGAGGGCTGACGTCTGCATAGGTGGATGATAATCAGCCAGGCTGTTTCATCCTTCACTGCTGTCGATGAGTGTGTGCTGGTTTGAGACCAGGGGGTCGTTTCAGGTCCCCAGCCGGCAGCCAGTGTGCTGTGCATTTACACCAGCATCAAGGTGAACTGGAACTGATATTAAGCTCTGTATTATGAAGCTCTGCAGCAAAAAACTTGGACCGCATGCATCCATAAATATCTTGTTACTCAGTGAGCCATTAGCTGTCAAATAAACAATAGCTAGTAAACACAGCTTTTCAAAAATGGTGAATATTAAATGTTTATAAGTGAATTTCACCTCTTAATTTGCTTATGATTTTCCATGCCACATCCTACAAAATGTAATGGAATTACCGTCACCCCAGAGGGAAGGCTGTCTGGGCAGTATTACATTTTGGGCTCCATCAGCAATAACACACACACACACACACACACACAAGTCTGTGTGTCAAGGACAGCAGCCGCCTGAGCCACAGGACGAGCGGAGAGCCAGCCGCCATGACGGACTGTGCCTGACAGCCAGAGGAGGGCAGACAAAGAAATGTACTGATAATTCGCCGGTGTCTGTCATTTATGTCTTTATGCAAAATGCCAGAGGTCCATTAATATCAACTCTGTATGTGTGTTACAGAATCATACGTGTGCTAAGGCTCAGAAATGTACCATTACGGCTGGTATCGGCACCAACGGGAAATGAGAGAAGTACGATCAAATGAGAGAATTTAGACAACAGCATTTAGAGGCTTATCGATGAGAGGGGCTTAATGGAGTTACATTTGCCTGTTGACAGCTTACTTGACACAGCCAACCGTATCTGCTCTGATATCTGCCCTACACACCCTGATCATCCGGAGATTCAGAGACCCTCTAAAAAGCGTTTGGTTGTCCAGTCTAACTCACACAAAAGCTGACATTTAAAACCCGTTAAACTCCTTGTCGGATCCTGAATTGAAACGATGTTAGGAAGGGTCTGTGCACCCCTCCCATGGTGCGTGTCTCCACACCCGCTTCTGGCAGGCAAACACGCCCCGCATTTTAATAACGGAAAATCGAGCCACAATCAAGCCGGCAGGTAACGGCATGTCATTGTCATTCAAGTCACCCGGGGGGAGCCGTTCTAGAGGACCCAGTGGACCAGGAGCCGACCCGGGGACACGGCACTCATGGCGTGGGGGGCAGGGCGCTCATGGGGTGGTGGGGGGGCACAGTGTTTATTGGGGTGCGGGTGGTCTGTCTCAGCGTGTTTTGTCTGCTTTCTGATGAAGTGTTTGCGCTGCAGAACACAAAAAGCACATATCCCGGACACCCCCAGCCCCCACCTGATTACTGCTGTCTGATGTCCTGCAGCTTGATTATTCTGCAAGACCCTAATTATCCACAGAAAATGGGGACGATTCCTCAGAGGCCAGAATCCAATCAGGCATCATCCTGCCACAATAAGACTCAGTCGATGTTTTTCGACTGAAAAGGTAACAGTGGGCGGGGCAGAGTGCCTGTCGACATGGCGATCGGCACGGCGGGTCTCAGAAAGCGCCGGCCCCCATGTGTGTGACGGCCCCCGAGCCTGTGAAGATTATTCTGGATGGATAAAGCATCCTCAACAGGGCCAGGCATCAGGGGGTGTCACCAGTCAGGGGGGGGGGGGAGTAAAGAGAACATAATACAGACAGTTTGTGGGAAACGAAGGGCAAGTGCACATGATCTCAAAGCCCCAGATAGTGCAGCAGGCGTTGATGCAATGAACTGCCCAGCAACAATATCAATGAAGTTATAATGTCATATAAAGCTATACTATGGTTACATTAAACTGCAAGTTCTGTTGTATGGTGTTAAGATTTTAATGAGTTTAATAAATGTGCAAATGAATGTTACAAGAGTTTGCTAGGTGTTTCCTAAGAAATGATGAAATGCTGATTCTCTACACATTGGCTGCACAGGGCAGTGTCCCCCAACCCAGTCCTCAGGGGCCCCCAGGAGGTCCAGCTGGGAGGGAGCAAATATGTGGACTGTCTGGGGGTCCCCCAGGGCCGGGTTGGGAGACACTGGCATAGGGGGCCATTCAAGGGTATCATTTGCGCAAGAGCTGCTCCTTAGTTTGCTGCATGTAAACACAACCGTAACTCGTAACGCATAATGTCAGTGAGCGACAGCAAAATGCCAGCCGCAGTCCCTGAATCGGCACTGAAATCATCGTCTGCATGCAAACACAGAAAAGCAACGGGCAGGTGGGTAGAGGGCTGGGAAAGGCCGAGCCGAACCCGACTGGGACACAGAGGGAGATCCAGAGCGATTACAGCCGCTCCTGTGATTCCCGGTGCTGTGAGTACATCTGACTTCCCTATGCAAGCTGTGGGGTTACCCTGGATCATGACGGCAGCTGAATCAGGGAGCAGTAATTTGCAGAAATACAGCATCGGTGCAGGATGGGGCCAACAGAAGTGTGAGAGCTGCAAGGAGCCAGAGAGCCATTTGATGGCCACTTGATGTCACTGTGAACCAATTTCAGCCTGAAATGGGAGTGATCAGGCAGGCGGGGCTCTGCAGGCAGGGGGCTGCGGCAGTGATATCCTTGCCGGCCAGGCCGTCCTCTTCCGTGTGTCCGTACTGTCCGCTCCGAAGCAGCAGGAGATCGTCTGGGCCCTAAAATAGCAACACATGGGAGGAACCGTTACAGCAAAACAGCCCGAAAATCACCAAGCCCATCAGGGCCTCAGGTCCCGGAGATTACGCCGGCCCGCCTGTCGAGCGGGCGGGGCACCACCAGCCACGAACGAGCACCTCTCAATCCTTCCGGAAGATTTACCACAAAGCGACAGTCATTCCCTGTGCCGTCCTGCCGTGCGGAAGGTGAGCGTTAGCAACGCATCACATGACACATTGATGGCAGACAGATATCGGCTATCGGCGAGAGACATCAAACGGGAACATCAAACTGCATTAATCTGCTGGCCACTTTGCTTTCAGCCAATTAACCGCAGTCCCGGAAGGCAAAAGTAACAATAAAGACTGCGGTGCAGGACCAGTCTGTGTTTGCTGCAGCAGCTCTCAGGAAGGACATGGTCTGAAGGAGGATTAATGTACACTTGCTCCATACTCTACATTGGCAGGAATGGAATCAGTGCAACAGCGCCACACTTGGTAGATCCAGAATATTGCATCCTGACAACTAGCAATGAAATATACCAGCCATATTTATTTAATACAGTGTGCTTTATAGAGAGCCCTATGAGTAATATCTCCTAGGGGATTAACTACAGCAGATATACGTATATACATCTATATCATTCCCAATCCAATACTCTAGGTCTAATAACAATGCTGCTGTATCTGATAGACAGTGAGGGTTTGGCGGGATGGAGGTGCAGAGGTAAAGCCGGCGCCTTTCCCTGTTTATCAGCAAACACACACGCACCACCACGTACCTCCATTTCCCGCTGTTGATGGCGCTGTCATCATAAACACAGAACCAGCGTAACACAGAAATGAAAGCGCTTGATTAAATCGCCAGTCAACGCGCCTGTGCGCGGTTCTGACCTCAGATAAGCTCTTAACGAACCGTGCTGCAGTGCAATAATCGCCATGCCAAGCGGAACTGTGACTTACAGCACAGGAGAGTGAGGTCAGACTGCAGGACCCTCTTAATCGGCGAGGGCGATCGCTCCTGCTAAACGGGATCCGGCCTCTGTTTTCACTCCAGTGTGACAGTAACACACCGATGCCCTGTATCTCTCTCTCTCTGTCGTTCACAGACACACTCATAGACTCGCTCAGATTCACAAACACACTCGTGTGTGTATGTATGTATGTTTCAAAAATGAAAATTTAAAGCATGTTAAGAGGTTATTTTTTCGCACATTCTTCAAATATATTATAATACTGACATACATATAAATTACTGGCGTAAACAATATATGGAAGGAGAAATCGTGTATACAGCTACAAATGCAAATGTTTACAGGACCGTGCCTTTCGTATATATTCACTTTTGCTAAAAATTGCTATTTAATGCGAAGGGTTTCAGATTTCACAGAATATCTGCATGTAGCGACTACATCCTATAGAATGAATCTGCTCTAAATATAATGTTTATTTCTCCTTTCTTACCCACTTGTACCGTGTATATAATACATTTACAGTATAGTCACGCTCTGGCACACGCGTGCACGTCGTCTCCGGATACACAGCCGGAATTCCGTCCATTAGCCTGACATGTGGATGGATATAAGACGGGATTTTGAGCATAAGCTCAGGCTGAGGCGCCCCGGACCAGCGCGTGCCTGGAAACGCGATGGGGCAGTCAGTGCGCTAATGGGACGGGCTGCAGACAAATGCAGCCTCACGCGCAGCGCAGATACCCCCCCCCCCCCCCCCCCCGCATAATCCCTTACAGCGCTGAGTTCAAGGCCTGCTCAGGGCACTGCGTGGCTGTATACCCGCAGAAATAAGGCTGTCTCGCTAACTGCCCCTCATTACAGATGCTCATCACCACACAATCCAGATACGGCCAATGAAAATATCCCCTGACACAAACATCACGGTATTAGCATTGAAAGGCATCTTAGAACTGGATCACAGCAAAAAGCCACTTTTTACCATTCACCGATAGGCTGCATGTTTATTATTATTATTAGTAGTAGTAGTAGTAGTAGTAGTAGTAGCAGTAGTAGTAGTCATAGTAGTATTGCTCTGAATGTGCTGGCCATTGTCCTGTCGCTCTCGCTTGGTCTATTCTGCCGTTTCCCTTTTTTATGCACTTGATTCAATTACTGGCCTCTGAAGTCTCCTCTGGGACCAGTGGAGGGATGGGAAGCGGGGGGCGGAGCCTGAGCCCTGTCTCACTGTGGTCACGCCTCCATGTCTGGTCGCCTCACTCACACCGTGGGTAGATCGCTCTTTATCAAGCAGTGTAGTACTGTACTTTTGTTAATCGGAAACTATAAAATGCACCAATAAAATAATAAGTTAAACTTTATTGAGGCTAGTTGTAGCTAGATGGAGCGATTTCCCGAAATGTCCATCATACAGTAAAAGATACATCACAGACGCCTCTAAGCTTCCAGCCGCCTCAGAGGTGTGAAGCCCCCCCCCCGCCGCTGTCGACCTCGTCTCGACACAGCGATAACGCGCCTTCCAAGCTCTTCACACACGTTTCTGTACTTTTCAAAACACACCGAATGTCACTCTAGGATGAATCCGGGGGCTGTTTGTAAGAGATGCATCCTGCCCCCCCTCCGCAGTCTGGAACACCGGCCCTCGCATGCGGACTGAATCCTTTCATTAAAAGGAGGAAACGACAGAGTCGTTCAACAGGAATATATGCCATGTCAAAAACACATCTTGTCGAATTACCTTGATTCTATTCTGTAAACCAAATGAATACCAATAACTGTGGTAAAAAAATATTTAAATATTCAGTATCCCAACAGCGCCTTATCTCAAGGGCGGATCTCGGACGTGGTATTTCGTTTTGGGTGCTTGGGTATGGCAGTTTTAATAAAATTGATTTTATTGTAATGTTACCAGCATTACCTATGAATTTATAGTCTTTCTGCATATATTTCACAGATGTACCAATAATGACATTTTTATTTAATGCACATTTTGTTTTTATACAATCGTCACATGCAAAAAAGTTAAAATGAAATTACATTTTAATATGTATTATTTACTATGCATTTTAATATGCTTTTAATTTCCCTCTTTACAGTCCATTAGGTCTCAGTCTTGCTTAGACAGCACAGTGTGAAAGAGAAATGGTTAGGTGGAGTTGGACGGATTATGGCAGGGGTATCCAATCTTATCCGCAAAGGGCCGGTGTGTATGCAGGTTTCTGGGATAACCTGTAGGTCAGCTGTTCAGACCCAGGTGTGAAGACTCTTTCAGCCAATCAGTCCTCTAATTAGTAATCTAATTAGGGAGTTGCAGCGAAAACCCGCATACACACCAGCCCTTTGCGGATAAGATTGGCCACCCCTGGATTATGGGATTATTGTGTTGTTTTAGGCCTTTGGCAAAAAGATGTTGTTGTTCTTGTGGACTCATGAGAGGAAGTGTGCTTGAGGGAACATGCTGTGGAGCACCCTGATCTGGCACAATTTGGGGAATTGTCATAACTGAAAAGATGGGATACATCTGGTAGCTGACTAAGGGAAAGCTGGGGTTTGTGGGGGAAGGTTATCATGGTAACAGTGAACAGCGCATGAGAAGCTTGGGGGCGGAATCTGTTATCCTGTTTGTGATAGTTTGAGCTAATAGTTTGAAGTACAAAAGGTCATTATAGGATGTCACAGGTGCACTTTGCATAACCACTGTCAGTACAAACAACATGAAACAATAGAACTTTAGGTAATTAATCAATCATATAAGCCTAATCTTAACATACACATATAATAAGTGGAATTGGAGGTTGCGAGATGGGAGGAATTCCAAGATTGGACACATTATATGGTTATCAATCATGTTGAAGAAGATCTTGTGGGAGGGACGTTGAAAAAGTGTATAACAGGGTAAACATTTAGGTCATAGCCTGATTTTTTTAAATGCCAAATGTTTGCTTAACAAAAACATTTTTATTTCTTTTATTTTAAATGGTTGGATCAAAAAGGCAATGCAGCCTTCGTCACCTGTGCTAACTGTCACCCAAACACCAACCCCAGGCCTATCACTAAAACAGCAGCGCAGACTGTGCTTCTCACTTACAGAAACCCAGCAGTGAGACGTCTGCACACGTCACTAAGGTTCAAGCCCCAGACGGTGGTCTGAAAATGAAGACATTTCCCTGGAAAAACTCAACGTTCCTTCCTTCCAGGGATGTAATGACACCTTGCACCTGTGATCATGACCAGGATGGATTATACTTTGTATATTACTGCTGTTTAGCCAGTAAAAATAAAAGACCAGCATATCCATAATTATTCATTATTGATCAGGAAAATAGGATGGAGGAGAAAATTCACAATTTCATACACATCAGATGGGAAAATGTGGAAGACGTGTAAGCAGCATGTAGGTAGGGTGTAGACAGTGTATAGGTAGGGTGTAGACAGTGTGTAGGTAGGGTTTAGACAGTGTGTAGGTAGGGTGCAGACAGTGTATAGGTAGGGTGTAGACAGTGTGTAGGTAGGGTGCAGACAGTGTGTAGATACCTTGTAAGCAACATGTAAGCAACATAAAGGCTGTATAAATGGTGTGTAGACAGCGTGCCGGCAGTGTGCTGAGTGAATGAACATTGTAGGCAGCATATGGACAAGGTGTAGACAGAATGTAAACAGTGTGGAGGCAGCATATAGACTGCATGCAGGCAGCATGTAGATGGTGTGTAGACAGCATGTACACAATATGTAGACAGCATGAAGGTGGTGTGTAGGCAGTGTGTAGACAGCATGTAGGCCACATGTAGGCAGAGTGTAGACAGCACGGAGACATCGTGTAGGCAGCGTGTAGATAGCATGTAGACAGCATGCATACAGCATGTAGACAGTGTGTAAACAATGTGTATGCAGCATGCAAGCAGTTTGTAGACACCATGTAGACAGTGTGCAGTGTTTAGGCAGGGTGTAGACAGTGTGCTCTTTACAGAATTAAAAAATGCTCCCCATTTGGATGCCTCCACATGGACGTTGACTTTTCTCCCCCTAAAGAGCCCCGCCCCCGGCAACCAGACGCCCTTTGCAGGCTTCCCTTCCTCAAAGCCTCCAGCACTAATGATAACCATCGCAGGAGCCAGAGGAATAATTATGGCGACTCTCGAACCCTGGGCGAGTGTCGCTCTGTGTTTCAGGCTAGCCCCCTGAAATAACACTCATCCAGATGAATCCCAGCACTTTGCTGCATGGCTGGAAGTGTTAATTTATTTCTGCGACCAGCTGGACTGGAAAAAATTGCACTTATGTTCTCAGGCCATTGAATAATGCATGCCCCCCTCCCCTCCCCTCCCCCTCCCAGCCTGCTCCGTTTCCCCTCTTCTTCTCCTCCCACAGGAGCAGACCTGCTCCGGGCCTCCTCTCCTCAAAGCCTGAGTGCTACACCAGCCTCACTCCCGCAAACCGCTGAGTCTCAGGCAGGTTAAGGAAGACCAAGGCTCTAAATAACCTGCTAACAGCCCACTCAATATCCAGGCTCAATTAACCCTGAAGCAACCCGCCAGCGCCCTCCAGTGGACACTAATTAGTGCACTGATTAAGTAATAAATACTTGCTTTCTTTCTTTGTCCTCAGTCACACGCTCTGCCTCCATGACCGCTAAAATATCCCGGCTGCCCATCTGTTCCTCGGCCCAATTAACACTCGCCACAGCTGAACTGGATTGCCGTCCACGGTGTTACGGGGTCCCGTCTCCGGTGGATTATAAATCAGCGGCAGTCATGGGCCCCATTACCCCCCATTCCCCAAACCCCGGTTTCCGCACCTCCCCGCATGTGCTGCACCCCCTTTGTTCACAGCCCGACGTACATCCCAAACCACCGGTTGTTCATCTTTCCCCTTGGGCCAATTTACACGCTGGTCCGCGCTGCCCCATTATCGTAATGAAAATTGCCAAAAGACACAGAAATTAATTGGGAGACAGACCGGGCTTTTGCAAACAAGGGGGCTTCTTTTCACGGCACTGCTAATTAGGAAAGGCGGCACGCTTGCAAATAGCTTAGAAGAAAGTGAGCAGACGCACAAACGAGGATTTATATCATGATTAATTAACGCGACGATCGTGACTATATGGCTGAGAGTCAAATTGTGAATTCATGCTTTGAGCCTCTCTGCCATGCCAGTATTTTTGTCCCTGCTTTCATTTTCTGGGATAAACGCATGCGTCACCCGAAATGGGACTATAGAACCTGGCATAAATAAGATCATTTTCAACACTGCCTCTAAAGATTATTAAAAAGTGTCTGCAAATAAAATGTACTGTTACTCTAGTGATATTAATTCTGTTACGTATTTGTATTCTCTTTGAAATTAATGTTTGCTGTCGTTACACAGCATTAACTAAGCTTGCTGCTCTGCTCTGGTATAATGAACATTAATCTCTCGCCTAGTCGTGGTGTTTTTTTTTCCTCCGCACGCTTCCACAAACATCCCCCCCCCCCCCCAAGCCGCACAAACACGACTCGGAAGGGTCCGTCTCTAGTGGGCAGCAGAAATTGATAGGCTTCCGAGACAAGTGCTGTCATTTAGCAGCGTTGTAATTTCACAGCTTCTTTCTTGCCGACTCTAAGTGCTCGTAAAGCGCCGCACTCTGGACACATAGTGATGGATGTCTGTGCTGAGGCCACATCTTACCTTGTAAACGACATATCGCCCCATTGAGCCCATAAAGTTGGCTGCATTAAGATAATAATGTTGTACGGTAATTATTAAATATGCAGTCGGCAGCCTCAGGACTCTCCCCGGACCACTGGTTTAGGGGCCCTAATATTAACGGGGCCCTGGGTGCTTTAACCGATTACTGTATTTCACGGCTGGGACCCGCAGATCTCTGGCTCGTCTCGAGCGTTAGAACAGAAAGGATTTGTGTGTTGAGTTTCGCTAATCGCATAACAGTTTTTCCATGTCGCATTTCCTACGCGGTGATTTGAGAAATTACCTTTTCCCCGTATCGCTTTAGCACAGGTGTCCTAAGCGGCCCGTTCCCAGTGCGTCGCACATTAATATTCATGGGAGTACCAGAACGCGGGGAGGGGGGCGACGCCGCTGTTACACACAGCAGAGGTGGCGGCGCAGAGTGGGAGACTGAGTACGTGAGGCTGAGGGACGCTCCTACAACTGGATACCACACACATACACACAAAAACTCACGTTTGTATTCTTATCTTTGTGGGGATTCTTCTTCATTCCTATGGGCATAACCCTAATCCCAACTAAGGCAACCTTAACCCGTATCCAGCCGTAACCTTAACCATAATTAACCAAATAAAATATATGACTTTGGTTTATAATGTGGGCACCTGAAAAAATGTCCTCACAATCTAAAAAGTTACAAGCTTTATTACATCATAGGGACATTTGGTCCCCACAATGTGGTAAATACAAATCCACATTACATACAAGCGCACACGCTTACTAGTGTCTGGATCATGCATTTTTAATTTAGCACTCCTGTTTATTTGGTTAAACTATGACATAAGACAACAACCACCTGATCCTAACTATAAACAATATATTCTCTAAACACATGACTAATCTGAGTAGTGCAGCGCAAGTCGCTTTTGCCTACACCACCAGGTTTGAGGGTTTGAAACCTACAGTAGCTACCTCTGCTCTGCTGTGTGTGTGTGGAATTAGCATTCTTTCCCTGTGTTGTGGGTTAACTGGCATCTCTACGTTACCCATAGTGTGTGTGTGTGTGTGTGTGTGTGTGTCCTCTGCTCTCTGGAACAGGCTCCATGTGACCTTGACCAGGATAAGTGGGTGGAGGAGGGTGAAAGAAGTACATTTGTGAAAGAAGCCAGATTCAAAAAAGCGGTGACTGAAAGGAGGTGTACAATTTTTTTCCCTTTGGGGAGGGTGATAATTAAATCGCTCAATACAGCCTCACGTGGACACAGTTCATGACACGTGCAGCTGGTCAGTGCAGGGCTTGGTGTATACGTCACCACGTGTAAAAATAATAATAATAATAGTAAATTAAGGAATGAAGGTTTAGCCGGCATTTTGAAGAAAGGTTTCAGTTTATGAAAGTTTATATTTTATAGATACGCAATTTATTTGTTCATATGCAGAAATGTTATTCTTATACACAAGAATTTCTTAAAAAAAAAAAAAAAATCCGAGCGTAGTCAACACAATAAATCGTAAACATCTGAGGAGTGAAACTTCGGGGGTTTTGAGTGTTACGGTATTTAGTAAATCCGATTTTATCTTAAGAGCATTTCACCAAAAGCAAGTTATTTTTGTAACACTTCAAAATATAGAACGCCTTTAAGCAAGAAGGTAGCGAATAAATTAAATATTTTCCACGGCACTGCAAATCTAATCTCTAATCTATAATCCTGGCAAATCCAAAGAAGTAGAAACATTCCTTTGTCCTGGACTTTTAAAGGGTTATACTGTCTACACGGTGCCTACAAGTATAATAGACGTTTACGGATGTTGATTACAGTGTTATTTTAAATGCTTTGTCAACTGCAGCCATGCAAAAGGAACAACAGTCAGCCTGCCAATCGGCGCTGTACGTACTATGTGATAACAGTATGGGTACGTGGATATCAATTCTGTTTTGTTTTCTTAACATGTGTAAGTGAGTGTTGGGCAGTGTGCGACGTTAGTGTGCATCATTTTCAAACATACGGTTTTGAGATGACAAAAAATTAAATTAGATGCCGTATATTCGCTGCCATTACGATTGTGATCACACACACACACATATATGACCTATACATGTTTTGTTTGTTTAGCCGTCGTTTATTTTGCTTTTGTCTTCATTTTAAAAGCCATCCTTTTTTCATTCTATCGTCTTTCCGCCCATTATTTTACCCGTTAAATTACCGTCTGTTTTTCCAGCCTGGACTGCAGCGACGCTTCGTTTACTACCCACGAAAAGAAAAGACGGTAACGACGCCGTCACTGCAGTTATGGTGCACAATTTAATTATGCGATCGATTAACAGTTTTTTCATTACTAGCCAGAAAAGTATTAAAAAAAAAAAATAAACGGTTCAGTTTTATTACTAGATAAAGATTTCTTCGGAATGAGCCATGATTATGATTGCTATATTGTTGTTGTTGGTTTTTGTCATTATCATTTTAATGGTTACTAAAATAAATATGAAAATAGTTGGGCATTACTTTGAATACTGGTTTTCTGTCTACTTAACAGAGAGATTAAGGGGAGAAGCCCCATCACAGTTTACACCAGGCACATGGTGCTCAACAGTTGGGCCGGTCCTAGCCGGCTTGGGGCCAGAGGGCCGTGAACGTGTTTGGGTCCCCTGCAGAGAGCCGGCAGATGGTCTCAGAGCCGGGGTGCGCGCACGCAGATTAGCCGTGTTCGGCGCCAGGTTGTAACGTAGCAGGACTCCAGCAGGTGAGATGAGAGGCTGGTCAGTGTGGCTCTGGGTTGGTCAGTGTGGTGGATCTGGCCCAGTTAGCGGGGTGGATCTGGGCTGCTGGCATGCTGCTCTGGGCTGGTTAGCAGGATGATCTGTTAACGGTTGATTAGCATGTGGCTCTGGCCTGCTTAGCCAGGTGATCTGGGCTGGTTAGCATGGTGATCATGGGTGGTTAGTGTGTGACTCTGGGCTGATTAGCAGTGCGGATCTGGGCTGGTTAGTATGGTGATCAAGGGGGGGTTAGCATGTGGCTCTGGGCTGGTTAGCAGGATGATCTGTTAGCGGTTGATTAGAGTGTGGCTTTGGCCTGGTTAGTGGGGTGATCTGGGCTGATTAGCGTGTGGCTCTGGGCTGGTTAACAGGATGATCTGTTAGCGTTTGATCAGCATGTGGCTCTGGATTAGTTAGCAGGGTGAATCTGGGCTGGTTAGCGTGCAGCTCTGGGTTAGTCAGGGCGGTGATCTGGGCTCGTTAGTGGGGTGATCGAGGGCGGTTAGTGTGTGGCTCTGGGCTGGTTAGCATGCCTTGAGATTTCCTGAGTCTGAGAATTGCCTGACTCTGCTCCAATAGTATAAGTATAAGTAGTATAAAACCGAAACATTTACTTCCTCGACATCCTTGCTCTCTTTATATATTTAAGACCCTGATGCTGTGGTGGCTTTACGCTCGAGCATGGAGCGGGGAAGCAGGACAGAGGCGATAGTTGGGGAATCGTGGGAAAACACGAGGCAATACAACAAATGGACATTAGACGTCAATGACCGGACTGGGAAAAACATACCTAACGCAGACTTAAATACATTGCACTAATGACAACAATCAGAAAGAGCTGGTAAACACAGGGAATCCACATGGGGTTAATGAGGGGGCGTGGCACATGGAAGGAGCAGACGAGCAGGGCAGGACAGGACCCCCCCTCAAAGGCGTGCACTCCAGGAGCGCCTAAGTGGAGCGAAAGATGAGACCGGGGACACGGTGACACCTGGGGAAACAAAAGCAAACATCAACACACCACAGAGAACAGCACAGACACACAGAACAGGCACAGGGAGGACAATTCAAACAATAGGTGACAAACCACGGGGAATGAGGACAGACACAGAGACACCAAAGACGGAAACACAGGACCCGGGAACACTAAAGGGGGCAACGGAGGGACCACACCGGGGGGCACACCCACAGGAGGCACACAGGGACCAGAAGGGAGCAAAGGCACAGAGGGATGAGGAGGAAACACAGGGGGCATAGAGGGATGAGGAGGAAACACAGGGGGCATATACAGTACAGTAGAAACTAGAGGGGAATGATGGTGAAGCAGGACCGGGAGTGAACACAGGGGGCACGGAACCAAAGGGCAAGGGGAGCTGGAGGGATCCTCAGTGGGAGTAAGGTGGGGGCTGCTGGAGTAGCAGACAACCGTGAGGCCGGAGCAAGGGTTGAAGGGGACAGTGGAGGTGGCGAGGAGGACGGCAAAGGGGCTCCCCTGCCTTTCCGGGAGACTGAGAGGCGGGAACCCAGCCGAGATCAGCCGTGATACGGTGGCACTGACTGGGGTAACTCCTTGGAGGGGTCCAAGGGTGTGGCTAGGGTTATCCCCGAGGGGTCCCACTCAAGCTCCTCATCCAGCTCCACTAAGGAGGGAGGACCAGAGGTTAAGCCATTAGGGATCTGCTCAGGGACAGGAACTGGGGCCATGATAGCCAGGGACAAGGGGGCAGGGTCAGGAACAATGGAGTTGGGAACCGGAAGGTCGGGAATGTGGGGAGCTAGAACCGGAGAGTTGTAGCTCCCCAGGACTGGTGCCTCGAGCACGACTGGCTCCTCGGGAGTGGGCATCACGGGGACTGGCCCCTCGTGAGCGGGTGTCAGAGCAGGGACCTCTGGTGCCGGAGCAGGGACCCCGGACATGGGGACCTCAGGCACCAGGCCAGGAATCTTGGGCGGCAGCGCAGCAGGAACTATGGGTGCTGCAGGGACCTCGGGCAGCGGCGGCGCAAGGACCTCAGGTGGTGGCGGTGCAGGGACCTCGGGTGGCGGTGGCGCAGGGACCTCAGGCGGCGCAGCCAAAGCCACCAGGTCTGGAGCCACAGGGAACAGAGTAGGACCTGGAGCCATGAGGGGCGAAGCAGGAACCATGGGGAGCTGAGCAGGAACCATGGGGAGCGGAGCATCCACCGCCCGCACAGGAACCTCTGGGGGCAGGGCTGGAGCTGCCAGGTCGGGGACCACTGGGGACCACCAAACACCGCCGGATCCAGAATCGGGAGGGGTTCCCCCTGACACGCAGCAGGGCAAGTGCCATACACAGAGACGGCCCCTAGGAAGAGCTCTGGCGTCTCTTCCCGTCTTCTGCTTTTCCGCCTTTTCTTCTTTTTGGTCGCTGCTGTCGGTGGTGAAGTCTGGGGCACCTCAGGCAGCTCTGCCATAAGACCATAGGGTAAGCCAAGAGCTGTGGCTTCCTGCTTCAGCTTTTCCTCCACAACCCCACGTCTCAGCTGCCGCAGGATTTCACGCACCTCCTCCACGAGGAGCGTGTCTTCGGACAGGGATATCTCCTCTAATACATCCCTCATCCGGAAAGCAAGGGCTTGCAGTCCGGGGTTCTCCCTAACCTTCGGCTGGTCGAGCTAATGCAGAGCCTCATCAGCGAGACCGAGGAATTGCTCCTTAATGAGGGGGCATGAGGGGGTTAATGAGGGGGTGTGGCACATGGAAGGAGCGGACGAGTGGGGCAGGACAGATGCCTTGTCCTGTTTTTTGTTTAATAGTATTAAAGAATAAAGAAGCCGACAGTATGGAGACTGCCGTTAGGATCACTCTCTCAAATCGCTGGGTCTGATTCTAGTTATGTCTATCCCAGAGTGTCGGCCAGAACACCGCTTAAGGCTCAGCGATCCTGATGAATCTTTATTATTGCAACATCCTTTCTCCAAGTCTCACGTAACACAGGTGCTGACGTAGGTGCTTGGGCGCACGCGTGTGTGTGTGTGTGTGCGCGTGTATGTGTGTGTGCGTGTGGTCTAAAAGAAACAAACTTAGTCCCTCGCGGGCTCCCTCTCGGGTTGGGCGGGTGGTTGTCTCTGGGATGCGTGGCTGTGGGCCCTTGTGCCGGGGGGGCAGTAGGGTGGCCTCGGTTGCCTGGTTCTCCTGCCTTCGCCTTGGGCCTGGGGGGGGGGGGGGTGCTGCCGCCTCCCCTGACGGCATTAAATGCCAGCATATCCAATGACAAATCAGGTCACACCTACACTTGCACATGCATACAAGACTGGTTGAGCGATCAATATCATTCTTATTATTACTTTTTAGGGTATGTTATAGATTTAGGAATTGAAATATACATATATAACGGTACGATTACGTGTGTGTATGCTACATATATATAATACCGATTTGTATTAATTATTATTAGTATCACTGATGTTGTTATAATTCTTGTTGTTTGATGAGTGTTATGTTTCTTATGGTTGTTTGTATTCTGTATTCCCCTATACTTCATCTTTTTTCCATCCCGCCTACATTATTAGTGTTATTATTTCTGTATACCTTTTTTTTTTTTTCTTTTCTCTCTCCCCCTCTCCCCATGGTGATTGATGTCTGTTATTGTTACGCTTGTTGTTTTTGTACCCCCCCTGTTTTTCTCCTTTTCCACGGTACTGGTGAGTTCGGAGCGGCCACAATCTTTACTCTTGAATGTAATGTAAAATAAAGTTGTCCTCCGAAGAGGGGGGGTGGTGGTGGGCAATAAAAAAAAAAAAAAGAAACAAAGTATGGTAAGTGTACACTCAGTAAACTACCAATAACAATGTCAGCTTACAAACATACATGAACACAGTGACCTCTCTGTCCGCGTATAATCGAATCCGCATGCTAAAGTTAATTATACAAACACAGCATTGCACTGTATATGCCCCGCGTTATACAAATATAATCTCTCCCTAATTTAACATTAACAGAGATTATATGCATGAAACTCACGTTTGACATACAACTATACTTCGCAACGCGAAAGAAGTGAATGGCGCATTTACTAATTACTTTACTGATTATAACAGAACGATTGCATAGAAATGATAAAGATAACCACTTTTATAATGAAGGCGCAAACATAAAGATAGCCAGACTTAACATTTGTCTTACCTTTTGGTCATTTACGCACACAAGCAGAATGGACGGGCACTCGCAGTAAGCCTCACAGTTAACTTTACTGTTACTGAACGGAAAATAAAATGGAGACCACAACTAAGTTCGCGCCATGCGTGCCCACGTACTACCATGGAAACAATAAACTAACGGCTGCTCCCATGTAACAGTATAAATGGATTAATGAAATCAACTAAATAAGAATTTTGGGTCTTTTGTACACCGACAGAGGAATTTAGAAGGGGACATTCATGTCCCTGTCATGGTTCTTTGGGCAGTAACTCTGAAGGGGACCCCAGACGAGACATGACTGCGGACGAGCTGTGGTCACCGGAGACCCGCGATCCATAAACGTCACGTCTCTGCTCGCCGAAAGGTCAACAGTGCTGCTGGATCCTGGGGCCTGTATTGATTCTCAATGCAGAACCATAAAGCACAACGATTAGCCTCCAAACTCCAAACGTGTTAATAATGCAAATAAATGCAGATTTAGGGAATGCATAGCTTTTGCCAAAAATGTCAATATATGCCAGTCTGTGGTGAAGAGCCAGTGACTGATAATGGCCCACAAATCATTGCCAACATGAATATTCATGATATCTCCCATATCAGACCCTTCAAATGCTTCAAGCTTTATTAATTTCTAAAAGGTTGGTGTGATGTTGTTACCATTTACCAGTGAGAGATTTTGGCAGGAAAATCCCCCCTCGAATCCATGAAGACACACCAGACGAGGTAAAGGCAGTGGATCCCAACCCAGGACATGCAGGACAGGCCACCAAGAAACCAGCGAACCTGAGCCATACCACAAACTGACCGTTTTCTGAATTATCTGAGTTGTACCAGCTCTGACGTGGCCCTGCTTACTAACTGGGCCGAAAGTGTGATTAAACGATTTAACCAAGCTGGTTGTGTTACCACAGTCTGATTAGTTGAATTTGACAGAGATACTGGTTCTGCACTTAGATCATCCAAAGAAAAAAGTGTGTATTCCATATATTATTCATTATTAGCAGTATCACACATCGCAATGTATTGCTGCATTCCCGATAACTTGGAACTTGAAAATGTCCATCTACCTACTTAAAAGAGTGCTATAGAACTGTTGAAAGGAACAAATTCATAATGCAAAATTAACACTAGCGAATGGTAATTCCACTAGCGTTTGATGATAACTTAACAGACTCGCTACTGGAAATTTGGACATAGTAAAACATGATGTACACCATGACCAGTAAATAAGCAACTCATCAGTTTTATGTCACTTTCACTCTCCAAACCCAGTAATGCCTTTAGCCAGCCGACCCTTCTGCAGTGGAAAACCATGCTGTACAGTGTACAGTGTACAGTGTACGGCTTGGTTCCTCTATGCCGATGGAAAAGCACCATAATATAGCATGCCTGGGAAAGGCTGTCTCCTTACACATGGCAGGGTAGGGGGTGGGGAGCAGAATAAACACCCCCCCTCCCCAACACACACATGCCACTCTGATTGGCTGCGGCAGTCGGGAGAAAGAATATAAAGATTAAAAGAGGAAAGAGACAAAAACTGCACACAGGATTGAAGGCGGGTTGACCTTCACTGCTGAGCACGCAGCAAGGTGTGACTGCAGCTTGTGAATTCATGCATGAGGGGAGTCAGGGCCGGCAGATTTGTAGTCGATACGGCATGTTGGGGGGGATTCACCCACATTCGGCGGGGGTCTCATCCAGATCTGGACTTCCTGAGGAGTGATGATGTTTAGCTGTGTAAAGGAGGACGGAGAATGCGAGGGTGTGCAAAACACCAATATTATATTATATTTCTGTCACTGTTTTTTTTATAGATGCGTGGACAGGCAGCGAGGTGTCTGAGGTATATAGATGCGCGGACAGGCAGCGAGGTGTCTGAGGTGTATAGATGCGCGGACAGGCAGCGAGGTGTCTGAGGTATATAGATGCGCGGACATGCAGCGAGGTGTCTGAGGTGTATAGATGCGCGGACAGGCAGCGAGGTGTCTGAGGTATATAGACGCGCGGACATGCAGCGAGGTGTCTGAGGTATATAGATGCGCGGACAGGCAGCGAGGTGTCTGAGGTATATAGACGCGCGGACAGGCAGCGAGGTGTCTGAGGTATATAGATGCGCGGTCAGGCAGCGAGGTGTCTGAGGTATATAGATGCGCGGACATGCAGCGAGGTGTCTGAGGTATATAGATGCGCGGACAGGCAGCGAGGTGTCTGAGGTATATAGATGCGCGGACAGGCAGCGAGGTGTCTGAGGTATATAGATGCGTGGAAAGGCAGCGACGTGTCTGAGGTATATAGATGCGCGGACAGGCAGCGAGGTGTCTGAGGTATATAGACGCGCGGACAGGCAGCGAGGTGTCTGAGGTATATAGATGCGCGGACAGGCAGCGAGGTGTCTGAGGTATATAGATGCGCGGACAGGCAGCGAGGTGTCTGAGGTATATAGATGCTGAGGCGAGTTGTTAGGAGGATGGATGAGGAGGTCTGCTCCCAGAAGGATTCCTTCACATGGAAAGGCAGAGCTACATGCCATATTGGCCACAGGAGCAGCGGAGCGTGTACTCAGCAGGCTAACAAGCTAACGGGGGTGGGCAGTGATGCCGGAGCCTCCATGGACAAGCCCCGCCTCCTTCTTCCCCAGCAAGCTCCGGAACATTCCGCCGGCCATGCCGGGCTGCAGATTACTAGGTGACAGTCGAGCAGTCACCATTGGTTGATCGGGGAGCATATGTTGAGACCAGCAGCAGCGTATTGACCTATAAGACACAACTCATCAAGAAAGATCCTAGGGCAGTGTGCTCAACGGCTAGATTTTTATGTATAAAATAATATGCTTAATAACACACATACAGCTTCAGAGAAATTATAATATAAGAACTGGATTCAGAAAATAACAGGTCAGTATCTAATCTACAGTTGGCATTAAGGACAGCCACTGAGTTATTCATGGTGGGCTTCTTCATATAGATACTCTGTCTCAAGTGTCTGTTCCTAAATTATGTTACATTCCCCAGCTCAATGTGCTCTGAACCGTTTGTAAGAATCTCACTTCAAAGCTTCAAATGCATTTCATGAGCTGACACATTTTACAGGAAAATGAGTAAGACCGGAGTGTTGCTCCTGATGCACCACCAGGGAAGTATCTAGTTATTGAAAAGATCAGGGGCTAAGTTCACCTGGGGCTTGACTTGTTTTGTTTTTTGGCGTAAAATACTCGGGGCTATAGCCGCAAGTCATGGGACCTAACGGCGCCCCTGTGCACCACGACTGCAGAGAGATCATCAGCAAATCATGGCGATCTTCGCTCGGCACGCATTACCACCGCCACTGGGGTTCACAGTGCCCTGCTTCAGATACCCATTTTTCGTGCTGTACGTGCATTTAGCCCTGTACCAGACAAAACAAAATGACTGAGCGCACCAGATCGAAAAACGAGCAAAAGTATTACATCAAATAAGAGCACAAGGGGAGCATGTAAACAAGGGATATTTCCCAGGGCTGCAAGGAGGCATTCAGGCAGAGAGACAATCCAAGACAACTAGCTGTACGGTGCTTCAATTTAACAAAACAGACACCAGAAATGTGTGCAAAAAATATGAAATCTTAAAATATTAATGGGCACAGCTTGGTTTTCTTTTAACTGGAAAAAAATTTAGAAGGTCAATCACTGTAGACAGCCGTCACTAAGCATTAATCGAGAGATGAATTAATGGTCCACTTATCGGATGTTTTAAAAAATGCTGTCTCCCAGTCAAAAGAGGAAGAAAAGTCATTTTCATAAATGATGTCATAGATCAGGCAGGCATTATCTGCGGCAGGATTAATTTTTGTCCCCGAAAACAGCAGATTGCTTAAGGAGAGTATGTTATAAACAGGTCATGTGTGTCACTGCATCACGAGACGGAAATCTCATCAGCGTTTACAGGGTGTGGCCCCACGGCCATTTGCAGAGTGAGCGGGGGACACTCAGGGGCGCGTGTCATCAGCCAAGCCTGTGGAATTTATCAGGGGGTGGGGCACTGGGCATCATTACCAGGCCTTGTGGAGGATTCTTCAGGGTGTGCAGCACATCCCAAAGGCACCGCAGGGATTGATGCAGAGAGAATGAAAGGCGGCTTCTCCTGCATTTGGGATAATCGGCATGCAAAGCACACTCGCCAGGCATCGCAACGAATGCGGCTCCACGCACGGACATCTTTGCTCATTGTCTATTCAATGCTTCCCAGCCCAGATCTGATCGATTGAATAATTGACGATTAATAACTAGCTGGTAGTGGGGATTTGGATTTAGCTTAATTTCAATCTTGATAATATGGTGTGATGGAACAGAAATACAAATCATAGATCCAAAGACTTAAAAGCTATTATGCCAAATCCAAAATATACTTCATATCATCTTCACATTATTTATATTCTGCCTGAGTCCGCCATCCAGAGCCTCCTGTGGCTGCACACACTCTGTCCTGTGAGCAATTTCTATTTCATTATCATGGAAGAAGTCCAGCACCTCCCCCCAACCCCCGACCCCCCCACATACCACAGACAGCAGAGTCTCCTGATGAGAGAAGGGCCCCTTGCCATTGGACGGCTCGTGGTCACTGAGCCGGCGCTGGGAACGCCTGTCCCTGCACGGGGCTTGCGGCAGCAGACACAGATAGACACGTATCATCGATTCGGGGACGGAATCGCCTGGGTGGCTTATGGCTAAATTTATATTCCTGTCAGTGAAAAACAAAAACGTCATAACTGGTAAAGAGAAGTGAGAATGGAGGCATGATAAGCAGAGACAGGAAGTGCCAGTGACGACCGCCTGAGCTGTAATGCTGGCTTCGCCACGAGGAAGCGGGAAGTGTGAAAGGTCTCAGAGGGTCTCGGAGGGTCTCAGAGGGTCTCGGAGGCACCTTCAGAGTCACCTGACATAACCTCTGCTGAAGTCTCCATTATGACTGTGATCAGTTTAAATTGAACTGTTAGCTGAAATGCTTTTTAAATGCTTGTTTAATACCAAAATTGAAAAAATAATACAATTATTTTATTGTAATTAATCTTCGAGATCTTCGACTTGTTTTACATCTGTGTTTTCTCACCTGGATGCCCACGTACACTATCAGCAAAAAAGAAGTACCAGTTTGTACCTTTGAGGTACAAACTGTCACTGGGGCTGTACCCTCCAGGGTCTGCCAGTTGTACCCGGTCTGTAGGTAAATGTACCTCTTAAGGTACAGACATGGACTCTAAGGAACACTTTTGTACCATTGGGGGTATATTAATGTGGTTTGCACATGCTGTGTTCTGCATATTCTTTTTTTCTGACAGAGTGATTCTGGAGCACTTTGTGTTGTTCTTCTTTAACCGTCTGTCTGGGTGTGCAGGGGATACAGTGGGGTGTGGAATGAGCGATCATTACCTGGTGATCTCTGGAGTGATCTCTGTTAAAGCAGCAGTGACTCAGTTGATGTTGTTGGTGGGTTTTGAAGAGTATGCTGTCCATATGGTGAATATGCCCCGCCCATTCGACAAATACGCCACACTCAGCCGGCGAATAAGCCACGCCCATCCAGTGAATATGTCACCCCCATGCAGCAGTCATGCTGTCCATATAGTGATTATGACACACCCAGCTTGCGAACACAACAAGCTCACTCAGAGAATATGCCACGCCCATCCAGCCATTATGCCACACCCATCCAGCCATTATGCCACGCCCATCCAGTCATTATGCCACGCCCATCCAGCCATTATGCCACACCCATCCAGTTATTATGTCACACCCACCCAGCCATTATGTCACACCCACCCAGCCATTATGCCACACCCATCCAGCCAATGTGCTGTCCATACAGCAAATGCGTATGTCATCTGGCAAGCAGAAGTCGGCTCTCTCCTACCTGACCCCTTGACGTTACACCATTTTTATCACATTGAAAGCTGTGCTTCTGGATCCCTTTAAAAGGAGCCTGTGAGGGTGTTTAAATAGGCTGGGTTTGGGTATTTTAATAATGCAATTTGTCCATAACCCAGAAGAATGGAGGACAAGAAGGAGGCGTGGAGCCTCCCTCCAGAGCGCCTGCTGTCTATAAGCTGCCCATGAATAATTTACCTCCTCTGCATCTCCTGGGCCGTTCCGGCAAGCGCTGACGGGGGGGTGGGGGTGGGGGGGCCTATGAACTCACTTCCCGCTCACTCTGGAAGCACACAGCCGAAGGGCTTCTCTTTCGCTAGATCCTCCACATTAAAACCTCAGCACCATGATACATACGAGCTGCCTCTTCCATCTGCCCCAAGCACCTTTGATCTTGCATCCACATCATTTTCTGGTGTAAATGTTTATTTTGAATATCTGGGCTCGAACAATTCAAGCATGGCTTTGGCCCAAATGCTACATAGTATACCAGTTATAAATGAATAAATGTTAACAAATATATTATGGCCTGAAATAGGACCGAAATTTCCTGTGATGCACTGGCAGGGTGTTCTGGGAGCCCCATGCCCTGTACTTCCTGGGACAGGTTCCAGACTCACTACGATCCTGTTTTGTGGAAAATCGACAGATGGATAGATGGCATATTCACATATTCAGCATTTGCAGCACCAAGTATGTTATTGGTCATAACTCAGCTTTCCTTGCAAAGACACACAGACCCATGGATAAAAATGACTGGTGTGAATTTTTAAACCTACAGTTAGATTAATCAGATCCTATTGCAACTCGTTTTTTTTTTTTGCGTGCCAGCATTCCAGAATCTACACTGTCTCACTTGCACGTCCGTGCTTCTCTACTCCAGCCGGCATATAAAACATTCACCTCCAGCATTTTCCCCAGCTGCCCTTGCTGTCCATCACTCCCCCATAAAACCACCTTCTTGAAAGCGGCCTCTGTTCCCTCCGTTGCTGTCTCTCTTCACACCGTGTTTCTGTGGAGCGTAAGACACTCCTCCCTTCCCCCCCGGACTTTAGCGTACACCGGAGCCTAACGACAGAGGTGCCCCGTGTGCGGCGTTCTGAACAGCATTCACGACAAAGCGTGCGGGAATTCACAGGGACACGCACGTCTGCAATCATCCCAAGCGTCACTGGCAGCACCGGTACGCGCTGGGTAATTATTCCATCATTTAACGAGCCGCAATCACACTGCCTGACGAGCAGAGCTCCGCCCTCCAATCACCATCAGCAGAAAGGCTTCCCGGCGGCTGGTCGCTTTATTACACACTCGTTCTCCCTGCTGTTCTTCCCTGGGTGCACAGGCAGAGAACAAATGAAGCCAGCATGAATAGCCCAGGCGTTGCCGTCCTGCTGGCTGTGAAAGCAGACAGCTGTCGTTTTGGCCTGTGCCCGTGTTCTGTTCCTCCATGTTGATGGACGGACCTCACCCTGAAATCAGAGCCCAGGCCAAAGGCGCGGTCACACACGTGATCCTTCCCGCCAATCAGAGGCCTGCTGCTCTTCCACAGCAGGCTTATCGGGACAGGAGCTCAGACGGAAGCCCCTGCGAGCAGGTCACTAAGGGGACAGTGATCACTGAGTCACGTGATGTTATTTCCTGTCTGCGGGCCGT
Organism: Paramormyrops kingsleyae; assembly: GCF_048594095.1. NCBI lineage: Eukaryota > Metazoa > Chordata > Actinopteri > Osteoglossiformes > Mormyridae > Paramormyrops > Paramormyrops kingsleyae. The sequence continues at coordinate 17,064,750 of NC_132807.1, forward strand.
GGGGTTAATTTCCTCAGGGGCTTCATGGAAAGGAAATACCACACTGTTCAATATCTCTAAAATGTGCAGTGATAGTAATGCGTCATATGTAAATAAAATTTTCCAGAATAATGCTCCCATTTTTGAAGGAAGGATTTTTGAAAAGGATTTACACCATAATATATATACATGATTCCAAACGGCATTGTGCATTTTGTCTTTGCATCTGAAATAAAATCGCTTTCTATGTTGTCTTCATGAGCTTTTCTCAGCTTGTGACATCACCTGCACAGTCTGCCAACACCAAAGCCTCTCTGATGGCTCCGATACGTTTACACTCGCACTCTTCGATAAAATCTGTTTGTGATCGGCATTTTGCACGCGAACGCCGACTTTAGATCTCCGAACCTTATGAAATTTCACATCAAACAAGCTGCTCTTTCAAAAGTACTCATTTAAAAGCCTCAACAGGAGGAAAGGCAACTTTTCAGAATGGAGCAAATAAGCGCTTTAAAACCGAACGGTCTGACTAAATCCTTAATCCTTCAACAATGAGTTTTGTAACCGAAATTATCAACTGAAACACACATTGACAGTTTAGGAAGCCATAAAAAGGTTGTTTGTGCTTAAGCTGTTTTAGAACACAGGAGAAGGGAGGGATCTGGATCTAATCTGCGGAGGGAGTGCGGACAGTCGGATCACCGCCGCGTCATGCAACACCGTCAGATAAACTCGTTTGTTACTCGCAATTAGGGGACTTTGGTCCACAAGGCAGCCTGGGCAAGACAGCAAACGTCTGCTGTTAAATCTGCCAGAATAAATTCAAGGCACACTTCTGCAGATGAGCAGACGATTAATTCTATCTTTCTGACAGCCTTTGAATAATGTGCTATGAAGAGCAAGCAGACAAATGAAGAATAAATTAGGGCAACATGCCGTTTTGGTCACGGAAATAATTTAGACAGTTAAAGCTCAGTTAACCCTTTAACTGTCTGACAAATTGCTTGCCGTTCAATGCAGTGTAACATGATCCTGATCAGCAAGCATGATAAAGTCCTGAGTGGAGGGGGGGGGGGGTTTCCTTTAGACCAAAGCTATCAAGGCAGAACCTGAAGTGATGAAAAAACTGCAGTTTGGAGAAAATGAATCACATTCAGCGTTTCAGATGTGTCTTTCAAAGTCTTACCAACATGATTCCTTTGCTGTGTTTTTCTAACTTTATCTGATCAAAATAAAAAAACGCTACAATGATCACAGCAGAATAATGATGTTTTTATTGTGTTGACATCCAGCGCTTATGTCCGGCAGCATGATCCAGTCTGCATGACCTCTATCTGTTGTTAGAATAGAATTGTGATGCTTTATCAATCCCAGTGGGGAAATTCCCCTAAGCCTACCTCATCTTGCTCTCCATGACAGACACATATACAGGTGAGAGCAAACCTGGGGGTCACAGGGTAGGCCTGGCCAGCAAGCGGCACCCCTAGAGCTGGGGGGTTGAGGGCTTTGCTCAGGGGTCCAAGGGTGACATAAGTCTGCCAACCCTGAACCACACAGCGCCCCCCAGAGGCAACGTGAGGGTGAGCGCTGTCAGTAAAGAAGAGGACAGCATTGTGATCCCAGTGACCCTGCTTAAGAGGCCCCTGGGTCATGTGATTAGCATGTGTGATGCTGGCTGGGGGGGCCGGGGGGGCAGGGGCGTCTAGCCTCAGAAGGTCTTAGGTGTTGATGCTTATTCATGCAGGACTTTCTGAGGGTATAAGTATTTCATTTTTTGTAACCAAGGTATATTTATCATATTTTAATGTTAATTTGCATATTTTTGGGGAGAAATGCTCCCTGAAATTGTATTATGTCGTGGGATGCTGGTTAAAACAGTTTAAAAAAAGTGCATAGATGGAGCACATTTGAACACCAAGGTTATGTTACTGTATGCTGGGACAATTATGGAAGGGTTTTAAAAAGCATTACAGACAGTTTGCAGTATATAAACGACATTAAAGACCAATAAAATGTCAAATAACATTCTGCAAGCTGAAGTGTACTGAGGATACTTTACTTTATTGCTTAATAGAAAACCTTCCACCCAGAATTGGCCTCAATCTCTGACTGCTGCCAATAACCTTTAGAGGAAACACCCCATAATATCCTTTCTGTTATAGTGATCCCCAGAGATCTGCCACTTAGGGTTAGTGTCGGGAGGGCAGTGTAGTGTCACTGCATCATTGCCATAGTTACAGCCAGTATTTAACGTCTAATTCTGGAACAGAACCTTCTCTCAGAGGTGACAGTGCAAAAACTAAATGCGGGGGCATGCCCAGCAAAGCCCCTACGATGTGGTCTGGCTGAGGAGTGGAGAGCAGGACCACTCGAAGCGGACGTCTGGCTGTTCCTATTAATGGGGCTTAAAGGCAATGGCCGTCTGCACCCAGAATGCTCTCTGGCCAACAGTCACATGAGCTCGTTAAACAGTCTCTAAAATGGAATGTGTCTTCTCTACATTGGTAACTCTCTCCACCTATTTCTAGGTCATTTTCAGAAATGTTAATGCCCCAGTTCACTAAGAAAGGAAATCTGGAGTTTCCCGGAACCTGTTTATTAAAGCGGCATTAATACAGACGAACGTGTTGGCGATTCTTTTACTTATTAAACACCAAAAGGAACATTACATCAAGTCAGTGAAACACTTTCATATAGCATTAACATCAAATATAACTCAGAAGCGCGTTTACATGATAAGCGCAGAGAAACCAAAAGCTGAATCCTTTCCAGAAAGCTGAGCTATATGCCAATTTGAGATACAATGTTCAAAGGAAAATTACAAAGGCAATTTGTGAAACCAGAGGAGCTTTTAAATGCACTTGTAAATGTTTTGTACCCTTAAGCACTGCAGTTCCTGTCCACAATTCACAACAACTTTGTTGAGTAAGTAAAGCCATATGAACAGCATTCAAAAGCGATGAACAAAGACGAGTTTTCATTCTGGACATTTTCATTCTGTTGTGTTGATCCTCTGCCCAGGAAGGTATACAGGTTTCCTTTTAACAAGGACAAAGATGTCAGCTTGCATTAGCATTAGCGGGGAATCGGTACCCATAGGATTCATTACTGAGTGGAGTTACTCATTAATTCTGCAGCCTCTTCAGTGGCACCGTGCCCACTTGGGAATCATGGGCCACATCAGCCACACGGAGTTAAGCCCAGAGCCAAGATTTCCCTTGAATTATGCTTAATTATTTTAGTTTGCTCAAAATGTCAGATTAATAGGCTCCTTAAACTTGTAATTCCCATTTAAACTGTGAAGCATGCGGGATAATTCAAGCTATTCAGTTCTGCTTGGCATCAGATTTGAATTTTTATATAGAGCAGGACAACTATTGCTACAAGATCAAAATTGATTTAAGGTAATCGAACAAGCCGTATGTGTCAGAAATACATATATTGATTTGGCATTGCTATATGACTATTCTGCTGATATTAAGAGCACACATGGGAATTGAAACTGATTTTATTTTATATAAAGTTGAATACCTTCCACAATAATACAGCATTAATAGGAGTAGGAGGAGGGTCAGTACTCAATCGCTCACTGAAATGCAGGACTGCAAAGGCCTTCCTTGCTTAGCTATGCGATTTTGTGCAGTTATGTGGGTACACTCCCCCTCCGAAATAAGGGGGTAATGAGAATTACCCCAAAGGGCAGATTATATAGAGATGACATGTGCTTCTGTGCAGAAGTTGGGTTTTAAAATGTTCCATTATCTGACCATTATATGACCAGTGATTGTAGCTAAAGTCTGACACCTCATATAGAATATTCTGTGAGTGCACCACAATACTCTCCAAGGCTGAGCCATTGCTATAGAAGATGTTCCATTCAGTGTGCAAACGAGGGGGTTCTGTCCTTGAATATGAAAGGCTATTCATAACTGTTTATTAAGTTCTCCAGACACAGAAAAGATGCATATATGTACGGCACGCACTGCATAACACAAAACTCATATCTGACAGACTTACCTACTGATTCGTTATTTTTCATAAGGATTTATTAAGTACCTCTCCTGGAGCCAACACCTTATCGTGGGGGAGGGGTTTGCGTGTTCCAATGATCCCAGGAGCTAAGTTGCCCAGGGCTTTATGCCCCTGGTAGGGTCACCCAAGGCAAACAGGTCCTGGGTGAGGAACCAGACGAAGTGCGGCTCACAATACCCCTAATGATGAGTAAAAACATTGATCCACGATTTCCCTTGCCCGGACGCGGGTCTGGAGCCAGGCCTGGGGGTGGGGCTCGATGGCGAGCGCCTGGTGGCCAGGCCTGCACCCATGGGGCCTGGTCGGGTACAGCCCTCCAATGGGCTCACCACCTGTAGGAGAGGCCAAAGGGGTCAGGTGCAGTGTGAGTTGGGCGGTGGCCGAAGGCGGGGACCTTGGCGGTCCGATCCTCGGCTGCAGAAGCTAGCTCTAGGGACATGGAATGTCACCTCTCTGGTGGGGAAGGAGCCTGAACTGGTACGCGAGGCTGTGAGGTTCCGACTAGATGTAGTCGGGCTCACCTCGACGCACGGCTTGGGCTCTGGAACCAGTCTCTCTCGAAGGGGGTTGGACCCTCTTCCACTCTGGAGTTGCTCACGGGGAGAGGCGCTGAGCTGGGGTGGGCATACTTATTGCCCCCTGGCTGGGCGCCTATACATTGGGGTTTACCGCGGTGGATGAGAGGGTAGCCTTCGGGTGGGGGGACGGGTTCTGACTGCTGTTTGCCAAACGGCAGTTCAGAATACCCACCCTTTTTGGAGTCCTTGGAAGGGGTGTTGGAGAGTGCTCCTCCAGGGGACTCTCTTGTTCTGCTGGGAGTCTTCAATGCTCACGTGGGCAATGACAGTGAGACCTGGAGGGGCGTGATTGGGAGGATCTGAACTCAAGTGGTGTTTTGTTGTTGGATTTCTGTGCTCATCACGGATTGTCCATAATGAATACCATGTTCAACCATAAGGGTGTCCATATGTGTACTTAGCACCAGGACACCCTAGGCCGCAGTTCGATGATCGACTTTGTGGTCGTGTCATCAGACTTGCGGCCGCATGTATTGGACACTCGGGTGAGGAGAGGAGCGGAGCTGTCAACCGATCATCACCTGGTGGAGGGTTGGCTCCGCTGGTGGGGGAGGAAGTCAGTCAGACCTGGCAGGCCCAAGCGTATAGTGCGGGTCTGCTGGGAACGTCTGGCGGAATCCCCTGTCAGAGGGAGTTTCAACTCCTACCTCCGGCAGAACTTCGCACTTGTCCCGGGGGAGGCGGGGAACATCGAGTCCGAATGGGCCATGTTCCGTGCCTCCATTGTGGAAGCAGCTGACCAAAGCTGTGGCCGTAAGGTGGTTGGTGCTTGTCGCGGCGGTAATCCCCGAACCCGCTGGTGGACACCAGAAGGAGTCCTATTGGGCTTTTTTGGCCTGTGGGACTCCGGAAGCAGCTGATGAGTACCGGCGGGCCAAGCGGAACGCAGCTTCGGCGTTCGCTGAGGCAAAAACTCGGGTATGGGAGGAATTTGGCGAGGCCATGGAGAATGACTTCCGGACGGCTTCAAGGAGATTCTGGTCTACCATCCGGCATCTCAGGGGGGGAAAGCGGTGCAGCATCAACTCTGTTTATGGTGGGGATGGTGCGTTGCTTACCTCAGCTTGGGACGTTGTGGGTCGGTGGAAGGAATACTTCGAAGACCTCCTCAATCCCACCGACACGCCTTCCAATGAGAAAGCAGAGTCTGGGGACTTGGGGGTGGACTCACCTATCTCTGGGGCAGAGGTCGCTGAGGTGGTTAAAAAGCTCCTCGGTGGCCAGGCCCGGGGGGTGGATGAGATCCACCCGGAGTTCCTCAAGGCTCTGGATGTTGCGGGGCTGTCTTGGTTGACACGCATCTGCGGCATCGCGTGGACATCAGGGGCGGTGCCTCTGAATTGGCAGACCGGGGTGGTGGTCCCCATCTTCAAGAAGGGGGACTAGAGGGTGTATTCCAACTATAAGGGGATCCCTGGTAAGGTATATTCGGAGGTGCTGGAGAGGAGGGTCTGTCGGATAGTCGAACCTCGGATTCAGGAGGAGCAGTGTGGTTTTCGCCCTGGCCGTGGAACAGCGGACCAGCTCTATACTCTCGGCAGGGTCCTGGAGGGTGCGTGGGAGTTTGCCCAACCAGTCTACATGTGCTTTGTGGACTTGGAGAAGGCATTCGACCGCGTCCCTTGGGGAATCCTGTGGGGAGTGCTCTGGTAGTATGGGGTGCCAGACTGCCTTATAAGGGCTGTTCGGTCCCTGTACAACCGGTGTCAGAGCTTGGTTCGCATTGCCGGCAGTAAGTCGGACTCGTTCCCGGTGAGGGTTGGAGTCTGCCAGGGCTGCCCTTTATCACCGATTCTGTTCATAACCTTTATGGACAGAATATCTAGGCACAGCCAGGGCGTTGAGGGTGTCCGGTTTGGTGACCTCAGGATTAGGTCTCTGCTTTTTGCAGATGATGTGGTTCTGTTGGCCTCATCAGACCGTGACCTTCGGCTCTCACTGGAATGGTTCGCAGCTGAGTGTGAAGCGGCTGGGATGAGAATCAGCACCTCCAAATCCGAGACCATGGTCCTCAGCCGGAAAAGGGTGGAGTGCTCTCTCTGGGTTGGGGAGGAGGTCCTTCCCCAAGTGGAGGAGTTTAAGTATCTCGGGGTCTTGTTCACGAGTGAGGGAAGGATGGAGCGGGAGATCGACAGGCGGATCGGCGCGGCGTCAGCAGTGATGCGGGCGCTGCATCGGTCTGTCATGGTGAATAAGGAGCTGAGCAAAAGTCTCGATTTACCAGTCGATCTACGTTCCTACCCTCACCTATGGTCACAAGCTGTGGGCAGTGACCGAAAGAATGAGATCGCGAATACAAGTGGCCGAAATGAGTTTTCTCCGCAGAGTGGCTGGGCTCTCTCTTAGAGATAGGGTGAGGAGCTCGGTCATTCAGGAGGGACTCAGAGTACAGTCGCTACTCCTCCGCATTGAGAACCAGATGAGGTGGCTCGGGCATCTGCTTAGGATGCCTCCTGGACACCTCCCTGGTGAGGTGTTCTGGGCATGTCCCACTGGGAGGAGGCCCTGGGGAAGACCCAGGACACGCTGGAGGGACTATGTCTCTCGGCTGGCCTGGGAACGCCTTGGGATTCCCCCAGAGGAGCTGGAGGAAGTGGCCGGGGAGAGGGAAGTCTGGGTTTCCCTGCTGAGACTGCTGCCCCCGCGACCCGACCTCTGATAAGCGGAAGTTAATGGATGGATTGATGGATGAATTTATTAAGTATAAGTAAATAATCTTTTTCAACTACTCAGCTACTACATATTTTAGATAACGTAACAATTTTGATGCTGATGAATGAGTTTGTCGCTGTTTTAGATTGTGGGATAATAGCACCATTATTTCCCACGGAAGCACTGGAGCTGCCGCAGACTGGGAACACCAGCCCTGTCCATGAAAAAGACAGGTCAGTCTCTGCACCTCACCGCAAACAGCCACCTCGTCCATCAAACCGCCTTAAGGAGACAACAGCTCAGGTACTTTAGGGTTTGGGGCATCTCTCTCTCTGTTTGCTTGCCTGTAACTCTTTTCCTTAGCCACACCTCCTCCCCCATTGTCGTATCAACACCCCCCCCACCATTTTACCACCCCAAGCTGCAGTATCACCAAATGCAGCACCCTACCCCCACCATGCCCCCCTGTGCCACCCCCCACATCATTGTATCACCATCCCCACCACACCATGCCCCCCTCCCCATATTACCAACACCCCACCCCCAGCACGCTATGCCTCCCCATACCATTTTATCACCACCCTACCCCCAGCACACCCCACCCCTCTACTCAGGGGGCCAGGCTCGTTAGATGCTTTCGATCTGAGGCGTCCCCCCCCCCCCACCTCAAAGCTGGCTACAGATGAAATTTTAATGAAGATCTACTTAGAGCCCCCCCCCATTCCATTTGAAGTGCTCGCGTTCTCCTTCTGTGATGGTGACCGCAGCCCCTGCTCCATCCTCCGGATCTTTCCGTGCATGTGCTAATAAGCGATTGATTGGAATTGGAAGACACGCCCACTAGCACTGCGAGTGATAATTAACCCAAAGCTGCTCTCATCTGCACGAAGCTTGTCTGCCCCCCCTCCCCCCTCCCCAGATCTCCAGGGTCAGGTGTCCGCTTCTCCCCTTAAGGTCGGGTGGAGAGGTGGCATCCATTATTTATCGGCATCTCAGTATTTCGGTTACACATCAGACAGCCAGGATGTGGATGGGGGAGCTGGTACACCACCGCAGTCTGTCTAACAGAACCCCCCCCCCCCCACCACCACCACAACCACCCATAACTAGAGGCAGTCGTACAGCCTATAAACGACAGGCTGCTGCATTTGTAATGCTAGCAGAATTAATATTTCAATTAATTAGGTGTTGTGATCCTCTAAAGAGTAGCAATCAAACGAAGCCTAAGAGATCTTGCACATAGGAGTTCTTTAATTTACCATGATTCACTGCCAACAGGAAGCATGTGGAATCCACTTTGGTCCAGGTCATAAAACACGCAGTGAGATGTCTCCCTGCGTTTGCAATATGAGCAATTAGTTTGCTTTTAAATGAAATGAAATCCAATACACAGATTACCACAAAATAGATATCCAAAATGATTCATAAACTATAATAGCAATAAAATAAATTAGAACATTATTATCCAGCTGGTTTTCTTTTCTCAGGAGAGAGAAATGGGAAAATGAAGCCAGAAACCAATTCTGTCTGATCCAGAGCTGCCGGCCAGAGGCAGTTAATGACGCAAAAAAACAACTAAATATCCGTATCTGGTATCCTGCTCACAGTCTTTGTCAAAACAGCAGCACCAACATACTGACATGTTCAGCACAGCCATTGTTTGCATACAGAATATCCTACCGGACAAACTTTTGAAAATAAAAAGACGAAGGGCCCTGTGTTCTGGCTTTGTGTTTCATGATCATTCATCATCCCAGGCTTCTCCCTCTTCTGCTTCTGGAGAGATGCTTCATAACATGCACACACTGAGTAACACGCACACACTGAGTAACACGCACACACTGAGTAACATGCACACACTGAGTAACACGCACACACTGAGTAACATGCACACACTGAGTAACACGCACACACTGAGTAACATGCACAGACTCTGTAAAACTCACACGCTCTAGGACATGCATTCTGTGACACGCACACACTTCCTGACACACGCACGCTGTATATCACGCACACACTCCCTGATATGTACACGTTCCCTGGCATGCACATGCTTCATAACACTCATGTTCCATAACACATATATGCTCTGTAACACGCATGCACTCAAAGGCACGCACATGATCTGTAACACATGCATCCAATAACACACACATGCTCTGTAACACACGTGTTCTGTAACACACACACGTTCTGTAACATGCATGCCCTCCCTGACACACACATGCTGTGTAATATGCAACGTTCTGTAACATGCATGCATTTTGTAACATTCATGTGCGCTCTGAGACACACACGCACTCCCTGACACACACGCGCTCCCACGCTGCTAAGATCTGTTCACTGTGAAGCTTCAGCGCGTCGGCAGTCACCCAGAAATTGCGTCCTGCCCCCCCCCCTCCCCGCCGGTGTCCTTGTGTGGTCGGCCAAGGCCTTGGCATCTGAGGGGTGGAATTCCTCTAAGCCGGCATCCGGAGCGGAAAGCCTCTGTCGAGTTTGGATCTCTCTCGACAGCAAAAGGAATTAGATCTGCGTTCAGAGTCACTTCACTGAATGTTACGGCCCCAAATGCCACATCTGTCCTGGAGGAGATTCTGGTATTTATGAGAGAGAATCCTGTTAGGGACATGGCTCTGTGTATGGAAGGGTGCTGGCAGTGTGGCCTGTTCATCACAAGTTGTGGGGTGGGGTGGTGGACCGCCCTGTTGTTCTGCTTGCTGCCTGCAACCCCCCCCCCCATCCCCCCCAGGGAAGCCGTCTGGTTAATTACTCTGCACACACAGCAGATCCCTGCGGGAGATAGGGGGTGTGGCTGTGACTGGGCAGCAGGAATTAGGCAGAGCTGCTATGAAAAAGAAGGCGTGGCTGCGGGGGGGCGGGGGGTGGGGTTATGGCTATGTGGATAGGGAATTGTCTGTTATCTTGTTGTAATCGGCGTGAGGTGGGGATTGGGGAGGCTTCAGCCAAGCCATCAATCGCGGGCGACCATTGGCTGTGGCATCGGGCCATCTCCGAGTGGGAGCAGACTGTCAGCTCCACGCGGGACGCGGTGACAACCGCCACACAGGGACAAGACACGTGTCACTGGTTGAGAGCGCGGAGAGATTGGGGGGGGCGACCTCATTACACCCAGGGCTGGCCCAGCATCAGCCTGCACTCCCCGGGGACTGTGACATCATTCATCATAAGGACCAGAGCGTTTATATGCCTCCTAAAAGCTCAGGGTGATCACGGGGTGATTGACTGGACAAGGTTTGGTTTAATCCCGAGCTGCGTGTTCAGACAGCTGGCTTAGATGATAAATGAGGGAGGTTTAAGGACATTTAAAACTTTCCCATTATGATCCAGGATGAAAAGTGCACATGCATCAGGTGGAAGTAAATGAATTAAAACTCATTAAGCATAGAATTGGCAGGGAAGCAGCATTCCAACACCGAAATGTTAGAGCACTGATACAGAGACATTCATGTTCAACACTCATTTCTGTACATAAGCACATGTGTTCAAATGGATTTTAAAGTGATGTTTAGCTTACTGTAATTAAGCACATACCCCCCCCCCCCAGCGATGTTATGACCTCAGTCAGGCTGCATCCGGCACATTGAGTCCGGTTCCTAAGCAACAGGTAACCCCAGGCTGTGGTAGCAGAATGGCTTTTCACAGCAGTATCTGAAAGCATCGCTTCTGAGAGTCAATTCAGCCACACATCATGGTGCAGCCTTGAAACACTCGGCATTGTCCACGGACCCGCAGTCATGCCGTTTACCATGAAAGAGGACAGTAATCACGTCGAGACAAAGAGACAGCATCTGTGGCCCCTTTGAGAGAGAAAAAATGACAGACATTCCGCAGTACTGCAGAGGGTCTCCCGACACGGCACACGGCAGCGCCGCAATAAAGCGCTTCCTCATCTTCTTATGAAATAAGCCGCTTAGAAAAAGGTTGGGTGAAGGAAATAAGGTATATGGTAGGATAGAATAGCGGCAGGGAAAGTCACGGCCCGCTTCCCGAAGGCACAGGGAACGCCGTTCGACGCCGCCCAGGAATGAGAAGCTCATTAAGCCGTTATTTATCGATCTTGATTTTTACGGCAGAGAGGAGCTGCTTTGCACAGATGCCTGAGGTCACAACAAACACAGTCCCATGAAGTCAAATAACTATAATGGAGAATTAGGTATAATGAAGCTTCCGTAAAAATGTATGCATACATGTACATAGGCATATACTTTACATACTCTTTTTTTTGGAAGTCACACCCGCAGAATTTGGGGAAGTCGTAATTGCAGAATTCTGGCACCAAAAAGCAGCCTGGGTCGTCTCCCCCGGCTAGAAAGACGAGAGCGCGCCGTTCCTCAGTTCGAAGACGGCATCGCCGGCAAGGCCGATCGATACGCAGGCAGACCTCAGTCAACAGAAAGCTCTCAATCTCACAGGACGGCTCGCTGATCAATAATTCACGAGGGCTGAAGAAATTTCATAGACAAAGGGAACCTGGGTGGGGGGAGGGGCAGAAAAGCAGGTGTGGGGGGGGGGGGGCAGCACGCCTGTGTTCATGTTTGCTTGACCCTCCCCCAGCCAATGAGCTTGCATTTACATTATGTGAAGTTTCACGTCGCTTCTGGGTTGACCTCGTCCATCATCTCGTTAGTTCTCGATATGTCTTGAGATGCTAACGTGCTAACATGCTAAGTGAACTAGACAGAGAGGGAATTATGATGTTAAGTTCAGAGGCATCTGTGTACAGTGAATTCCACTTCTTTTACTTGGACATATACTACTGAACCAGCGCCATGCTGTCAAATGATAAGGAGAGCAGCCTGCAAGGATTCCAGACATTTCGTTCAGAAAATCACAGCAGACACTCTGGGTTCTTGATGTATGGATGCCAGACTGTGACTGTGCTGTACAGCTTAATTTAAGCATTCATCTGCAATGAAGCCACCTTCTCCGGTAAGCGCCTGCTGTGTACATGCAGTGCAAATGCTCACACATGACAACATACCGTCATCATCTCTCAGGTGCGCAGAAGACCCACAAAGCAATGGGCCGTTTTTTGCAAGTGTATTTTGGTACCTGCAAAAAGATTTTACTCAGCATTCTCTGCCTGAGTGAGCAGACCGTGCACATACCCTGGATGGGATCCATGTAGATCTCATAGATCCTGAGAAGAGATGAGAGGAGAGGGGAAGAGAGGAGATGGGAGGGGAGGAGTGGAGGTGTGGCAAGGGGAAGAGAGGAGAGGGGTGGAGGAGAGGAGAAGAAAGAAGGAAATGAAAAGATAGAAGAACAGAGGAAAGAAGTGGGGAGGAGATGGGAGCAGTGGAGAAAAGGGGGAGGAGATGAGAAGGGTGGATAGGAGAGGAGAGGAGGGGAGGGGAAGGGTTGAGAGGAGAGGAAAAGGGAAGAGGAGAGGGGAGGATAGAGGAGGAGAGAAGAGCAAAGGATAGGAGAAGACATGAAAGGAGAGGAGGGGAAATGAGAGGAGAGGGGAGGGTGGAGCTACATAAAACCCCCTCCATTGCCAGGTCGACTGGCCGGCACCAGCCCCCACCCCCACCCCTGGGGAGTCGCCTTTGCAAAAGGCTGCCTCAGCACCCGAAACCAGTTAATTGACATTCAATCGCAAACGGATTTGTCCTGAGTGTGTGAGGGAGGCGTGGGATGCGGTGTGGGATGCGGTGTGGGATGCGGTGTGGGAGGGCAGCACAGCGCTCCTGATAGACCCGTCAGACGCAGCGTGATGCAACACGCCAGCATGCGACCTCACAGTAGCAGCCGTGTATCAAGCACCCTGCTCCACAGAAGGTCTTCATACCGTCGCAGCTGATTAACTGCGCCTGCATTCTCATTAACACACATGCATGAAGTTATTGCTACATAAACCATTTTAATAAAGCTTGTTGACAGATGGCAGGAAGGAGTTACATAAAGGTTCTTACAGTTAATACTGACTGACAGTACATCCACCAGGTTCCCTGACACCAAATGGTGAGTTTTTAATTTCTCTACAATAAAACCAGAGAATAATCATCACTTATACGATGTGAAAGCCATCTTGTCGTTTGAAACTGGACACATGCGTCCATTACAGTTCTGGTGGGTACAGGGTTGCATGTCCCCTTCTGGTGGAACGCTGCAGACACGCCTGGTGAGGGACAGTGTGTCAGGGTTAGCGCCCATCCATCCCTGCCCTTTGTGTCGCTACCCTGTTTGGCCAGCAGGAGTCACTGGCCATCCCACCTTTTCACTCCCTGTCTCCCTTGTGTGCTTCCCCTGCTCCCCAGACTGATGCATGGCTCAGTGGGTTGTGTGGCTGGCTTACAGACTGCATTCTCCTAGTCATTAGTTTGCGGTCGGCTAATGAGCCTCATCTGATTCTTTCTATTTATGAGTTTCTTTTCTTCAGTTTTTTATGTTTCCTTTTGAGGTTTGGCCTTCTTCTGTGGTGTTTTAGTTTATTTTGAACTTTGTTTTCTTGTACATGTTCTTAGTATAGAATTTCCCAGTGTTTCTTCAGTTTCAGGTCTTGTAAGTTCCTTAGTTCTGTGTTCATTAGTTAGTTACTTCTCCTTTGCCTTGTTGCCCTGTGCCCTTGTTCAGTGGTTGTTGTCTTGGTCATGTCTCACTCCTGCTCCCTCGTTAGCTTAGTTTGGTGAGTGTATTTAAGTGTTCAGTTCTGTTTATTAATAAACCCCTCTGTCTCAGAACCACAAGTGGATTCTTTCTGTCTGCACCATGCGGCACTGTGACACGGCATCACAAAGTGAGTGCGTAAAACAGCCGAGTGAGAACGACAGGTCCGGTCCCTGACACACAGCCGCTCTCACAAACGCCATGTGACCAGCTGAAAGATTTAAGGCTATTTGTCCAGGAAGGATGTGTCCTTAAATAAGTGCATTTAAACATATACAGGATCCGTACACCAGTCACAAATTTGTATCCTTGTGCTGTATTATGAAAAAGAAGCATTTCTCACATATAGGCCTACCATAGCAAATGCTTTATACATTATAAACCATGATAGGAATATCTAACACTGAGCTTTTTAGCCCTGATTTCAGTAACCTTCAACCAACAGTCACATTTCAGCCCTAAGAGACTTTAGACCTTTGCCAAAAGAAGCTTTAAGTTTTACACGTAATATTAAGTGATTTCAGTTTTATTCTGCCATTTTTCCATTTGATCTGGCAGGCGCACTGCAAACCCAGAGGCTGGAGACCCGGAGGACCTTCACCCGAAGAGAGACATAAACACGCACGTTTATGAAACGTGAGGAAATGACTTTAGTGCCGTTCAGCTGCCTACAGTTGTGTCTGATACTGGTGTCGGAAGTTAAGCCGAGTCCATATGCCTGACGGTAACGGTGCGACACCACGCCTTCAGCGTCTGGCCGCCTCCACAATGTCCGCGGGGGGCGACAGCTCTCACGATGGGGACGAGGGAGAGCAGCCGCTGGGGCTCCACTTTCATCACAGTGCGCTGCGGGCTCCGGGGCTCCTGCAGGCTCCTGCACTTCTCATCTCCATTCTGGTGAAACATGCCAAGTGCCCGACAACACAAGACTGTGACTTTAGTCTGAAAGGGTGGATGCATTTTATAGTGACACAGAGCTGGAAACCCCAAAATTATTTATACTATAAGGAATCTCTACATTTTTTACCAGCTCAGAATTAACCATAACAACAAACAGCAGTTAATATCACGTGTAAAACGTAAAGCTTCTTTTGGCAAAAGTCTAAAGTCTCTTAGGGCTGAAATGTGACTATTGGTCGAAGGTCAGAGGTAGTAAAAACAGGTAGGTCAGGTGTACAGTACCATGGTAAAGGGCTTATCTCTGTTATGATTAGATGTGAGTATCTGGCAATCAGTCCAGCTCTCTGAACACTCAGCATGTTACGTGTACAATACACTCCTGACCAATTCATCATTTACATGAACAGACAGCACGGGGGGGTGCATTAAGACCCCCCCCCCCCCCCTTTGGAGCGTGTGATTAAGTGGTATAAATGGTAGAAAGACATGGGGCTGGATCCTTGGGGTGGATGACAGCACTGATCCTTATTAAGGCAATAAGTCTTAACAACTGAAAGGCAATAACCAGGCAATAAACCAGCGTGGCCTGAGATCTGATTAGGCTAGACCCATATCAGGCTAACAGAAACTTCAATATTCCACAGAATCAATCACTGTAACATTCAAACAGCAAATTCACTTCCATGCCAGGGATTGTGAAAAACAAACCCAGACGCGCTTTTCATTTTTCACATTTAATTCACCTGGTTTTATTGAATCATGTCAGGCTGCTGTATAAAAGACTTGAACGGGGTTTATAAATCAGGGACTTGAATGCTTACGTGAAGCTATTCTCACATATGGGATTCTTGGCATATTTCCATGTTCTTAATCTGCTTTTTTCTGTACGTGAAGAACATGCGTGACGGCTCAGTCAGCACTTCAGAGACGCCGCGGCTGCTGTCGGTGGTGCGAGTGCAGCGATGCGCTGAGAAAAGGGCCTGAAATTCACGGTGATTCTGAGGGGTAACATGGGAGAGAGGAAATCATCTATGAAAAAAGCACACGAACATCACCCAGACTTCAGTGAAACCTAAACAGGCATGCTGTGATGAACTCACTGTGATGAACTCACTGTGAAGGTTTTCCCCCCAAAAAGAAGAGATTCCATACAGTTGCAGAAATATATATATATATTTCTTTTTTTTTTATTCACCCCGGTGCACCATTACAGGCACCACAATGCTGATTTAATCATAGAGTTATGTGCACAAAGCCATTTTCTGTTTCCCTAGCAATGTCCACCGCTGCTAATTAAGGAAGGTTCCGGAAAGCAGTCGGTGGTCTCCTGGCTCCCATTGTGTGTTATTCGGTTATTCCCTACAGGTGGCGGTTTCCAAGCATGTCGGAGCGTTTTCCCCAGTATCGAGGAGCCAGCGGTCCCAGGGGACACGCCTGTGCTCTGCAACCAGGAAGAAAATGCAGAACTCATCAGGACAAATAATTATGAGACGGATGACAGGCTTTTTGTGAAACCCACACTGTGATGCTGCACTGGATAAATGGCTAGGAAAAAAGGATGGATGGATGGATGGATGGAATGAATGAAATATATTATTCCTTAGAAAATGACGAAATGTGAGCTGGATTAACACCACCTCACAGCATGCTACAATGTCACACCGGGTTTAACTGCCAGTGCAATCAAACAGTTTGAATTAGACCTGACAAAATGGGTTTGTTATTTTCTTAATTTTCCTGTTGACCTTTCATAAAATGCATGCTGCAGCTGATTCTAAACAAAAAGACGCCTTTTTCTGAAGTTGACTGACACCCCTGTTGAGATTTTAACCCGAAGTTAATATGTATTCCCTCCTTCGGTACAAGTGCCAAGTACCTGCTCACTGATAGGCCGGGGTATAACAAAGGGCCCCCTGGGCCAGCCAATCACAGTGCAGCAATGATCCAGCAACATGTGCCAGTAAAAGCGGCTCCTGTGATCACAGAACGCCTGGCTTCCAGCTGCGAGCCGACCCTCTGAACGAGGCGCAGTGACGGGGAGAGAGTCTGCGGAACACTAACGGGTCGCTGCTGCAGTATCTCACTGTAAACTGAGTCACATCGCAGCTTGCAGGGATGGCAGTTTACTTCAATGTACCTGATGCACAAAAAAAACCGCATTCTGCCAATGCATTAACACGGCCAACCGAAAACCAATGTTTCAAACATGCCCTAACACTAACCCTACACATTGTCCTCCAAGGATGAATATGGTAATTATTCATGTTTTATGGTGCATTTTAAACTGAATACAGTCTATGCCTCACACTGCTTATTTTAAGAGACTCATATCAAAATGTCTTGAACCTATTTTAAAGTAAAATAAAAGAATATACTAATAGGCACGTCCTCATCTGAAGGGTTAATAAACGTAGAGATAAAACGTATCACATCTTACAGATGATCAAGCCGTGATGAGGACAGAAAATCGCACCTCAGTTCCCAGATGAATCCTGTCTGGCGTGGGTCTGAATGAGGCCCCCCCCGCTCGCACGGCCCCCACACTGCCGTCCCCTGCCTGGGGCTGAATAAGACAGCCTAAAACAGCTGACTGTACGCAGCCTCGTGGCAGAGATACGGAACCCCGCATAGCCCCGGGCTGAACTCACCGGGACTTTCCTCATTATTAACTCCAGCCCCCCCGACGACCCCCACCCCCCCCCCCATTCGGATGCCGCCATGAAGACACCCCCCACCTTTGATCTGTGGAGTGACACCTCAGCTGTCGAGCCTCGTTAAGAAGTGCAGCTCTGCCCCCTCATTGGCTCTCATTTGCGCGAGACGACCAGAGAGTTTCAATCGCACCGCTGTCCTCACCCCCACGCCCCAAAATCGCTGCGGCATGTGAATCCAGGGGAGCTTTCGGGCCCAAGGAGACAGTCGCCGTGGCTGATATCCCTTCCTGTGGAGGGATGCCCTCTGCCGTCGCTGTGCTCCGTGTAGTTTTGGAGGCACAGAGGATCAATAACACAGACAGATAGCATCCCCGTCCGGGGGCCTGCCGTAAATCAGCGGGACGGACAACGGTGTCGCTCGGCGCTTGATTGCTGCTGCCTAAATAAGCATAAATAATGTCCGCGGCCCTCAGAACATCCCGTGGCGGGGATCCGTTACGGCGCTGCTCATAAAGGGAGGCCGCGGCTCGACCCCCACGCTGATAGAAGCATCACCCAACAAAACGCCCTTTGATGAAATATTGATTTCTACATTTTTTGAAAATCTAATCAAGCCTCCACATCCAGACCGCCAAGCTCAGCTAGTTCCCATGTGAAGAGCAGCTCTCAGCCCTTATTCACGGGCCACTTTATTTTAGGGGGAAGCAGGACGGCAGGACCAGGCTGCCATGTAAAAAGCTTGGTTTTGTATATTGTCTGATAAAAGAATGATAAAAATGCTACTGTAAAATCACCAAAGCTTCCATCCATCCATCCATCCATCCCTGCATCATTTTTCTAAGACTGCTGATCCAGTAGAGGGTCTCACACACACACACACGCACACACACACACACAAACACATGCACGCATGCACACAGACCGCAGTTCCTCCTTATGGCCTCAATCATTGTCCCTCTTTCAAGCACATTAAACCGTTTCCCGAACAGAGGAAATGTGAACGGCAGGAATTCAGGCGACTCAATTTAACATCATTACAGCTGCCAGCATAGATAAGCTGCTCTGTCTCCAGCCCAGTGCCGTGCTGATTGTTCACTGGACACAATCTACTCTAATTGCCTATGAAAGCATATTGAAAAAAGCTCAAGTTTGATAATAAAAAGCAGCAACGCCGGACACCTTCACGCGACCTTAGCGTGTCCTGGGTGTCATGGCTGCAAGACTGAATGTGCCACTGACATGTGATTTTACATCCTTCGGTTTTCATACCCAGATATAATAATAGCAATGACACTTCCTTGGTCCCTGTGGGACACTTTTCATTTTGCCCACCCCATCTTGCTCTCTGCAGCGGCGCCCACGGAGCTGGGGGTTAAAGGCCTTGATCAAGGACCCAGAGACATGTGACTATTCTGCCAAGGCTGGGCTCAAACCAGCGACCTTCCGATCACCGGCACGGAGGCGAGCGGAGGGGAAAGGGCTGATCACACACCCGGAATCAGCTGGCAGGAAGCTAACAGGGAATAACGCACACAGCAGCACCCTGCTTCCAAGTGGGATTACCCGATGTCATTAGGGGGGCAGGTCTTTGCTGCGTATACCCAGGGACAAGTTATTGGATGTACATTCAAAGAAAGGAAAGAAAAATAGGGTCTAATCTATACAACGAAAACCACGTTTCCCTGCAGGAGACTTTCTGAGCACAGCCAGAAGTCCTTAGGCTCAGACGACATATTACATTTTCATTAAAGGTCTCAAAAGGAGGGGTGACACATGACAGATTAAGCAGAGAGGCTCTTTGTGCGGCCCGATATTAAGCCGGCTGATGCGCGATCCCGCCAGCAGAGCTTGCGTAGCGGCTGAGCGCCTTTTTCCCACTGGCTGCGGCGAGCGGCGCGAGATTTGTGCTAATATCACGAAACGGCATCTTTCTCGAGCTCGCCGTCCCCCCCCCCAAAATGCGCCTGGCTGCTTCAGAAGCGACTGTCACTCCCCCCAGCATAGAAGCACACAGGGTACCTGTAATTGGAGGAGTACTACAGTGTTCACTGCAGGCATCTGGGTACAGTGTTCACTGCAGGCAACTGGAGCCTTGCGGGTGCCTGACAGCCCTGCAGGAGGCACTAATGCACCAAGCAGCTAAGAAAGCACAGCTGCCAGAGGCCGGGGTCCCCTGCGGGTGACGGGTGACAAAGGGCTCTGTGCGGGTCCCCTTCCCCTGACACACCTGGCAGCGTCACAGAGGACGCTGAACTGCAGCCTGACAGATGCCGCTTCCCCCAGACATGCAGGCACAGCCTGACTATGGTGCCTGATCATGACAAGTGTCCAGGCAGCAGGCTGAGGCTGCCAGTTGGCTTTTCTAACAGCCATATTAAAAAGAAGATCTAGAAGATACTAAGGCAAAGGAGCTGTATCCGAATGATTAAACTCATCGTGTTTACTAGGCCTACAGAATCTATTTCATTGTAAATATACTGTGCATCTGCTGGCGCGTTCCAAACTAAATCTCATTGTACTTACAATGACAATAAAGCATCTATCTATCTATCTATCTATCTCTAGAAAATAAACCAAATTTGCAGGTCGTTCTTTCATCAGTTTACGAGTTACTTTCCTTGTACTTTTTAATTTCCTTAAAAGAAAATCCAGATACAGAATTAATTAAAGTACAGCGGAAATCCGAGCATATGCCCGGCACATAGCCAGAAATTCTCTTCGGGGTGGGGGGCAATCTTACCGGTAGATTCGCCAAATGAGGGGCGGGGGGGAATCCTTTATTTTACTTCCTACTGGCTACGTATTCCCGGGGGAGGGGGGGGGTCAAACCCTTAATTTAACTACGTGCGTGGTGTTAGATACGTATTTATATTAGCGTTTGGGCACATGGCTTATTCCTAAATCTGCGTATTTGTAAAACAAGTAGCTCTGCAGTTCGCACTACTACGGTAATGATTTTATGCCCCTTTAATATACTTGTTTGCAAAGGAAATTAGCATCACATTTTGAACTGCGACAGGTGTAATAATGGTTAATTAATAAAAAGCCAACTTTCCGTGTCAGTTTGATAGAAGTCATCAGACTGAGGAAGACGGCGGGGTAGCTCTTCATCCTCGCTGCGCTCCTGGACGTACGTGCGTTGACAGCTCCACCTGCGCCAGGTGCCCCAGCCTTACACCCATCCAACCACATTTTCTTTGAAAGGTGTTTCGTATCATAATAACATATATAGCCAGAGGAACTGTACTTTTTGGGGACGTGCAGATGAAAAGCTGACCCGGGGAGGGGCTGAGCTTTGTGCCTCTGCGGCGGGGTGAGGCTGCCGGCTGAATGGCCCTTTGTCCGGTACCGGGAGGAGGATCCGGCGGCGCACTTCAGAGGCTCCAGCTTTTATCTCGCTTTATATCCAGAGTGCATGTCACTTTACCCTGGAAGACCTCCTTTGTAGGCACTTTGAAAGTGACACTACCCCGCCGGAGAGTGTTATGGCAGTTTGCAGTAAAGGGTATCAGACAAAGTAGGTATTTCCTAGGTAGACTTTAGTGTAGTGACTCTGCTTTAGATCCTTACCCGTGATCATCCACTGCCTTTTTGCACATTTCTTCACTGCCCTAAAATCAGCTCACATGAACTAGCACCCGTGAGTTTTGTTTTCGATTCAGCTTAACCGACCGGCTTTGTCATTGTTATCTTGTGATCTGATTTAGTTTTTCGGGGATTTAATCCGTCAGTGTTTTCATGGTGTTTTGCCGTGACATCGCTTTGTAAATGCGGCTTGTGATTAAGTGCCGTGTTTTTTTAAGCGGCCGCAGTAACTGTTCCCCAGAGGGCTGGAATGATGATGGTGGATATGGGGTCATTATACGGCCCATAAATCCTCCCCATTTCACGGCACTGGTGTCACTTTCATCAATCCCGCCCTGTGTGTGGAGGAAAGAGGCTAGTGATTTTATTTAAACAGCCGCTGCTTGGGAAAGATGGACCTCATCGTTAGCCTCCCCCAACCGCCGACGAACTGAATGGAGTCGCATGCAAATATGCACTGGCAGTACTGGGCCGCACCGAATTCCGAAACCTTCACCTTTGGAATGAAATGCAAATCAATTGACGTATCGTAGGTGTATTCAGTGAATAGACCGATAAATATTTATTATTATTTAGTAATAGTTTTGTAGCAGGAATATAAGTCCTACATGACATGAAAGGTGAATCCCGAGGCTCTCGGCCGATCTGATGCCTCCCTGCCTCGGTTTCTGATGCGGGGACAGCACGCGCTTTTATTTCCCGTGAATTTTCTCTTAATCATGACCTCTGTTGTAGGCCTACTCTTTGTACATTGTTTTGGATATTTAAGATGATGGATTATCCTTGAAATTCAATTTGATTCTAATTTAAAAAGTAAATAGTTATTTGTAAAAATTGCCTTTGGGCAGAAATTTTGTGAAATTTTGTCATGTTTTTACATATTATATAATAAGTACAAGCAGGCGTGTAGTTAGAGATGAATGGGTGGGGGGGTTGAGTCTTTATGGGGGGAGGGGGGGCAAACTATAAATGACTTAAGACAATAGATACATATTTATTTAGGGGGGCAAAGCCCCCCCTCCCCCCGAAAATAGGCCTAAAATGCCCCTGAGTTCAAGTAAACAAAAAGTAGTTGCTTATAAAATACAGCTAGGACAAGGAGTGTGCAAATTCATCACATGATTTTGTTGAATTTGTATTTATTTTTTCAAAAACAAGCTATAGGAGCTCTAGACCATGTAGGAATCAGGTGGAACAAAGCTGGGTGTGTTTTCACTATTATTATTTTTAACGATCTTTTGGTAATCATAGTAGATTGATGTTGCTAGCATGTTTTAATTAACAATCTTTATTACAGACCCTATAATATTGGTCGTGCTATTGTTCTTAGATACAGTAGCTATTACAGATGTGGTGATCAGCCATGCTCATCACCATGGAAATGGAGCGAAAGCACTCTTTCCATTTTGTTGTAACAACAGTACTTGTTAAATTGGACTTTTGAAGTCTTGAAAAGCTGTTGTGCTCCGGGGACACTCTGACCCTGCTTTCTCAGCTGTTACTTCGGGTAACAGCCTCTGCTAAATAAATAAATGTAGTTGTTTCAGTAAAGCAGCACTTTCCATTTTCAAAATTGTCAATATTACAACTATAATCTAGATATGCAGAAGAGTAGAGTGAATTATATTCTTATCAAAATTCAACCATATGTGGATGTCATTCATCCTAAAGCATCGTTTACTCTATGCATGTATATCTGTGTTTATAAGGTCACTGCACCTCTTTTCCATTTCTGCCAGCATTTAGTCCAGTGGCCACAGAAGCTGACAAACTCTATTACTGTATGTGGTAGAGAAGATGGCCCGGCCCGTCTGGAAAGTTGCCGGCCCTCCTTTCTCTCTCTCTCTCTCTCTCTCTCTCACACACACACTCTCTCTCTCCGTGTCTCTCCCCCGTATCCTAGCATTCCGGTAATCCCCGTTTGAAAAAGCTCTGACCTGGGGGGGGGCCACTCTGAACCTGTCGCACCACACCAGTGCGGCCAAGCAGAGCAGCCACCTGCAGAGGGGGACACGAGGTGTGAGAACTTCAGAGGAAAGTTCTCAGTTTATCCAGAGGGTCAGAACTGGGTCAAAGCTCTCAGAAGTAGCCCATTGAACTTAAGAACCACCTGAAAAACTTCTCAACGAGCTGTGGATCTGACCAGAGGAACACAATGAGCACCAATGTATCAGCCGTGCAGGACTACTATGATTACGCAGACTGGTATGACAATGGCGAGCCTACTAAACCAGCAACAGAGTAAGTGTCTTGTTTCATCTTTGTCTGAGAAACTGTTATCAAATGTCTGTCCTTCAGTGTTTTTTTTTTTTTTACTGAAGTGTCTTTTATAAAGTGTATCTTTGAGTTACAAAAAAAGAACTTGTTTCACTATTACAATGGCAGCGATATTTTGTTGCCACTCTGTAAGTTAATGTAAAACAAGGTTAAATGTTTTAGCTGACAGAAACAACTGTTAGTGTGTTTAATGGACCTTTAAATGATGAGATGAAAGATTTACCAGAGCCCTTGTCCAGGTGTTTTGGGTCATGGGTTTTGCTTGGGTTGTATGTTGGGTAGCAATACTTCAAGATGTATTCAGATACATAGTGGTACGGTTACGATTCATACTTCTGCTGTTCAAATTCAATGTCTCACTGCATTGAAAAAATACTTTTGCGAGTCATATTGACTATAACCTCAGTCAAAATGAATCAATACTTTTATAATCAGAAAAAGCAGAATGAGTAAGAGAGGGTGTAAGCGGTATTTGTTTGGGCCCTGAAAGCAGCAGGCGGGGGGTTTTGCCAATACCTGATATGATTTCCTGCAGCAGGAATGACGCCAGGGGGATATGATGTCGTTTTCTGCCGTTGCTGTGCAACAGATGCTGGGAAAAGGTGTTCAGAGTGTCCTGGGACGCCCCGTGCTTCGGGGTATCTCATTGTCTCTGTCCTACAGAAGACGTCTTGGTTTATATAAACATGCTGAGGTCACTCATTCCTCTTGTTTCATTAATTTGGGGCACAATATTTCTGCCCTGTTAAGACACGCTATGTCTACTGGAGGGCTCCAGTTCCCAGTTAGCCACATCAGCCCGCCTCCATCTCCCAGCCTGCTTTGCATAGATGAGCTCTGGCTCTGTGATAATCTGCCGTGCGAACGGAATTTGTCTCGGGGTGGGTGTACAGAGATGTGGCGATAAGTGAGCTCAACGCTGACCGTGACGATTGCCGTCTCTCCCATGACACTTTCAGGGTTATCGTCCCATGTGACCCCACTGCCGATGACTGGCTGTTCCACACATCCATCGCGGTCATATCTGTGAGTCTTTCACAGGAAAAAGGACATGCCCACCTTGGTACCCTCTACCCACTTTGGGTGTACAGCCTTATGACAGGACTTTGGGGAGATGGGTCATTCTTTTGTTCACTGTTTTGGTATTAATTCATTCATTGAGATATAGCGTTGTGAGTTTAAGAAACCTTAGTATGATCTTGTTGCATAAAGAGATTTTATTGTGGATTTTTAGTATTGCAATAACTAAAATCATTAATGGAATGTAAGTCATTGATATTAAATCAAGATATGTCACTTAACTTTCAGACCTTTACATTAATGTTTAGATGTCTGTTTGAAGAACGTATGTACTAAAATAGAATACTTGGCAAATCTCTTAGCAACTTCTGACCATTAAGCTCTGCTGTTAGCCTCAGTGATTTTTGTTTAAGACAAACTACCTGATTGGTCCCGACAAATGGGTGTTATCAGCTTTGGCCCATTTACTCCGAGCTCTCATTGGTCACTCTAGCTGGGCGGCCTGCAGGGTTCCTGCTCTCTACTGGCGCCTCCCTCGCTGAAAACTGGGAGGGAGATTAATGGCTGCAGAGCGGTACCCTGACCCTGACTGCGGGGTGGTCTGCAACAATAAAGCAGACGTCTTCTTTTTTGCTAGTGTATAGTCATGCTGATATTGGCTGCAGTGACCAGATGGAAACAGCGGCATGGAGGCTTCAGGAAAGACGTCGCTGGGTTACTCAGGTGACAGTGATACCGCCGTCTGTCACTTGCAGGAGATGTTGGGTTTCATGCTCCAGTACCTCCCCTTTCATCGGTGTTTGACTTGGTACAACAGTGTCAAAATCATACAGCAGCCTGTCCATCATAATACCGGCAGTATTCTCTTCAGTGAAGGAAATGTCACGGCCAGCTGCTAAAGCCTGCGTTCCCCCCCCCCCCCCCCAGTCCAGTGAACTTCCTGGAGCAGACGCGGCACCGAGGGCTGGCCGTGGCCGTGTTCGGCGTGATCTTCTGCAAGCTGTGTGGGCTGCTGCTGGCCCGCTCCCCCCTGCCCTTCTCCAAAAGCCAGGAAAACAAAGGTGAGAGTGACGCTTGGCTCTCGCTCAAAGCTCTGCGGGAAGCACACGGCTGTGTAATCGCGGTATTCCTTTCCGGAAGATTCCGATCGCCTTGACTAAGTGTGAGTCACCCTGTGGTGAAGTTTTTTCATGCTGAGGTAATGGGGCAGAGTCAGAGCTGGGTCAATGCGATGCAAGGCACAATTCTGTCCTCCTTAAAGGAGAACTTTATTGAAAACAAGTTGCTTTCACACAGATGTATTCTCACTGACATTTATCTCATCTTCCCTCCAAGGCAGCATGTAACAAACGAAGGTATCCCTTTCAAAATCACTCCGTCATACTTTACATTGCATTTCATTAACTGCTCTTCATCCTGCTCCCTTTTATCGGTTGGATTTTTGCTCTTGATGTCTTTGCCTTTCTTTATGTTTACGTCGTCCATCCTTCCTTCTGGCCATAGAGAGATGTGCTGCATTTTAGCACGTGCTGTTAGTGAGTCTGTGCCGTTTCTTGCAGAGTACTGGAAGATCCTGGGTCTCTTCTACTACCCTGCCCTGTACTCCCCCCTGCTCGCCTGCGGGGGGCTGCGCAGTCAGGTGGGCTATGCGCTGGGCAGCCTCCTCTCCTGGACGCACCTCGGAGTCCTCGTCTGGCAGAAAGTCGACTGTCCGCGGACCTCCGAGGTAACAGGAGGGGTATATCTGGGAGCGCAGAGCCGCCTCATGCTAACCCTAAGCAGCACGGTGAAGATCGGCATGCATGCAATAAAGAGAATCTGAGTGTGCAGAGGGGTTTGTGCCTCAACATATCACCTCCAGGCCAACTGTGTAAGATATTTTATGCATGAATGAATAAATGTTACATTTATATAGTGGTTTTCAAGACATCCAAAGCACTTTACAGAAGCAATGGGGAGCCACTTCAACCACCCCCACTTGTGT
This sequence comes from Paramormyrops kingsleyae, assembly GCF_048594095.1. Taxonomy (NCBI): domain Eukaryota; kingdom Metazoa; phylum Chordata; class Actinopteri; order Osteoglossiformes; family Mormyridae; genus Paramormyrops; species Paramormyrops kingsleyae. The sequence goes on from NC_132807.1 coordinate 17,091,044, forward strand.
AGCCCCCACCTGGATGATACGATGGCAGCCATTCTGCCCCAGTACGCTCAGCACACTAGCTAAGGTGGGGAAGGGGCAGGGGGGAATTCACCAATTAGATATAGGGGATGATTAGGAGGCCAGGTTTGAAACGGCCATAGTGGGCAGATTCAGCAGGACATCGGGTCCCAGCCCAAGTCTGTTATCGAGGTTTTAGTGTTGATCTGTTCAGGAATAACTGAGACAAAGGGCATCCATCATGCTGTTTGTACAGAGCTGGGGTCAGATATGGTAGCAGCCACCGTTAGTCATTTTTCTTCAGTGTATTCATCTGATGACTGTTTGAATCGGAGCAGAACCATCTGGGGGGAACAGATTTGGGGGTCCGGAAGCCCCCCAGATAAAAAGCGGCGCTTCACCCCAGACCTGGTCTGCTGGAGTCCTGTCCCAGAGTGCAGAGTCTGAATCCGTTAATCACGTCAGTGTCCATGAAGCAGCAGCGCACGGCGTCCCAGCCTCACACAGTCTGCTCTGTATCTCTCCAGTGGTAGCGTCTGTTTCCCCCCTGGTCTGGGGCAGAAGGTCAGAAATTAATGGGGCAGACATATTTTATTTTATAAACCTTTTAATTCAGCGGCCAGAGGGAATGTGTGATTTTCATAGATTGCTTCGGCTCTCTTCGGAAACCAGGAATCTAATGGTTGTTACGTTTGTTTACAGTGAGTTGAGACGTGATCCCTGTGTCTCGATCTCTGCTTCTGTATAGCCATGAAGGGGGGGATCCTCTGGGAGATCTCCCAACTGGGACGCCCTCTCTGCTTCTCTTCTTGTAGATCTACCCCTATTACTCCCTGTTAGCAAGCCTGCCCCTGATCGTCTGCCTGGCCTTTCTCAGTCTGCTCTACCCGCGGCTGCTGTTCATGGCCCTGAGGAGCAGCCGGGAGGTCAGTGTGTCTGAGGTGAGCGACCCCAGGGTGGGTACAGGAAGAGGTGAGCAGGGTCTCACTCATATAGCGGCTGTGGGAATTTAAATGAGGTTCAAATTAAGGACTAATTAAAGGCAAGATTTAAATGAGCAGCATGAAACCCAGAAGGGAAATTTGAGGTGATGAAATTTTATTAACCGGTAACAGTTTAGCTAAAGTATAACACATTCCAATTCCGGTATGAAATCTTGTAAAGAGCTGTTGTGATTGTACATGTCATATTTTAATATTACTGCTATGCATTTTACAGTCAAATCCATTAATCAATGGCAACCACTCAGTTCTCTCTTCTACTAGAGATTAAGTATACAATTATATAAAATTAGAAGCATTACAAGTGGAAATAGGGATTTGAGAATTCAGCATTTACTTACAGAAGCGCCCTCATTGTCAAACAAGTCCTACTTCCAGTGAGACCAATCAGAGCTACAATTCCAATAAAGTCCCACTACATGCCAGAGGCCTAATCATCGTAAGCTGCTTTCATTTAATTGGCTTGCATAATGTTTTTGAACCGATTATGGGGATGTTGTCATTTCCCACAGAGAGGACACAATGCGCTGTGTGTCTGACGGTAATCTTTAGCAAAAGCCTCACCCTGCAGTGGTCAGAGATCGCAGATGTACAACCTGTGAGCAAAGACTGCATGTGATTTGAAATGCTGACATAGAAATCAAGGACAAGACAAGAGCAACGGGCATAATTCATAAATGCGAGGTGCTCTTCCTGTCATAAAGATGGTCATGTTACTCTATGGCCAATGAAGGAAACAGGAAATTATGAAATTGCATTAAAGGATAAATAACTCTCATACGTATCAATGACAGACGGATGTGTGATGTATGTTACACTATCTTTTCCTCTCAAGTTGTGTTCACCGTTATTCATTTTGGTCATTTTTAGGACCTTGACAGCAGCTACTACAAAGATTATGTTAAAGAAATCCTGCAGAAGAGACCTACACCAGACGACAGGTTGGGAACTGCATCAGAAAATGAGCATCAATATTTAACTATGCTTGGTCATATTGCTCAAGTGCACAGTGGCAGTTATGGCTGATATATTAAACCCTGATATTTTCTCTGGCCCTAAGGCGGTTAGTCGGTTCACTATATTGCTTTACAAAATTGGAAACTGGGTCGAGGTGAGTGTTGTGTACTTAACGAAGATCCGATTTTACACTCTGCGTTGGTTCGAGTTGGAAATCAGTTGTCGAAAGTGTTCTTGTTAATTTATTTCTCGTTAATTTCTCACTGTTGAGTAATGACAGTCTTCTATGCCCCGCTTGTGTCCGCTGGAGGTGAGTGCCGAGGCCGTTAAGGGGAGCCTCTGGCTTTCCTGGCAGACGTACTTGTATCACTGCAGATAGCCGGCAGGCGGCCTAGGAGCCTCTGTACCTTTTCGAAGTCGGATCTAACGCTCATCTATATAACAGGTGCTGCGTTTCAGGCATCTCAGCGTGCAGAATGGCAGCCTGGAGCAATTTTTCGGTGCCTCTGTTCATAAAGGCTGCAGGTGGCAGAGACACCATCCTTAGCTTTCATTCGTCAGCATATAACGACTGGGTTGAGAATGTCGAGTTGTGGTATTCAACCTGTTAAACATCTGATATTTATTTAATCTGTCTCCTTAACTCTTCCAGCGTGACCAAGACTAAGCTGGCTGAGAGGATATTTGATGCCTTAAAGTCGTATATCTCCAGCCCGGAGGAAGGTGGGCCCCCCCCCCCCCACATGATCCTACAGGCTGTCCTGCTAACTTCATGCATAGCTTAGCAGCTGACTGTGGATTCTCCTCTTCCTCAGTCTTCCAGCTCCCTCTGAAGCTGACCATCTCGGCGACGGTCTCCTGCATCGCGGTCTATCAGGTGCATTGTGAAGAATTTCCCTATCTGATCGCCTGCATTAGTCAAAAAAACATGTTTAAATTGTTGCATAGTAAAAATTTGACAGTAAAATCGTGATCGATAGATACAAGTATGGCACTACAACACATTTCTTTGTAATGCATAGATGCATATTTTACATGTTCAAGTTTATATATACCGGAACCTTGGAACTCGACCAACTCTGATGTGGAACGAGTCTGTTGACTTTTTCAACTTGTACTTGTGAAATTTTTCTGCTTTATCTACAGTACATTTAGTGATACAGTAATCATGGTCCCTAAGAAAGTTTGCAGTGACAGCAGCAAACCAAAGAGGAAAGTAGTGAGACGTGCACATGTGTATTCGCTCGCATACTAAGGATCCGAGGTTCCACTGTAAGAGCAATGTTCTCTGTATCACTTAATTGTCATTAATCAGAGTTGCATTATCTCACCAATAGGTGGCGCTGTTACTCGTGACTGCAGTGGTACCCACGCTTCAGAAGGTCCGTGCTGGAGTCAATGAAGAGGTCACCTATCTTCTGGCTGGCTTCAATGTCATTCTGTCCCAGGATCGGGCGGAGGTGATCCAAATCGTGGTTCACTACATGTGGTGTGTGGAAGGTATGCAGCGACGGGCACGTGGGGTCGACCTTTGAGCTCCAAAACCAGGATCTTGTTCAATAAAAAAAAGAAAGAAAAATCCTGAAGCAGTCCTGACTGCGTCTCTGATCGTGGCTGACGGCAGCTTTGCTCTTTCTCCACTAGCTTATCCAAGTGGGAATTCCGGTACGTTCTTTATGTGTAACAGCTGAACTTTGTTGTCATATCTCATTAGCTGAGACGGGTATTCAGAGGTACCTGCGTGGGGGAGGCCTAGCTGGGAGGGGAAATGAAAGTTCCGTGTGCCGCCTGACTGTCACACTGATCTAAGAAGTAGCTGCAGCAGCCCAGAAGCTGGTTAAAGCGACTGTGATGTCAAAAAGACGCAGGATCTCCCGGGTGTCGCTCCCCTATACGCCTCGCTGTTATGTAAGAGGCGGATGAGCCACCTGCTCCTTGTCACCTGTATCTGCAGTGTGTTACCTCTCAGCGATGACTCTGTCCTGCCTGGCCACCCTAGTGATGCTGGCGAGATCCATGGTCCTGCACAGGTAAGCACATCCGAGCCCATCGGGCCTACATAGGGGGCGGAGCCACACAGAAGGGCTCAGGTGGAGATAATCAGGCTGCCCCCCTGCAGTCTTGGGCTATTATTTTCTGTTTAGCATTTATATGTCTGAAAAACTTAATAAAACAGTAAAAAATGCATGATATTATCTGGTATGTTACATTACTAGTCTGTACACAGTGCCTTACTGTCATGGTGAAATTTTGTAATGTTATTGCCTGGCATGTGTCATATTACATTTTATTTATTTATCTCATGCTTTTATCCAAAGCAACTTACGGTAGAGGGAAGGGTTACAATTTATGTGTGCTCCCTGGGATTTGAACCCATTACATTTGCATTGATAGTCCAGTGTTCTACTTGTTAAGTTCGAGTGGAGTAGATATTGTAATGTCATTGGTTGGAATGTGTCATGTGGGCTGGATATTGAAATGCCATTGGCTGGGATTTGTCACGTGGGGTGAATATTGTAATGCCATTGGTCTTTGGCTGAGACATATCATGGTGTGGATTTTCAAGTCACATTTCTGATGTGTCACTACTTTTTGATATGAGGCTGACCTGCAGGATGGTAATTAGCAGAGCTGAGGCTTGTGCAGAGTCTAGACTACAACCATCTAGACACATATTGCGACAATTTTTGGAATCTAAACTAGACACATCAAAGTAACTTGCCATTATTTGATGTTGTTTTTAAGAAAAGAAAAAAAAAAAACATTAATCATATATCACGTGAAACACCAGGAGGGAGTGAGGATTGATGTGTAAAATCAATAGGAACTGGATTCGATGAGCAGAATTTGAATCATATTTGGAATTAATAAAATGCAAACGTAACCTGATCGTGTGTGTGTGTGTGTGTGTGTGTGTGTGTGTGTGTGTGTGTGTGTGTGTGTGTGTGTGTGTGTGGTAAAACCTTAAACTTCCTTACTTTAGGGGACATTTTTCAGGTCATCATTTGGATAACCTCAGTTTTATATTTTTTTTTTATATATATATATATATATATATATATATATATATATATATATATATATATATATATATATATATATATATATATATATATAAAAAAAACAAATCTGTCAATGCAATCAAAAAGGTAAAATATGCCGAAAGTCTCATATTTTGTATGGTTACTTATGGTTAAGGTTAAGGTTAGGGCTCATTGGGGTTAAGTGTGTCCTGACTGGGATTAGGGCTTTTCCCATAGAAATAAATGGAAGGTCCCCATCTAGATAGATATGCCAACATGTGTCTATGTGTGTATCTGTGTGTGTCAGGGATTAGAGCTACTCCATTCTGTGACCTTTTCCTTAAAAATAAAGCATCACATTGTTATTTCTGTAAATTGTATGTTTATGACCAAACCATTTATCTGGAATACAGGTATGGAAAAAATCTGAATGTGTCGCATTGCATGTCGATTTAAACGGTGCAGCTAAATTTTGCGCTGGTGCTCCGTAAATCTCCAGTAAGCTTTACGAATGCTGCCAGTGGAAAAGGTTAGTCTGGAGCCCTAGGGTGGCTCCTGTTTTCTGCATGTTCTCCCAGTTCATCCCTGGGCACCAGCCAGGCAAGTCATGTAAGATTTAGGAAGCCTAAAAGCAACTGTGTGTTTTATTTATGGCAGAGATGCAGGGATGCCGGCGTGCTGTCCTGCGGCCGGGCTGCGCCCCACGCTCACACACGCTCCCATGCATGCATGCTCACACACACTCAGATACATGCAGGGATGCCGGCGTGCTGTCCCGCGGCCGGGCTGCACCCCACGCTCACACACGCTCCCATGCATGCATGCTCACACACACTCAGATACATGCAGGGATGCCGGCGTACTGTCCCGCGGCCGGGCTGCGCCCCACGCTCACACACGCTCCCATGCATGCATGCTCACACACACTCAGATACATGCAGGGATGCCGGCGTGCTGTCCCGCGGCCGGGCTGCGCCCCACGCTCACACACTCCCATGCATGCATGCTCACACACACTCAGATACACACATACACTGACACACAAGCTCACATACACACACACTCACACGCTCACACCCAGTAATGGGATTTCCATCTGCTTTTAGGCAGACTGAGGCTATGCAGGCTTACAGTTAATATTAGCAAAATTAAATCCCTGTGATGGTCTAATTGCAGAAATAACTCTAACTTGGGGCATAAACAGCAATTAGAAAATGGAAGCGAGGGGATTATACACAGTGAGGGCAGATACCATACAATGTGGTGACAGTCCTGCAGGCCCTTGTTGGGGTATCTATGCTGCAGTGACCATCCTGCAGGCCCTTACTGGGGTATGTAAGGTGCAGTGACAGTCCAGTAGACCCTTACTGGGGTATGTAAGGTACAGTGACAGTCTAGTAGGCCCTATCTTATGTCTACCTTTTGCTCAGGTCCAACCTCAGAGGGCTGTATAGGGGCAACGTCCACAATGTTCTCAATCGCAAGAGAATAGCCCGCCCATCACGACAAGCCCTGGTCTGCTGGATGGGCTTCACCGCATACCAAGCTGCCGTCGTCTGCCTTGGTAACTCCGATCTTTGATGGCATGTTTTTATTTTCCAAAGAAACTTGTCTAGAAGAATATATGTTCTTCACACTTTACTAAAAATCATTGGACGAGTTTGCAGGGGGTGCTATGGTGAGCGCCGTGTTGGGCATGGTGAGCATATGCTAACGGAGAGTTCCCAGTTATCCCAGTTGATCCCGGTGTCCAGGCCAGTGCTCTGCTGGCTCCTGCGATCTCAGGGCTGCCCATGATTTTTGGCAGGAAAATGCAGTTAAATTTTGCCCATGAAATGTTGGTCACAGTCGGCCTTTTCTCCACAGGTATGGTGATCCAGACGCTGGTTTTCTTCATCTGCTTCCTGTTCGCTGTGTTCCTGGTCCTCATTCCCATCCTGTACGGACGGAACTTCATGCTCTTCCGTTTCCTCCGGAACATGTGGTGAGGACGACTCATCGCCCGGACACCCATGCCATTTCAGGTGACCCCTGGGTCACAGAGGAACGCCCTTCAGCGCGGACCCCTCTATCAGTGACCTCTCCCCCCCTTTTGGTGTGTGTTCACACTTCCATAGCCTATCTTGATGTGGTTCATGTGAGTTTACACTAGTGACTGGCACTGAGTGATACATGTGGTACCTTTTTTACATTTTCATTACACAAACAGGATTAATCAACATGCTAGTTGCTGATGGATGATGCATCTACATGCAACACGGAGGCTTTGCCCTCCCTTGTCCTATCAGTAGTACAGATCAGCTAAACCCTAACCCTAAGCCCCATAACGATCAGCCTCTGAGTGTTACCCGTCACCACAGGCCCTTCTGGACGACGCTGCTCCTCATCACGGTTCTTCAGCATGCAGCCTCCAAGTTTGCCTTCCTTAAGAATGATGCAGGATCGAGAGAACTGGTCAACAGGTAGTGGTTCCCCGGTTCCCCTGACAGTGCCTCATAGAACCATGCTCGTTCTGTCCAGTAACCAGTCGGCGAAATGTGTGAATGCTCACCCCCTTCGACAGGAGCGGCCCTTTCCTGATGGCCTACCTGCTCTTCCCAGTCAACGTTCTGCTGGGGTTGGTACTGGGGGTGTGGAGAATCGTAATCACGGGCCTCTTCAACATGGTGCACCTGTGTCGCATGGACATCAGCCTGCTCAGCCGGGGAATGGAGGCCTTTGACCCAGGTGGGTGGGGCCATGGGTGGCCTTCAAAGTGGATAGCAACAGTCATCATAGCAACAGCTTTCAGTCTCCCAGTCTCTGCCAGTCGCTGCGGTATCAGCATTCAGTTACTTGTCTCCCGCATGACAAGGAGGTGTTGAGCATTGCACTCTAACTCTTGGCGATGCAGCACCATGCATATCAGCCGCATGTGAATCTCATTACAGCGACACATTTTTAGCTGTGTTGTCTACACCAGATCATGCAAATTCCCAGCCATGAAATTACAGTATTAAAATAGCAGGCAATTTGTGCTAATGGACGTCTTTTAAAAATGATGCGCAATTTTCTGTCAGTAAGTAGATGGATGTGGACCGGGAAACTGTATGGGGTGAAGCAGTGGCAAAGCGCTCGTGTTATTGCGTGGGATGAATGCAGCACCGGCGGATCACCGAGCGCAGAACCCGGGTGACGGGCTGGGCTGAGCCTTTAATTTGTGCAAAAGCGTTACCTATCTGCTGGTACTTTCAGACTCCCAGTCAGTGTGTCACCCCCACCCCCCCCAGGATACTGCTGCTATTCCTATTACCTGATGATGGAGGCAAGCCAGTCACACCCAGTGATGAAGGCTTTCTGTGGTCTGCTCCTGTGCTCCGTGCTGGGGGGGGGCATTCCCGGCCTGCAGCTGCGTGATGCAGAGGAAGGTGGGTCCCGGGAGGCTTTGTCCCATTTAGCCTGGGGAGGTCCCTTGTTTTCAGCGGGCCAGACGCCCCCGCCTTACATGCCGTCTCCCTGCCCCTCAGCTGTGCTGCAGCTGCGCTCTGATTGGCCCATTTTTATTGCCACCTGTGTGTTCTGCACAGTGATGTCATGCCCCTCCTACACCAAAGCAGCTCTGCTGCTGGCATCAGTTAGGTGGACGGTTTATGTGCCATAGGTGTGTGGCCACATGGTTAAAGCCTGGGCATGGGGCGGGGGGGCGGGGGGGCGAGGGGGGTGTGGTGCTTGATGGCGACTGCTCTCCATCATTTTATTGAATGTTCTACTTAAGATCTACAAAGTCGGGAAAGTGGGGTTTTGGGTAGGATACCTATTCTGAAATTATCTAACATTTAAGTTCCTAATAAATCTTGCATTATTCCTTATATCAAATAATTTAAGAAAAATAAGTCCGGAGACTTATTCACAAGAAACCTTAAAAACAATCTTGTGTGTTTAATGCTTATGTGAAGCCCTGGGCTAATTATTTTAAGAACATTTAAATTGCGCTACTGGCTTTTGTGCGGAAATGTCTTTTAATGAAGTTCTCAGCCGTGTGTCTGCAGCCGTCTTCGCATGTGTGAGTCCTGAGTCCCTGTGCTGTCCTCTGCCCGGGGTCCCCTTGGCTTTCAGGAGTCCGGCTGGTCCAGAAGGAGAAGAAGCCGACGCTCAAGTCCAGTGCCAGGAGGGCTCAGGCACGGTGGCTGCTCCTCTACACCCTGGTGAACAACCCCGCTTTGGCGGCCTCCAGGAAACACTTCGGGTGCCAGAGCTCGGAGAGCTTCCTGAACGGGACGCTTAGCCGCGCGACCAAGGAGGGCGGTGACAATGGAGCCAGAAGGGGTGCAAGTGCGCGCGGGCTTGCGGTGTGATTTACGCTGCAGCATATCTGTTCCGTGCGTGAAATTCTCGCTGGTTGCTGGGGTCGCTGTTTTCACGATGTTCACGTACAGTCCAGTAATGGCACTTTGATAGTACTGTTATTAAACACTGTAATTGTTGTTTTTCTGAGTAACAAATATAGATGTTTTTTTTCAAGAAACACGGTTTTGTATGAGCGAAGTAAGCCATTGTTCGCGCGGCCCTTATGTAGCCTAAGTTCTTTGTTTTTTTTTTTAACAGGCTAGGCGTCCGTCACGGAATAGTTTGATTTAAATTCAGATTTTCAGTCTTGTATTAGAGTACGGTAATTTATTTTGTTTTGATATTCATCACTTTATGTTCTGCTGTGTTGGGTTATCTAGATGAGACTTCAATGGGCTGCCCTTGAATGTATATGTATTAAAGATTAATGCATCTAGTTATTATTAATGTGTTTTGGGAAATCATATAGGCCTAACAACTCAAACGTCCTGCTCCGAACAACAAATTAAGCAATAACTTGGAAATGTTACGATAGACGAAAATAATGTTAAACTGGGCAAACAGGCAGTTTATCTTACATTCACTAATGATTGGTACACTCCTGATATCCATCTCATTGTGTACACGAATGTATGTGCAGGGTATTGCTAATACTTTGAAACTTTAATTGTAAAAACGGTATTAACGTTATGTGTCGCGTTTGGCTGCTTCTGGGACATTTGTAGGAATATTAATTACATGTGTCCGATAATCCTGTACACGTCCGGGATCCGCTAAAGGGAAGTAGAGGTCGAATCGTCTGCATGGGCCAGATCACAGTGGGTAATTTACCTGAGCAATATGTTTCGGAAATTCAGAAGAAACCGGAGGTCCTGCATGGAAAAAAAAGACATGAAAAGGCGGAGATGGGAGCCGACAGTCGGGAAAGTAAAGCGTCGGAAAACCGTTTAAGTGCATTTTATACTACAGGTTAAATTTCAGTACTGATTATCCATAGAGGTCTAGAAATATTAATAAGAAACGGATTGTTAGACGGATGGTAATATACTCTGGGAATTGGGGTTTTTAAATAATAGCTGATTGCAATTAAACGCGCGGTCTGCGCTATTTCAGATTCCACGCTAAAATGTATTTCAAACCGCAGTGATGTTATATGAAATTCTTCTATGCATGTCAAACATTTATGGAGGTTACACTTGTGGAACACTGGTTTTTAAGTTTTTTTTTTCCTGAAATATTAAAATACTCATTACGTCGAACACCAAAGTCAGTTATGACTCCACGGATTTAAACACGTCAAATACCGCAAATATCCTAAGTTTTTTTTTCCTTCAAAAATTATGTAGACTTATGTCTCCCGTGTTTGGTTATGCCAGTTATATTTTAATCTATCTAGTCAGGCTGCATTAGCATCGCTATGACGGACACGCAAACTGGCCAACGCCCAAAACTATTACCTCCCGCGGATAAGTGCGGCTGTTCGTTTTCTTAACCACAAAAATTGATATAGTAGGTCTATTATTAGATTTACGGTTATATTTTTGCATTTAAAAAATACTGACCTAAATACCATAACTCCAAAGAGAAACTCATAATTGTAGAATTTAAAAGTCACTTGACATTTCACTGTCAAAAAATGAGTGCGATTATTATTTTCAAGAACTTTATTTATTCCACGTACATAAAATGATATCAAAAATGTAAAGGGATCTTTAAAATATAACTGGACAGTTAGTCACTTAAAGCCCACAATGAGTCATTTTACATTACACTCAAAGCCGTAAGGTGTTCATATGCAAACTGACCTTGTTCATTAACAAAAAGAAACATTTTCGTTTCACCGGGCTTACATCACATAATGACATTAAGTATATCTAACTTCCTATACACTATTAAAAACACACATGAAAATACATATGTGTGACATGCCACGGACAACATCTCTAAAAGGGATCGAGGACACGTTCGGAATCTGAGAAAAGGAAGAAAATATCAAGCACCAGTGATTTTAAGGGCTTCAAGTCACATCTGTTAGAATCGCCACAGTATATTTAATACTGTTGGTGGTTGCTTGGATTCCCCAAAGCGTGTATATGCCCTCCTTTATTGACCGTGAAATTCCCGTCATATCTTACAGAGTAATAATAGTCAAACGCACAGACGCGGGTACTGAAAGTGCCGTCGGCAGCACCACAATCCTCAGATACAAACGTCTAAAAACGACTAGTCATTTTGCTCCTGTCTACAGGGGTAAAGGCGATTTTCACCGACTTTTCCGAGTATTATTTTAGAGCTCTTTATTTTACTAAACATCAATGATAACGATAAAATGACAACGACAAAAGTGCCTCTAGTTTCGAATGCATTACAATGTCTTTATACAAGTGTATTTATATCTGGTGTCCCTCTAAAACATTCCCTCCAATCCATGACATTAACTGGTGGTAAAAGAGTTTGTCGCAACAGAACATCATATGTATATTTATTATACTCATATGTGATTTTTGGGAGCTTATATGAACGAACGGACTCCTGTGCTGTATGAAGTAGTGATCTGGAAATTACCTGGTTTTTTAAATTCGTTGATAGCAACAGCCTCTAACCTCTGACAACAAACCTGTCAGCGACCAGGATGTTTGTAATTTCCGTTAATTTCTTCCGAGATATTCACTGCTTCTGCCCCTAGGGGTAATCGATCGCTGTATTCGGAACCCACCTCAAATTCGTCATTGTTAGTTTTGGACTGCGATCCGGGAATGGATTCGGTGACCACGCTGCCTTCCACTTCACCTTCACCGTCCCCTACCTCACTCTGCGCCTCTCCCTCTCCCTCTCCCTCGCCTGCCTCACTAGGGTTGAAGTTCTTCTCAGATTCAACAAAAGACGACCTGGGATCGAAGTCTGTAGCCATGTGCTTCTCCATCTGATCTGGATTTTGTGTCTTCATGATCAGTTTATATGTCTTGCCTTGGTATTTGTACAATAAGTGACAGCAAGTAGCCCCTAGCAAGGGGACAGTGGCCAAGGCCAACAGGAACGCGCTAACTACAACTATGATGAGCAGGGAAGGGATTTTCTTCCTTGTTGTGAAGACGACTTGGACATGACAGTCAGAGCCGCCATAGGTGAGGCAGAGTGTATAGTTTGTTCCTGGCTGCAGACCTTGGAAACGATAAGCATTAATGCCATCCTCAATCTTGGACCACTGAACTACAGAGTGCCCATTACCCGTACTTACGCATAAGTAGAGCATATCTAGGGGCACCTTTTTGGGTGATGTTTGGCTGGAAGCTTCTTTATTCACAGTTTCAAGTTCCTGGGATGGACTGAGGTGTAGATTTGTCTTTGAGCTGGGTAGCTGCAGAGGATTGAGCTGGACTTTGGCCTCAGTTTCTGATACTTCTAGTGCAATGACCCCAAAATCGAAGGTATACTGCTTCAGCTCTTCTAAGCTCATATTAAAGGCATGGTTCGAAACATATATGGTGCCATCATTTATGCCACATTTGTTGGCGAATGTTGGTTGTGCTGGATCCTTGCCAGGCTGCACGGTGTCCTCAGTGATGTACGTTGAACCGGTGGGGATGTTCTTGCTCTTTTCCTCAGACCTAGACCAAGTGATCACGCTGTTTTTGGAGGCCTTAGTGTCGGGTTGACGTCCGAATAAATTCTTCCTTTCTGCTGTGGTGTCCATGGAACTCTTAGGCTGTTTTTTGGTACCTGCCACAATGACCCTGACTGAGCTCTCGGCTCTTCCTAAGTCGTTGGTGGCCGAGCAGCTGTAATTACCATCCTCCTTCTTGCTCGTGCGGGGGATGATGAGGGTGCCATTTTGAAAGACCTGAAATCGGTTGTCCACCATTTTGGAATCTACAGGCAGGTCATTTTTTTCACTCACCGGACTGGGTAAGATGAACTCAATGTTCTCATTTCCAGCACGGATTTCCCACTTGACGTCTGGGTGTGGGTTTCCTTTGGCTTCACAGTTCAATATCAACATGAAACCCTCATAGAGCTCAGTGTTCTCGATATTGGGCAAGTAAGTTATACTCACAGTTGGAGCGACGCACTCTAATTTCGGCATTTTCACGACCAGCATACCTTTCAGATGTGTGGGGGTCTCGCACATGATAGAGGTTTGCTCTGGAATTGAAATTTTAGCATCAGAAATATAATCCCTTAACCATTCCAGTCTGCAGGAGCATTTGAATGGATTGTTGAAGATCTGAAGGTGGGACATGGAGCTCAGTGCATCAAAGGTGCCCTGTGCGATGGTGGTAAACTTATTGTTATTAATACGGAGTGACCTCAGGTCTTTCAGAGTGGAAAAGGCATCCTTAGGCAGACTGACCATTTCGTTGTTGTTCATCTTCAGCAGCTGTACGGCAGTGAGGTTGTAGAGATCTTCCCATGGGAAGTTCACGATTTTATTGTGGCTCAGATCCAGGTTTCGTAGCTGCACCAGCGGTGCCAGAGTGCCACGTTCTATGGTAACGATCTCATTGTGCGCCAGCCACAGTGAATTTACCTGAGTAACGTTCACGAAGGACTTGGATTTTAGCAGGGTGATTTTGTTAGCAGAGAGACTGAGAGTCGTCACATTGGTTGGCAGTCCTACAGGTACCTCCAGCAGGTCTTTGTAAGCACAGTCGGCAAACTGATGAGCGTATTTGTCTTGACAGCTACATGGTTCTGGGCAGCACTGTGCAAGACTGATGAGAGCAGCCCACAGAGCCAGGTGACAGAGATCCATCGTTGTCCTTCTTCCAGCACCTGCAAAACATTTGTTAAACAATTAGGCTATATGTTCCGGAAGTTTTTGACAAATGTATAAGATGTTTTGAAAAAAGGTACAAAAACTAATAACGCTACAAGCATTTGGGCTTCTGTCTCACAAAAATGTGGTTTTAATAAAGTGGGAATGAGTTCATAATTGGTTATCTATATAAGAATCAGAAAAGCATACCGTATAACACAACGGTACGCGAATTAGACTTATTATTGTAATAATGATACAGAACGGCGTAATAATAAGGAATTGTTGATACAAAAGTAAACTATAACATCTTTCTACATAGTCTAATACAGCTGAAAGTATCTATGCTACTTTCTGGATTCTGAAATATACTGTACATTTAGTATATATTCCGAAAGAATGAAACCACTCATCCATTTACAGTATGGAGCAAGTTTTAAACGGCTCATTTTATTATTAACTGCCTAAATCGCGAGTCGTTGCATTGTCGACAGGTTGCATAGCTGCACTAGCAGAAAACAGCGCTGATTTCACGTCGTTTGGGTCGCCAGCTCTCTGTCCTTGGTGCTGAAAAGTACGTCTTTCATTCTACGTTTTCAGTATATCCATATTTTGAACTTTCAGTGTACAATGTTTTCTAATCTGAAGACCGTGTTTATACTAACAGCATAATTACTGTCATATAAACAACTGAAATCTAAAATAACTAAATCGTATTCCACGGGATAATCGCGTATTGTAGTTCTTATCGTAAAATCAATGCAACAGTACCAAAACAAACTTAATACTTCCAAAATAATCTTACCTTTGACAGTTTATTCAGTCCTCTATGTATTCTTTGATCTGAGCACTTTCGGGCATATAAATTCAAAATACAATTAATTGTTAATCAAAGTATTTTCTTCGGATATACTGCATATGCTTTTATTTGTTTGGCAGCAGTTTTTTCCAATGGTAGCTGGCGAAAACGGCATTTTTCTCGCAGTGTGATGCCGAGCAGCCCCGAGTGTTTTTCTGTTTGCGGAGAGTTTGGCTGGGATTCATTGCGCACTCCCGCTTCTGCTGAAAAGGGGTGGGCTCGTGAACGCGCAGCCTCTCCCACAAACCGCACGTTAAAGCTACAGGGCATCGCGACGCAAATATCACGCCTGGATCCCTGCACCTTTTCCCGACGTCGCCGGGAACCATTTTAAGACAAATATGTTTATATTGTAGTGTAACGCTTTGTTCTTCGTAATTGAAGATTAAATAAGCGAACAGTACTATTGTACTTTATTGCGTCGGTTTTGTAAACGCAATATAGAATTCAATATGACAATGTTGTTGTATATCATATTTGATCTATTTGAAATTTCTTCAGCCTTGTTAAACATTTTAATTTAGTTACTTCCAAATGTACATGTATACTTAATATAGGCCTATTGAATTCTAAACTTTGCCTCCTTGGACTAACTTTTAACTCCGGTTAAATTGTATTTTTAGTATTACGTATGGAATAGTGAAAATAAATCCAACTAACAGTCCTATTAATTACATACTGAAACACTGCAATTTATTTTCTCATTACAACTAGGTCTTTTCAGGTCTTTGAAATAGATTGTCATAAAATCCAAATTTCTCAAGAGTTGATAGCACCAGTTCTATCGTTTAGGTCTGATTGAATCTGTTAAAAAAATAAATTACGCAGATTTTTAAAACGAGATCCTTCACATTCATTCTTCGAACATGGTAAAAAACAAGTTCGCTTTGTCGTGTTTCACGTTGATTCTTCAGAAATGGAAAACTACATAATATGCCACGTTTTCATGTTTTCGTGTCTGTGGTATTTTAGGCAACGAAATGAATTTATTTCACAGTCAGATTTTTTTTTCTAAAAAAATGCAATATTTAGTATTTCTACATTAGGCGTAAGTATACCTACCGTTTTTATGGGTTTATCGTTCAGCAAAATATTGAATGCAGAAAGTGCACTTAATTGTCATGTACTAATACAGTAAAAAAAACCTTCAAATATTTATTACCAACACTAAATATTTTATAAAAATCCTTTTGCGAAACTGCACTCACAAATTTTATTATGTTGTATTTATTCACGTTCAACACGCTTGTATTTGCACTTAAATTGATAACAGCTAGATCTGTAATGGTGCAACACATTTGGCATAGCATAGCAATTTATGCAATGAAAACATTGTGTGTGTGTGTATATATATATATATATATATATATATATATATATATATATATATATATATATATGTAAATGTGAATATTGGAAGTGACCTCTCATTTACCAAACAAGACTTGTGCATGTATTCAGATTCATTTGAATTTTCATTTAAAATCAAGTAGAATATGACACTGCTTTAAATTTAGATTTTTGATTATCTATTCTTAAAAATACCTAGGCCTATCCTGTAATAGAATCAGTTAAAATAATGTAATAACTTCGCACATTATCATGAAAAAATAGGTTTAGGTAAGTGGTCATCTTCTGGAAAGCTTTTGGACTCGCAGGTCCGATGTTGTAGTCAGACTTCGTCGGTTGTACCGCATTGTAAACGCTATCTAAAATGAATATGGGATCTGCACTCCAAAATTAGGCGACGCCTCGTTCAGAAACCGCTGCATTCTTCTCTTGGCAATAAAACCCAGGGACCTGCATCTGAGCAAGAGTGAGTTCATGGTCCCTCTGCCCAGACATTCTGGGAATCATACTGTAGTCCCATCTTTGATTGTGTTTCTGGAAATAGTAACGGTTTTATTTCAACTACTGCGCTTAGTTTATCCGCTAGATATAAATACGCCAATGCGTCTTTTATTTTCAGTAAAAATAACAATGACCAGAGTGACCGGACACGGCCTAACTTTAAAATGTATAGATTAAAAATATATTTAAAAAGTAAGCTGATATCCCTTCTTGGAAATTGAAGACTTATGCTTTTTGTCTGCTGCTCTGCAGTTTGCTGTAGTGACTGTAATGCACAAAACACTCTGCCATCATCATATACTAGACAAAGGCACAGAGATGTGGATGTCTTTGTTGACACGATCACAGTCCAGCGTTATTCTTCATTTCGGCACCTGCACGCACTTTTTATGACTGCTGCTTTGCGCAATACATTACCGATCCTGGCGCATGATATTACAGATTCATGACTTTTACATTCAGTTCATAGTCAAACTTGCAGGTATATGAGCTGTAGGTGATCTAAAAAAAATCTGTTGTCTTCATAGAATTTCTCCATTCGTCCATGATTCCATAAGAAGCGAAGGGCACAGGCAAGGGATAGTCTAGACGGGACGTCAGTCCATCGCAGAGTACACACACTCACGTAAATAGACAATTTAGAGGCATCAGTTCACTTAGTCGCAGAGGGAAACCGGGGCACCCGTTGTAACCCCGAGTAAACAAGGGCATAACATGTAAACTCTGCAACCAGAGCGGGTCGGAACCCTGATGGCGTGACGTCATTGCGTTAAACATTCCCTGTTCACCTAAAGCTTATTAATTAATATGTAGGGGCTATTGCATTATCTTGCTACATGCTGTTGCTTTATGCCGGTCCTGCAATAAGATGCTGTACATTGTCTCGTGACTGAACGTCTCTCATTCATCAATGGCGTTCAAGTAATTGGGCAAGTAATCGATAGATAGATAGATAGATAGATAGATAGATAGATAGATAGATAGATAGATAGATAGATAGATAGATAGATAGAATTGAAACGGTAGGTATAGTTTATTAATTGATAAATAGCGGCCTCTATAGTTTCATTTCTACAACTACAATTTTTCGTGTTTACATATAAATGTATTACTTTTAATAGCATGTCAGCATTAACTATTGTACTATTTTCAAAAATATATATGCCTAGGCTTATCAATTCACACGCAACATCACGCTTTGTGCCCTATCTGTCTGTCGGTCTATCTATCTATCCATCCACCCAACTAGAAGTTTCGGGGTAATGTGGGTTGCAGTTCACACACACATACACACAGATTAGGTATCTATGTTTTTGTGAGGACTCTCCATTCATTTCTATAGGGGAAAACTCTAATCCCAACCTGATAACCTTAGCCCATATACCCAGCCATAACCGTAGCCATAAATAGTCAAACAAAATACAAAACTTTTTAGTCAAACATTTTTAGTTTAATCATATTCACAGATTTTTAAATTTATTATTTACTTATCACAAATTCAATATTTTCCGCACAGCTACACTGACCTTGTTTGATTTCATGTAAAACAGATGAAACCTGTCATGATCCTTACAAGTCAAGCAAGTGTCCATTTGTCATCTTAACCAATCGTAATTAGCGATACAAGCTGCATGCATGTAATTAAGTACACTAAATTGCGTGAGCGCGTGAGTGTAGGTGTGTATCCACTTTCTGCTTCAAGCTCCAGGGGCGGGGGGGCAGGACGATTCCAATGGTGACAGGTTTTCATGTGGTCCAAAATCTCTAGCGGCGCCTCTCTCAAGATCATCGTGAATTTCACCTGGATAAGCAGGACTGAGACAAGGTTAAGGCACAGCATTGACTGGATGCTAGTCTATCGCAGGGCACACACACACACGCGCGCGTGCGCGCAATTACACTCTGCAGGCATTTTAGAGACGCCAATTAGTCTAACTGCATGTGTTCGGACTGCCGGAGGAAACTTGAGGAGAACACATCTCGGCGAGAACACCCAACGCGGGGTGGGATCCGTATTCCCGAGCTTGGAGGTGTTACCCGCGAGCCATAGAGGTTTAGTGTAATGTATTACAGCGTTTATTGCATTTTATTTTTAGTGTTAGCTGTTGAATCATCCGGCCTCTAGGTGTCGCTGTGCCCAGGTACTGCGCTAAAGCTCTGCTCTGAGTCATGTGCTATTTTGGCTTGGACAGGAAGAGAACTGGCCGTCGATGTCGGAGCGAAGCCGTCCGGGTGGGTTGCGGCAGCAATGAGGTTATTTACACTTTCGGTTTGAGAGCAGAGCGCTTTATCCACATGAAAGGTGGGCCGCCGTGTCGCAGAGGGATTTATCCGAGTGAGTGTGCGAGTAAGAGTCCGGCCCCGCCATGACCACGGCGGTGTTTTTCGGCTGCACCTTCATCGCCTTCGGCCCCGCCGCGGCTCTCTTCCTCTTCACCATCGCCCGGGATCCGCTGCGGGTCATCTTCCTCATCGCCGGGTGAGTCCGCCTCCTTAATGCCCGCCGGCCCGGCGTGATGCGAAGAGCGGCGCCAGTTTGCTTATAATGGTTCTACGGCAGAAATCGCCTGTGGTTTCGCTTTTGACGCAGGTGACGTGATTGTCTGACAGTGCTTTTGGTATTAAAATTAATGTTTCGTAAAACTAAATTTTGTTGACAAATGTTAAATTATAATTTCCAGCGGCCAGAGTAGGGCACCGGTGGCAGTTCCAGGCCCTCTAGGTAACTCATCCTTGGGGCTGAATAAAAATAGAATAAATTGAATTGAACATGCCATGTTTGTGGTTTTGCTTTGGTTTTTATTATACGTGTATATATACACGCACACAGAGCCCCGTGAGAACAGCAGCCCGCAGCAGGGAACTAACAGACCGGCCCCTTGTTGTTGCAGCGCCTTCTTCTGGCTGGTGTCGCTGCTGCTGTCCTCGCTGGTCTGGTTCATCGCCGTGCAGGCTAGTAACAAGGAAAGCGCCTCGCAGCAGAAGGGCCTGCTCGTCTTCGGCGTGGTGCTCTCCGTCCTCCTGCAGGAAGTCTTCCGATTCGCCTACTACAAACTGCTAAAGTAAGGCCCCTAGGGCTCTTCCGTGACCACCTTCTTGGGGCCTGGGAGGGATGGAGGGGGGGGGTGGCTTTGCTGCAGTGTCTCACTCGTGGTGACTGTGCGTAAACGCGACACACAACGCCCTCTTTGTCAGCGTTGGTCCAGAGCCCAGTGGCCATCTCATCGGGAGGGCTGCTGCTTTACAAAGTGAGACTCTTTGGTTCCACATTGCATTGTGGTTAATCTTAAGAAGCATGCCATTAGTCTCTCTGTCCTGTGCACACACAGGCTTGCTTATGGGTAATTTTGAGTCCAGAAACAGTAGCAAACCACGAAATTGAAGAATTCATACATGTAACTTTGTTAATGTTTCTCCTTTTCTAGGAAAGCAAACCAAGGCTTGCTTGCTCTTAGTCAGGAAGACACCATGCCCATATCGGTGCGTCAGCTGGCCTATGGTATGTCTGCCCCGCCTGTTTCAACCCTTGGCCCAAATCTCGAGATGACCTCACTGTGACACGCAGGGTCTCTCCGGCTGCTCCTATTTCTCACACAATACAGGGACATGCAGTCAGGCTGGTTGGCATTGTCAGCCATTGTGTGTGTTTGTGTCTGTGTGCCCACCCTGTGATTAAATGGCATCCCTGCCTCGACTCCTATGCCGCCTGTCATTGACTTCCCCCCCCTACCACCCTTTGTCGGGTAAGCGGTTGAAGCAATGCAGGATGGATGGATGGATAGATGAAAAGAAGGGAATGTTATATAAATGTAGAATAAGTAATGGTGAATCAACGCACGGAATGATTCCGAGTCACATGGTACCGCCCTCGCTTGTGTAACCGTAATAATGTGCCAAATTGTGCCCACAGTGTCTGGCCTGGGGTTTGGGTTCATGAGCGGGTCCTTCTCGGTGGTCAACATTCTGGCCGACTCCTTGGGTCCGGGCACAGTGGGCATCCATGGCGACTCTCAGCACTATTTCATCTCTTCAGGTAAGAGTGGGAGTCTCCCAGCAGGCCTTGACCCTGGTGGACAGTCTCTCTCTCTCTCTCTCTCTCTCTCTCTCTCTCTCTCTCTCTCTCTCTCTCTCTCTCTCTCTCTCTCTCTCTCTCGTCACATAGCTTCCTGTGTGATCTGATCTGAGTAATGCACACATGGTTGTAGGTTCACACTCTAGATGTCTTCATAGTTACATAAATTGCTTAATGATGTTTGTGTCAGAGGGATCCTGCACTCATTCTAATGTGAAGGGAAAGTGAAATTGAGTAGGCACTGCTGTAGTAGTGTGAGCTGGAGATGCAGGCCAGGCTGTCCGTCTGGACCCGGATGGCAGGGGTAAGGATCTATTCTGTCCGCAGCCTTCATGACGATGGCCATCATCCTCCTGCACATGTTCTGGGGGGTGGTCTTCTTCGAAGCCTGTGAGAAGCAGAAGTGGTTGTCCGTGGCCGTGGTGGTTGGCAGCCACCTCTTCGTGTCGTGTATGGTAAGCTGCGGTCATGGGGCGTTGGGGAGTGACCTCGTGTGGTTTCTGACCCTCCCGTCTTCTCAGACGCCTCTGCGGTCAGGCGTTAGTGGCCGGTGGCGTGGCATCCCCACCCTCAGAGGTGATCGCTGTCCCTTGCAGACGTTCCTGAACCCCCAGTACGAAGGCAGCCTGATCCCCGCCTACCTGGTGACGCTGCTGATGGGAGGCTGGGCGTTCTTCTGCGCGGGGGGGTCGCTGCGTAACCTCAAGCTCTGCCTCACCTGCAAAGACAAGGACTTCCTGCTGGCCAATCACCGGTCCAGATAGCATGAAGGAGTCTTGCTGGGACTTTATCGGTGGCAGAGAGCGAGAGACGCAGGGTGCCGCCCTCCCCTTACCATTCCTCTGTGCTGTCTGTAGTTTGCTGCGTAGGTAAGCACTGGAATTACAATGATTATTGTTACTATTTTGGGGGCGGTGCCACTTTCCCTGAGAGCGGGCTGCAGCCTTGCCCAAACTCCGGTGATCCTGCTTGGCACTGAGGAGGCTCTCTAGGCCCTGTCAGCCGCCACACTGATGAAATCTGCCAGCTGCAGGAAAAACACTGTCGTCTTACCTTTAAAGTCCATAAAACCTCCTTCACGATGATGGTCCGTGGCATATTTTACACTCTTACACAATTGCACACCAACATGCGAAGACACACATACTCTTACCTTTTTGTGGGAACGGTACTTGCTGACGCTGCTGTGCCTTCCTCCTCCACCTCGCGTTCGGTCCCCCCCCCCCCCTTAAATCATAGCCCCTTTAAGTAGCGGCACCCCCTTGATGCCCTGCCGCTTGCCCGCTCTCTCCTCTGGCCCCTTGAAACCTCACCCTTTGCGTTTTCGTGACTTTTTTCAGTTTAAACATGAAGTGGTGACCCACAGTAATATATTTATGCATATTGATTAAATGGTTTAATATTCTGTGCTTCTTTGTCATGGTGTTCTTGTGCTGACATCATCCCATCTTTCATATTCCTGCTCGCTCACTGTAGCTTTATCACATAACCTTGAGTTTTGATGACATCCCCCATTGGGTTCCCGTAACGGCTGGAAGTGAGCCAGACATGACCCCCCCCCCCCCCCCCTTCTCAATCACAAAAACCTGGCACTTTGAATTCTGGGTGTGGAGCCAACAGAGAATTTTTTTTCCCTGCTTTTGAATTGGCCAAGTATAAGAGAGAGATTGAAATGAAGCCAATCAGGAAAGTCTGTCGGGAGCAGAAAGGTGACATCCTCCACAGCCTGCAGTATTCCTGAATCGGTATCTGTACAGTCACTTTTCACGGGCTTTGGGGTCCAGTACAGGAGAACCTGTGCTGACCCGGAATCCTCAGCGCCTGTAGTCTGCTGTTCAGCAGGCAGGAAGCTAGGCTCCCATGTCTTCGTCAAACAGCACTTATTGGGGGGGGGGGGGCAGGCCGCAATCACCCCTCATCGCCATCATGTCGTCACTGGGGTCTGACCTTTCCCAGAATGCAACAGGGAATAAGTATCATCTCTCCGAAATCAGGGAAACCCTCTGCCGTTCTGGGGTCTGCAGGGCTGTCCTCACTGCTTTCCTCTGTCTTGACATCATACATTGGAAAAACTCTGTCTGTATATAATACCGTCATGCTTAGGAAATATGTCAGCTTGTTTTTATTATGTTGTTATAGCAAGTTTATTTGCAATGGTGTGGGGGGGGGTATGTACTGATGTTTTCTGGGGGTCCTTGTTTAAATGAGCCCCCCCATTTTGGCAAGTCTGCTGTAGCTTTAGTTGTAATTGGGGGGAAAGCCAATTAAACAATTTTGCTGTGGGTACCTGAAGAAACACGTTTTGTTTTCCTGTCGTTTGTGTGGGGTGCGGGTGACTGAATCTCCAGGTGAACAGGAAGGTGACTCATAGAGGCTCTCCATGCAGCTTCTCCTTTAATCTCGACTACATTCGTTTGTAGGATATGCAGATTCTGCACAGGTGCGTTGTACGATTTCAGAAACGGTTAAAATACAGGCGAGTCATGCAATACGACTTAATGTGGTGATGTTCTTAAACAAGACAAAATCATTTTGTGGTCTGCAGAAATGGATACGATTGTAGTTTATACTTTTGTTTTTTTTAATTAATGTTTTTTGAAAAGACAAAAACCCGAATGAATAATGTCAATAATAATGAATGCTTGTAAAATAAATTTGCCAAATCAGCGCTTCAGAGATCCTTACTTCATGATTCACCTTTTGGGCTAACATTTCACCTTTTGACAGATTGAGGCAAAAATGCAAGCTTGCACAGACAATGAATTTTTTATTATAGCAATACAAGCACTTTGGGAAACATTTCTAAACACACCGGCCATATCAGCGTGACAGTGACGCTTAAATCTGGCTTCTGAGCAACTGGGGCGAAACTGAATTCTGTGCATTACTGCCCCCCAATGGCTGCCGGCAGTACTGCTCCCCATAAGCATTGTTTATGGTGTATTGGAGTGAGCGATGCCAAAATTGCATTAATGTGTCCCCCCCACCCAGGGCCTTGGTGCTGCACAGTACCGAGTCCCAGGGACGCCCCGCTTGTACAATAGAGAAAGAGCGGAGCGTTTCTGTAGTGGGATCAGGAGACGCGGGGGTGGGGGCGCCCTGCTGATGACAGGCTCGTCCCCTTTCTGCGCCTCTCTCACTGCGGGTGACAAAGGCTCGGTCTGTGCCGTATTCTAGATAACGGGCCCTGTTGCACTGTTTGCATAAAGCTCTGTGTTTCTTTGTCACAATTGGTACAGAAGAGTCTTTTAAGCCCTGGATGATTCTAGAAGCATCACAGTAACGTCCTTTCAGGCCGCCCAGCCCTGGGTGCTTTCACCCCAGTCATGTGCGCGGCGGCGTTCGCGGTGCCCTGCCGTCCCGTTACAGCTCACGGTGAAGGCAGCTCCCCAAACACGACGCGCTCTGAAGTGCTCCTCCCACAATCGGCCTGCTCCTCTCTGGATCGGTCCTCTCTGGATTACCTGCTCCTGTCTGAATCACGCCCCTCTGAATTGTCCTGTTCCTTCCTGAATTGCCCCTCCCTGAATTACCATACTCCTCTGAATTGCCCCTCCCTGAATTACCATACTCCTCTGAATCGCTCCTCCCTGAATTGCCCCGTTCCTCTCTGAATCATCCCGTTCCTTTCTGGATCGGTCCTCTCTGGATTACCTGCTCCTGTCTGAATCACGCCCCTCTGAATTGTCCTGTTCCTTCCTGAATTGCCCCTCCCTGAATTACCATACTCCTCTGAGTCGCTCCTCCCTGAATTTGCCCGTTCCTCTCTGAATCATCCCGTTCCTTTCTGGATCGGTCCTCTCTGGATTACCCTGCTCCTGTCTGAATCACGCCCCTCTGAATTGTCCTGTTCCTTCCTGAATTGCCCCTCCCTGAATTACCATACTCCTCTGAGTCGCTCCTCCCTGAATTGCCCTGCTCCTCTCTGGATCAGTCCTCCCTGCTGTGCCCTGCTCCTCTTTGAATTGATCCACTGCTCTCTGAATTGCTCCTCTTTGAATCACTGCTCTCGGAGTCATTTCGTTCCTCTCTGAATCACCCTGCTTTTTTCTGAACTGCTCCTCTTTGAATGGCCGAGTTCCAGGTCACCTTTTTACCACACTCTGTTTATTTTGTGAATTTCAGAAAATAAAGAGCCCTGTGCACTTTCATTTGATCAAAACGCAGCATGTGGGGACTGTGAAACATCTGTGTCCACCTCATAGAGCCAACTGGGTCAGTTTACACAGAATGTACTGGATGCTGTTCGGTGCTGAATCACTCTTCTTCTTCTGGGGGGTGACAAGTTACACTTCGGAAAAACCGTGGTCTCCTTCTGGCTTCTCTACAATGTTCTTGTTTCGTTCTTGATTTCTCTTTGCTCTGAAGACAAAAAATATTCTTAATTTTCCATGTTACCCACCTTTGTATGTCTTTGCCCCCTTTACTGTCTGTTACGTCGTTTTTGATAAATTACATGTTAAAACAAGCCTTATTGCCTAAAGTTTCTTTCCAGACTTGAGGCTAGAAGGTATCCAGAAGGTTTCTCTGCTGGCTGCATGCTGTGTGATAATCCATTAGTGGCCATCATGTCACCTAATGTCTGACAGAAAAGTGACACTCCCTGCTAAGACCAAGGCGCGCTGCTGCATGCGTTAATTGGGTAAAAAGTTTCTGAGGAGCTTTTCTGTGAAAGCACATCTGTGGAACGCTTACCGTTCTGTTCTTAACTTGCTCCGGGTGAAAATGAAAATTAGCCCGAATCCTATAACTGAGGCCCCGACGAAAGAAACGGGCAGACCTGCAAGGCAAGGGAGCGGGTTCTGCTAGCAAACGGCACGGCACTACTCAACAGGAAGTCAGAAACAGGAAGTGCGGGAAGAGAAATGGGGGTCCGAAATTCATTCGAGCCAAACTGACAACAAATACATTTAAATGTGCTTCCTCAATATGCTTACATTTTTATCTTATCAAACATAATACATAATCTCAAAAGTACAGTAAGCATAGCAAACAGTAATTACCATACTTGTCATGCAAACAAATAATTTCCTTGAATTTATGCACACGTTAAAATTAAACGATTTAATGCCTTTAAACATGTTTAAATGCATGTTAATAACACTTCTGACAGACGCTGCTGTATTTCATTAAGTTAATGGTAAAGGTTAAACAATGTTAAAGCAGTTTAAAGTTTGAGTACAATAAAAGCTGTGAATAAGCAGCACACACTCGTTTCACACTGGGGTTGAATGAGGCAGGTCTGCTTGGGATACTTTCAGTGTTTGTGCGTTTGGCTGGTGCTCTGCTAAGTCAGCATCTGACCTGAAGTAATTCATGCTAAAAAGCGAAAAACTGGAAAGTGGCACTGGAGAGATTAAAAATTGTGAATAATGTGGCAGGAGCCAATATTTGTACAAAGTAGAGCATTCTGGGAAAATTAAGTCATGCACTTAAAACTTAACAGGTGGTTGGCATTGGAGCCGGGAATTTAAGGGTTATGTGCCAACAACCAAAAATAAAAAATCACTCCTGTATTGAGCAGTAAAAATGTGCACTTCCTGCATCCTAAAGGTACTATAATTTGATGGTTAGTGAGAGTGAGTGATCCAGGTCTGTTAGACACAGAAGGACGGGCTTGTTCTGGTAACATACCCAAGGTCAGCCAAAGATGCATCTCTTTGGAGCAGGAAGAAAAACAAGAGAGGAGAGCATGAGAAATGTAGAAACAGGCACAGGCAGTTAAAAAGGAGTCACCTCCGATCTCTGAGAGTGTCATAGGACCTGTATTATCAAGAAGAACAGATGTGCTATAAACTGCCAACAGTACATTACGGAAATGTCACCGCAACCTTGAGTCATCCTTTAAAAAAATTCACCATTACCCCCATGCGAACTGCTGTAATGCATTATCTTTTACCAGATACAAAATGAACATAAATTTTATATTTATAAAACATAATTCCAGAGATGCATAACTCATATGGCATAAAAAGCATATCAGTTGAACACCCAAATACATAAATAAATTGATTTCATCATGATATTTTATCAAAGGCAGGATTCAGGAACTTGACCAGATGACAAAATGACGTGGTCGTATTATGAGCCTGTGGTTTGATGTCTGTGTTGTCACCCGGCATGTCGATGCGTCACTCATGGTGACTTTGAGCGTCAGTGATGATCTTTCTCCGCCATGCGTGCTCCTCAGTCCTCCCACTCCACGCCCAGGGGCCAGGGATGAGGTCGCACTTTGTCACGTGCCTCCTCCTTCTCCAACGTGGACTGCTGCTGTTTTCTGATGGCCCGGTCTGTTGGATGTTTCCAGGGCCTCCCATCTGCCTTCATCAGAGAACGTTCCAGCTGTTGTGCTTCTTCCGTCGCGCGGCTGCGGAGGAGGTACCTGATGGTGGGTAGTGTTAGCTCAGATCTGCAGTGCAGGTAGCTCCTCACGTTCAGCTCTGGGAAGAGCGTCTCCCTGAGGGCCTCCACCAGCCGGCCCCCGCCGGGAGCTCCCTTTAGGTGCTCGATAACGTTCTGCTCGATGGAGACGTAGCACAGGCTGTCTTCATAAAAACCCAACTGCCCGACGGAGCTTGTGGCCGGGGGCAGCTTCCAAAACGCTGGGGTGGCGCCACTCCGTGTGGGAAAGTTCTGCCTCCAGCGGTTTTGCTTATTGTGGCCGGTCGGCTTTGAACCGACTCCCAGCTTGCGGCCGAGACTGGGCAGCAGCCGGGCTATCCCGTCGTCGGCAAGGTCCCCGAGGTCTCCGGACAGCAGGTTCTGAACGATTCGCCTCCTCGCGATGGGAGGAGTCAATGACAAGGAACTGTGGGAGGCCCAGCCTGCATCAGACACAAGCAAAAATGCGTGACGCAAGGTGGCTGCTGCCAGGCTGGCTGGGGGGTGTCACATGGGAGGGAGGGGCGGGGGGGGTTAGGGTTATGGAAACTGTTACCCCCACATGCTGAAGGCTGTTAACGGTAACTTTCCTGATCTGCTGTCATTCGACATTTTAATTTGCGCACACAGTCCCACGCAGATCTCACTCACAAGCAGGTGATGCCTCACGATTCTGGCCCTTTTTAATGATGTGTATTGCAGTGGGGTATCATGGTCCTACATTACCGGGCTGAGGCCTTTATGGCGTCTGGCATGTTCTGTGACGCTGCTCATGTGACCATCCTCAGACATATATTTAGACAGATTTTGTCTGTCTGGTTTGACTGTTTACATGCACATATGATTAACAGGATAATTTTTTAGTGCCCAACTAAAAATAACCAAGTGAAGTTCATCCAGCAGTTTTTAATATATGTCATATATGGTAGATCACAGATTTTAGTTGCTATGGCGACATTATGTGTGAATGATGTATCGAAATGAAAAGTATGGGAACATTAGGTCACAGGTCAAAGTAAATAATGTCTGACATGAAAAATCTCCTCAGCAGTTGTGTAACTGAAGGTACAGGGGATGTGAAAGGACGGGTCAGCTTATCCGCAGGGTGGGCCTTCAGTGACAGGGAATAGGACACAATGACAGACAATCGTCATGGTTTTCACTCACGAAGGCTGTGGAAACTGCAAATGTGTGCAGAGCAGAAGCGTGTAACACATCATCATCATCATCATCAAAGAGACGAGGAGACAGACGTGGGGGGAACTTTTACTGGGCTTCTCCATGCGACTGGAGCTGAACTGTGTGACAGATAATGGTATTAGATATGCTAACAGCCCTTAGCAGACACTTTGCGTCAGTGAGCTTCAGCAGTTCAGTTATACATGAGGTTCTCTGGGATGCCGCCTTGGGGACACACCTAGTGGGCTGTGACGCGCCATCAGACAGCGTGACTATCTGCATTCTGCTGTAGGAGTCCTTCACTGCCCGGTGAGATGTTCACATCTGCAGCCGATTCTTGTTTTACGGTGGAGGATAAGACTTGCTGTCTTTGACAGGCCTTTTAATCATCTGTTGCATGAGGCTACATGGACAGGCCATTATACTAGTGTTTCTTGTCTTCACTGTAGACTTACTTGTAGAAGAATGGCATGGGACCATCTCAAGGGACCATCTAGCAGGACCATTCAGGAACCTTGCCCGTCATTTCTGTCCTCCGTAATTCTCTCCCTGACCTGCCTGTGTTTCACCCCGGTCTGGCCCCACTGTCTATGTTTAAGGTCTATTAAATGTTGCCTCTACTTGACCTAAAACATCCAAATTCAAATATAGTGAAACGTAGCAGACAGGAATATCTGGCAGCCAATCGGAATCAGCACATGCACCCTCCTAAACCACCCCACCCTACTGCTGACACAGACTCCACCTAAATGGCAGCCCCAAGCTCACCTTCCCGGAAAGACACCAGGATGACCCTTTGGTCTGTGCTCTGCGGGGTCCTGTAGTTCCCGTCGAGGGGCACCGGGATCGGCTCTCGCTCTCTTGAGGAGTAAATCGCGGTGGCCAGAGTCAGGAACTGGTGTGGTGACAACAGACACATGGTTGCACAGTGTTGCCTGGAAATCCTCAGTACAGAAAATCATAAAGGACTGGAGGAATCAGCGGTGAGGATCCACTGCATTCGGTCAGACATTCACTCAGTTTCTCAGAATCAGTCCAATCACGTTGTACCATCACTCCATCAAAGGCCATAACTACAGCCGATACGAGCACCAAGCGGTTAGTGCATGTACAAGCATGTGGTGCCCAGAAGCTGGCCGACAGCGCCCCCTGTAGGCAGAGTACCTGTGTGTGGGAGATAGTGATGGGGTTCCGGAACACGGTCCACAGCACGCTGGGGTAGCAGGGGGGCGTAGTCAGGGAGCCATCATAGCGGTAATACTGGTCGAGCCGTAGCGGAAGGAGGTGCCGGATATTGAACGCGGGAACCTGCACTTTTTGATCTATGGTGAACAAGCCACCATCAGAGCGGACCTGAGAGGTGGATGGCTGAAGGCGGTGATGTTCTACACCAGTACTTCTCATCCCAGTCCTTGGGAGCCCCTCAGATGGTCCGCATCTTTACTCCCTCCCAGCTCACAACACACCTGAACCAAACAATCGAGAACACCGAGTACCGGGTACAGGAGTGCTGGGGGGAGCACAGATGTGGCCTGTCTGGGGTTCCCTGAGGACTAGCGTAGGAAACACCGCTTTACATGGAATAACTGCTATTTAATGGCTTGCTGGAAGGGATGCAAGCATGAATTTCCTGGAAGGAGGAAGTAGCAACACAATATTTTTGCATGAGTAATTTGAGTAAGATACCTCTGAATTTGACACCATTGATGAACTTGAGCAGCTGATCGAAAGCTGGGTTGAATTCACCAACCTGCCAGAGGGGGCAGTGTGAGGTCAGCATGATGTAAACCGAGGCAGTGTGGCCCCGCCTCCTCTCCACAGGCCCCTCCCCCACTCACCTCAATCAGAACCGCCAGCACTGCCAGTCCGTCCGACTTGTCTGCTGCCACGGAGACATTGCTGTACTTCTTAGAGTTGAAATGCACCACGTGCAGCTGAGGAAAAGGGCACAGCGAGCAGCTCATCGCAGTGCTGAATGCGACTGCATTTATCATGCATCAGTGCCCTAAGCGGCATAGCTGCAGCTTCATGGAGTAACACCGGCCGGAGCCGAGAGCGCCGCGTTTGCCGTGGGGACGGGGGCGGGGGGAGCTGTACGGGTGTGACACAGACAGTTAGCCAGTGGCTGGGTATTTATAGCCAGGGTGTGGGCTTGCTTCTGGAAAAGGGGACAATTCTACTACTTTGGGAGGCATTCATTTAAACATGACCTCTCTCTCTCTCTGCGGTGGCCTGAGCTCGAGGAACAACCAAGGGACAAGATGCCAGCAGTTTATGGGTCTAGATGCCTTGGCCTATAAACCATTCCCAGTGTGTCTACTGAAGAGCTCTGGTCCAACCCTAACCCTAAAGAGAATAACAGATGAGAAAATCAACCACACACGGTCTCATGTAATTTCATAAGACAGCTGTACTGTCATTGCTTGACACGACACAAAGCCTTCGCATCAAAATCATCACCACAAACATCACAGCCCTACAGGAAACCATGATGGGCAGAAGGACTGAGGATGTGTCTCTGGGCAGCCAAGTTTTGCTTATGTAATAAATCAGCCTTAAAGGACCAAATAACAATTCAATGAAATGCACATTTTCCCCCTATTGCATTACAGACTAACACAGATCTCACTTAGCAAGTCTTTAAATCTTCGATGCAAATAGCTTTACAAGATCAGCAACCAAAAGCTTCCAAAAACATTTTCTGCAAAGTACCACTAAATAATAGTTAAGAAATTTAATATGGATGGGTGTGCACTGGGGGGGTTGAGGGGGGGGGCAGCATCAGCTCCACTCTCTCTACACCGCGACAGGCGAGACGTCCCAACCCAGCATATTACAGCCTTGATAATCCTACTGGGTCTTCAATGGGGGGTGCAGTTCAGACAAACGTTTCAGGCAAATTACGGCTTTTTTATAATCAAATATGTAAGTCGTAAGTTGTTATAGTAACTGGTTTAATTTTGTATTGATTTCATTATCAGCTGGCTTTGAGTGCGATTTGATCTGCACATAAAAAGTTCGCCGTTCCTTAGGAGGACATGAGGGACCCCTTAGCCCTCGAACCCACCACCGTCCCTGCAGCTGAGTACAGGCACTCAGTAGCGATGAGGTGTCATGGGGGAAATGGGTTGTGTCTCCATGCCAACGCACCTCTGCTGCAAAGCGCTTCCCGTCGATGGTGTGCTCAGAACCTGCAGGAGTGTTAGGAGAACCCCAGTGGACGTGGAGCTCAACTGCCGAGTAGCGGTTTGGCAGACCCAGGATGTACATCTTGGAGGGCAAGTACAGCTTCACTGTGGACAAGCACACATGAGTAAACAGAGCAATGGACAGCTTCACTGTGGACAGTGCGATTTGAGTAAACACAGAGATGGACAGCTTCACTGTGGACAGTGCGATTTGAGTAAACACAGAGATGGACAGCTTCACTGTGGACAGTGCGATGTGAGTAAACACAGAGATGGACAGATTCACTGTGGACAGTGCGATGTGAGTAAACACAGAGATGGACAGTTTCACTGTGGACAGTGCGATGTGAGTAAACACAGAGATGGACAGTGCGATGTGAGTAAACACAGAGATGGACAGCTTCACTGTGGACAGTGCGATGTGAGTAAACACAGAGATGGACAGCTTCACTGTGGACAGTGCGATGTGAGTAAACACAGAGATGGACAGCTTCACTGTGGACAGTGCGATGTGAGTAAACACAGAGATGGACAGTTTCACTGTGGACAGTGCAATGTGAGTAAACACAGAGATGGACAGCTTCACTGTGGACAGTACGATGTGAGTAAACACAGAGATGGACAGCTTCACTGTGGACAGTGCGATGTGAGTAAACACAGAGATGGACAGCTTCACTGTGGACAGGGACACATGAGTGAATACAGACAGATGGACAGTTACAGTGTGGACAGCACAGTATAACAGATAGCCAGCTTTCGTTACCATAAAATGCTTACAACTATTTTAACCTATTTCTGTCACAAATTAAGACACTGGTCAATTTGGCAATAACCCAACTGTATCTCTATGCCATTCTAGCTGATTTCAGAACAGGAAGCGATCCCTTGGTTCTGGAACACACAGAATGACTTAGAGCTCTTTCTCCATGTTAAACACTGGTTGTTTCAGGCATTTCCTTGAGATGTCTTCACCACCCTACAATCTTAGATTAGTCAGCATAAAGGGATCTAGACATTCTGTCAAACCAGAAGCCTCATTTTGCATTTAGCCAAAAGCATTATTCTGAAGGATATGCCTCTATCAAGCAAATTATAGGGAGCTCTTGTGGAATAATACATATGTAGTGCATATTATTTTAGCTATAAGGACAATAAAAAGTGGGATGGAATATTTTCACAGACAATTATGTTTCAAGGGACTGTAAATCTATTTTAAGAGCGCATGGTCTGCAGTTATCTGTCATGCAGCATATATGTGTTTATATAATTTTTCCCAGTGAAGGTGCACCCTTTTCCGTGGGGACGCTACTGCCTTTTCCCCCAGTGAACATGCACATTTTTCCCAGGCAACACTGCACCATTTTCTCCAGTGAAGATTCCCTTTTCCTCAGCGACAATGCAGCCATTTGAAGATACACTTTGCTCACCCGCGTGTCCGCTGTTCCCCAGCGTCAGCTGCTCGTGTGCTAGCAGGTCGTAGTTGTGCACCTCGATGGGCACCAAGGACGGGTCGTACTGCAGCAGTGGCGTCTGGAGATCAATCGGAGACTGGAACACACCCCCACAGAACGGGTAGCTCTTCGACCAATGCTGCACCCCCTTTGGACCTGGCAGAACGCACAAGGCATTAAATGCACAGCTGTAATTGGGCAAGGCTATTTGTGGTCTACGGCTAGATAATTGGAATACACCCATTTCCAAGTTCATCTACCCTGAGCCTGTTCAGCACTGGGTTATTTAGACATTCCTAAAATATTTTGTTGGTCCATTATGAAACTTGACCACGCAATGACAAGCCGTCCTAGAAAAGCAAATTGGGCGCTCGATGATTTTAGGCAAGCGTCACCTACAGTGAGAGTGAGATATCACTCTGTGTGTGTAAAGAGTGAGACCACAGCTCAGCCTGTGACCAACAGCACACCTGTGAGCTCCTGACAGACGGGGTGTGAGAGACAGGCTGACATTAGCGGGGCAGCAAGTGAAGCTGCCAGTCTCGCCCAAATGAGAGGCTTGTGTGAACTTAGTTTGCCTAAAAAAAGACCACATCGGTACGAGATCATTCATTTGTTCTGAATGAGTTTAGCAGTCTTTCTGTTGTTTCATTGACTTTACAGCTTTCCCATCTTTTCACAGCTTTAAAGAAGGTCACTTACATCACTTTAAATAATATGTAAATCAGTAAGCATTTGTGTTGGGTTATTCTGGCGGAACTGAAGCAAGCACTGGCAGTGACAATGTCACTATAATACAGCAGGTGGAGGAGAGAGGTCCCCACGGCCCGGAACCGGATGGATGGATGGATGGAAGGATGGATGGATGGAAAGAAGGAATAGTGCAAAATATACATAAATCTAGGACTAAATGTAAAGGACTATTTTCTTCATCTCATTTTAGTTATATAGTGTCTGCGTAAAACGGCGTTTTATTTCAAATATCACTGATGTCATATTATGTTTTATCGGAGTAAATTATCAGAGTAAATGCTGAAAGGAGATATTGCTCCTTGAAAAAGCATTTAACATTGTTAAAATTTGTCTTTGGAAGGATACAAGTTTAAACTATCATACAGAATATGATTCATATGCCATATAAATATATGACTTACAGTGAGCTGACAGAGGGATTTCTTAAGAATGAGTACTGTAGTTATAAGGAGATGTTTGTGGTTAACTTGACCCTGAATTAAAAGACTTTGCCAGAGAGTAACATAAACTAGTAAGTGGGTTAAATGAAATGCTGAAAACGATTGTGCCACACGCTAGTCTGGCAATATGGGGGCACGTCCCGCATGGAACACACACACCAAAGGACTGCTTTGGACGATTCCCTCCAGCGGGAGTTCCAGCGCTCCTGCCTGACAGGCGAGCCCAGTTGGGTGCCATGGAGTCTGTCGGCCTGGCATCAGCCTGGCATCTGCGGTGGGACTCAACCAGAGAGCTGGAAGTGTCAGCGCCAAGAAGAACGTGAGCTCTAGAGCGGCAGCAACAGCCCACATTAGTCAGCACAGTTGATGTTCATGGTGCTATGGGTACAATTAACACTTTGTGTCCCTCAAGATAATGCAACTAGGGGGTTGTACTAGGAACTAGGAGGCTATGAAATGCCTAGATACTTTCTTGGAGGGGGGGGGGGGTAATTCTTCTGAAATTCCCTCCTTCAGCTATGAACATCACCTACTGACAGGTGGCCAGGCTGGACCCAGTACGCCATCCTGAGGGCCTAACAGAACTCCATCCTAGGTGAGCTGTTGGGAGGAAGGCTCTCCTTTCTTCAGAAAGTTATCATTCGCTGATGCACTGTGCAGTTATAAGACCCCTTTAGTCCCTAAACCGTTCTTTACTTCAGGCTCATATAGGCGCCGGTTCATATTTCTGTCAGTGGGTGCCCTAAATAATTGATCCCCCCCCAAACACACACACCCGCGCACCTATCTAAATGGGAAGCGTCCATTCATTTCTATGGGGAAAACCCTAATCCCAATCACAACAACCTTCACCCCCGCCCAACCCTAACCATAAGTAACTAACCAAAATACAATATGTTTACCATTTTTACTTTTTTGATTGCATTCACAGATTTTTTATAAAACTGAGGTTATCCAAATGGGGACCTGAGAAAATGTCTCCAAAAGTTTCAGGTTTTACCACACTTTGGGGACATTTTGGAGCTCAAATGTGATCTGTGGAAACCCCACCCCACCCCACACACACACACACACACACACACTCACTTCTATACATACAATTCTACACAGACACAATTAACACGCCCTCTCGAAGAACACGGATTGAGATCCACGCCCCAGCTCCAATGAAAGCTGGCCAATCACATTAAAGGATCTTATAGCATCGGCATTCGATCCGGCATTCGATCCTTCCCGTGGAGCTCGGCCTTCCCCGTGGGAGGTCCAGCCCTCTGGCACCCTCAGGATCGGTGTCTATGTATCAGATTATTTCATCCATAATTCCATCTTTTAACCACTTGTCCTAGACAAGGCCCTCGAGTATCAATTTATTACAATGTGTAATTCTTCTTTGAATTGGGGTATTTATCAGTTTTTCGAGAGAGAATTTAACTTTCCCCAAACCATTTAGCCTGAACAGCGAGGCAGATAATGTTAATTTCAGTCACATTCCATGACACTCCAAGGGTCCCTATCCTGTTGTACGGCCAAGCTGATAAATATCACTGCCTCTGCTTCTCAGCCAACAAAAGATTTATTATTGTGTTTAGAGAGGGACTGAACAGGCAGAATCAGGAAAACAAACTTATCTTTGGTCATAATCACTTATTTACATAATTATCTTTTTAATTTTTCAGTCCTGTAATAATGGTCATTTTTCTCTGGAACTTTACCTTTCCACGTCATTTATTTTTTGAAACATTTAAGACAGAAATAGCTTAATTCTAATTATACACTCAATATCCAGTTCATTAGGTACAGCTGCTCATTAACGCAAACAGCCCATTCCCACAAACAACAAATTATGCATCTCTAGCCGAACAGACACATCACACAGACCGAGTAAGGAAGTTCACTCAGCCTGCTGTTTGGCTGAATATTGAAATGGGCAAGATGCCTGATGTCTGTGGTTTTAGAATAGGTGTGATTGTTGGTGGTTTGAACCCCTCATGAACAGCCGCCTTCCTGAGAATCTCACACACTATAATGTTTACAGAGGATGGTGCAATAAACAAAAGATACCCAGACAGTGGCAATTCTGTGGCTTAAAATACAGTGAGAACAGCCAGACTCACTGAAGCTAACAGGAGGGCCACAAGTGCAGTAACAGCTCAGTTTAACAGTGGTGTTCAGAAGATTTCATCAACTGTTGAAGCGGTTCTGGGGCTAAAGTTGGTCTTTTTCTAGTCTGTTTTGCGTTTAAGTCTTGTTTGGGGGGATTTTTGTAGCATTGCTGTCCTGTGCCTCTGGCCCTCCCTCGTGACAGTGCCCCATCCCACGCCAGAGTCAGCACTACACTACCTGCTTGGAATCACATGATGCGCTCCATATGCTGTATATGAGATGCAAATATTAAATTCATGTTTATGCAGGTTGGAGAAAGCTTACACAGAGATGTCACGGCAGAAAATACGGTACTTACCTGTGTACGTCCATGCAGCACCTGAAACACAGAGAACACAGAAAATCAAACCAATCATTAAATCAATTTACAGTTGCTCTGTATGGTTAAAAAAAAAAAAAATACATCCAAAGGCGTAATAAAATGTAAAAGCCTTTTTCATCTTTTCCAACATTAGGCATTTAGTCACTCCAGTTTGATATTTAATTAGTGACCAGGACAAAATAACATTTATTTAGACTGCAAACTTCGAAACGAACGGAAAACCTGCATCGATATTAATGATGGGGGCGGCAAAATGTGAATTTGACACTAATGAGAATAAAACTGTTTTTTAAATAATTTATATATATAAAAATTAACAGTATATATTTATTTTCCCATGTATCCACTATAATAGTTCAGTTTAGCCCTTTGACGATAGTTTGATTGTATGGTCAAATCAAGTGGCTATTTATTGTGATTTCAACCATATACCGTTGGTACAGTACGCAGTGAAACAGACTGGAAATGTAAAAAAGAAAGCTTTTGCAAGAACAGGCTTAAGCTGACGGCATAACTGAATATTAGACAGCACGTGACAGAGAACATCGACTATTTTATTATTATTATCATCATCGTCGTTATTTTGTTATTATTTCGTTTGTTAAAACATAATTTGTGAAATGTGTTCCAAGACTTGTATATCGTTTTCTTCTGTAAATCTACAAAGCATTTATACAGTTTTATAGCAAATAAAATAACCGGAATATAGAAATATATAACTTTCATTCTAACACAGGTGCCACGTACGTATTGTGATGGCAAGCTTTTATCGGATTTGTCAAGTTTGTCATTAACAACACGTTTGTATAAAAATTCCAACAACCTGTGGTATTACATTTAAATACTGTGGGATGAAAAAATGTTGTTTTTCACTAAATGATTCATTCTTAAAAGTTATTGTTAAAAGTTATCTTACCGTGGGAAAACCTGGTAACGAAAAAAATGAAAAGCGCAGCGAAACCCAGGGCAGACTGGCAGTGGGTCCGCATTTTGGTTCCCTTCAAAAGGCAGGTATTAGGGCAGAAAACAGACCAGAGAGCCGTCATTGCGGCTTTATACTGTGTTTATCTGCCGTCCTTTTCGCGACCTGACGTCAGGAAAATGCCCGACCAGCCCACCGCATCCCGGCCGGTCCCAGCAGCTCGCGCCGGGATCCGAATGCAGAATAAAAAGTTTCCATCCTGAGGAAGCCGAGAGCCAGGAAACCATCCGCATTTTATAGCGGATCACCCGTTTTATAAAGCAAATTGTATGAACCCGTCTTTTAGCACGTTATAGCCTACTACAGCACTGGGTTCCTATCTACTGAGGTCTTTTTACTCATTGTGAAATTACTTTTTTATTTCATGGTTATATAAATACTCTAATTGCTTTTGTGCGCGTAGAAAATGTAGTAAACCACATATTTATCTTCGGAGAACGGTGTACAGAACATTCCGTTTAAGCAGCGTATATGCGCTCTGCTTTCGATAATACAAGTGGCGCGGAGCAGTCACATTAAATTCATATACAAGCTGTCAGTGCTCTGTGCTGATTAAAGTAGAGCTGTGTGCTGAAAGGAGACATTTATCTTGGAACCGCTTTCCGACAATGCCAAATTCAAAAGCAAAATAAACCAGTAAATGATGTTTTAAAAATCCACAAGTGAACCTTTTGTGAATATGTTCACTGTTTTGTGTTGGCGGTTACTTCGCAGACTTAAAAATAAAATTGCATTTTGTACCCTGGCTAAGATCCTAAAAAAGGAATTCTGCCAAGCTAATGTAAAGGTCCTTCACATATACATATAGGCTAAGTGATGGAAAAAAGAATATCCGCATTGTTATTAAAACTATAAGCTATAAACAGATTAATAACAGATTCAGTGGATGATGTAGAATGACTATCTCGCGCACAACCTAAGTAGTGGGTAATTCCTTAGCTTAGTGAGTTAGTCGTTTTGTGGCTGACCGTTTGGCGTGGCTCTTTCTGCTCTTTTGCGTCTTTTATGTTTGCATTTTTGGGCTACAGTAGCTACAGACACACTGCTGTGTACTGGGGTAACCTAAAGCGCGCAAACATTTACGCATCCTCATGTATCCAAAGTGGGTGTTTTCGGGGGTGCACAACTAATTCTAGACCTTCCCCCACATATTATAATAAAATAATTTAGCTGTTTCTTGGATTCTGAAGAAAAGACGATTAATTTTATGACATATTACCCGAATGCACTATATGTTACATTGGATATAGAAAGTGTGCACACCATTGTAAAAATGCCAGGTTTTTATGTTAAAAATGGGACAGCGATAAATCATTTCAAAACTTCCCACCTTGTTAACCAGTACAATTCAATTGAAAAACACACATCTGTTAAGGGGGTAAAAATAAAACATACAATAAGCTGGTTGCATAATTGTGCACACCCTTAAACTAATACTTTGTTGAAGCACCTTTTGATTTAATTCCAGCATTCAGTCTTTTTGGGTAGGAGTCTATCAGCATGCCACATCTTGACTTGGCAATATTTGCCCACTCTTCCTGGCAAAAGCGCTGCAAATCTGTCAGATTTGTGAGGGCATCTCCTGTGCACAGCTCTATAAGGTCACCCCACAGAATTTCAACCGGATTTAGGTCTGGGCTCTGGTTGGGCCAGTCCAAAACTTTAAATTTTCTACTGGTGAAGCCATTCTTTTGTTGATTTGGATGTATGTTTGGGGTCATTGTTGTGCTGAAAAGTGAAATTCCTCTTCCTCTTCATCTTTCTAGTAGACACCTGAAGGTGTCGAGTCAAAATTGCCTGGTATTTGGAACAGTTCATAATTCCCTCCACCCTGACTAAAGCCCCAGTCCGAGCTGAAGGAAAACAAACCCAGGGCATGGTGTGGTGTTCTTTTGGTGATGTGCTGCTTTTATACCAAACATATATACACTCACCTAAAGGATTATTAGGAACACCATACTAATACGGTGTTTGACCCCCTTTCGCCTTCAGAACTGCCTTAATTCTACGTGGCATTGATTCAACAAGGTGCTGAAAGCATTCTTTAGAAATGTTGGCCCATATTGATAGGATAGCATCTTGCAGTTGATGGAGATTTGTGGGATGCACATCCAGGGCACGAAGCTCCCGTTCCACCACATCCCAAAGATGCTCTATTGGGTTGAGATCTGATGACTGTGGGGGCCATTGTAGTACAGTGAACTCATTGTCATGTTCAAGAAACCAATTTGAAATGATTCGAGCTTTGTGACATGGTGCATTATCCTGCTGGAAGTAGCCATCAGAGGATGGGTACATGGTGGTCATAAAGGGATGGACATGGTCAGAAACAATGCTCAGGTAGGCCGTGGCATTTAAACGATGCCCAATTGGCACTAAGGGGCCTAAAGTGTGCCAAGAAAACATCCCCCACACCATTACACCACCACCACCAGCCTGCACAGTGGTAACAAGGCATGATGGATCCATGTTCTCATTCTGTTTACGCCAAATTCTGACTCTACCATTTGAATGTCTCAACAGAAATCAAGACTCATCAGACCAGGCAACATTTTTCCAGTCTTCAACTGTACAATTTTGGTGAGCTCGTGCAAATTGTAGCCTCTTTTTCCTATTTGTAGTGGAGATGAGTGGTACCCGGTGGGGTCTTCTGCTTTTGTAGCCCATCCGCCTCAAGGTTGTGCGTATTGTGGCTTCACAAATGCTTTGCTGCATACCTCGGTTGTAACAAGTGGTTATTTCAGTCAAAGTTGCTCTTCTATCAGCTTGAATCAGTCGGCCCATTCTCCTCTGACCTCTAGCATCAACAAGGCATTTTCGCCCACAGGACTGCCGCATACTGGATCTTTTTCCCTTTGCACACCATTCTTTGTAAACCCTAGAAATGGTTGTGCGTGAAAATCCCAGTAACTGAGCAGATTGTGAAATACTCAGACCGGCCCGTCTGACACCAACAACCATGCCACGCTCAGAATTGCTTAAATCACCTTTCTTTCCCATTCTGACATTCAGTTTGGAGTTCAGGAGATTGTCTTGACCAGGACCACACCCCTAAATGCATTAAAGCAACTGAATGTGATTGGTTGATTAGATAATTGCATTAATGAGAAATTGAACAGGTGTTCCTAATAATCCTTTAGGTGAGTGTATCTTTTGGAATTGTGGCCAAAAAGTTCAATGTTGGTTTCATCAGACCATAACACAACAAATTTTCCCACATGCTTTTGGAAGACTTTTTTTTTTTTTGCAAAATTTAGCATGTCCTGGATGTTTTCCTTTAGAAGAAAAAGCTTCCGTCTTACGACAGTCACATGCACACAACCATTACTTGTCAGAAATTCCCGCAGCTCCTTCAGTGTTGCTGTAGGCCTCTTGACAGCCTCCATGACCAGTTTTCCATCTTGTCTTTTCATCAATTTTGGAGGGACGTCCAGTTCTCGGTAACGTCACTGTTGTCCCATATTTTCTCCACTTCTTGATGACTGTCTTCACAGTCTTCCATGGTCTATCTAATGCCATGGAAAAATGTTGTACCCTGACTGATACCATTCAAAGATGAGATCCCTTTTGATGCTTTGTAAGCTCTCTGTGAACCATGGCTTTTGCTGTAGGACGCAACTGAATAAACGTCATGAAAATCCTACTAGGACAGCTGAACTTTATAACTTTATTTGTGGTTAATCAGAGTCACTTTAATTGATGGCAGGTGTGTACCCAAAAAGACCGAATGCTGTAATTAAATTAAAAGGTGCTTCAACAAAGTATTAGATTAAGGGTGTGCACACTTGTGCAACCAACTTATTGTACATTTTCAATTCCCCCCCCCCCCCAACAGATTTGTTTGTTTTTCAATTGAATTGTACAGGTTATAAGACACATTAAAGATGAGACAAGATTTGAAATGGTTTATTGTGGTCTCATCACAAAAATCTGGCATTTTAACAGGGGTGTGTACACTTTTTTATATCGATTGTAGCTGTTTTTGCATTCAGTCCGTACTGCACAAGGAGAGCACTACTCGGAGCTGTATGTTGGAAATGAGTGTGCAGACTTTTCCTTTTTATCTTCTGGGATTTTGAATTTCATTTTTTGTGTGAATTGCGGCATGTGGAGGAATGTAGGATAAGATGTTTATAGGCATGACTTTTTTTAGAATCAAAAGCAAATAATGAATTATCGTGTGTTATTTTTTAAATTCTACTAAGTTTTTACGCATTTCACGCACAGCTTGAGTAACTGTAATTTATGATTTTTGTTGTAATTTTTGCTTTTCTCCCAAGTTCAGTACGCCACCTGGTGGCCAAATACTTAGGCTATAACAACAACTACTACTACGCTAATAACAATAAGAACAATGGCGTTTTCTCTATAGAACTGACATTAACACCTTACACGATGCTCGAGAAAATGAGACTTAAAGTCGCATAATAATTTATATTTTCTATAATATATCTGCTCCTCGGTGAGAATTGTTCTTTTTACAGCCAAATGATTATGGTTCTTTTTAAAAATGCACCGCGTCGCACTCTTTCATAATCCCAGATGTGCCTTATTACTGGTGTCTTTCCCATATGATTTTGCTTCACGATCCGCACCGGCTCCCCCATGCCGCTCCTCACCTCCCCGCCCGCCTACCGGCCGCGGACTCCAGTTCGGCAGATAGCAGTAGCGAGTCTGCGCCGTCCTGCCACCGGATCCGGGGAACTTGCGTCATTTCTCTTTGCACCGCCCGGATCCTCCCCATGTGGACGGGGCCGCCTTCCTTCCGCGAAGCGTCCCCCGGATCCGGCGTTCTTTTCAGGTACTGTGAGCCACCTGCATGTTCAGCCGCCGGACGCCTCGCGGAATCGGGGCAGACACGGCACGGGGCCCCGGCGGGACGGGCGGAGGTCCTGCGGGTTGCGAAGTCCCCGCACCAAACGTACCTGTCCGTGTCTCTCTTGCAGCCTGAGCCCCGCAGCCTCGGCCCGGCCGGCGATGGAGTGCCCGCATCTCAGCTCCAGCGTCTGCGGCGCCCTCGATTCCTCCCGTTTCCAGAGCGGCTCGCCTTCCTCCTGGTGCTGCGGCGGTGAGTCTCGGCGCCCCCGCTGACTGGCCGCCCTGAGCCCCTTCCGCGCCCGGTGCGCCGGCTCCGCTCACTTCCGCAAAGCCCCACGCTGCCGTGCCGGCTCCGCTGCCTCATTTCCGCGATGTTCCCCAGCGGGTTACCGGAGAAGCCGGTGTTTTCAGGCCGCTCCGTTATCACTCCCGCAGTTTGTGCGTTTTTAAGAAATAAAACCCAGCGATATGAAACCGCCCTGCGCGGGGCTCCGTTGGCCGATGAGTATTCTTAGCACCTAAGCCCCCGCGGAGGATGGGGGAGAGGTGGAGGAGATTAGCCCCAACCCGCCTTTTATCTCCCAGCGCAGACAGCGGCTGTGACGCCCCCTGCGCAGCTCTGTCCGCATGAACCCGGCATACAGAGGAAATAGCATTAAAATACTAACAGTTATCAATGTATGTACAATTGCGCCTTACCATAAGTATAGGATGTGGAAAAAATATATTAGGAAATACAAGTCCTGATGGCCGTCCGCGCGATGCGGCGTTATGGCTGTGTGTGGGTGAGAGCCACACGCTGGGGGAGTGTATACCAGCCCCCCCCCCCCCCCCCCATCCCCATCCCCATCCCCGGAATGGGATACCATCGCTCCTCCTTTGGTGGGAAGAGGTGTAATAAATGGGGGCTTGCACAATAATTAAGGGCAGGCAGATATCCTGGGGTATTACTGTCTAACGTGGCCAAAGTGGCCCACTGAAATGTAGATTAAATTTATACCATGAACTTATAAATTTATAGTCATGAACTCCACCTCGGATCGATGTTAGGACACAGAAAGAGGTCTGTGAGGGGTGACGTCTGCGTGTGAGGTGCATTTCAGGTGTGGGGCAGGCCGGCTGGCCTCTAAACAAACGCGGTATCCACTGTGTGGAGGAATTTAAAGCCGGTCACGGGTGCGAGAGAGAGGGTGTGTTGGGGACGCCGCTCACTGACCCATGAGTGACGTGTCTCGGTGTCCCCACGCTCCCCTCGTACCGCTGACGGCTTTTAGCTTTGCGAGTCTCTGCCAGAGCACCCACGATGTAAGGTCACGCATGACACGTGTGAATGAGTGCCGCGTGCGCTCCCCCGCATGCGTAGGCTCCCTCCGTCGCCTCTGAGTCGGGTGCGACGTCGCCACACTGACATTTCCCACATCTGAGCAGTGAGACAGAAGCAGGCAGTCATGCTAACGAGCCGTTACCTAGCAACCGCCGCTTCAGCTACCAGCTGCCTGCTCCGGGGGATGTGTAACCCGTGTACCCAGACATAGGTGCCCTCCCTTTCCTCCCTAGATGAAGCAGGGGCCATATTTAATTAATAAAGCATGCTGCACGCAGACAAACTTTAGGTAAAATAACTTGCAAATGCATCAACACCTGTGTAAGCAAGTAGCGCTGAGTTAGAGAATAACGTGAAGCAGTTTGTTTGTGATTGTGAAGTTGAGAGACGTGTTTGAATTTTTCTTTCTTTTTTTGCAGTTTGCCGGTCAAATAAAAGCCCCTGGGTGTGTCTGACCTGCCTGAATGTGCACTGTGGACGGTATGTGCAGCTTCATGCTATGACACTTTATCATTTGCTCCTCGCTGTCCTTAACAGATGCCTTTCTGCAAGTCCCAGATTAATTTCAGGTTACCCCACCGTCACGAGTCCTGTCCAGCTTGTGACGTTCGTGGTTTACA
Source organism: Paramormyrops kingsleyae (assembly GCF_048594095.1). Taxonomy (NCBI): domain Eukaryota; kingdom Metazoa; phylum Chordata; class Actinopteri; order Osteoglossiformes; family Mormyridae; genus Paramormyrops; species Paramormyrops kingsleyae. The sequence goes on from NC_132807.1 coordinate 17,135,507, forward strand.
CGAGTTTCCTCTCTGACTTTCTTTGAATAGCTGTTTCTCTTTGTCCTGTTTTATCTGAAAGGTATGTAAACGGACACGCCAAGAAGCATTTTGAGGACTCGCAGGAGCCCGGCTGCCCACAAAAGAGGCAGTGTGAACGGCTGGACAAGCACAAGGACAGGGACAGGGCACAGCACTCCGTTTGCATGGACTGCAGCAGCTACAGCACCTTCTGGTGAGGATCTGATTGGCTCAGAGCAGTGTTTCCTAACCCGCTCCTTGGGGACTCACAGACAGCCCATGTTTTTCTCCCCGCCAAACAGTGCCTCCTCCCGCCTCCTGGCAGGAGCAAAAATGTGGATTATCTGTGGGTCCCCGAGGAGCGGATTGGGAGACACTGACTCAGAGTGATCTGTTATCCATATATGGGCTACATCAGGGGTGGCAAACCGGATCCATGGAATGTCAGTGTGGGTGCAGATTTTTGAGATGGCCCTTCAATCGGCCAATAACAGTGGGTCCCCAGGACTGGAGTAGAGAACCACTGCTTTATTATTGACTGATTGAGAGGTCATCCCAAAAACCCGCACTGGCTCTCCATGGATCCAGATTGCCACCCTTGGGTTACACTCTTACTGCAGTGTTGTCAGTCTTTTTGGGACCAGGTTGTATAGCTGAATTTTGTTTTGAACAAGCATGATGGTGTTTTACTCTAGTAATAGAGTAAATCGGTCACCTGCAGTTGTTGGGGATCAGGGGGTCGTGCGTATCTCACTAGAGCGAGCTCTGTGCTTTCAGCTACCGGTGTGACGACTTTGTGGTGAACGACACCAAACTGGGGCTGGTGCAGAAGGTCAGGGAGCATCTTCAGAGCCTCGAGAAGTGAGTGCCGTCACATTCGGGGGCTGGGCTTTAGGAGAGAGCCGTCTCTGGTGAAAAGACAGGCCGGCTCATTGCTGGTTGTGATAAATCATGGTTTGAATTCTGATTGAATGTATTAAATCTGTTTCGCTTCATATCAGTACGGACCTTTTGTCCATGACACAGCTTGGTGCTGATGGGGAGAGATTCAGTAACGCAGGAAGCAGCAGGAAGGACAGGAAGCCCATGAACACACACCTGCTGCAGTTTGCCTGTGTGGCTGTATGTACAGCAGGCTGCACGCAGTGACACTCTGAGACCCTTCAGTGTCTTCACCATATATGGGAAAGATTTCAGACCTTTACTGTACGTTTGCAAAAAAGAGCAGAGTTACTGAAAAACCACGGGTCCCCAGAATGATACTGAGTTTGAAAACGGCTTTTTCAGGTGGCAGTTTATTCTGAATGTTTTAAGTGTGACTTGTCACTTGCCACGCAGCTCTGCCCTGGCACTGGATTGCCACCGGAAGAGGAAACTTCTGGAAAGCCCCTCCGTCACCAGTAAACTTGTAAAAGACAGTGTGAGTTCCAGTTTATATTCTTCATTTCCTGTAAGTCAAGGAATTTTATTCACACCTGGTAAAAGGGTCTTTGTATCCGTGTTAAACTGCGGGTTGCATTGTTTACCCATAATACCCGGCTTTGTGTTCATGTCATAGCAAATCAAAAGCATCCTATTCAGAGTGGAATTTGGCAGGCTCATTAATGTATAAACTGCACCCCCCACACACACATACACAGCTATGCATACACAGTCACACACACACACACATACTGATACAGCTACAGGCAGTTACATAGACACAGCTATGCACTCACAGCTAAACAATTACACCATATAGCTACACACATTTACACACATACACACTTCTACAGCTACACACTGATGTACACAGTTATACCTAACCACACACAGATACACACACACACACACACACACACACACACACAGCTATACACAATTACACACACAGACGCACACACGCACACAGATACACACCCCTGTTTATTTACTATCTATAACTATTAAGGATGCTGAGTACGGTCTAGAACAGGGTCAGGTGCTAAAAATGCTGCATGTAACTCCCAACTGACCCTAACCTGACCAATCCTAACCCTAACCCTAACCTGACCAATCCTAACCCTAACCCTAGCTAACCTCTGATCATGTCTTGGTTTTTTCCCAAAGGGAGGGGGACCCTCTCATACTGCCACCGGCCTCCGTAACCTTGGCAACACGTGTTTCATGAACGCCATCCTGCAGTCCCTCAGGTGTGTGGCCCTTTGTTCCCTGCCAGCCCCAGTCTGCCTCTGGCCCGCCCTGCCTCAGTGATCGCGCCTGAGAGGCTGCCAGGGAAGCAGGCAGGCTGCCATCTTGCATATCGCCCCACGCTGATGAAACTTTGGCCTCTTTCACAGCACAGTCAGCCCCTAGTGCGAGAGTTTAGTCCCTATTCACTGGTTTCTGAATGCCGAGATGCATCTTAAAGGGCCACAGTGAAGTGCATTAATTCTTACAGATATCTTGTAATTTCCTTAAATGTCTCCCGAAGATGATTATGACAGCGGTTAAAGCCTCAGAATAAACAGGAGGATGTGATTGAGGGGCGTCGTTGGTCACGCCGCTGTGGTTAATGCCTCCCTGCTGTTCTCCTCGCAGTAATATCGAGCAGTTCTGCTGCTACTTCAAAGAGCTGCCTGCAGTTGAGTTACGCAGCGGTAAAACGGCCGGGAGGAGGATGTATCACACACGGAGCCAGGGGGACACCAGCGTGTAAGAACCTCACGCACATGCTATTGGGGGAGGTGAAAATGGTGGAGGTGGGGGGAGAAGCGGCGGTGCCGATATCCTCCTTTCCTGCATCTCATAAAATGAGTGAGTGCCCGTCGCCATGGCGATGAGGGTGGGGGGATACGCTGACATCACTGTCCACTTCCCCGGTGCATGGAGCAGCTCGCTGGTGGAGGAGTTCCGGAAGACTCTGTGCTCGCTGTGGCAGGGCAGCCAGACGGCGTTCAGCCCAGACTCCCTGTTCTACGTCGTCTGGAAAATCATGCCAAACTTCAGGTACCGTCTGCCACATTTCCAGCTCTCTGCGCGGGTGCCCGCCGTGTTCTGACAGCTCAGAACCCTGGTTTTCGGGCCGCTGCGACCTGGCCGCCTGCCGGCCACGTAAACGGCGGTCTGGCACCTCTCTGCAGGGGCTACCAGCAGCAGGACGCCCACGAGTTCATGCGCTACCTGCTAGATCACCTCCACCTGGAGCTGCAGGGGAACCACAGTAAGGCGGCCAGCGCGGCGCTCACCCAGGACGGGCTGCAGTCCTCCTTGGCAGGAAAATGCTGCATGTAGGTAGTACCTTGTAGTACCTCCGTCTCACCTGTCCGCGACTTTGTAACCTCGCCTGTGGATTATTGACCGCTTTGTTCTTCCAGCTACGGCCATCAAATCTGTGGGTTTGGCGGATTTGTTTGGTGTAAGAACTGTTCTGAGTACAGATCCCTAGTACCACCTTCTGAGCAGATCGGCTATGATGGATGAATTTGCCCACCCATCTTTATCTCATTTGTACCCCTGTGCTAAACGGTGCTTTTTCCATATCGGAGTAGAGTCGGAGTAACGCACTGTCTCGCCAGAAACGGCACGTCGACGGTGGTGACGTCTGTCTTCAGCGGGGTGCTGCAGAACGAGGTGAACTGCCTGATATGTGGCACGGAATCCAAGAAGTTTGACCCGTTTCTTGGTGAGTTGCTCCCTCACCTGTGCCACCCGGGTCTTCAGTTCCGGCCGAGGTGACCTTCAGCTCATGACTACAACGCTTTATGCTCTCCCGCCCCCAAACCCCCAGACCTCTCCTTAGACATTCCAAGTCAATTCAGGAACAAGAGAACAAAGAATCAGGACAGTGGACCAGTCTGCACCCTGCAGGGTAAGTGGTGTCTTGCAGGCTTTCCGGAATCTTCTGTCCAGCCGCAGAGCCAGTTTGGTGAGGGTGTCTATACCTCACAGGCTGCCTGCGCAGTTAGGTGAGGGTGTCTATACCTCACAGGCTGCCTGCGCAGTTTGTTGAGGGTGTCTATACCTCACAGGCTGCCTGCGCAGTTTGTTGAGGGTGTCTATACCTCACAGGCTGCCTGCGCAGTTTGTTGAGGGTGTCTATACCTCACAGGCTGCCTGCGCAGTTTGTTGAGGGTGTCTATACCTCACAGGCTGCCTGCGCAGTTTGGTGAGGGTGTCTATACCTCACAGGCTGCCTGCGCAGTTTGGTGAGGGTGTCTATACCTCACAGGCTGCCTGCGCGGTTTGTTGAGGGTGTCTATACCTCACAGGCTGCCTGCGCGGTTTGGTGAGGGTGTCTATACCTCACAGGCTGCCTGCGCGGTTTGGTGAGGGTGTCTATACCTCACAGGCTGCCTGCGCGGTTTGTTGAGGGTGTCTATACCTCACAGGCTGCCTGCGCAGTTTGGTGAGGGTGTCTATACCTCACAGGCTGCCTGCGCAGTTTGGTGAGGGTGTCTATACCTCACAGGCTGCCTGCGCAGTTTGGTGAGGGTGTCTATACCTCACAGGCTGCCTGCGCGGTTTGTTGAGGGTGTCTATACCTCACAGGCTGCCTGCGCGGTTTGGTGAGGGTGTCTATACCTCACAGGCTGCCTGCGCGGTTTGGTGAGGGTGTCTATACCTCACAGGCTGCCTGCGCAGTTTGGTGAGGGTGTCTATACCTCACAGGCTGCCTGCGCAGTTTGGTGAGGGTGTCTATACCTCACAGGCTGCCTGCGCAGTTTGGTGAGGGTGTCTATACCTCACAGGCTGCCTGCGCAGTTTGGTGAGGGTGTCTATACCTCACAGGCTGCCTGCGCAGTTTGGTGAGGGTGTCTATACCTCACAGGCTGCCTGCGCAGTTTGGTGAGGGTGTCTATACCTCACAGGCTGCCTGCGCAGTTTGGTGAGGGTGTCTATACCTCACAGGCTGCCTGCGCAGTTTGGTGAGGGTGTCTATACGTCACAGGCTGCCTGCGCAGTTTGTTGAGGGTGTGTATACGTCACAGGCTGCCTGCGCAGTTTGTTGAGGGTGTGTATACCTCACAGGCTGCCTGCACAGTTTGTTGAGGGTGTCTGCCTCGCAGACTGCCTGCGCAGTTTGTTGAGGGTGTCTGCCTCGTCTGTGCCTCGCAGACTGCCTGCGCAGTTTCACGGACCTGGAGGAGTTGGACGAGACGGAGCTCTACATGTGCCACAAGTGTAAAAAACGACAGAAATCCACAAAAAAGTTCTGGATCCAGAAACTGCCAAAGGTTTGGGCTTTTGTTCATATTTTCTGAAATAAAAATGAGGATGGACTTTGGTGGGATTTAAAGCTGTATGGTTCTTGCCAATAAATGCATTGAATGAACTATGATGGTGGCAGAGACCTGAGAGGCGTCGGAATGCCCACCTGGTTGTCTCACGCTGCCCTGTGTTCCCTCAGGTCCTCTGTCTACACCTGAAGCGATTCCATTGGACGGCGTATCTCCGGAACAAGGTGGACACTTACGTGGAGTTCCCACTGCGGGGCCTTGATATGAAGCGCTATTTACTAGAGGTGTGTGTGTTTCCTGGGGGGGGGGGGGTGTCTGGGTTCGGATCGGATCAGGCCGAAGCTGACCCTGTGCTCTATCCCCGATCGCAGCCTGAGAACATCGGGCCAGAGAGCTGCGTGTATGACCTGGCTGCTGTTGTCGTCCATCATGGTTCTGGGTGAGTCCACATCACTCACATTATGAAAATATGCACGTTAAACAGGCATGCTTACCTGCCATTCATCATAAGGAGGTTCTATTGCATAATAATAATAATAATACCCGCCTTTCTTGGAAATTATGATCTAGTCCATAGACCCTCCCCAGATACCTGATCTGGTTCTGTCCTCTATGCTGGATTTTTTTTCCTTTTCTCTCTATTACATTCTGCCATTGACCATTAGATGGTGCTGCTGTATAATAATAATAATGGTGCGTTCGATTATCTCTCGGAACTCGGAAATTCCGAGGTGAGTGACATCACGTCAGACAATCTCCCGTTCGAAATGCCACATCTCGGAACAAACATGGCTGCCTCCATGAACACGCTGTTGTGTTGTTGCTTTATATCTTAGCAGATTTGGAGTGAGATTGTCTCTCGGGAAAAAACATACAAAAACAAACCAGTCAAACCATATTAAAAGCTTTTAAAAATATTTTAGTCCATTCATAGTGATATTCTTTTTTCAAGATGCAAACAAACTACAAACAAAAGACACTAACAAGTCTGGTAAAAATCTGATATTGCGTGCTAGGATACTGTATACGGTCATGATATGGTATCCTCTAAATCGAACACGTGCAGTTACATTTATAACTTAATACATTTAATAAAATAAACATTTTAAAAATAGAATTACTGTTGACTGTGTAAGCCGCCATGTTGAAATGACGTCACAGGGGAAACTCAGACAACAAAATTCTGTCCGACATAATCGTCATAAAGGACGCGTGTTTCCAATGGGAAGTGACGTCTTTTGTGACGTCTTCACCCAAGTTCCGACTCTGAGAGAGATAATCAAACGCAGGATAATAATATATTGTGAGTCGATGGTTCTCCTGCATGATGCTCATAAATGTTCCTGCACGTCATTGTGTTTGAACTGCTTTCTGTTCTTGGCTGTCAGGATTAGTACTACAGGGGTATTTTTTGGAGGGCAGGGCGGTGGAACGGTGCACCCCCCACATTCTGCTCCCTCTGAAGGCACACGATGCTCCGTTGGTTCCAACAGGGTCGGGTCCGGCCACTACACGGCATACGCCAGCCACGAGGGTCGCTGGTTCCACTTCAACGACGGCACGGTAACGCTGGCCGACGAGGAGACCGTGGCCAAAGCCAAGGCCTACATCCTGTTCTACGCGGAGCGCCCGGGCCGGTCCGGGGCCGAGCCCAAGCTGTGACCAGCACCGCTGCCTTCCGGCGGCTTCCCCGGCCGTGTTCACAGCCACACACGACCCAGATGACTTACCTCCATTCCTCGTGCACTTTTATCAAGTTGCTCTTGTGATTATTGTTTTTTCCTTTTTTTTTTTTTTATTACACACATCTTTTAATTGGGTGAGAGCCGTCTGCTTCAGCTGAAAGATCGTTAGAAACTACACCTTTGTAGCGGTTTGTGTTACATTCCCGTTGAAGCTCGTTAGAGAAAATCCCTGTACCATCATGAAGAATGTGTCTCATAGACAGAGACTGGCAAGGCCTGCAGGACCTATTTATAACGCCTGAACCTAGTGGCATTTTACATGATCCGTGAAACTAATTCCAACACTTTTTGTTTACCACACTTCTGAAAGTAGTTTAGATTACCCCTGCCCCCCCCCCTACCCTATCAGTGTTTTAAACTGAGTGCAGATCATGTACACTTCAGACTGAAAGGCCTTTTTTTCCCCCACTAGTATTCTTAATTTCTCAGTGGCACAGTCGCAGTAGGGGGGGGGGGGGGCTAAAGCAGCAGCACACCGGCTGACAGAGGCTGCCTTATGGGGGGGGGGTCAGGAGCCAGCGTGTCAGCCGGTGACCCCACACGCAGGATTAGTGTGTATCTGAACGTAGGACATTGCGGTGATGTCATCAGCTGCTCCCACAAGCGCATCCGCCTCAGAAACTTGCTGGGTTAATATCAGTACAAATATCCCAATAACATCCCTTTTTTGAACATACTTGGATTTATTAAATAGTGTAAACTGTTGAATTTTGATTTCTTAGAATCTTTTTTGACTGGGTAGTTTCATTTCTGAAATGTGAATAATTGCTCATTATTGTGCTGCTCCTGCACGGTAATCAGATTTTGGAATAAATTACCCAGGTACACTAAGAACCTCAGTCAAGCTTTTGCGCCAGTGCAAAAATATTTTTTAAAATAAAATGTTTGAATTCTGCTTTCCTTTTTCCTTTGATTCTGTTGGCAAACATTTCATTTTAAAATCTATAAAATGAAAGCCCAGAAAGGGCTTAAATGTACAAGACTAAACTGTATCTATCAGTCATACAGACCAAGAAACTAAACTGTACAGAATCGGTCCTTCGCCTGAATGCAGTGTTCTGCGAGTGATAATAGCTGCCACTATTTGAGGAGCAGAGAAGCTGTTTTCAGCTACAAAAATGAAACTTTACACATATCTCATAATAACCTCAATGTTCCAGAAACATTCCTCAATGTTACATGCGATTGTATGCTGGTGATGTAGCAGTTTGATTTGGCAGTATTTGCAGTGCAGGCTGTATGATGGTGCATATAACGTCTTTCACCGCGGGGCTGAGCTCCATGGGGAACTTGTCGGTCTCTGGCACATGCCGGCGTTTGTGACAGGAAGTGCGGTAACCTTTTCATCCCCATTGTGTCGACTTCACACGTGGTTTTATCTTATATGTAGAGGCCGGTGTTTGACCTCTATGCCCCCAAATGTCAGGGCTCTCTGCCCAGGCTCACAGGCTCCTTCCCAGCATGCACCAGCTGCAGCGCCTCTCTGACGGCACAGAAATACGACTCGCTCCCATGCGGATGTCGGGGGTAACAGCTGTTTTTTCACGCAATTCGCTCGCAGGTGTCTGGCCACTCTGTGCTTATTTACAGAAGCTCTGATCTTAGCTAGGTCTAAAATAGTTCTGACATTCCAGATCATCCGTAACTCAGGTTTAGTCACATGGTATGGGTCGTGATCTATGGGCGGATCCCGTCTGTGGGATGCAAGAGGCAGAACAGCAAGGTGCCAGGCGCACGCCCTGTTCCAATCACCAGTAAAGCAGGCCTAACCCTAATCCCCTGTTAGAGCAGGCTTAACCCTAATCCCCTGTTAGAGCAGGCTTAACCCTAATCCCCTGTTAGAGCAGGATTAACCCTAATCCCCGGTAAAGCAGGCCTAATCCTAATCCCCAGTAAATCAGGCCTAACCCTAATTCTCTGTTAGGGCACACCTAACCCTAAACACATTAGGGCAGGACTAACCCTAATCCCCAGTAAATCAGGCCTAACCCTAATCCCCGGTAAAGCAGCCCTAACCCTAATCCCCAGTAAATCAGGCCTAACCCTAATTCCCTGTTAGGGCACACCTAACCCTAAACACATTAGGGCAGGCCTAACCCTAATCCCCAGTAAATCAGGCCTAACCCTGATTCCCTGTTAGGCAGGAGGGTGACTGCAGACTGGTGACCCAGTTCTGCTCCTGGCTGCTTTGCTCTTCTGAGTTTAGACCCAAGCAAACAAATCCTCTCTCCGAGACGACAGGCTGCTGCCTCTGATCTACCTGAAGAGTAATTAAGAGCAGGGTTGCTGGCCGAGCGTGCGCTCTGCCCCTAACCCTACACAACCCCACAGGGGGACTGCGGCCCCCTGCCTCTTCTCTCCTGTCACAACCTCTTCAGAATAATCCACACGCAACCTTTCCCTGCATTCGCTGTGTCAGCATCAGTTTCCTAGTTCTCTGTATTGGGAACCTCAGACACAAAGCAGCACAGATGACTAAGTTCCTGCTGATTCAGTTGGACTCCGACGGCAGTACACAGAGCTGCTGTCTCCTGTCGCAGAGGAAGCGGTTCGATTGTCACCCTTCTGGGATTTCCTTACAGAGAGCTCCCCACTGTTTGACAGGCTGTCCGCTTTCAATCCGGTGACTAAAGTTTGCTGGAAGTATGTGTACAAATGACACACAAATACTGTATAATATCCAAAGAATAAACTAACCCTGACCCTTGGTCCCTAACCACTAACCTTAACTCCACTGATGCTGAGAATCATCAGCTGAAAGGTCACACTCCCTCCTGTAGTGCGAAGCTGAGCAGTCAGGCTGCCTGCAAATCATATTGGGCCCCACCTTACATGTAGCTCACCGGAGACCAATAAAACACCCCCATCCGCTCCCCGTGTCCATCACTGCTGTCCCAGACATGCCCTGCTGAGGGACACTCAGCCAATCAGGATCAGCTCATCATGGAGCCAATGAGGTTTCAGTCCTCTGCTTCCTGAGAAGGTAAATGGCTTCTGCTAAGTACATTGAGGTTTCTAAAATGTTTCCTTGAGAATGAGCATGAGAGACTCCAGCTCACTGTCCTGCTATGGGAACAGTCAGAAGGGGATGTTCACTGTGCCAGAAATGTCCACATTTGCTCTTCAGGGGTTTCTCGGTTGAGGAAGCCAGCATAAGACGAACAGCAAGAAACGCTGACCTTCCGTTCTCGCAGAAGTCCCTAAAACCGTGTCTGCGGTGCCAACGATGAGGTTCTTTCCGGGATCCAGAGCAACATATGGATCCATTTTCATCAGCCAGAGATTATGCACAAATCTGGGCATGTTAAAAACAGATTGTGATGCTTTCAGAGGACATGATGCAAAGGATTCTGGGAGACGGCCACCAAGTCCTTCTCTGCCCCCGTTTGCCATGAAGCGATGTATGGAATCTGGAATGGATAGAAGGCAAAGAAAAAGTATTATGTTAAACTAAAGAACATGGATTTTCTTACACAATACCCTCCTGTAATGGGGAAATTGTTTGTACCTTTTAAACTAAACTGAATTGAACCCCCCAAAGTCAATCCGCAGATGTGTGTCCTGAGCAGAGCACACACATTTCCTGGCTCACATCACACACACGTGTAGAGCTTAGTGTTGAATTCCCCCCCCCCACCGCCCCCCCTCCATAGCAGATGCTCCATTCCAATGCTTTTCAGCCTCCCTCAGATTGGCCCCTTCCTTCCACCGGGTGTTAGTTCCTCCTGACCCCCATGAGAAGTATTACCCCCCCCCCCCCACACAGCTGGAACAGACCACCCCCAGCTGAAGGTATTCACCTGCCCACTGGGGAGCTATATTCCTGTCAATCTGTGTGGGATCAGGATAATCAGCTATTTACCCTGAATAATCCCAAAATGATTCCCTCTACCCTGTCAGGGTGCCTGCCCTGCACCAGTAAATGCCTCTTTGTAATGCTGACATCAGTCAAAGGGCTTCTTGTGTGTATTATAATAATATGCAGCAGATACGTCCATCCAAATGAGTTATTTCTCCTTAACACCTTTGCACACTTATTACAGAGGATACCAACAAAGTGGGAATGGGAGATGCGGCTCAAACTGGCGAACGTTTAGCCCACTTCCTGAACCAGACCGGCATGAATCCGGGGCGCCCCCTGCTTTCTGATTCGCTCCAAGTCCCCCCCCCCCTCCCGTGACTCTGATCAGAGTAAGTAGATGTTCGGGAAGGAAACCAGACTCCCCTTTATTCCTGAGATGACCTTCTATTTTTTTTTACCCATAATCCCATCACTCCGCAGCCCCCCTGAGTGTGCCCCGCCCCCCTTGCCCCAGCACCTCCCACACTCTGCACCGCACTCATCTCACATGCGGCACAGTGTTACAATTATGTAAGGCTTTATGTAACTGGGATCAGCGTTTCTGGATGGCGTCCCCAGACTTGCACTAGCTGCATCAGCTGCGATAGCTGCATGAGCTGCGATAGCTGCATTAATCATCCATCCATCCATCGCTTCCTAGACAATATATGGTCACGTGCTGTAAAACATATTTTGTCAAAACAATTCATGCAGCTGAATGAATGCAAATTACAGCAAATGTGGGCAAGACTCAATTCTCTGTAAGATAACATCTCAGTAAAGGTTTGACGTAGCTTGGTGGGTCAGTATGCTGTGATCGGAAGCTTGCTGGTTCGAATCCTAGGGTCGGCCCAGTGATGTCACTGCTGGGCCCCTAAACCAGGCCCTTCAGGGACCTGCTGACCCTGATCTCTCAAAAACACGGCATTTGGATAGAAGATTCAAACACAGAACCTGCTGGCATTTCCAAACTTCCAAAATACTTTATCTTGTCCCATAGAAATAGCTGTTACGCATGTATAGGCCCTTAAACTGGATGAAGAACAACAGTTTCCCAGCTGAATGCGATTTACAACATTCCCCCCGGAAAGCAGAGTCAGGCGGGATACACAGACGTGGTGCAGAATGAGCAGCACACCAGGAGCGGCATTCATACCGGGGCAATGCTGCAGCACTCCCCCTGCGCAGCCCACTCTGGAGACCAAGCAGAGCTAAACGCTCCAGCGCAGCAAACATGCGGAGGCCAGTGTGAGGCGCTGCAGCTCCGCGGGGATCAGCCGGCGGCCTGCCAGCCCCAAGAATAGAAATGCGTTACGTAACAGAGCGGCGTGTGGAAATAGGTTAGAGGAATGCTCTGTGCCGCCATGTGACCACTCTATATCTGTCTGTGTTTCACAGCCGTCCGGAAAGGCGTGAGGCTCCGACGAGGGGGGAGGGGGACCTCCCCCCATATGACCGATTTTAAAAGGATGAAAATTCTCACACTTTTTAAAAGTAACATTTTTATATAGATACTATATGAGTAACTATTAAGTGGCATGTATCATTTCCTGCGTGAGTACGGGTCTACAACACCACAACCCATAATGTGGCCCTTAATTCATAAAAAATACATTTTACACTTATAAAGTGTGAATCTAAATCTACTGGAAAAAACCACAGGCCTCAGCTGCATAAACATGCGAAATGTGTCGCATGTGGATGACATCATACTGACTTTTACTGACCTCAAAGTTGTTATTACAATTATGCCCAATAAACGAGCAATATGTGCTGAATGATGAATGTGGCAGGCTTGGACTGAGCTGGATGTTCACCCTGGCGTGATATTTTTTGTGTTCCTCTGCACCCTGGCTCACCCTGACCGGGACACATTCTGCCTCGCAGAGCTGAGCCCCCCACTGCCCCCCCCGTAGCGCCACAGCTTTGCTCACCTTCTGCTTCATATAGTTTTTCATTCCACCGCATCAAGTCCCCGGTCTGACCCCGCCCCTCCAGCTCTCCAGGAGCACGTCACACACGACAGCACTGATGGCCAGCATCACTCAAACCAAAACCATGTGCAACTCGCAGTGCATCGCCCCAGTGCATCGCCCCAGTGCATCGCCCCAGTGCATCACCCCAGTGCATTGCTCGACCTCTGATTCTGTCCACAGACACATTCATGTCCATCGCCAATGGGCTGTGTAAACCATATAGCTCCCTACCGCTTCTGGCTTGCAGGTTAATCAGTGGCAAGATCAAGCCAGACACCGTGTGGGATTGACGGGCAGTCACATGCATGCCTATGAAAATGATCTTCTGTTTAATGCTACTTCCTAAAATATCGGAGTGGAACATGAAGGTAGACGACACCCGCGGGACTTCACCTTTTATCACTGTCAATAAATAACCACAAAACAAGTCATACAGACACCATTCTGATGATGAAACAATATGAAAGAATAATAATGCAGAGGAACTGAGACATGGGTTTTGCCACATTTAATTCCCAGAGTTTGGTAATTCAGGTCCAGAGAGTAAAAGTCCAGACGAAGATTTTGTTTCAACCAGTTGAGCATAAAGAGTCACAGTCACAGAGTACTCAGATGGTTGGTTGAAACAAAATCCTGGTCTGGACTTTTACTCTCTGGACCTGAATTACCCAATGGATGATTCCATCCATCCATTATCCTATTCAGGGTCGCAGGGGGGGGCGTTCAGTGCCTATCCTGGAGGCCACAGGCGCAAGGCAGGGAACAACCCAGGAGGGGACGCAAACCCATCGCAGGGCACACTCACACACCATTCCATCTTAATCCAGTGGCGGGGAAGTGAACGTCACCAAGGAGTTGGGGGCCAGTGACGATGGGAGGGGTTAGTGATCCCTGTGTCACAACCACGCGTCTGCGACACCTCAGTGCATCAATAAAAAGAGCATGTGGCTGTTTCTGCCACCCCCACGGTGACACCCGAGTCACAGCACTGCACACGGCCCTCGCCTCGCTGCCACATAAAACAGAACAGCGAATCGACAGAGTACATATAAAAACCAATGTTATCAGTAGCTGTAAAATGAATATGCAAACTGAAAGTGCGGGACGGTATAGTGTGTGTAAAATGGCATGTTAACTACAGGAGGCGCTGTAAGCCGTACACTCAGCGAACCCAGAATCACGTTAAGCCCCATTCTCCTGAGCACTAATGATCAGCAGCGTCACTGCATAGCCACATGAGAACCCTTCACCCTGTCTGTGTGATCAGTGACAGCCTCGTCCTCGAGGCAGAGCAAGTGTAAGGCATTATAATCAGGACATTGCTACACACGGCAGTGACGGCACACACAAAGCAGCCCTTCCTCAGTATGCGTGTGGGACTGTGATGTCAGGCGATGGAATCTCAGTTTCTGGCTCAGAAATGAATCTTTATTCTTCGGAGCTGGTGCTTATTTGAAGCACAGCAGGGGAGGCAGAGGGAGTAGAATGAGGGTCATTATCTTTGGAAAACAAAGAGTCCTGCATATGCAGAGTCCGTCAGGACGCGTGGAGGGGGGGGGGGGCGCTATTGCCGCAGACAGGGCCAGCACAGAGCCGCACGGTGCGAAACTCTCAGGCAGGGTGAAAGGAGGAGGAGGAGGGCACGACCCGAGGGGGCACTTTGAGATACAACTGCAGTCTGGAATGTTCTGGAATCTCCAGAATGCCAGAGGTATTTAGTAGAGGTCACTAGTGGAACTTGATATAATGCAGTTTCCTGATGCTACGTATCAGCCGACCAGAGACCTTGGAGACCCAGCACATCACCTGATCCTGTCCAGTGGTACGTTTCCTCAGGAGCGGTGAGGTCAGTGGGAACCCGCCTGCCTGTCTCACTCTGCTGCGAGGGGGAGGGGCTTGGCAGCCCAACCTACTCTCAGTCAGCTGATAAGGAACAGGAAGTCGATGAGGGTGGTGGTGGTGGTGGGGGGTGGGGGGTGACGGCTCTCTCAAACCACGCAAGAACTCGGAATCCTGCCTCAGCTGCAGCCTCAGCACAGTTTGTGTTTATGGAAACTACCGACTACCATCTACATGCGGGAGGAGATTTCATTGTGGCACTAAATAAAAACAGACTGCTGGTCGCTACACTCAAGCACTCCTGAACACTCTGGGAAACGCGTGCCAATCCGAACGCACGGTCATCCGGCATCAGACAGAAGCGAGCCATGCTCCCTGTGCGGCCAATCAACCGTCTGCTCCTCAAACCCCGCCCCCCAATTGAACTTTAGCATGGGCATAAACACCTTTCCCATCATGCAGCTGTGCATTCAACTTCCTGACTAAGGAACCCATCTGAGAACGTTCCGCTACATCAGGAATCTCGCCTCACGTCCCCTATAGCATGAATGCTCCGCCCATTCAACTGCAGGCACAAAATAGAGGTCGGGATGTTCTGTTTCCAGGCTGGCATTAGTCATACGTCCTTCCGGGTCTGTCTTCGTGATCACAGCCCCCCTCTCCACCTGCGCAGGTGGTCCCTGCATGCCGGAAGTCACCAATGCCGCATTTGTGCCTGTAAGCATGACACTCCATCGTGAAAACAAGAAAGAAATCTCTGCAATCTCTATTCATCCAGAGACCTCACACTTCTGCCTGTTGTTTCTGCCCCTCCGCCTCGAAGGTTTCAAAAAATAAATAAACAGCGAGCAATTCAGGAGATCGTAGCTAGCTGGTTGACAGGCCCATGCTTCTGGAGTGGAAGAAGAGGACATTTGAGGGACAGCAGAATACTGACGACCCAAATGCCAAGGAGATACCTGCTGGTTAGAGGGTAGGAGGGTACATACTGGGTTAGGGTTAGGGGTTAGGGCTATGGCAGGGGACACTCAGGGGATGAGGCAAGGGACATCATGAAATGGCGTTTTCACACAGGCAAGCTCGGAACCTGACAGGGAGATGCGGATTATACCAACCATACGGAGGCAGCGTGTTCAGGCGCCATCTCCGACTTTCCGTAACTCAATGAATCAGCAACGTGGCTTCCTCTGGGTTCGCGGCGAGTTGGACACAGCTGTCAGATTAGCGGGGGGCTGGTGAAGGATTCGGAACCAGATGCTCCTCGGAGCGCCCAAGCTTGAGGGCACGATTAGAAGGAGCCACAGCCTGGAGCTGCAGACGTCTGAAGGCAGGAGGTGAAGCACATGAACACGTGCAGCCTGCAGCGGACCGCGCACGTGGGAGGAACTCTTAAAGCGTTACGTAAAGGGTTTTAAAAGCCGCCGTTTTTGGTCCTCTGTCGTAGGTGTAATTAATGCTGATAATGTTTTGCAGAATGAAATTAGGGATGGTGCTTAGCTTATGAATTAAAATCCATTAACATGAATCGAAAGGAAATTCATGAATATGGGAGAGTAGAACTGGGACGTAGAAGCTGTTTCCATCATGACACACGTTTATACACGAGCTGGGATACTATATCGGAGCATCAGATAATCGCAGAATAGCCCCCCAACACTCCACATGGCCCCCATCTCCAGGAAAGCTAGAGGCTTCTGCATCACAAGCAACACGTCCCTCACACTAGCAAAAGCTGTCACATGTAAAAAAAAAAACAGAACATGCCCCCGCAGACAGGGGGAGCTATTTAAATCCCCCTCTGAGTCTGTCCGGTCACTGCTGGTTATTCACCCGGCGTTTAACCGTCTAAATCCGTCTGCTGCGGGTTATTTTAACCAAGCCCCTCTTTCCTCATAAATATCTCCGACACCATCTCCACAAGTGTCTTTTGTGTCACGTATGAATGAGCAACTTCAGTGAGCTCACGACCTTCCTGTCAAACAGGGTGAGTCTGCTGGCCGGTCGCTACGCCGCTATGCCTACATGAGCACTCAGTGTAAGCGTGGCTATACTTCACCACGGTAAAGTCACGGTAAAGCCTGCGGAGCGTCTCCTCCTTCACGTCCCGCTGACACGCCGACGATTATCTCAGGGAAGAACACATTCACATTTTCTTTGCTTAGGGGACATTTGCATCCAGAGTGAATTGCAGTTTGCGCCAACACACACAGCTGGACATTTTAAAGACCTCCCTCAAGGGTCCAACTGCAGCTGTCAGGTTACAAGTCTTCAGGTTACGTTTAACCGCCGTCCGACATTAACAGATGCTAGAGAAGCTTTTCTGAATTCATTTACAAGGTCTGTTTTTACAGACATTTAAAGCATTTCCTCTGCCACTCTGTTTATAAAGCGACATGTCTCTTAAAGCACCCCCCCCCCCCCCCACGTGTGTGGAATGGCCAAAACAAACCTTGGGCCCCCGACTCTAGAGCGCCCCCTACAGTCTGGGGACCTGCTCGGTGTCAGTGTCGGCACTGGTGCAATTTTCCCTCTGCTGGCAGCAGGTCCATTTAAAGTGTGAAAAAGCAGGACCTGTTCAGGCACGTCTACCATCACCCAGGCGACCCGTGGACCTAAGCGCAGACCAGGCAGCTGATCCGATTTTATTGAGAAACTCAGATGACAGCGGCATGTGGCCAGACTCTCGACATGAAAGGGAGACTCTGCTCTTTATGTCTGCTGTATGCACTCACATCTCCAGACTTAATTTTATAGCTGCTACAGGTGAGATTACAAAGAATCTGCATCAAGCAGCACCGCTGACGCCAAGAGTCTGATGCACTTTGTCCATTTATCCGGCTGGACGAACGCAGCTCCAATAATGACTAAACCCACATGGCCTAACATTCAAACTCTGTTGACTTTATAATATTATTCGCTATAAACAAGATATAAATGCAGCCAAGTGATATTAAACTTTATGAAGTTTTAACACCATATGGCACATGACAACAATACCAAGAAGCTGCCTTAATGTTTACTGTGTATGGTGTGCATGTTTGGCTCTGTGAAGATTCGTCTTGCAGACCTATTGGGCAGTCTATGCTTGTCTTGGATGGCAGGGGTTGGGGGCAGGAAGTCCTGCAGACCCCACACCCCCTACTACACCCACACTGATGTAAAGATGACGTTACCCTCCTGTCTCATTCAATCGCTGCACAGCATTCTAGATAAACTGTCACGGAATGTCAATTTCAGACAATACCTACCAATCATTGACAAGAAACTCACAAGAAACACTATCCTTTGTGTGCAACGTAGAGGAAATTAAATGCTAACAAGTGATATTTAAAGCCGGTGCTTTGGCTAAACAGCGGAAGCGGAGACATCACAAGGTCTCAGTGCAGAGAGCCAAGGCTGCAGGTTCTTAACAATGTTTAACAGTTTCTTCTTTAAAGGAAATGGCATGTGCCTGCCAGAAATGCCACAGAAGGGCGCGATAAACCCCCAAGGCCATTTCAGAGAAAGGGGCCGACCGGGGGCCAAGGGCTTTTTAAACTTTCGAAGACTAGGATCAGCTCTAAACAAAGGGTTTATTAACCCAACCCGGGTCACCCAAAGTCACGGGCGTATGGGACCCACACCTGGAGATTGCTCCCCCTGCTGGATGGAGGGCTGCCTGGCAGTATATGTGTCACCCTCTAATGGCCTAACCCCTATCACCCTGACTGCATGCACCCCTAGGGGGCAGCGGAGGGGCACGGATACCCTGGCAGATTCTGGGGGTCCAGCACCCGATGAGTGTCCTTAAATACGAAACATCATATATAAAATTTAACAGGGAACCAACGGTAACATTTTGTCAGGGGGCCCAGAATTTCTAGGTATGTCATGCTTACTGTAATGGAGAAAACAGTGACATGAGTATATAGACCTGTGAGCCAATATATCTGACAGCCTTGAGTGAAAAATCCTGCTATGAGATATTCTTTTGTTCCACCAGAGTCTCCCTGACAACTATTTAAATACATACTGATCTATGAATAAGCAAATAAAGGTATAACCGACATACTAAATTAAATAGGCTGTTTAAATCGTTTTAACCGATAAAATTGCTAATACTAAGTATCAGTTCCTGCTGAAAGTAATAAGTTAGTAATACAAATTTCTGCATAGCCTGAAACGCATCGACCACCTTTCATTTGACTGCGGGTTAGAGTCAGACTGTATATTTTGGTTATGACAAATAAAATAAATAAATGCAAAGCCGCGGCAGTAAAGCGAGAGCTCAGTGCAGGGGCTGAGCAGTTTTATTTGGATGATATCCGTGGCGGGCTCCAGTCATGTGTGGCCCTATTCATCTGTATGTGGAGCAGCCCGGAGTTACGTAACAGCGCTAAAATACTCGGCGGTCACATGTGCGCGCAGCTCCTGGGCGTTTCGGCGGCTGCACGCGGCGGTCGGAGATTCGCTGGCAAGCGAGCTGCATGCGCGGCGGCCGCCCCGTTTACCCTCCTTGGAAGGGGTGCCTAGGGGGGGACAAAAAGCCAAAACAGACGGCTATTGTCGCAGTTACGGGGAACGTGACAGATCGGGGGGGGGCGGCCATTTAAAGCCACAGTACGCACTGCCCCCCCAGCTCAGATACAGCCTGTATCACAAAAAAATTAAACCCCAAACCAGCTTCACTCTCACTAAAAAACGGTGTTTCAAACCGCTTGGATTAAGAGAGATAGATTATGGTATTTCAGAATAAAATGCATCATACTGCACTAATGATAGCGCCGATCACGTGGCTCTGTTAATCATTCATCTGCTGCACACATCTAAACCAAGCATGCGGACAGCTATGGCGGGATCGCCATAAAGGCCGGCTGAGTACCTGTCTGGCCGCCACGGGTAGCTGACGTTAGATCACAGGATTCCCCGGTCTTTGAAACGCCCTGGCTGAAGACGGCCGGTCCTGGTCAGCGGAGTAAATGGCCGCCCTGTGACCCGCGTACGGTGTGTGACCGGCCCAGTGGGTTAAGAAGGTCGTCGGTTTAACTCGCAGGGTCGACAGGGCGGAATTAACAGCTGGACCCTTGCGATTCGGTTCGTGGTGCATTTGCTGTGGAAAAACCTGCCGAAAACAGGTGAAATACCCTGACCCAGATGTTAGACTCAACCGCCTTAAATGACAAGTTAGAACAATAATTTGCCTCTACACTCTACCTCGAGCTCTAGACTAAAATTACATATTATCACAAATTATTTTAGTTAGCTTTTGTCCAAAACGAAGAGTAAAGAACACGTTCCAACTAAAATGTTCACTGGGACGTGAAGTTTACTCAGTGTTCTTTTGTTCGGATTTGTACTGATATAAATACTCCAGGAGCTGCAAGAATTGGTATGAATTAGGCCTTCGTGTCTGCGGGGGACACTTTGTTCAGACCGAGGGACGTAGGCGAGCCGCCTCCCGAAGAGGGGAAGTGACTGGCTCACTAATAAAGCCCCCTCCGCGTCACCAGTGAAGCCCTGCTCCCGTATCACTTACTCTCTGATCCATTCTGAATGGAACATTTTTATACAGGAAATATTAAACACGTGGAGTAGCAATAAACCTACTTGATTCTGGTTTAACCCAGACCTGGACCAGCGACGCCATAATCATATAGCGGCCGCGCTATAATCAGCTGACAAACGAATCTTAGGTGGTTTTTATAGAGAAATACTACAATTAAATGAAGCTTGATAAAGCATGCTATCCCCCTTTGGGGATTTTAACAGAAACTCCCCACAATTAACAAGGCAAGCAGGTCTGTACCCAGCCGGTAAGCTATCTCGGTGGCACCTATGGTTGAGTAACACTGGTCCGTGTAACATACCCCCCTTAAGTACACAATGATCTGAGCGTCACCGTGAGAATGTTCCAGAGTCGGCAACAGTAAGGCTATGTGCCTGATTGTGCGTGCATTATTATTAGCCCGAAATTCAATAAGCTTGGGGTGGGCGTCTCCCACACGCGATCACGTTTTTCTGGGCGGACGGTGAGTTAGCCCCCCCTCCTCCCCCAGTCTAACGGGAGCCAGGGAGAGGATTACCAGCGCGGAAAACAGGAAAACAGACATCTACCTCCAAATGACCATCGGTGACACACCAAAAACCCAAAACATTAGTCGAGCTTCCTTTGATACTAAGAGGTCTATGAAAAAGAGTGTCAATCCATGGCACATGTGCCCAGCCAAATGTAGGACATCGTGACCTGCTCTGATTACAATTTAGCCATGAGACGCAGAAGCAGAGGGAAGCTATACGAAAAAGCCTGAAAACATACCATAATGAAAGCCAAATTAATTATAGAATAATTTAAAAATATATATATGTATAATATATGGCCTACAATTTGTTATTATATATACGCCTATATCACAAGAACAACAATAACAACAGTTAAAAATAATAAAAATAATTATTAAGCCAGGGCATGTAATCCGTTCAGAAGATGCTTTACCCAAATTTCAGAAACTTACACCCCGCCAGATGGGGCCTATAGCTATGGAGGATCTGTAACTTAAAAGCTTAAAACAGAAAATGTGACCGATGGGTCCTAGGTGAGCCATTTATATTTCAGGTTTTGATTACAGATATTTTTAAAGGACATGTAATAAATGTTTACTGTAGAGCATGTGACCTTTTCATAAATGACGGATACGTCGCGACAGTTTATAGAGACATACCCTGCTGTATTTTACAATATTCGGAAAACAGGTGAGCTTGGAACGGAGCATCTACTTAAGCAAATGAGCGTTGTAATGGCGGTCTTATACTGCACTGGGAATGTGCCAGAGTCCCAATTAATATGACAGTACAAAGACAAACTCTACTGTAGCAGAAAAGTTGCGACACACTAATTATTTTAAGGGTTATATGAACGTTATTTAAAACAGCATATATGCATTCATATTTTGAGTCCTCGTGGGATGACATTAATTATAGCCTTTCATAATGCTTATACATCGTGTTGAACATCTATTTAGCGGAAGTGAGAAAGTTTCAGTGTTTAATTAGGATATCTAAAGCACATAAATACGGAAACAAATGGAAATCCCAGCAAACATCAGTCTGATCTGTTAAACAGTCACTACCTTCCCGAAACTTTTAGCTAGTCACAATGCAGTGAGGCTGTCAGGCTGTCGAGCACTTAAACAAGACAAGACTGGCTTTCATTCGGACCAAGCAAAGCAAGTGAGACTTGTACGGCAATCCAGAAAAATTAGCTACAAAGTGTACCTGCCCTCCAGTAATGCTATAGCAAAAGAGTACATTTTCGGTAAGCTAATTTATTAAATAAAACTATATATTTCGTTGCCGCTTTTCTTGCGTCTATTGGCGCTCTGCAGTATGACACATCCAACGCTCAGAAATAATCAGTGAAATCAACGCACGCACGTAGCTGTATTCTGGACATATGCTGCATATATGTAACAAAAAAAGCAGTTACCTCCATCAATCCAAAGTTAAATCCCCGCTCACAGTTACCGCACTGCAAGCGACCCCAGCTCCACGTGCCTTGCTCATTACCATCTTATTTACATATGCAAGCGGCAGTCGCCTATGGGATTGAGATGGTCTCCGCGCTCCTTCCTATTGGTCAGAATCGGCTCTCGGAGTTCCAATAAGGGTGTCCGGAGAGGCTGTGCCCGCCTTCCCGGACACGTTGCCTTAGGAGAAGTTACACGGGCCGCGTCTTTGTAGCGCTACATCACAGAGCAGTTCCCAGCGCAGCAACTGCCAACCGCCCCGGTGTCCCGGACGTAGGCTACTGCCG
The DNA here is from genome assembly GCF_048594095.1 of Paramormyrops kingsleyae. Lineage (NCBI taxonomy): Eukaryota > Metazoa > Chordata > Actinopteri > Osteoglossiformes > Mormyridae > Paramormyrops > Paramormyrops kingsleyae. Next base: position 17,157,895 of record NC_132807.1, read on the forward strand.
GACAAAAGAAAGGGTCGTCTGCCTCCTTTTGGTAAGCTGTACCGCTGTCCCCTGCAGTCCGACGCCGTCCGGGCGAATGCGCGATCACTGATCGTTTGAGAGACTATAGAGGCTGCCGGCGGCTGGTAATCACACACTGATGTGTATCAGGGAAAGGCGTAGAATGACCCGGGGATTCGGCGAGCCCCATGCGGCCGCTTGGCGGAGGAATGCGCGTCGATGCGCGCCGTGATCGCTGTGTCTTTCGTGGCATTGCGTTTCGGCTGTATTTTAGGAAGATATATACTGTATGTGCTATGTGCTATGGGTCGTGCGGTGCTGATAGATTATATCTCTAAAGATTAGTAGGGTAGCTCTAATAAAGGCGCATATGATGAGCTAGTTTTGTGTCTTTGTTAATTATACTGTTATGTGGTGAGTTTACATCTTATCAAAGAGCCCCACCCCAACGTGTTACAGATTAACAAAAACAACTCTCAATTAACGATTTATTATCAAAGTTTAAGTGACTGTCTCGTCGCATATTACTGTGCATGTAAACGATTTATATTTTTGGCTGTATGTAATTATCCTTTATAGTAATTTCAGCTGTCCGATCCTTCTGTGGGTTCTATTTAAGTCATTGCAACAGCTAGACTACTTGATGCTTCTAAAACGAAATACTTCTGAAACTATTTTAACACATTTGTTACATTACGCAGATTCTGCTTTGCATACATTTTAAATTTCGTCAAATGAGACAACCCTTAGCGCTTCGTTGCTCGATTAAGCCCACTTTTTTGTGGCTACTTTACCATTAGGGACTGTATTGAATCGATTTGTCATCTACCAATATTTTTTAAATAAATTAATTTAGCAAATTATGAATGAACGTGGTCCTGTTTATGCACTGAGGCCCAGTAAAGGTCGGACTGCGTGTGTAACGTGACCCCCGCTTCACACTTACAGTAAGTACAGTAATGATGATAAGACGTCGCTGTTCCTCTTTAAGATGGGCTTTAAACTTAATTTTTTCCAGTGAACAGAAAGCACGTTACTTTATTACATAACTCTGACCCCCATGCCAGGAAGCTGATTTGGTAAACACCGAAACTGCTTTGCTTCTTTTATTTCTCAATTTCAACCCCTTTTTCATCATATCAGTTTCGTTGCATTTTACCCGTTAGCTCCTTTTATGTAGAAAGGCATGGCGCCCTTTGCTGGAACTTAAAGTGATCTTTATCAAACGTTTTTTTATTATTAAACGTTAATTTTAGGTAGCCTATTTTTGTTTAGGTCTACATGTCTTTCTGTAGTGTAGTGCTTTATTTGAATGACGATGAAAAAATTATTGCCTATATAAAAATCTATTATCAGGTCATATTGAATCACAGATAAAATAACAAGCACATAAACAATGCCGATGACGCTTAGTTGCAGTGACAGAGTCGCGGTGAGGAAAGCGGGGCCGTGCAGCCCTAATTAAAGCCCCGGAAGGTGGGGATCCGCCTGCGGGTGGCGGGCTCCGGTTTCCGGGCTCCGGCCTCTGCCGCTCCGTCTCCTGCTTTCCTTTGTCCCACGTAGCTCGATAGGATGAACCGGATGCTCTTTGCGGGACACCCAGGCTAATGTGAGTCCTTCAAGGGACGAGAGCTGCTTCTTTTATCTTTAAAAGTCTTCATTGCGGAGAGTTTGGGCCTCCAGAAGTACAGGAAGACATAAAGTGCTCCGTACAGCCACCCGGGCTGCAGACACAAAGGAGTGAGGAGTCGCCGCACTTAAATGCGGGATCCGATTCTGCAACACATCAGCATCGGTTATGTCATCATTCATTTACATTTCTGATATTTCCTTTCCTTACTTCTGTGTACCTGCTCTAGCTGCATTGTCCTTCAGGGTTTTGCGCTGCCTGCAGCCCACGGGGACTTTTCCGGATCCGGTGTTCAGGCGTTGCTCTATAGCCCTGCCTGGTTTCACTGTTTCGCCTCTATAAACACTGTTTTTTTTAGCAAGGCTGGTATTAAGAAATTCAAAAGCTCACCCACAGGGTAGTTAAATAACAAGTCGTATTTTGGTGTAATATTGAAATGTTTGCAGCCCTGCTCCCCCCTCCCTTAGACAAGCAATACTTTCTGGCATTGTCTCTGTTTACCTCGTTCATGCCATGTCTTGTATAATGTAATGTGCCGTCAGTGTAAGTGGCTTCTTTGATACTGAGTTCTGGCTCACCAGCCATAGATGATCTTTTGACCTCCGTTTTAAAGCCGTCCCTTCAGATTATGGCAGTGACAAAAATATTCATTATCACAGACTCGCTGTGACACAGAATGGCACAGTGACACTGAGTATTCGCTTGTTCTGACATCGTTGGACACCAACACTGTCTGGGAATATAAGCTGGCTTCTCTTGCCCCCCCCCCCCCCAGGTTAGCGATGCTCATCTGCGTTTAGCCCCTTCCCCCTACCCCCCACGGCTGAGGATGTCCGCTTCACATTCTGGGGGTTCTGCCGATTGGCTGACTGGTGCCGATGGAGATGGCTTGTTTGGACCAGACCGGGAGCAGGTGTCGTCGAGGAGGATGACGCGGTCACCCACGTCAGCTCAGGAGCCGCACTGCGAGCCCCACGAGGCCCAGCAGGGGGGGCGTCGGGCCGTGGACTACAACAATGCCAGCTGCGGATGCCCGTCCAGCAGCACCTGGATCTCAGACGGGGATGGGCACGCCCTTCCAGGGTGCCAGCGAAACTCCGGGTCCCTCTGTCCCCCTGTCCCACGGGATGTGCTGCCGGAGAATGCCCGGCTGACCCGGAAGAGGCTCAGTGACTCAGTGCGGCCTGGGCAGTCGGAGTTGCCCACAGACGGGAACAAGCTGTTTGCTCACAAGGTGAGTCTGACTGGACCGGGAACTAGGAGTGTGAGTAAAAATAGCTCCTGACTGGCTTTTCCTCTGGAGAATTAATCAAGATTCACAAGTATTCCTCATGTGAGGGGAGGCAGGTGGTGCCTGAAGACGGACCCCCCCCCCACCGCTTCGCGTCTTCAGCTACTTGTTGTTTTACGTTAGGCGGCCAGTTTCTGCCACCTACTGTCTTTGTACTTCCTGTTTATCCATTTACTGGGGCAGAAAATGTATGTTTACTTGTTAAATAGCAGGAACTCTTGTCACGTGTAATTTGAAACTCACGTCTTTGGTCTATGTAGAAGGATCTTTGTTTCAGACGAAATGGCGATTTCATACAGGCATCTCTCGGTTCACAGTGCTCCGAGCTGCAGTGCTACATTCCCCCACTATCTTCCATCCTGAACGGTTTACGGTCCGGAAGATACCGGCAACGTAAGTGACTCACCGCTCATTGCGCAAGTGCCTATGCTGCTCTCTCCCCTCCCTCACATGCCCGCTTCCCAAACCCCATCAGCGACGTCCATGGCGGCATTGACAGCCGGTCCCAGGGACGAACCGAGGCAGAGTTAGGAATGTGGGCGGGGTTTCCAAGGTTGAGGGTGTGCTTGCTGTGCTTCGCAAGCTGCAGTCCCACCCTGCAGGGGGCGCCGCATCTTTAGGTAGTATGGCTAGAGCAACCTTGTGGTTGTGTTAGCCTGGCCTGCAGCATCGGCGGCTGTTTTCACAGCCCGCGGTGTCAGACCCGGCCTTCGCACTCCGGAGGCACGCTTGCGGGACCGTGTCAGAAATGGGTCCCGTTTCTGACGGGTGAGTGCTGGTGTGACCCTTCCTGGGACATTGGGCCTGATAGCGGTTTGGTAACACAGCATCAGAGCTTGTGGCGTAAATGGACGCCCTTTAAACCCCACGGTGGTCTGAGGATTTGGTTTCAAGAAGAAGTCAAAGCCCTGACTGTGTTCTCCCCCTGACTAGTTATATTGTACGTTTCTCCAAACTCTGGCTTCCACCATGAACTGGAGCACCTGTCAGGCTAAATGAGCCCCTCTGTGGAGAGTGTGGGCAGCAGGCGGCTTGTGGGGTCCGTGTCCCTGGCCTCACACCCCCCTTCCTCCCCCCCTTACTCATCCTGCGCTCCTCCAACCTGGAAGCTAACGGCGCTTTTTCCACTATAGCTAATTCAAACCAAGCAGGAAGCCGATATTTATGTAACTGGTTCCAGCTGCAGGTTGACGGGAGCCAGAATGCCGCTTGTCCTGGCCTCCTCACGGCCCCTCGCCAGCGACCCATGTCCCAGTTACGCAAGATGGGGGGGGGGGGGGTGATCACACACAGATCGCTTTGGATATGACTGTGGAAAATGTGGGACTTTTAGTGCTTTATTTTGAATTCACTGCCAAATGTGGCTGTATGACAACATGTAGCTTGGAATTATGGCTGTTACAAGCATTTCTAAATGGAAAGATTAAATGAAATCACCGGTTGAGCCGTAACACATGCCGGCGCACACGAAGCCGCCTCGCTGGCTAAACAGGTGTTGATATGTAGCTGCCACATTCTGCAGTAGCAGTTACGGAAGCTAACTGGCTAGCAGTGAGATTTAAAGCATTTTTGTAGGCCTCCCTCCCCGTCCCCGCAGCACCGGTGTGTTCCGGTATTGGTCACATGACCAAGGCCGTGTCCGCGCACCCTCAGGAACCCCTCATGCTGCATGTCCTGGCTCCTCCCGCGGAGTCACTCCTGCTCTGATGTGTCCCCCACGCAGGTCTCACCAGCTTCCAGGAGAGCGTGGCCATGGACAGGATCCAAAGAATCATGGGCGTCTTACAGAACCGTTGCATGGGGTACGTCCTCCCTTTGCCGCTTCCTCGTCATCCCTACCGGGACCCTTACCTTCCCGTTAGCGCATTTCATCGGCTTGACTGGCTGGTGGTCCTCCCTTGGGCCCTGGTCCCTCTCCCCCCCCCACCTCCGTGAGGTGCGACACACTTCTACATGATCAGTTCTCCTTTGATGTGACAGTATAATAAGAAATTACATCACTGCCTACCCCACCCCACAAACCCAAACACAATTATTTCCCAGCAGACTCTGCAGGATTATAGAAATGAATGGAGATTGTGTCTGTGTTGCATCATTCCACCGGAGTCAGACAGCAACACATCCCTAGCAGTCGATTGGCCAGCGCTGTCCGTGCTTCCCATCTGCCATTGGCCAGGCGTCCACCTACTGGAAGCGTCCCTTAATTTAGTGCCCCCCAGAGACAGGCCTGCCAGCTGCTCGCCGCGCAGAGTAAACCGTAAACGGGGTCTAGCGCGTCTCCCCGCGGGCTTGCATGACGGGCTGGGGAGTAGCAGCCGACCTCCTCCCACTGCACTCATCCAAACGCGGCCCACAGCAGCTCCGCACGGAGCCTTGATGGAAAGGATAAAATTCACTTCTTAAGCGGTTAATGTGCATAATGTATCAGAGGAGCGCGGCACAGGGCGAGCAAACAGCAGGTGGCGTTGCTCCCTGCAAAGCCGATTCATTCCAATTAACCATCTGTCTTGGAGTAATTGGAATTAATAGGCATTACAGATTACTTGGTGATGCCACCCCACCCTAATGGGCCTCTGGAAGGCTGCCTTGGCCGTGATTTTTCCAGTGAGCCTGGAGACCAACTTGTCACTCACATCTGTTTATTTTCAGTTTTATCTAATGTTTAAATACATCAACTTTGTGCTTTCACAGTGAGAAGTACGTCAGCATCATCTTGAAAGTGGAGGAGATGCTGAAAAACTGGTTCCCCAAAGTGAAGCCAGGAGAGCAAGGCGATATGGGGCAGGAGGAAATGGCCCTTCCCAAGAAGCAGAAGGTGATGCCTCACCCCCCCCCCCCCCACCACCACCACCACCACCATGTGCATTTAACGCAATGTTTTCCAACCTGGTCCTTGGGGACGTGCAGACAGGTCATGTTTTTGCTCCTACCGGGAGCTGAGAGGGAGCAAAAATGTGGACCGTCGGTGGGTCCCTGAGGACCGGGTTCTGAAACACTGATTTAACGAGCTGCAGGTTTGCTGCTGTTATCCTCTGTCTGAACCGTTAACCAATAAGAAGCAACACGAGCGAGAGCAGCACCTGCGGGGGGGGGTGCAGAAATGCAGAAGCTCTCCGTACAAAGGCCCCTTTGTGAGTGAATCAGTCAGGTGTGAGGTCAGGTTCTGCTTCTGAGTTTCGGCTGCGGTGTGGGGGCGCTGACGCCGACTCCCCCAGCAGGAACCCGCGGCTTTGTCGTCTTTCTGCTGTGATGTCACAGAAAAGCCACTTCAGAGTCTCTTTGTTTCTCCCGCCAGCTGTGTGTTGGCAGCCCTGCCCGGTCGGTTCCCCCGGCTCACCGGGGCCCCATCGGCGCCTCCCCCTCCCACATCGAGACCAGCCTGCTGGGTCCCTGCTTCAGTACCCGCACCAAGTGGCTTCACATGTCTCCCATCTGCTCCCCCGCCGTGGAGTCTCCCCCGGGGCGGCTGCCGTCCGCCGACCAAGACTTAACGCAAGACAGTGCCATCTCATCCAGCACCGACATCCGGACCGACACGCCGCCACCTGGCCGGCCACCTCCAGCCAAGATCAACGCCCCCTGTTTGGAAAGGCTGCTGAAGTCCACAGACAGCATTATCACATGCAGGGCAACAGGGGGCGCTAGTGAGAGTAGCTGGTCATAGTGCTGAAGTGCTGTCTTCAGGAGCTCTTCCCTGAGCTAGCCTGGCCTGGCCTGGCCTGTCCCATCCCAAGCTGGAGTCGTTTAGACAGCCATTCTGGTACACATGAAATGACACGCAATGAAAGATCTCAATGAAAGAAGGGTGAGAAATTACTCATTCGTGTTCAGAAATGATGAATCTATACCCCTATCACCATGTCACATGACTTCCCTAACCCAACTGTATTGCACTTACTTGACATAAGGACACCTCGCATCTGGGAGTGAGTGTGTCACTCCTTCCCCACAGAAACGGTTGGTCCTTCCAAGACTCGCAACACAGGTCTCAGATCCATAAAAGAGAATTTTAACAAGGGAATGGAACATGTAATTTCTTTTGGGAACACTTGAATTATTGACACAGGAAGTGAGTCAAGGGTACCCATGCAGAAGTGTAAAATGAGCATCAAATGCAGTTCTTTGTGAGTTAGAGGGAGCTGAATGATGCGACTGTTACTTCATGAATGTTCTTTAGAAGTTCTGATGCAACACTTCTACCTCAAGTCGATACCAGGCCGTGAGTAAATGCAGAATGTCATCAATGCCGCCGATGAGCCAGACTGTGTGTATGCTGAAGGTCATTTGACTCACTCAGAAGATAATCCCACCATGGTGATTTGTCACCCTTGACTGGTGCCATCGCAATGAATGTGAACTGCAGATGTTTTTTTTTTGTATTTATTTTTTTGTATATTTGGTAGAAGGCAGGCAGTGCCTATCAACTGTGCCTGGTTTGGTCCATGATCACCACCCAGAATAGGGTGACCACCTCATCCCTGTCAGGATGGACACTGAGCCACAAAAGGTTTCGTAAACTGCCGTTTCAAGCTTTTCAATTAATTGCACCTGGATCTCACTTGAGCGCTGAGTTCTTGCTGTGTGCTGATTGGTCAGTGTCACACATGTCATTAATGTTCGTATGAAACAGCTGGATGAGTCTTTCAACCAAGCAAACAAACCAGTAAAAGTACAAGATGAATCAAACAATTTAGCCAAGCACAGAAGCCTTTTCAGTTTTAGAGCAGTTTGTAAAACCTGAAGTAGCTCAAAGTGTTTTTCCTGACATGGATTAGGTGGTCACACTAACCTAGAACCAACCTGTAAGCCTCTGGGCTGTCTTTAGGGAATCCAAATTCCTGCCATTCACAGTGTCGAGAAAATTATTAAAGTCCAGCCAACTGCATTCAGTGATCAGATGTAAGGGATTCTGTCAGCACAAAGGTGGCTGAATGTCTGACAGGCCGAGAGGATACTATCTTAGTGTATATATCTTGAACAATGTTGCAAGTTGTTAATTTACCCTATGAAGTGGCCTTTTATTTTATACTTTGGAAATAAATGTGGTTATACCTGTTTGGGGTCTGCATTCGTGTCATTCATAAAATGGGTGCTTACATCCCAGCCAGTAAAAAGTCACAGGAAAGTAGAATTGATGCTTTTATTTTTGTTTTCTGCTTTAAGAAACTCAAATTGAAAATTAAAACAAAATAAATATGAATATTTATGTAAAACTTTTTTTCCTAATGAAACATTATACACAATGTACAAGTGTTCGTCCTTTAATTGTCATTGAACTCCTTACTCTAAGAACAGCGCCAAACAAAACAGACATACCACCATGCAAACGTAAAGGAGGCCTCAAAGAGAGGATGGGGGGGGGGGGGGGCAGAGGAGAATGACTCCATGCACTGCCGGCGCTGATTGTTTGGACTTCAAATAAACCACAAGGTGAAATAAAAACTCCATAACATTCGCAAGTACATTGGATACTTAAAAAGTGGCGAGTTTTGCAAACGCTTTTGGCTCGAGTTCCCACACGGCGGGCAGGGGGCCTTTGGGGTGTCTGGTGCCCCCAACCCCACCCAGTGCGCCTCGGGGGTCTGAGCGCGGGTTGTGCTGTGTCAGTAGTCAGTGTCGGAGCCCTCTGCGTTGTCCACGTTGCGGGACAGCATGTAGTTGTCCATGTCGATAGAGCGGCAGTTGTTGATGGCGTAGCGCAGTCGCTCGGCCATAACGCTCTGAGTGGAGTAGGGAGGAAGGCGGAGCTGGAAGAAGCAGGTCTGGGAGGTGGGCAGGCTGTCAAAGGGCTGGGGGGGGGCAGAGAGAGCCAGTTTAGACCGTGCATCTTACACATAGATTTTGCATTTTATTCACATAGCAGATACTTTTATATCCAATGTGGGACCAACTGGGCCTTAAGGGCCTTGCTTAGGGGCCCAATGCTGACATCACTCTGCTGACTGCGGGGATCAAACTGGCAACCTTGCTACCAATAGGCACAGCCTTCTGACCCACTGAGCCACGCTGCCCCCCCCATCTTTTCTGAAAAGATTTAAGACATCACAGGTACTAACATGCCTCACGTGAAATAACCGAGACAATGAGAGCGGGTGGCCTGTAGGGGGCATCCACTCACCCGGTCGACCTTCATGATCTGAAACCTCTGCGAGATGTCAGCGGTGTTGGCGGGCAGACGGGAGCGGCCCGACACGAAGCGCATGAAGAGCACACGCTCCTCGTTGGAGAACTCCTCCAGGGTGTGCCAGAACCACTGCACCAGCTGGTGCTGCTCGTCCACCTCGCGGTAGCGCACCACCTTCTTCAGGACGTCCACGGAGATCTCGGGCATCCCGCACACCATCTGCTCCAGCTGCTTGGCCGTGAGCAGGGACAGCAGTGGCACGGGCACGATCCAGGACATGCCCTCGCGCACCGCGGCCACCTGGACGCACGCACACGCAGTCAGAACCTGAATCTAAATCCGCCACTTTTCATTAAGATAAGCTTTTGTTGGATCATAAATCCAAAAAACAATAGCCATTTTAAATGATGAATCACAGACAGGGGTAATAACCCTCCTTGAGAGATGTGTTAAATCACAGGAATGTTCCAGGTTAAGACTCCATACCACAAGCCACGGAACCGAACCCAGATCCATACCTGGCGGTCCAGTTCATGGAGCCGGTACTCGATAGCGCGGTCCACATACTCCTTCCTGTTGGAGAAGGTGAGAGGGATGCTGTTTCCTCCTGGAATTATGGGAACCATCTTCCCGTCTGCGCTCTGGCCCACGAAGGAGTCGAGAGGAATCATCTGCAAGGCGGAAACGCAGGTCAGCTGTGGAATACGCGGCCCCTCGTGACGGACGGCGTGGCGGCTAATCCATTCACAGAGAGGTGTGTCACGGACGCGCGAGAGCGCCTCCTGCTGCTTCCTGCTCATCGCGTCCATTATAAACGGTTAGTGGTATGAGCCACAGGACAACAGCGCTGCCATTTTAATGCACAGAAGATACGTTGGGGACCATAGCAGAGGACGACAGTGTTTTCAGAAATGAGAAACAAAATGAAGACTGTATCACAAGATAAGTCACCAGGCGGACAGACATTTGCACTAAAGTAAAAGATAATGAAATCCAGAAAACCACAGAGGAACAGACAGTTCTCTCCCTTAGAAGTAAAAATAAAAAAATCTGCCTTGTGCCATTTTCTTGCCCAGGCACCAAAGCCCCAGCTCGTCGGCCTGGGAACGCTTCCAAGATCTGCTGCATCCACACGGCTCGCATTACAGCCTCAATGGTGCATGATTGTGCAAGGGTGTTTATGCAACTGCCGGCCACTCTATTTTCCCATAAATGCACCTTGAAAGGCCGACCGCTATTGTGGAGGCAGAGAGAGCCAGGACACATGCCGACCGGGGCGGGGGGGGGGGGGGGGGGGGGGGGGGGGCGTGCCACTGAACCTCATTACCTCATGGAAATTTTCCTCAGTAATCCCGCTGTCTTCAATGTGAAGAATGCTGTTGAGGGTCTGGACGTAGAGAAGGTCAACCTCCTCCAGGTCCTCCAAAACCAGGGGGATACAGCAGAGCTGCTTCCACACCATGGGGGCCAAGTGCAGGTCTAAAGGCTTCTTGGTACGGATGGCCACCCCCATCAGGATGCCCAGGAACTTGAACTGCAGGAGATGCTCATCCAGGCAGGCTGAAGGGTTGAACAAGAACCTGGAAGAGAATGAGACGACCGTTTAGCTGATGAAGTACTTCCCAAGCTACACAGCTGTCAGACCGTGACGTTCATGTTTACTGAGAAGCACGGCAAGACGGGACATCAACAAGAGTGTCACCAATCATTTACAAGAAGATGCTCGACCAACTTGCCCCTGGTTTATTGCACTGCTCGTATAAAGGCTACACTCACGTTGACGACGTGCCACTTTAACCAAGAATGACTTTGGACAGAAGGTGCAGGGTACCAGATCATTTTTATTTGGTCAATCTGAAGTCATAACTCTCCCTGGACTTTGCCCCTGACGGGGTACACTGGGCCGAGAGAGCGCTCACCTGTCTCGGTTGTAGCCGACTTCAGCTGTGGCGTTTGGAGAGGGAATGAGAAGGTCAACGACACCAGTCTCCAGCTCCTTCATGTAAAGAAGCAGGAAAGAAACAAAGAGACTTTCTCAGATTTTCACGTAAGATGGAGCAAGATGAAGCAGTGTGGAAACAAAGAGCAGGGAGGAGGTCGCTTGCTTGATAGGACCAGAGTGCAGGGCAGCCTGCCAGCGCCTTTCACGCCATCCCAACGGCCCCGTCCTACCTGGCACATCTCCGTGATGGTGTCATCGAACACCCCGCCGGCGTCGTCGGCCCCCTCCCCCACCAGCTTCACCTTCCAGGCGCGGGAGGGCAGCCGCAGGTCCGAGGCGTTCAGCTTCACCACCTGCCGTGCGATCTGCACGAAGATGGGCTTGCACTTCCGGCCGCTGGAGGACGGGACAGGACGGGATGGGACGGGGGTCAGAAACGGCGTACGGCACCCGGAGGGGGCGCGGCAGGAGACGGGCCGGCCACTGACCGCGTGGAGATCCTTTTGACGGTGATCTGCGGTCCGTAGTTCTTGCCCTGCACCATCGTCTTGCCGATGGAGCGCACCATGGGCAATGTATAGACGCGAGGCGCTAGCAGAGGCCGCAGCTGCCCCTGGATGAGGCCCCACGTCCCCACGTTGTAATGTGACGTGCAGCTCTGGAGCAGAACACCACAGCTCAGACCTCTGCAGCTTATTCTAAAACTCAGGCAACTTACTTTTAAACCTGCTTGGTTATATTCCCCTCCCTGATACTTCAGACTTGGCTTAGAGCCTGGATCAATGACTCGGGAGGCAAAACCGGCCCCCGAACCCGCCCCGGCTCACCTGGTTGTTGGGGCTGAGGTTCAGCAGCCTCCAAGAGGAGTACATGAGGTCCGAGAAATGGTAGAGGAGGCGGAGCCTGGCACGGACCACCTCCATGCTGACCTCCTTGAGGGCACTGTATTGAGGAGGCACTGCCACTGGCAGACCCAGCTGCAGAGGCACAGAGGATCCTGGGAAAAGGCAGAGAGTCACTGCAGACCTCACTGGCATCTTAGAATCAAGTCGGGTAAGTAAATAATCAAAATCAGAAGTCTTCTATTCGGCAAGTACAAAAAGTACAAGGAACTTATTTTGGTGCAGGTGGTGGCGTGGAGAGCACAATTAAAGATGCAATCAAGATACAAGTACAAAAGGTTAGACACCCAGATGGCAGGGTGCAAACGGCTTTGGCGTAAGTGCAAAAACCTTATAAAGTCAATAGGAGTACAAATGATTAGATTCTTAAAAAAAGAACCGTGAATTACTCTAAAAATAAAACAATGATATGTATCAAGCTTACTTCACAGAGACTTCCTGTGGACCTGAGGCTTTGCTCAGAAATCCAGACCTTTGGCTGGACTACGCTCGAATTTTACTGCCATTGTAGTCCCTGCTTTTTGAGCTACTGCCATCTGCCTGAAAACGGCTATAGCGGCAAGTACTTAAAATGAGTCCCAGCTGGGGCACAATTCTTACGGGGGACGTCACGGGTGTGTGTGCGTGTGCGTGTGCGTGCACGACAGGGCCCTTTACCGGGAGCTCGAGGTGGGACGGGAGGGGCTGTCCAGGCCACGCTGTGGCAGCGACCGGCTGAGATCTGCTGGATGTTCTTGCCCTGGAGCGTGGTCACCAGCGTGGGCTCTCGCACGTGGTTGGTGTGGCCGAGGCCCAGCTATATAGTAAACAAAGCGATGAATCAGTCCGCCTGGCCGCCCCACACAGCAGCCGAATGCGCTGGGAGCTGCTGACTGGGCCGTACTACAGCCGGTCTTAAAATACGCCGTGAGTGGCTGAGATCTAATCGGAGTGCGCCTGCGGTCTGAGCCGCTGACCCCTGTCTGGAACAGTGGGGCCGGCGGACAGAGATTTCAAAAGGTTTCCAAAGCTCCCTTCAAAAGGTCCGTTGGAACGACAAACTAGAGCACGCTTACAGCGGTTAATGCAGAACAGACCTCATTTAGAAGCCGAGGCAGCTTCGCTCGAAAACCACTCATTGCCATTAGCTCCCCGTGAGTGATTCATGGGCAAAGCAGGGATAATGGTATCATCTGTTATGAGAGACCTGGCACGCCTGTTAAATGAGGACCTGAGGACCTTTTTGTCATCAGGTACCAAAATAACCCCTTCCTCTGCGATGAGAAGGTGGCTCATTAGGGCAATGAAGCCTTTTACATTAGATGCCATCTTCATCATGGAGTCCTTCAGAGAAGAGGTTCCAAAGGAACTCGAACCCCGCCCCTACCCCCCCGTGGGACCCCACCTGGCCCTCGGAGTTGCTGCCCCAGCTGTACACCTCCCCCGTGGAGGACAGCGCCAGTGTGTGCTCCGCCCCCACAGCGATGTCGGAGATGAAGACCCCCGAGAGTGCGGGGACCAGCTGTGGCCGGTTGTGGTTCCGCGCCCGGCCCTCGGGCAGCCCGATCAGGCGATCTGGAAGCAGCAGCAGCGTCAGCACACAGAGGCACCAAAGACGGCCCGAGCGGCGGCACTGGAGACGGCCCGTCGCCCTACCCTGTCCGAACGTGTAGACGTTGCCGTCCTTCGTCAGGGCGACGGAAAACTGGGTGCCACAGGAGACCTTTTTAATCCCGATACCACAAAGGACGTCCACTTTCTGTAATCCGCAAGCGGGAGAGAGAGAGAGAGAGCAGACAAGAACTGAACACAAGTCCATATTCATGTATTGTGACATTATCCAAGTGTCACATAAACCCACCTGGGGAGAGGATTTTGCAGTTGAGTTTCCGAGACCCAGTTTTCCATAGTCTCCGTCTCCGAAGGCCCACACCATCATGCCGTCAGCAGAAACGGCCAGAGTGTGATTCAGACCACAAGCCACCTGAGGAATGCAGTACAGACCTCAACAACAGGGTTACAGCAAACAGGAACAGGCTGATGCGGAGAAACAGCACATCTTAGCAGTTATAAATAATTCCTTCTGCGGCCATGGCGGGGGACGGGGGGGACGGGGGGAACGGGGGGCACGGTGGCAGGCGCTCGCTTCTACCTGTCCCACTTGGTAGCCCTCTAGGGCCGTGACCCTTTCCGGAAGCTTCTTGTTGGACGTGTTCCCCAGGCCCAGGCGGCCGTAGTCGCCGTTGCCGAAAGAGAAAAGCTTGCCGTCTGCCGTCACCACTGCCGAATGCTTGAAGCCACAGGACATCTGAAAAGTTTGAGGTACCTAAATACAGCAGCTATAGAGCAGCTTAAGTCACCAAAGACGGTTAAGACCTGGGGAAGGTTCTAGGCAGGTGCAGAAATATCAGGTCTGTAGTACATGTACAGCAGACTGTTCTGATAGGGGGGAGCACATGAAGAAAGACAACCAACCAAAGGAAAGGAGAGCGAAAGGAGGCGTGGCCGAGCCGCCTGACCTGCACCACCTCTTCGCCCTGCAATGCCTCGATCTGTCGCGGCCGGCGTTGGCGGTCGCTGTTGCCGTGGCCCAGCTTGCCGTAGTCGCCGTCGCCCCAGCTGAAGACCTCGCCGCTTTCCGTCAGGGCCATGGAGTGGCCGTCGGAGCCGCAGGACGTCACCAGCTGGGTCACCACAAAGCCTGAAGCCGCCACACAGCACAGGGGCACAGTCAACACCACGTCACGCCTATACTCCCCGTCCGCATCAGCCCCGGTAAAACACAGGCCTGCAGAGCAGGAACCCCAAACATCTGCGATGTTACCCACGTAGAGAAAGCGCTTTGAAACTGCTAGCAGTGAGCCGGCGGGCGGAAGCATCCTACCCTGCAGGGCCGAGATGACGGTGAGAACGTGCAGGTCGTCCGAGTTGCCCTGGCCCAGCCTACCGTAGCTGCCCTCCCCGCAGGCCAGCACGGTGCCGTTAGCCTGGATGACGAAGGTGCAGTTCTGGCCACACACCACCTGCGGCGGGAGACAGCCGGCCCAGAGCGCCGGGGGAGGGGGGGAGAGGGAGAGGGGGGGCGAGAGCGGCACGGATGAAGTGTCTGTCTAAGAATAGCAGCGGCCAGGCTGGCCACAGCCGCCGCCGCCATGAATAATGGAAGGAGTCTGGAGGAGCTCATTTCCCAAAAGTGATCATCATGCTAAAATATGGGGGGATGATGGCGGGATGGATGGAGCAGATGGAACCCATAATGAACGCGGCGCCTCCCGAGCGTCTGAGGCCTCCATGCCGGCGTTCACGCCTTTGTGAGGGACTCTGGAAGGTCGCGCTCGCGTGGGGCTCCCGCCGCCTCACCTGCTGGGCCTGCGAGAAGGAGGTGGCTGCCGACGGGAGCAGAATGTTCCTCCCGGCCTCGGCCAGCTGCCCGTGCCGTCCGGCCCCCCACAGGTACACGTCGCACTTCCCGCCCAGGTGCCAGTCCTGTCCCGAGAAACCCAATACGCAGCGTTAGGCCAGCCGTGCCAGGGGCCGTGCCTGGAGAACCCTCCGCACGGCACAGTGTTCTGTTATTATGAGTTCCCTACCTCTGGTCTGGAGGTGGCCCAGCACATGATCTGCTCGTCCATCCCAGAGATCCATTTACTGTTGTCCTGTGAAAATGTATCCACACACACACTCAGTGACACCATCAGTGACACCCCTCACCGTCAGCAGCGCCCCACCCCCTCACCAGCGCCCCGCCCCCTTCACCGTCAGCAGCGCCCCGCCCCCTTCACCAGCGCCCCGCCCCCTTCACCGTCAGCAGCGCCCCGCCCCCTCACCATCAGCAGCGCCATCTCCTCCCTCGGCACCGGCTCCAGGTCAGGGACGGTGAAGGAGTCCGGGAAGGAGCAGCCACGGGCCAGCGCCTCGGCCGCCTTGACGGTGGTGGAGAAGCAGTCGAGCCAGGCCCACTCGCTGGCGCTCCAGGCACCCTGCTCCAGCGGGCAGTGGGACAGGTGCGGGGGCACCGGAGGCCTGCACAGCAACTGGTCCAGGTGGAGGCCCACAGCCAGGGAGGCCAGGCACTGCATGTAGGGACTGTGCACCAGCTGCTCGCCGCACACCACCTGCGGCTGCCGGGGCGAGGAGCGTCAAGGGGGGGCATCATGGCCGCTGGTGTAGCCCCATGTCCCGCTCACCCATTTCCCAGTTTACCCAAACCATGGAGAGTTAAGCACACCCCCCTTTGAAACGTTCGAATGTAACTCTTAAATACAGAGACTGTGCAGCCCTGATACACTGGCAGGACACAGAGGAGCCGGAGGTACCTTCTCATAGGCATACTGCTCCTGCAGCATGACGGGCAGCCTTTCCAGAAACGCCCGCATGCAAGGAGCCATGTGGAGGCCCGCGACCCCCTGCCTCTTCAGGGCCGTCCTGCACGTGGCCAGAACGTGGTTGGAGGACAGGAAGTCGGACGTGCAGTTCACAACCAGGACATCCTGTGGGGAAACCGGGAGCCGATCAGCCGGGCAGCACCGACCCAAGGCGACTCGCATGCTGGGAGTAGAGGCGTTTACCTTGGACCTGTTGGAGCACACGGCCACACCCACATCCGGGATCCACACGATGTTCTGGATGGCTCCGGAACCCGCCACCACGGTTTGTAGCACCGAGCCGTCCTGGTGAACGCGGCAACGTCGTTACTCGTCCCCGTAAGAGAAATCCCCGGAAGGATCGAACCTGGGCTGTTATCTGGGCCAGACTTACCCGCAGAGACCAGATGTTCATGAGGCCGCCGGTGCCACCCGACACCAGCGCCAGACCGTCCGGGCTAAAGGCCACGGTCCGCACAGAGGTGATGTGGCCCCGGAGCTGAAAGACGCACGTCGCTCCGCCAGGCTTCCTGTAAGGGTGCTGTGGGGAAAACAAGGGTCTGAGCGATGCATGACTCCCCCTAGAGGCGGCTGCGGCTCTCCAGCAGGGGGCGTGGCCATGGCGCCCGTACCTTGGGCCTGCATTTCGGGTCCATTTCCCACCAGGCGTCGGACGGGCCGTGGCTGCACTCGGAGAAGCTGACGGCATCCTGAGGCAGGGCCCAGACGCACACTAGGCCATTCTGACAGCACCTGAAATGAAAGGAAACATTCTGCTGGATTTTCAGGTCACCCCCCCTATCGCTCCCGCTCACACGGCTCCCTCCGGGGCTGAGGACACCTACGTAGCCAGCATGTTGAGGGCCTTGGGGCTCCGGCCTGGCAGGGGACACCAAGCGATGGCGTTGACCACAGAAGGGTGAGTCAGGGCCTGCAGACAGCTCCAGGGCCCCTGGGGGCCGGCGGACACCCACACGTTGACGGTCTCCTCCCGGGCACAGGTGAGCAGCGCCTGCCCGCTGGGGGCCCACTTCATACACGTGATGGACTCCTGAAGCGAAGAGACTTGGTCAGAGTCGTGTGGACAGGCCGGCAGAAAACAGGCCCGGAAGGTTCTGCGCACCTTATGTGCGTCGATGACCACCACAGCTCCTTTCTCCAGCGGCTCTTTGGAGCCAATCAGAAGCTTTCCGTCTGCATAGCCGACGGCGAACGGCCTGTCCTCGCTGTACCAGGCAATGTGCATGATGGCCACTGCAATAGGGAGAGCGACAGGCCCGGTTATAGGCGGGTCCCCTGGGCCGGGTCGGTGGGCGGAGGCGGGGCAGACACTTGCCGTCCTTCCTGTAGCAGTGCTCCAGCTCCACCCTGCGCATGGTGGAGGCGTCAGCCACCTCGATCAGACCCAGCGAGCCGTCCATGCGGCCCACCAGCAGCACCTCCTGCGGATCCCCGGGCCACGAGGACGGCGGCTCCTTCTCGGGCCAGGTCATGGCGGACACCCAGTGCGGCTGCACGTCCAGCAGGCCTTTCCCTCCTGCGGAAACAGGGATCGGCACTTTGCTCTGGAGGACTTCGAGAAGAGCCCCCCCCGCTGCCCGCTACATGCTACACAGCGAGTGCGAATCAGGGCCCAAGAACAGCACAGATGGGCCTGATCGTTTACAGGGGACGCCAAGTTCTAACTTGTGGAAGGAATTGTGCTTTATCGAGAACTTCAACTGTAGACTTCAGCCAAATGGGCATTTGAAACGACAAGATTTAGATTTAACTTCAGTCCCTAATGACCTAATTAACAGACATGGAAAAGGGGCAATGGACAGCCAACAACCCAGGGGCTGGCAGAGCGCCCCCCCCAACCCCGCCTCCCTGAGTCTTTGGGCTTGTGAAGGGTTCATGATTGGCTCTAAGGAGTCTCATCTGAATGAGGACGGCCTACAGGACCCTGGCTTTATGTCAAGCACTCCCCCGCACGCATGTGTGCTGTAGAGAAAGCAGCGGCCTTTCCTGTCCTGTCAAACCAGGGCCGACAGCAATAGGCACGGGGCGGCATGTTGGCCGGCTGGAGCCGGGGATCCCGCAGCGTCTGCATCCATCCCACGTCTGGGGTCGAGCATCAGTCAAGCGGGGCATCATGACCGAACTCTGTGTAAGCACCGCCCACATGGGAATCTGCTGAATGCCAGCACCGGAGTGTGGGAGGGACTGGGGGGGTCATCTGTCTCATCAGCGCTAAGAGCACACTGACTGTGCAGTGAGCGGAGGCTGGGAGTGAGGAACAGAACCTGGGCCTCTGAATCTATAGCTAAGGTAAAGCGTGCGCCTCGAACTCCACGCGCCTCGAACTCCACGCGCCTCGAACTCCACGCGCCTCAAATGCCTTGCACTCTAAACGCCGGCTGCCTCAAATGCCCCACTCCTTAAATTCTGCATGCCTCAAACACCACACCCACAGCCTGAAATGCCCTATGCTATAAAAACGCCCAACTCTTTACCATTGACTTGCCAGATGTTCACCATCTTCTCCATAGCAGCAGCTAGGTATTTTCCGGTGACGCTCCAGGTGACAGGGGACAAGCTGGGGTCCCCCGGAGAGCCCAGGCAGCTGAGGCCTTCCTCTGAGGAGCCGTCCCTGAGCAGGGGCAGACATACACCGCACTGTGAGTGCCGACATTTCACATAAAGCTGTTGTGTAAAAAAAAAAAAACGCAGAAATGGGTACTGGGAAACGCATTTAAACTGGGGAAGAGGATCACTTTCATGTGGAAACATTTCACCATAAAATAAAAAAAAAAAATACTTATTTCCCAATAAAGACAGTACTGTGGGACACCAATAGGGGCCATGTGGAAACACAGTCATACATGGAGTGCTGCTACTCAGAAACATGACACAAGCGTGTTGATGTATGTAGCATGCAGAGAATTCATCAGCAGCCAGAACGGGAGCTTGTCAGGAACAGGAAGTAACATAAATATTTGGATTTGGGGGCTGACATAGCCTGTCTCTCCTCCAAAAAACCGTAAGAAGCATGTTGAACTCTAAGCCCACTGGGTGACTGTCTCCCCTTCTTCCTAGATGATGTGGACGGCTGCAGTCTTTGTGCCAGCAGATACTACACCGTATTACTGCCATTAAAGTGATTTGTTTCTGGCACTAAGACACTGAAACAGCAAGTCTGAAAAGAAGAAGAATTGTAAATCGCTCCTGCTTGTACAAGAGGGCAGCTCTGTGATTGATGACGCCAATTACACATTAAGATCCAAAGCCTTCTGCTGGAAACCACTTGTGGCAATTATGTCATCGTCGACTGCATAACACTTAACTCATAACACCGCACTCATTTACACACGGCGGAAGGACCTTCCGCAGGGGAAACCCTGCGACCGTAAGAGTCGCCCCGCAGGGCGTACGGCAGCGACCCGGGCAGGCAGAGGCAGATGCTCACACTTTGTTGAAGATGCAGGTCTGCTGCAGGGCATACTGGCTTTTGGTCACGTTCCAGACCCGGACCGTCCCGTCCGTGCCGCTGGTGGCCAGCAGAGCTTTTTTACTGCACCAACTGCAAGTGATAACCTGTAAATAAAAAACAAAGGACCCGACCCACGTGAGAATAAAAGGGGGGGCGGCGACAGCGTCTGTGATGCTACGTATCTCCTCGCTACGTTCCTGTTGGAAGCGAGCAGCTACTCAGCATGACGCAAACGTTCTCCTCGCTCTGAAGAAAAAGCTAATAACTAACTTCAGCCGAGACCAAGTGGGATCTGCCTGCAGACAATGTGTAAAAATGTGGGACATGACAGATGGACTGGGGGGGGCGCAGTCTGCAGCTGATGCCGTGGGAGAGCGACCCTCATTACTGCTGAATGCTAATCGAGTCTCTTCAGACAGATGGACGGAGCGAGCCCCCCCCCACCCCCCAAGCAATGGGCCGTGCCACATACGCCACCTTCCTGGCGAGACACCCGGCCGGACAGGCTTACAGGCAGGTGAAGGGGTGACGTACCCGGTTCTGGTGAGCCTCCAGCTTGATGAAAGAGCATTTGCGCAGGTCGCCTGCCATGTCGGCGAAGGTCTGCGGGCGGCTCTGGTTGTCGCGGTCGTGCGCGGCCAGAGCGCGCACCAGCTGCTGGGCCGCCCACTGCCGGTGCTGCGAGGACAGCCGCGACGACAGGCAGCAGGCCGCCAGCGCGTTGGCCAGCTCCAGTGGCCCTACAGCGCAAGGATTACAGCAACGGTGGGCATACAAAGGCGCAAGAGAACCTGCTCGAACAAAAAAGTGACATGGAGAGCCGGTGAGTGGAAGGTCAGATGGACAGACCACAAAGATGGAAAGACCACAAAGATGGAGAGACCACAGCAGCTTCCCCTCTGATCCTCCCAGTACAAGGGGCCACATGAAAGCTAAAGACCGCGCAGATTCACAGAGCTATGAGGCTACCAGTGTGCTTGGAACCAAGTGAATTATTTGATACTGTAAACAAGGTCTCACATCTCGTGTCAAACTACAGCTAAAGTAAATGGATGTTCACGTGCACCAAAGGGATGATATCCACGGGCCCGTCAGGCGATAGAGGGACTGACCTCTCTTCTCCACGTCGGCCTTGTCGTAGTTGGGCCGGAGCTGAGCTCCCTTGTCCGCCAGCAGGGCCACGAGAGCCTGCGTGACGACGAAGTTGGGCGAGGTCACCAGCTTGTTCTCCTCCGCCGCACCCCTGAGGAAACTAGGCAGGAACTTCCTCTGGAGGGGGTCATCCACCGTGGTGAGGTTCACGCCGGTGGCGGCAGAAATCAGGTTCTGTGGACACAACGAACTAGCGGTCAAGATCTACCAGAAAATCTAACTTTTATTTACGTCATGAATTATTTGCATAAACATTATCAAACCCACAAAAAGAATTTCACACAAACATATAAGTAGATTTATCAAGAAACTTTACAATATACATGGTAACACTTAAAGGGGCACAAATAATATAGTATTCTGCTATTACTTATGTATTAATTAACCGAAAACAAATTCTTAGTTACATACTGATCTCATGTTCATTCATCATTAATGAATCGTGACATGTCATCTCAAACAGTTACTACATGTTACTATATCTGTTCATTCTGTAAACCTTTGTGAACTACTGAAGAAAAAAAACAATGAATAAGTTAAAATACCGAACTCATGTTTGTTCATCATTAATGAATCATGATGCCCCTTTTAAGTAGCTACTGTAATTGTTCATGATTGGTAGTTCATTAGTAACTGAGTTACTACCAAGTATTCATGCCACTTGAAGTGAAGTGTTACCATATGCAGAAATATTATGATCTACATTTGTAAATTACAAACAAATTAGATCAGTAGCGGACAGACACTGATACAATCCAGCGCAGACGGACACAGGGTAACTACCTGTGTGCACAGCTGCACTAGAAGCTTGGCTGCGTTGGGGCTGTTGGACGCCAGGCAGCCCACGGCTGTGCTCAGGTAGGCCAAGCAGGAGATGGGCTTGCTGGCCTTAGCGGTCCCCCGGGGGCGCTCTGTGGCCCCAGGGCCGGTGGTGGGGCCCGTGGAGAGGCCCGCACGGCCCGCGGCAGCCAGGCACATAAGCCGCACCAGCGTCCTGATGTCCGTCAGGCCCAGGGACTCTAGACCGGCTGCCAGGCTGCAGCTGGACCCGCTGACCAGTAGAGGGCAGCATGTCAGCACAGTTAGGAATCTGAGCTAAACTAAAAGCACATAAAGTATCCCATTTCTAATATAAAATATTAGAAAAACATTAGGCTATTTTAAATAACTGTCCATTATGCTTACAATGAAATAAAACATTTCAGATGAAACATGTTCCATCGCAGCTTTCTTGAACTGCACTACGCCGGACCGCAATGGACCGGAGCCACCTTCGGAGCCCAGCCCGCCTCACCTGACCGACAGCAGAGACAGTGCCCTCATCACCATGGTCCTGGCCAGCAGCACCTGGGCAGCGGCCGTCACTCTCCTCAGCGCCATGATCCGGTCGTGTGGGCTCAGCAGCGCCGCCGCCTGCTCGCCCAGAGTAACGCGGCCCGAGGAGCTCTTCTCCACGGAGCCCTGGCAGCCTGTGGAGGATCGACAGTGCCGTCGATGGTCAGAATCCACAGGAACATGAACACGGCAATCCTTCCAGAAAGACTACCATGCTTAGTGCATCAAACAACCACGGTATGTAGCTGCAAGGGAACCAAGGGGGGGGGATTAATAGGCCCTGGGGGTGTCTGACGTGTTTCATCACCTATCTGCAGCAGCGTCTCCTCCATGCTGTTGGTGGCGGTGACCATGGCAACCGAGGCCCCGAGCGGGTCACTGTCGGGGAACTGCACGGCTTCAGGTACCATCCGACGCTCGCTGAGGCCCAGCGGACCAGCCAGCAGCTCAAACTCCTCCTCTCCCGTCAACTTGTCGTCCTCGTCAACGTCCAGCATGTCCCAGTCCTCTGTGGTGAGAGATTCAGCACATGGCCCGTCGGCTCCCACGACCCCAGACCCCAGGGCCGAGAACGACCCGCTCTGGGGGGCAGCCGTGGCAGCCACGGCGTACTCACCCTCATATACACTGTCCTGCTTCCCCAGCAGGTCTGGTGCCTGTCCTTTGTACCTGTAATGTCACCAAAAAAAAAACAACTCTGAATACCTACGGCAAGTGCAATATATTCTGCTAAAAGCAGTGAAGCATTATGTCATCCACTGAGGTACCCATTCATCCATCACTTATTGAGTGCGATGGGGGTCACGGTGAGGCCATGGTGCCAGCAAGCACAGGGCACAAATGCCCCGAGGATACCCGCGCTGACAGAGGAGAGCACGTACACGATACCCGCGCTGACAGAGGAGAGCACGTACACGATACCCGCGCTGACAGAGGAGAGCACGTACACGATACCCGCGCTGACAGAGGAGAGCACGTACACGATACCCGCGCTGACAGAGGAGAGCACGTACACGATACCCGCGCTGACAGAGGAGAGCACGTACACTCTGCACACACAGAGCGGGTTTGGGAACCTGAAGGTGTGGGACCACCAACCTACCCAAAGCGAGTCCATCCAAAGTCAATAAAAACAGGGTGAGCCTGAGATCAGACTCCAGGCTCCGCCCCTAAGGCAGGCAGATGCTGACCTTTCCAGCGCAGGCACTTTGGCCTTGGTCTTGACAGAGAGGTACTTCTCCCTGCAGCCACCGCACAGTAGGTAGTAGGGGTTCCCGCTGCCACACTCGCCGCCGAACCAGCCGTCCACGTAGGAGCCGTTGCTGCGGTAACCCTGCCGGTTGGCGCTGCGGCCGCAGCCGGGGTGGTTCTTCTTCATGTGCTGGTTGAAATTAGCCACGCTGGCCTCGCACAGCTCGCAAACCACGACCTCCTCCCGCTCCTCTGCCTCACAGACATGCTGAAAAAACATAACATAAAAAAAAAAAGCATAGGGTGCCAGTGCTGTGTTAGCGCAGTGCGACCAGCAGGGGGCAGCCCATCAGGCGCACACCATACGCTTCTGCAGAGCGCAAGCAGCACACATTGAAGTGGTGACCCTCAGCAAAGCCAGCCGATGCTGCCGAGGCTTTTCACGTATCTGGCTTCAGCGCTCTAGCTTCTCAAAGTGCTGTTCCAGCTATTTACTCTTTTACTGAAAGCGACATGGCAGACAGAGAAACGACACCAGCGCCTGGTTCCTAGATGGAGGGCTGAGATGGATGAAAACGAATAAGGGAAGCAAAAGCAGCCCTCGCTGCAGGCACACACACCCATGTTGGCCAGTCCAATACCTCCGGGATCCACATTCCCAGAATGTCCGTGTCATTGGCCAGGTCCTGGCCAAACATGGCTTCCATAGTCTCGTCATCCAGGTCAATCTCAAGCTCCTCATCGAGGTTGAAGTCGTAGAGGGCGCCGGGATCTTGTTGCAGGCTCGAACCGTCACGTCGACCCTGGCCGCGATGCGCCTGGACAGAGCGGTACAGTCCTGCTGCGGGGGGGGGGGGGGACAAAGGATCAGCTTATTATTAACATAACCTTAAACAGCGCCACCTGTAGGCCAATATGTTTATTTCAATCTGAGAGTCTTAAATGCCACACAGGTAAATGGATGAGAGTGGTGGGGGATGAGGTCTCACCAGCCCGGGCCAGCAGGGTTCGAGCTGCCAAGTCAAAGCGATGCTTCCTGCTGGCACTGCAGCGCCCCCTGGGGGTGGGACCGCTGGAGGCAGAGGCGCTCTCCTGGTCCAGGCCATCTGGGCTGGGGGGGGGTGGGAGGGTAGTGAATCAGTACATTTTACTGTAATCATCACCAAGGCAGCAGACCTGCATCATGTGCCTCCAAGGCAAACACCAGAGTGTAAGTGTCAGCCACGGTTTTGAAGTGGTACCTCTCGCTGAATCCCTCCTCCATCTCAGCAGCGTCTGCATTGGGGATGTCGCCGGGCGAGGTGGGGTAGTTCCTGTCTAAGGATTTGCCCCCTCCCCCCGAGGCCATGGCTCCGTGACAAGAGTCCATCCCTCCCGCTGCATGGCGCTCCTCTTCGTCCTCCGTGCCCGGGTGCTCGATCATCCACATGGCCAGAACCGTGATGTTCTGCTCGTCAGCTTCCCCTTGGGCTCCTGCGAGCAGAGCCATCATCAGACGCCCTTCCAGACGCAACGCCTATCAGTGCACGATACGGCTAACCACAGAAACTGGTGGAAACCCCGCTGCCTTCAAATGAAACCATATTAACGCTCACAGACATCCCAAATGTGTAAGGTAACAATACACAGCTTTAGAACGCAGTTTACTTGCTACATTATGGTGAAGGAAAATTATGAGTATATAGGCACAAAGAAATGCTTCTTACCCGTGGCCTCCAGGGCCTTAGTGATCTGACGCAGGGAAAAGCCCATCTCCAGTAGGGGTACCGCGATGGCGGGGGGCGGGGGTGAGGTAGACAGCCTGCTGCTGGGGTCTGACAGGGCTGTCGAAGAGACGGTCATTAGAACACAGCACCCTGCACCGGGCACATGTGACCCCAGGACAAAATCTGGGATTCAGAGTAATTACATTACACTGCACGGCTGTTTGGACAAGTCTTGACATAAAAAAATACCAAGAAATACCAATAAAAGTCCTTTGATGAGAGTTTGCTGTGGTGTTCACTGTAGGACTGCGTGGGACCAGTTCAGAGGTGACATGGGAGTCAGCTTCCATGCCGGAGAATGGGTGCCCTGGGGAGGGAGGCGTACCTGTGCGGTTTGTCGGCCTGGTCAGTTGGGAGTCGGGGGAGGTCAGGCTCTGCCGCCTGCCCACCTCGTCAGAAGGGGAGGTGGGGAGCGAGGACACTGGGGGGGTCTGTGCCCGACGTGTCGGCAGCAAGGTCGTGGTCGGGTAGCTGGAGAACATTTGCCTGTTCAAAAATCAACAGACATAAGCTTTAAGAAACAAACACTGGGAAAAACTACTTAAATAGCAAAGTTTAAATCAATATGGTTTTATATAAAAATCTCAGTGGGACAGTGTGGGTGCGGTCAGACCTGAGCAGACTGAGAGGCATGACGCCGGGAGACTCAGAAGCCGGTACGGTCTCCGTGTCGGTCACAGGCGTGGTGGCCGTGGTGGTGTCCTCCAGGGAGCTGCTCATGAAGGACGTGGTGCTGGAGGCAGAGGGGCTGGTGGTCACCGGCGTCTGCGCCTGCTGGCCGCCCTCGGCCTCTTCTGCTTCCGCGTCCACCTCTGGCACAGACCACAAGAGACACGCAGACAGTCAGGGGACCCGAAACCCAGATAGAGCGAGTCCAGCCTGATTGCTCGAGGCATCGGCGAGTTAGTCCGTGTAGTACGGAGGTAAACGCGGCTCTCCTACTCCGCACAGGATGCAAAGTGCGAAGTGTAACATGCCTGGCGTGTGCAAGCAACTTGGGCAGCCAGAGACCAGATGAAAACAGGCAATTTATCAGGAAAGGAAACATTAAGTCAGGCCCCTTACTTTTATAACCTGCTGCAGAAAATGTAGATTGTGTTCCACCTACTCACCAGGTTTCACCTTTCCCCCAAACTGATCCTCCAGAAGACCGCTGACCACCAGCTTGTAGATCATGGCCTGTGCCCTCTCCAGGTCGGCCAGCCCCAGTGCACGCTTGATGGGCGAGCGCATAACCGCCCGCTTGACCATGTGGCGCATGAGGAATTGCAGGGCGGCCCGCATCTCCACCTCGTCCTGTGAGACGGGCGAAGTGGCGCAGTCCGAGTTGTGGCTGCTCTCCGTCAAGGCCTTGGGGATGAGCAGCAGTTCGGCGTACTTGCTGCAGCTGAGCAGGGCGCTCAGCGTCTTCATGGCGCCCAGGTAGAGGTAGGAGAGCTGCACGGCATGCATTTCCGACTGCGCCACGTCATGGCCCCGCCCACTGTGCTCATGGGGCCTCTTGCGGCCATCCGCGGCGCCGTGCTGGCTGTCCGCTTCAGCGTGAGCCTTGACCTCGTCTAGACTGTGAGACACGCGCAGGTCACTGCCGCCCTCCCTCTCCTCAGCCTGGGGCTCCGCCTTCTCCTCAGACTCGTGCCGGTGCTTGCGGTCATGCCGGCGGGCGCTCAGCCTCCCCGCGTCCTCGTGCACGCTGGCTAGGCAGGTGAGGTCCAGCAGCAGCGAGGCCGTCAGTCCCCGGAAGCGCGACACGTCGAAGGACAGCGGCTCGCAGGGCTCCAGGTTGTACAGCGGAGTGTCACTAGGTGACCAAAAAGTTGGGAAGCTTTAATGAAGACCAGAGTGACAGAGGAAAGAAGAGTGAGGGACAGAGAGGAGAAGA
Source organism: Paramormyrops kingsleyae (assembly GCF_048594095.1). Classification (NCBI taxonomy): domain Eukaryota; kingdom Metazoa; phylum Chordata; class Actinopteri; order Osteoglossiformes; family Mormyridae; genus Paramormyrops; species Paramormyrops kingsleyae. The sequence continues at coordinate 17,184,925 of NC_132807.1, forward strand.
GATACAGGAGAGCAAGCAAAACGAAGGCGGAACTTAAAATGCAGGTGCATGATGGGAGAAGAACAGAATGACGGGAATAGAGGGGTATAAATAAGGGCAAAGTAAAGGAATTACAGGTTATGTGGCATGCCTTGTTATACAGACACTGGTAAGAGTTAAACACAGAATAAAGTAATAGAAGTTAGTTTTACTTAAGCAGAATTGTTTAAAGGGCAGATAGATTGGTCCAGGAGAGGAGGAGGTGGATCCAAGCAACTAGAGGAGGTAAGACCAAGACATCTGATTGGTTGGCCCCACCTCTTCTGCTTGCTTGGACCCACCTCCTCTACAATCTGATTGGTTATCTCTCTGAACCAATCATTTTTGTTCTGCCCTCAGAACATTTTTTGTGCAAGTAAAACTCTCACTAAAAAACAGCTACAACCCAGAAAACAGGTCAACACAAAGTAAAATTTAGACCTCAGCTTTCTAAGAGTTTAAGAAAAAAGGCTGGTGCTACGAGATACTCTACTTCAGAAATGTGGGCGGTAGGTAATGCATTCCCCCAAATTTGCTAAGAGGCATAGGCAAGCATCTGAGTGAGCATTTATGTTAATAAAGGGCAGTAGGGGTCAGTAGACACACAGGGTTAAGGCGGCAGTGGCGGCCTGAGTGCTCAGTCACCGGCAGTACCTGATGGTGATCTCGGCCTCATCCCACTGCACCTTAGCGGACGTGCTGCCCTCCTTGACCACGCCCAGCAGGGTAGCATGCCGGCCGGTCTGCCTGTGCACACAGCGGCCACCCACACGAAGGCCGGCGTCCACGCCGCCGATGACGGCCAGTACGGGCCACACGTCCATGCACAGCGCCTTCAGCTGCGCCTCCGAGAGCTCGCCCGGGCCGTGCCTTCCGTGCCGGCCCCGCTCCTCCTCCCGGGGTTCGTCGCGGACGTCGTGCTCCTCGCGGCTCTGAACAGAGCGACTCTTGCGCAGCCTCTGGCCCCACCCGCCTGCTCCGCCCCCCTCACGAAAGCAGACCTTGATCTTATGCAGGCGCTCCATCATATTGTGGTTGATGTGGAGGGTCCAGCGATCGGTGCGGTGCAGGATTCGGATTAACTGCGTGGTGGCCTCCGCCAGGACTGTGGCCATGGGGCTGCAGATGGGGTCCCCTGGAAGCAGGTCCCGGGGGGTACCCCTCATCTGCATGTCACAGATCTTCACCTGAGGAGGACACAGAGCCTCAGTTATCTAATTCAGTACTTTACAGCAGTGTTTCCCAGCCCTCAGGAACACAGAGACAGTCCACATTTTTGCTCCCTCCCAGCTCCCAGGTTAAAATGTGGACTACCTGGTAGAGGGCTCAGAAGCAGCAAAAACATGGACTGACTCTGGATCCCCGAGGACTGGATTGAGAAACGCTGCTTTACAGTTTGCACAGAATTGACGATATCTTTCTAAATGAGGAGCACTGTGGCTCCTCCCTTTACCTTCTCTCCGGGGTTACTGCTATAGAACATCACACATGGATACAGTTCAGTGGCATCCACATCTTCAAAGGCCAGTTTGGGCTCCTGTGGTTACCAATGAGAAAAAAATCATAACTGCCAGAACCAACTAAAAGCATGTCCACAAAGACCCGAATCTCCGCTGACCGGGCCTTCGAAGATGCATGACATTCTACACAAAAATGCAATTTAACGTCTCCCTCGGGTATTTCAACATCCAACGGCACTGAAGTCACGGGACGAAAGGTTTGGACAAAATCACATATAATCGCGTTTATCAATATATTTTTCATCAAAACAAGCGGCAAGACTAAAATCAACCAAAATAACGTCAGCCGAAAAATCCACTCAGGGAAATCCTCAACAGCTTTTGTTTGCAATAGTCTTTCATTTGAGAAACTGAACAGTTAAGGACGGACCACGCTCCCCCATAGCCTGGCGACACCCGAGCCTCCCTCACCTCTCCATTCTTGCCAAAGGAGATGGTCCGTGCCTCCATGTCCAGCACGCACGTGATGTAGTCTCCCTGAGTGAAGCTGGGCAGGGTGAGCGTCTGCTCACCGTTGTGGTACAGGTTCCCACTGTAGGCCCGATACAGCCACATGTCCGACGTGGTGCGGTGGTTGAAATCGTGCACCGGCCAGCGGGAAACACCCACACAGGTTCCCTCATTACCACGGTTCTCCTTAACGATGTAGAACTGCCAAGACAAATCACAATCATGACTACCACCTTGAAGTGTACTACATGGGATTCACTTTCAAGTGTGCGCTACGCTGCAGGTATACTGCTCTAGTGTGCGCTACGCTGCAGGATAACTGCTCTAGTTTGCCCTACGCTGCAGGATAACTGCTCTAGTGTGCCCTACGCTGCAGGATAACTGCTCTAGTGTGCCCTACGCTGCAGGATAACTGCTCTAGTGTGCCCTACGCTGCAGGATAACTGCTCTAGTGTGCCCTACGCTGCAGGATAACTGCTCTAGTGTGCCCTACGCTGCAGGTACACTGCTCTAGTGTGCCCTACGCTGCAGGTATACTGCTCTAGTGTGCGCTACGCTGCAGGAATACTGCTCTAGTGTGCCCTACGCTGCAGGAATACTGCTCTAGTGTGCCCTACGCTGCAGGATAACTGCTCTAGTGTGCCCCACGCTGCAGGAATACTGCTCTAGTGTGCCCTACGCTGCAGGTATACTGCTCTAGTGTGCCCTACGCTGCAGGTATACTGCTCTAGTGTGCGCTACTCTGCAGGTATACTGCTCTAGTGTGCGCTACGCTGCAGGAATACTGCTCTAGTGTGCCCTACGCTGCAGGTATACTGCTCTAGTGTGCGCTATGCTGCAGGTATACTGCTCTAGTGTGCCCTACGCTGCAGGATAACTGCTCTAGTGTGCCCCACGCTGCAGGAATACTGCTCTAGTGTGCCCTACGCTGCAGGATAACTGCTCTAGTGTGCGCTACGCTGCAGGTATACTGCTCTAGTGTGCGCTACGCTGCAGGTATACTGCTTTAGTGTGCGCTACGCTGCAGGATAACTGCTCTAGTGTGCCCTACGCTGCAGGTATACTGCTCTAGTGTGCGCTACGCTGCAGGTATACTGCTCTAGTGTGCACTACACTACATGTATTCTGCTTTAATGTGCACTACACTACATGTATTCTGCTTTAATGTACAGTATATCGCATATCTAATGCCTCAGTGTGCGCCACACTGCATATCTAATGCTTCAGTGTGCGCCACACTGCATATCTAATGCTTCAGTGTGTGCCACACTGCATATCTAATGCTTCAGTGTGCGCCACACTGCATATCTAATGCTTCAGTGTGTGCCACACTGCATATCTAATGCTTCAGTGTGCGCTACACTGCATATCTAATGCTTCAGTGTGCCCCACGCTGCATATATAATGCTTTAGTGTGCCCTACACCACAATGCATGAATATCATACTTGCATAAATATCCCTTTCAGACCAATCCCTTTAAAATCAGTTACCAGTAGACAAACAGTGTTAGTCTTGCTGGTATTTACCCCATAAGCTTTGTCAGAAAGCACTGCTGCCCCTTTAAATGTATCTTAGGTAGGAGCCTCTGAGATCACCCAGGGCTGTAATCTGAAGCCTTGGAGTCTACTAATGTCATTTCATTATTTTTAGTTATATTAAGAACTAAATGCTTCAGGATAAGGCTTTTATGCAGCCTGAAAATGCCAGCAATTGTGCAGTCAGAATATAGCTCCGTCCAACAGAACACAATTGTAATTATGTAGGAATGCAGCATGTGTGGGCCTGTGCCAGCCAGAGTGTCATACTTTCCACTGATAGCATCCCGAGGAAATCCCCGTAGAGGCCAGGCCATAGCCCTTGCCGCCGCTGCCGTGGGTCAGGCCCTGGCCATTTTCTACCACGCAGCACTGCGCCTTCTCGGGGTCAAAAGACACCTCCTGAATGGGGAGGTTCTCGTCCTCCTCCTCTGCCTCCCCCTGCACAGAAAAGCCATAGCACATAAAATGCTTTAAAGACACGCAATCGCACTGGGATACGGGAATGCGTCCGGTGCGCGGGTGTGTAAAAGCCGCTGGTACCTGAAGTTTTAACTCCTGCTCTCTCTCTCTGATGCAGATGGCGTGCTTAGCTTGGGCGATAGGAGCCTCCCACATGCAGTCAGACAGGAGGGAAAACAGGCGCTCGACCACCTGAAGGGCCAAGGCAGCCAAGCGATCAGCACATCCAGACCAGCAACTAAACACCATTTACGCAAAGCGGGTGTTTCAGCAAAGCCCACCTGCATCATCTGGTCATCCTCGACACTTGACTCGCAGGCCGGGAGGACAGCCTCCAGGACGTGAAGCGCAAGGAGCCGCGTTCTCAGATTGCCCACCAGGGGGACCCCTAAGAAAACAATGATGCCACGATTAGCCTTTCAATCCACAGATTGCTTCACACGTTATCAGCATGCTTTTCTCTCTCTCATACTGACAACCGGCGTGGTGTCTAACCTGAACTGCATTTCTGCGCCGCAATATTGAGAAGCACCTCTGTCCACTTTGGGGAGGCCATTTTGGACTGGATGGCTTTGGAGGACACCACCCGCCGAAGAAAAACCAAAAAATCTCCCAGCTGCAACTCCGCTGTGTGCTGTTTACGAAGGAGAGCTGTAACAGAGAGACAGACCCGGCCGACTCATCAACACCTCCAACGACATTTGGATTTTACACGCATTTAGACAGACACACGATGAGTTGACCGAAGCCTCGATGCCAGTCAGAGCACACGACACTGGAAGGAAGTACGATCTCAATACCAGAAATGCTGGAAGCATCGGCCAAGAAGCGACTACCTCGGAAATCTTTCTTTTCTGGGTCGGAGCTCTCCTCGGATTTCTTCTCCTCATGGTCCCTGTCTCCAGGCAGCAAGCTCACGCCCGCTCGAGAGAGCAGGTTCTTCAGCTGACTGCACAGCAGGTCCAGGAGGGACTGCACCACCTTGGGGCTCAGCTTATCAGCATACGTCCTACACGGCGCACAGCGCGAGAGACGGCGGTTACACAGAGCGCACTGGGCACAGACCTGAGGGCCCGCGGCCAATCCGTCGGGAGGCTCACCCAGTGCTGATGGCCAGGATCTGCAGCAGCCGGGTGCTGGCCACCTTGAGGGCCGTGCTGAGCTGGGACACCCCAGGCTTCTGCAGCAGCTGCAGCGGCTGGCCCAGCATGGTCTCTGTGCCACAGAGCTGAGACAGCACATTCAGCAGCCCGCTGGAAATGGCCAGGGACACGTCCACCGGCTGGTAGCGCACGCTCAGCGCGAACACAGTCACCAGCAGGAGGCGCTGCTGTGCTTCTGAAAAGCCAAAATGGCCACATCGATACAGTATACCCATGACGGCAGTGCTAAAACAGGATACAAGTATACGGCAACTTTGATCATTCCTCAAGGCAAGCTTTACCTATGTGGTGCTTGTTGGCCTGCAGGGCTCTCTCCAGGGTCAGGGAGAGCTGCTGGTAGATCTTGTGCACTGCTGTTTGAATGTCCACCTGGATGCTCTTCTTTGCAGCTCTAATGCCATCCTGGACCAAAACAGCATGCACTGTCAATACTACGCCAATATTACGTGGTGGCAGGTTAGGGTTCCGCCAATCCACTAACTGCTAATTAGCGAAGCTAACCTTTTCGTTAGCAGATTAGCATTTCCATCAACTATGAAAACCGCTAGCAGACCAATTAGCTTCCACTAAATACAGTTCAGCTAACTGTAAATCCCCTAACATTCTTTTGCAGGTAAAGCGCATAAAGTTTAACGGTCAAAAACATTTGCAAAATCATACATATTTTTCCTGTATGTTGTGAGCGTACTGGCAACAGTCTATCTGGCACACTATTGGCTGAATACATGCAAACACAATACATAATTAGTTGATTAGTTGTTGGATTTAATGTAGTCTGGGTTAAATGTAAGTGAACGAAGATGAAGTCCATTTAAACTGGGATACCCTGAACTAAGCAGGGAACTGGTGTCTGCATCATGAAGCTGGATTTCTTGCTTAGCTGGTTAACTTGTCACATTGAAGGTATCCTAGTTTAAAGATACTTTATCTTCACTCACAATTAGCGCAGACTACCTTAAATCTGGCATGTTATAATATAATCCACCTGGTAGTGATGGAGCTGGACGCTCTCTCCTTTGGCCACCCCGGTGCCCACGGTGCCCAGGCCGAAGCAGCCGGCCAGGAACTGCAGCCTGACAGAGGTGAGAAGTGAGGCTGACTGGAAACTGGCCCCTAGGCAGCCCGCGCCCATGTCTTGGCTGCTCTTCTCCTCCATGCCGGATATGAGCACCACGATCTGATGCAGGGCCTCGAGGCGCCGCTGTAGTCCAACAGAGAAGCTCTCTTAGAACAGGTGCATTATGTACACTAACACGGCAGACCACTAGGGGGAGCTAGAACCTCAAACATTAACTGATGACAGAGGAGCTGAAAAACGTGGCTGTTTTCAGGAGTTAGCACCCCATTACAGCTGTGATTCACCTACAGTTATGCATACTGTCTAAGCGGATGTCCGCCTGATGTGGCTGAGACCCCATCGCGTCTCTCTAGGGCCAGCCCTCACCTCAGCCCGGCTCTGCTGCTGCTCCATGGCAATGATGGTGCCTTGCGGGCTGGTGGACATGCTCTCCTCGGGCTCCTTGAAGGCCGGAGCATTCCCCACGTCACCACTGACAAAGCTGACGACATTCTCTATGATCACGTGCACTCCCAGCGACTTGCTGAGGTCCAGGTCCGAGTCTTCGTAGGAACCCGGCAGATCGTACAGGTGGTCTCGGCTGTGCTTGGCTCGGACCCAGGAGTCGGCCAGGGTCTCCGGAGAACTGTGCAGTGGCCCTGGGGCGGGGGAAGGTGGCATGGCTTTTCAGAGAGGGGTGCGGGGGGCGACGCGGAGATGTAGCAAGTTGTATGGATGGCCGAAGGGTCCATGCGGTATGACTGCTCGGATTAAAGCTTATGATTCGTACCCTGATAAAGGCGCACATACATTGGGCTCTTCCCATGATCAAAGCAAAATATACCATGGGGGCAGGGCAGTAAGTGGAGACGAAACGCAGAGTCTTTTAATGAACGAGCAGCAAGTGAAAGCTAAGCTACAGAGACAACGGCATTCGGGGCCGACGAGGAGCCATGGGGCGCCATGGGGCGAGAGCCATGGGGCAGGCCATGGGGCGGGGGCCATGGGGCGGGGGCCATGGGGCGGGGGCCATGGGGTGAGAGCCATTCCACTAACAAGCAGGACGAGTCACCAAATCACCCAATCAAATGAGGCTCCGTGGAGGAAAATGTGAACAGAGCCAGACAGGAATACAGAGCGGCTGGGGGGGTGGGGGTGGGGGTCAGATGTAAATGCTTCATGAGTCTCTCTTTCCAAGGCCTGTCTTTTGCTCAGCTCCCTAAAACCACTGTCCCTCCCTATCAGAGTCACAGACCCGGAGTCAGAGACATTCTGTACGATCCTATGGGTCAGCCAAGCGTAACCCCGCAGTTATTCACCAGGCTGCTGTCTGACAGCACAGAACGAAACTGCCTGTCTGCTGACACAGAAAGAAAGGAGGTACTTCTGATCGTCATTCCGGGAACAGAAGAACCCCGTCTAATTGAGGAACCCTTTGGTCATAAATAAATTGGATTTAATAACTATTATTGAAGATGGTTCTGCTACAAAACTCTGGGATTTCTTGAATTAGACTCCCGTTTGAAGTGCTGAAATTCTCTGTACCTACGTATAAATCTGCTGACCTAAATCCCACAGCAACATCAAGCATCTTAAATATGAACTCCACTGGAGTTTGCATGCTGGACGGCAGTGTTTATTTCTTTCTATTCACAGATGGAGAATGCCGAACCAATGCACTGGGGACAGAGAGGCTGTCAGTGTGGGGGGGTGTGGTTTGGCCTGCCGGCAGGGGCCTGGAGCTGCTCAGAGTAGAGAGGCCGGCAGAGCGGCCTGATCACACCTCACACTGACACTCCCAACATTTCAGCTCATCAATAAACCCTCTTCCACTGTGTAACAGACAGACCCAGCCACAGTATCACAGTCTTCTGTAAAAGATTATGATACAGTCTAACATTTAACTCACAAAGTTAGAGAACATGGAAAACCTCATGGTCATTAAAAACTAATTTGTATTCAGTGTAACCTGAAGTAACACTATGACTTTGATCTTACCTCTCTTTTTGTGAGAAAAGGCCAAGTCCAAGTCTACGTTTCTTCTTCCACTCTGGGGGGAAAAAGATTAAATCAGAAAATTCATTCGCTGTAACATCAGACATTAAAAGCTTGTACCGCTCCTCGATTTCATCACGCCTAGCTGTCCAGATGTATTGAGCAGTAAATTAGTGCAGCCACCTAAATCTGCCACAAGGGGGAGCCGCTCACCAGTGTATAGCCCTCCTCATCGGACTCGGGCTGGGACAGGTCTGACTCGCTCCGGGACTTGATGAGCCTGAAGCTGGGGCTGGCCTGCACCGCACGGCTCTCGGCGCTCAGGCTCTCGCTCCTAAACACAGGAGGCTGGGATCACTTGATCGTTTCGATAACACTGAACGGTCGAGCACGGCCCCCTTCATATCCCCAAGGCACCCCCCAGGCCCTGAAGGGTTACCCTGGGACATTATTGCAGGGATGGTGCAATCACTCATAATTAGGGGGGTGAAATGTAAAAAATGCGGTGCCATCCACCTGGTCATGATGCCCAGCACCTCCTGGGAGCTGCCGCTCGGTCCTGGGACAGGCCCGTCCTCCTGGTGCTGCTTCAATGGCTCAGCCAGAACTGGGCTCACGGCCAGCACCAGCAGCACACAGCGGTGGATGACCGAGTTGCAGGCCGCCGTGTACAGGTCCTGTCCCTCGGGGAGCCCGGAGCTGCCACGCCGGTCCGCCGGGGCGTGGGGGGGGTCCTCCTGCCCTCGGGGCACGGGGCTGGAGCCCAGGGCGCTGCCCCCGCTGCCGCTGGCCCGATCGCGCTCGCGGCCGCGAGCCACTTCCCGCGCTGAGAGGAAACATTGAAAGATTTCTGCACCGTGCGACACAAGAGACACAGAGCGGGAATTAGAGGGGCTGGCGGCGGGCAGCCCGAAGCTCACGCTGCTACCGGCGCGTGAACGCGGCACCGGGACCCTCGCAGAGCGTAGCTCGGACGCGCTTATGGGGTCTTAAAGGAGGCGAGACACGCTGATCAGGCGCCATGAGTAAAACACGAAGCCCTGCACGATACCACGCATAGCGACACCAGTCGTACATGTGATTTTACATTTTTACATCATGTGTGAACACAGCTCTCTGATCATTTCTGCCAGTGGCTGTTTATATGATTATTTTAATTCCAGTTTAAGTTAAAGCTCTGGCCCCCTCCTTGTGGCCAGGAATAAAACATCACTGATCACCCCCGCTGCACCATTAGTCGCACCATAGCACCCCCCCCCCCAGCTCCCACCTTTACACCCGGGCAGTACCGCCAGCTTTAGGGTCACAGGAGCGGCCCCCTTGCCATACTCACTCCCGGGCGTCATGACCTCACGCTCCTCCTCCTCTTCATCCTGCTCCGGGTGGCCCTCCTCTCGCTCCCGCTCGCGGTCCCGGTCGGCCCGCTCCTCCAGCTCCGCCTCCTCGTCGATGGTGCGCGTGAAGGTGTGCTCCTGGGGGTCCATCTCCAGGGACTCCTGGTTGTCTGAAATCTGAAAGAGAGCAGCCCCGTCGTATCCAGGCCATTGTGGCAGGTGGCGGAGGGAGGAAGGAAACCTGTCTGAGCGGGTGACATACCCGCCTGTCCCGAGACGATGAGCGCGTCTGGATGAGCTCCATGTTTTTACAGGCCAGCAGTCGGTTGCGGACTTTGTACACGCTGCGGTAAACCTCAGTAAGGCTCTTACAGGGCTGGTACCTGTGGGACACGGAGCAGGTGTCAGACCGTCATGGCGGAGGGGGGGCGGCGATGCGGAGGCCTCACCACAGGATACGCACCTCCCCTCTCCGCAAGCCTGGCCCAGCAGCCCAGTGTGCTTCAGCAACGCGGCCAAGATGAACCTGGACACCGTATCCAGGAGCAACTCATTGCTCAACGTAGCACTATCCCAGTCTGAAAAGAGCAACATTCCCAGCATTCATTAGAATAATTAGCCATGTTCCAAAGGTTTTTCCTGGCTATGAGCAGTAGGGAGACCTGGAGCTTGTCACAGGCATCACAGTGCAAAAGACAGAGCTACAAGGCAGGCTTTGGATGGAGGACAAACACACACAACACAGATAGAACATGCAGCTCCTCATACACAGAGTGGTGCAGGATTCATACCCACAACCATTCAAAAACCTTGCATGTTATACAACAGAATAAAACTCTCCCACTCTAACCTTTGCTGACAGCATAGTCCTGCATGTTCATCCACAGGCTGTTGGTGGGCTCCTTGGTCGAACCCAAGGCCAGATCCACCAGCATGGTCAACCCGGGACGTAAGGTGCATTCAAAGGGCTTCTTCTCCTCGTTGCCAGACAGGGCCGCCTCCAGCAAGGAGGTGATGCAGTGATCTGGGCGACAGACGGAGCACGTTAAGATGGGGCCCGGCCCCCACAGGACAACCCTGAGGCCCCCGGAGCGTACCAAGTTGAGGGATGTCCATCTCCAGTCCGTTACTGAAGAGCGGCGTCTTCAGCCAGTAGGCCATGTCCTGCTCCTCCAGGGAGGTGGTGGCCCCCTGCAGCATGCCCCCCAGGCAGCGGCCCACCAGCAGGGCCACCGTGCGCTCCAGGTCTACCAGCCACACCCAGGACTGTGCCGGCTGGGGCAGCGGCGTGCCCGCGGGATCCACCAAGTCGTGGGTGCCTGGGGGAGCAGGAGGTCCCCGGTTCACGGAAAACCCACCACACCCATCTACCAGCTCAGATTCATTCGGACGCGAGGGGGACGGGACGCGGGCCTCACCGTGAAGGGGCCACTGCAGCTCCTGGTCCTCCAGCAGGCTGGCTGCCGGCAGCAGTCGGTTGAGACGGTCCAGCGGGGGCAGCAGGTCCAACAAGGAGCGGAGCAAGGGCCGGGCCACGGACACGGGCAGCAGCAGCAGGGAGCTGACGATCTGACACAGCATGCTGCCGGCCGCCGACACGTACAGCACGTCTGCAGAGGCACGAGCAGCGGCGCTTACTGAGAGGGTGCCGCCGGGGACGCCGAGGGCGCGACTCGCCGGGGACGCCAAGGGCGCGCGGGCCATACCTCTCAGTTTCTCCCGGACACCGCCATTCCAAGAGCTCTCCTTCAGCAGCGCGGCTGAGCGGGAGAAGATGTCCGTGGCGTGAGGCAGCAGGAGCTGGAGATGCTTGTGCAACAGAGCCACACTGCTAGAGGTCTGAGGCAGAGGGGAGAGAGAGAGGTACGAGTCAGGGTTGCGGGAAGGGCCTGCAAGGGCTGGGGGTGGCGTCTGCAGGGCCCCAGGGCATGGTCACCAGGCCTGAGGGAAGGGTCTACAAGGGATGTAAAGGTGCCCAATACGCACATGTAGTCATTAATATAGCATTTAGCGCATTAAAGTGTAATGCGGACGGATGCCTGACCATAAAAACCCAGTATTGATTAGGCACGGCCTACAAAGAGATATGATCATTTAAAAACAAATGAGAGACCTCAGAGGCCTGAGAGTTTAAAGCCTGTATGGATTACAGAGGGTAAATGAAGAGGCCTCACCTCAGTGACGCTGTTGATGTGGCAATAGGCGAGCAGCTGCTTCTGCAGCGAGCACAGCAGCTCATGCAGGTGGGCCGGCTGGTTGCTGTCCGCAGACGACGTCCCCTGGAGGATCTTGTCGCTGTTCTTCTCGAGCTCCCCGAAGGCCTGATCCTGGAGACCGGAGGACCGTGTTTCCGAATTCAATAATAAGTATAGAGTGAGAGGAGCCCAAGAGCCAGATTTTTTTTTTTCGGGGGGGAGGGGTGGAACCTCACCGTGTAGAAGCCCAGATTCCTCAGCAGGGTCTTCATCAGGATCTCGGCCAGGTGTGTGTCGGGGTGGCCCTCGGGGGCGCCGTAGGGTGCGTCAGCAGCCAGGCCAAAGGGCGCCGTCTCGGGGCTGTCCTGAGGAGCGCTGAACCCCAGCAGCGAGGCCACGTGGGTGTGGTCCTGCAGGCTGGTCAGGATGATGTCCAGCTGCATCCTCTACAAAACACATGCCCAGAACTGTAATGACTCAGGAAGAGGCCGGTTCTGCCACCGTGTCCCACACAGTTACCGCCCTCTTTAAATCTGTCCCCACAGCCGTAAGCTGTAGCAGGGTGACCCGGTTATGAGCAGGTCGCACACAGCGCACTGCAGACTGCTGACTGTGAGTTTTCAGTGGTATGAAATGCGCTTCTCATCTGGCTGCTTCCTTTTGACAGTCAGGCTGTCCTTTCCCACCGATCGATGCCTAAATCCAACACCACAGTAACAGTCTGCCCAGCCCGAGGGCAGACAAACTGGATGCTGTCATTACTTGCAACTCGCACCCTTGGCAGCTATTATTACCACCATCATCACTGTCATCATCACTCGCTATCTGTATGTCACACCACGCTCCGGGGGGGGGGGTGTTATTCCATCCACTGTACACCTAAATATGACAATAAAGCCCAGTTGACTTGACGCTAACAAGTGACCCCCACTGCCTGCAGGGGGCAGAATGCCTACCTGTCCTTTAGATAAGCTGCCCCATCTGTCAGGCCCCTGGGGCAGCAGGGAGTGCAGCAGCTCCATCCGCTCGCGGAGAGGAGGCAGCAGCATGGTGGCCCCCACGGACAAGGTCTCTATGACGCTCTGAAACACACAGCAGGGTAATTCCATGTTATCAAGGAGCCCCCTCCCATGCATATTGGCGAGGGGGGGGGGGTGGGGGGTTGGCCTCTGCACTCATCCGAACTCACCTCCTGGATTTCATCAGGCACGGACGAGTCCATGAGGCGGAAGAGCAGGTTCCTCAGCGGCCGGGCTTGGCGCCCCAGGATGCTGGTGGCCACGCCCCCCGCCAGGGCCAAGGCCAGGTGATTGGACAGCAACTTCAGACACAGCTTCAGGAAGTTATGATGCTCCCTATGAGAATAAAAAGCCCTATTTATCCTACTGATAATACTACAAACTAAATAAAGAGATTATCACTGATTAAAAAAGCAGAGAGAGATCTGGGGGGTGAGATCGTTGTGCTCCATCACCGGGCACACACCATAACGGGATTCGGCGCTCACCGTGACGACGGGAAGGGCAGGGGCGGAACCTCGCTGTTGATGCCGTCGCAATAGCGCTCCAGGAAGGAGCGCAGGTGCGAGAAGGTGCTCTCCTCCAGGTCCACACAGTACGGCCGATGCCAGGCCACCACTTGCCTTGAGGGTAATGACACCGAGATCCGGGATAACAGATGGATTAAGGCGTCCAGCAACAGGCAGGCAGGTATTCAGAGGTAACAAGACTGTACTTTGTTATTTTACCTACAGGGACCTATGAAACCTATTAAATTTCCAGGGTAAGCTTCCATGAGCCCTGGTCACATCACAACCCGTTCGCGACGTCCTGCGGACTGGGGGTACGTCCTCACCTGTCCCTGGGCAGGGCTGTCCACGCCAGGCTGTGTGACGTCCCTGCAGAGATCTGCTGGATGGCCACCCCGTCCAGGCCAATGACCTTCTTGGGCTTGGTGATGGGGCCAGTAGAGTTGCCCTGACCACACTGCCCCATGGAGTTGTTACCCCAGGCGTATACTTCATTGTCTGCAGGTGAACAACAGGTTGGGCCTCAGTAAGGTACCAATGACGGGGTGAGATACTAATGGAAGAGCTTATATTGGTATTACAGAGCCTGTCCAGTCAGCCTTTCACTACCCTACAAGAAAGACATAACCATGTGACAGCAGCTGTTTCAGATGGAGAAGTCAATCTGCCACAAGCCTGCAGGACCATGTGAGAACATGTGAGAACGGCTGTTTCTGACGGAGATGTCGATGTGCCACAAGCCTGCAGTACCATGAGACAAGGCCAGGCAGTGGCTGTCTCCGATCGAGATGTCCACCACTCTTGTCGTGGCGAGTTCATCGATGAGCTTTGGTCTGAGAGCTGTGGCCTCGGAGGAGCCGCAGCCCAAGCAAGCGCCGCACCCCCACGCGTAGACCTGTGGAGGACAGTGCACACAGTAAGGCAGCCTGGCCACCCGCCCTGCACCCCTACACACAGGAGGGCCAGGCTTCCCATCCAGAGCTACCAAGACGTTTGGCTGAGAAACATAGGAGGCTCAACTAATAGCATCACCCACAATCCCGCATGACGAATGTAACACGGCAAGAGCTACGGGTTTCAGCTCGACTTCCCTCACTTACCTGTCCCGTGGATGTGAGGGCGAGAGAAGACTGGCTCCCGGCACAGACCTTCCGGATGAACATGCCCTGCAGCGCTTCCACCACCTTGGGTTTGTACACCCGGTTAGTGTCGCCGTGCCCCAGTTTTCCTGCAAGAAGAGGCGCGTGACGACGGTGTCGGTCTGGCGGCGCGGTTTTCACGGAGCCGGAGTTACGGCGAAGGCTCGCTCACCGTTGTCGCCGCCTCCGAAAGACCAGACGGTGCGGCCGTCCTTGGACAGCGTGATGGTGTGAGAGCTTCCGCAGGACACCTCACCCACGTTGCTGATGTCCTTCACCAGGGTCGGGATGTTTCGGCTGTTACTGTCTCCATGCCCTAAACACACCACATCGTGCCCCCGTCCCGTCAGCAAGGCCGCTGCTCTCACTCTGTGACCAAACGCACGAATGCTGATCCCAGGCGAACGTTACCTAATCTCCCGAAATCTCCTTCCCCCCAGGTGTAGAGCTCTCCGTCCTCGCTGACGGCAGCGCTGTGCCTATACCCCGCCGACACACACACCACCACCTGCAAGACACAACGTGGACACTAGGGGGCATTAGAGACACTGGGGGCGGCGATCGGCGATGACCGTAAAGGCGGCTGCATTACCCGCCGATATACGACAGTTATAAGACACACACAATGCTAATTTACAATGAGGGAAGATGGCAAGAGGATGTACTCATTACATGGTAACTATTTATGGTCTCATGGCATCACATCCTATACACTATTTATTACAGCAGTTGTGCTTCTGCCTTAACAGGGAGCCCCTGAGTCCAGTCACCATCCAGGGGGAGGAAGTGGAGGTGATGCAGGGCTACAGCTAGCTATGGGTCACCTGAACAGCAGACTGGACTGGGAGTACAATACTGCAGGGCTGTACACCAAAGACCAGAGCAGACTCTACGTTCTGAGGAGGCTCAAGCCGATTGATGCATGCAGCAGGCTGCCATCTATGTTTTATCATTGGTGGCCAGCGAGCTTTTGATGCCTGGTGGGACAGCGATTTCAGTCCGGGTCGACATGAAACGCCTGGGTAAACACATCAGGAAGGCCAGCTCCATCACGGGACTGACCCTGGAGCCACTGGAGGCAGTGACAGAGTAGAGGATGCTGGCGAAACTGGATAACATTATAAACAATTCAGGCCATCCACTCAGGGGGGCGCTATTCTGAAGCACATTTACCCACCAGCTCATTCCAGCACAGGGTTCTAAAAGGCACTACTGGTCATCATTCCTGCCTGCTGCTATCAGACACCACTGTGCCTCCTCCCAGCGAATCACCCCCCCCACCCCCAGCTACACCACACGCCAGGAAGCAGCCTACCAGTAAAGTCATATGCTATCTGATTTTTAATAGCATATATATCATTTAATGCACATATACCATATTATTCAAACAATACTTAATTATTTTTGTAATATTGCAATTTTTTGCACCCTGTGCACTATGACACACTTTGTCTGTTTGGCACTATGTGTATGTTCATCCCTACACTATGTTCCTGCCACTGCATGCACCAGAATTTCCCCCAGGCATTAATAAAGTACATCTAAATCTTAATCAGAGTTATGTAGCCACCTGCAGTGGGGCCATAGAGCTGGGCCTTAAGGGCCTGTAGACATGCGACTACTTTGCCGAAGCCAGGCTCGAACCGGTGACCTTCCGATCACGGGCACAGAGCCTTAGCCCACTGAGCCACACGTTGAAAAGACCAGAGTAAGTGTGAGCAGCACGTCATGTAAGTTCATGTGACCCAGGCCTGCACTCTACCAAAAGGTACAAACCTTTCCTTGAAGAGGCCCCTGGATGAGCTTGGGGTACTTCTGCGTGGAACTATTTCCGTGGCCCAACTTGCCGTAATCGCCGTCCCCCCAGCTGAATACCTCGCCCTCCGTGGTGAAGGCCAGGGTGTGGCCGTCCGAGCCCTTGGATGAAGACACCTTCTTGATGGCTCGGTGGGGTTCGAAGGTCAGCTTCTTAAGGGTCGACTGGTTGTTGGAGTCGCCCAGGCCGAGCCGGCCATAGCTGCCCTTCCCGCAGGCCCGCACCGAGCCGTCAGACGAGATGACGAAGGTGCAGTACTGCCCGGCCTCGATCTGATGGGCAGGACCGACCGTTTTAGAGTGGCCAAGGCAATTACAGAAAAGGAATCGTCCTGAAAGCTGGCACACCATTAATCACACGGCTAACCTGGAGAATCATCGTAGGGTAACCATTAGAAAACCCAATAGAGGTATATCTAAACATTGCTACACATGGTTTAAAAAAAACATCAGAAAGATGAAACGTCTGAAAATGTTGTTTCTAGTTTTATTCCTTTAAAGAGACGGCAGTTGATGTGCGACAGTATTGGAGTCAAATGTCCAGAGCACAGAAAGCAGTTCCAGTGCTTTTTTTTTGCCCTTTTGTGAGTGCATGGGAACTGCTGTAAGGTGTGGGCGTCATGGGGAACACGACCCCAGCCCAACGGCGGCGCTCCATCCTACCGTCTGTGCGTCGGCGAAGCTCGCGGCCAGTTTGGGCTGCAGGATCTTCTCCTGGGTGCCCTCCACCAGCTGGTGGCTGCTGTTGCTACCCCAGACGTAGACCTCGCAGGTCTC
The DNA here is from genome assembly GCF_048594095.1 of Paramormyrops kingsleyae. Taxonomy (NCBI): domain Eukaryota; kingdom Metazoa; phylum Chordata; class Actinopteri; order Osteoglossiformes; family Mormyridae; genus Paramormyrops; species Paramormyrops kingsleyae. The sequence goes on from NC_132807.1 coordinate 17,201,914, forward strand.
CGACACGATGGGCGCCTCCCCCGTCTGGATGCTGTCAGGGCTCGCGCACGTCCTCGAGTAGTCGGACGCCATCCTGCAGACCTTGGGGGTTGGGAAGCTCCACGTGAGCGAGGGAGCGGCTTCTCGTGACTCGGCACGTTAAACGGATGGCAGGTAGAGCGACGTTTACCTCCTCAAAGAGACAGAGAGCCGCTTCATACAGAGAGCAGAGCCCATCGGGCGTGCGTGTGGGCTCCCTCCAGTGACTCCTGTCTCCTGAAGAGCCCTATGAAGATTACCAAGGTGGTTACAGCGAAGATTTCTGGGGTGCATTGCAGTTCAACTCTATTTATTTTTATATAGTATTATATAGTATTTTCACAACAGTGTCACTCCAAGGCACTTTACATGGGTGTGATGTGATATATTCTGTGCAAATGATGCAAGAATGTATCAAAAAGAGGAAAAAGGGAAGGCAAAGAAAGAAAGAAAGAAAGATGACAGGAACCAAACACTTCTGGAGGCCCGAGGTTAGCTGGCTGCCCAAACTCCCCAGCCATGCTATCATTATAGGAAATACATGATATAGTTTTGACTACATTCTTATATATCCAATTGTTATACCACAAGAGGAACTCCAGGGAAAGCCTTTATTAAACGGGGACGACAGGACATTTACCAAAGACCGGCGCATCTGCAGTAGGATGTTCATGAAGCAGTCGTAGCCGATGAGGCCCTCCTGGCTGGGGGACGCCTTGCTCTGCTCCATGGTGCGGACCACGGCGGCCGCCGCCAACGCCATCTCTATCCACTCCAGGAGGTAACGCAGGGAGCCCCTCTGGGCAGCCAGGCCCAGGAGCAGCTCCGAAGCCAGCCGGCGACCCACGATGTCGGCCCCCGAGTTTGGCATGGTCACCCCCTTTAAGAAGGTAGTCACTTGGGCCAGGCAGTCCAGTCCCATGGGCGGGATCTTGCTCTCGTTGGCCAGCGACAGCGGCGGCAGGGAGCTGATGACGTCTATGGCGGTGTGGATGACGTCGTTGCAGAGGCTGAGCCCCGGCGACGGGGGCGGCATCATCCAGCTCTGCCGCAGCAGCGCGAAGAGAAGGCTAAGCCCCGTGCGGACGCCCATCTCGATGAGCGCGTCGGTGCTGGAGCGCGGCCGCTCACTCACTGAGTGCAGGTCGGCGGCTCCCGTGCTGCTCTCGGGCGAGTGCTGCTGTTGCTTGACCTTGCCCTTGTCGTGGTACTTGTTGGAGAGGGCGTAGAAGATGCGCTGCAGCACCAGCAGCCGCTTGCGCAGCGCCGCGGCGAACGGCGAGTCCGAGCACACCATCTTGGCCAGGGCCAGCTGGCTGCTCAGGAGGGCGTCCAGGTAATGCTCCTGCTCGTCGCTGGAGAGCGACTCGCGCTCGAAATCCGGTAGCTGAGGGCCCTTGAGGCAGAGCACCTGCTGAGGCAGCAGAACCACCTCCTTGTTGGTCACCAGCTTGGAGTAAAGCACAGACACCCCCTCCCGCGTGGCGATGGACTCGCTGTCCTCGCTGATCCAGGAGCTGTTGAGGTGCTCCAGCCATTTGAGCTTCACCGGAGGGATCGTTAGGGCCATGGCACGTCACTCAGGCTCCATCGGTTCTGGGGAGGAGGAGACCAAGAGACTGCTGGGAAAAAAAGGAGTGCTTTATGCACCGCCTGAGGGAGAAAGCACCCCTCGCTGCGCGTAATGTAGCTGTAAGGTCACCGCCACTGACAGAGAGGTCACGTGAGGCCTTAGATTAATCCTGGAGCTACTGAAGAAAAGACCCTGCTACTCACAGCAGCTGATAAGATTGCTTACAATGTGCATTTCAAGGTGTGTGATAACTGCAGAGCTCCTGATTCATACGGCTCTACTGCTAGACGACCTATAAAGATAAAGTGCCAGAGTGGCTGCATCGTCTCCACTGCTACCAAGATGATCAACCACACATTAGCCGGTGCAATAGTCAGACAACAGGCTTGACGTATATAAAATGACGTATATAAAAGGCCAGGTTTTAATTTACACGTGACTGCTGATTCATCTAAACAACAGTATTTCATAACGTACCTGCATATAGTGTCTTACTTTCAGTCAATGGCACCATAACCCAGCCCTGGACACTCAAAGAAAAGTTTAATTTTCTATGGACTTTTTATTACCACCCAGTTACAACCAGTATACAGTAAACTTTAAAAAATAAAAAATCTAGAACAAGTGAAACAACATTTGTGAGACATATCCAGAGCTGGCAGAATTGTGCAACCCGGCTTGGCTACAATGACCTAAAGTCCACGGTGAAGTATGAAGGTGAGCCCTAACCCCACGCTACGTCCGCTAACACAACTTAGTTACTCATTACCACCGGCAGAAACAACAGAAATTAAATATTTCACTTAGTGATTGTTGTTTTTCCCACTCAGATTTACAAACATACAGACTGAGATATATGTTTCACACTGAATGAAACTTCCCAAAATCCAGGTTCATGCTGACTCAGCAGTAACCCCTGAGATTCAGCAGCTCTTTTTCGGCCCTGAGGGAAGCCGCATTACGGAATGAAGGCATGTCTGACCAATCAGACCATAGCCCCCCTCCCGGCACGGCACCCCCTGTGCCTGCCGCCATGCACGTTCGTCAGACCACTCGGTCCTCTTCATGGTTCACAGGTCTGTGCTCTGTGCACGAGCAGAGTCGTAAACAGGAAGCAGTGGGTCGTGCAAGGCCGAGACACTAATGCACCCCCCCTCCCCCATTAAGCTGCTCTTTCTGTTCTTTAGCACTGATACGGGAGGGAGGGGCTGCACATTTTGCACTGCCCTCACATACGAGTGGCGCCATATGTTTCGCAAAAACGCCACGCTGCCCCCGACTTGGCCTGTCATTACCGCCCCGGTACCTGGCACTTAAAGCCCAAAGCCATGACCATTTTCTTAACCAATCACAGCAAATGTCCATCTTCAAAGTCAACGTGACGTCCATCTAATCCCAGCGCATTGAAATATGCCGAATCTCCATCGGCCAATGAAATCACTCCAACGAGCAGGCACTAAAAAGCCGAGAGCTCACCTGAATGTGAAGGCAGAGCTCATCCTGCTTGCCCTTTTGTTAATGAACACTTTCCATACACAGCAGGCTTATTTAAAATTGCCCAGATAAGGTAATAAGTACTTCTGTCATAGTACAGAAGACTCAAACGATTACATAACTATAGTTAATCAATATTGACATTAAGGTTAAAAATTAACAGCTAATTTTATCTAGCTGGCTTATTTTTAGATAACCAGGCTTCAGACCAGCTCCTGCACATCGCAGAAGCATTACTCTTACTGTTACACTTTACCCATGAATAATTTCCCCTTATAATACGGCTGTGTGTTTAACATTAGGTACTGCTCTACATTATCCTACCATATTCTATTCTGTGGCACCGAAGGGACGTGCGTTCAGTGATTAATTGCCTGCATTTAACTCATAAAGGCGTGTATTTGGGAGGGTGAAGCAGAGGCTGCATACGAAGGGAACCAGCCTGAGATGCTTATTCAGCATCAGCATCATGTTAACAGCCGCACTCCTTTGGCATGGACTCAGCACAGCCTCTCATTATTCTGAAGTGATTATTCTGGGATGATGCACCTCAAGTAACATGATCATGAAAGGAACACGGTGACGACCAAGGGGACCAGGACACAGTGAGGGGACCAGGACATGGTGACAGCTAAGGGAGATGATGGCGGCCGAGGGGACCAAGACACGGTGACAGTGAAGGGACATAGTGACAGCTGAGGGGACCAGGATACGGTGACAACATAGGGACACAGTGATGGCTGAGGGGACCAGGATATGCTGACAGAAAAGGGACATGGAGACGGCTGTGGGGACCAGGATACGGTGACAACATAGGGACGCAGTGATGGCTGAGGGGACCAGGAGACGGTGACGACTAAGGGACACGATGATAGCTGAGGGGACCAGGATACGGTGACGACTAAGGCACACGATGATGGCTGAGGGGACCAGGATACGGTGACGACTAAGGGACATGATGATGGCTGAGGGGACCAGGATACGGTGACGACTAAGGGACACGATGATGGCTGAGGGGACCAGGATACGGTGACGACTAAGGGACACGATGATGGCTGAGGGGACCAGGATACGGTGACGACTAAGGGACACGATGATGGCTGAGGGGACCAGGATACGGTGACGACTAAGGCACACGATGATGGCTGAGGGGACCAGGATACGGTGACAACTAAGGGACACAATGGTGACTGAAGGGACCAGGGGACACTAACAGCAAAGGGACACGATGACGGCTAAGAGGACCAGGATACGGTGACAGCTGAGCGGGACCCGGTAATGGCGGAGGGGACCGTATGAAGGCTGTCTACAATCAGGGCCAAAGGGCCGCCAGCTCGCACTGTCACTAAACACCCATCATATTTCAGAACCGGACCATGCCTTTCTGTCACATACCGGAGATAATCGGGTTCAGTAAACGACCATTTAGACGGGACGGGCACTGATCTCGACAATAACCGCCAAGCGTACAAGCTGAACCCAGAGCCTCGGCGACTGCCGACGGACGCCTGTCAGGAAGGCGGAGTGCTAGCCGGGCTAGCGAGTTAGCATGACCCACGCAGCACACTCCGGCTAAATACGGCGCCGCCTGAGCTGCACTACTAGTTAGCCCACCTAACCAGCTGGCTTTAACGTTAACGACGTGCGACTAGTCACTGCGCGGTATAAAAGCCAATAATTTCCCCGCCAATCCGGAGATATAGCCGAGTGGCTAAGGCTAGCCGCCCAGGTTCGGCTGCGGGGTGGCTGACTAATCAGAACCGAGCAGCCGCGCTGGGAGTCGCGCACCTGAACAAAAACCTAAAAATGTGGCTTTTTGACGTACTGAGCGGCCCTTCGGGTCCCGTTAACACAACCGGGCTGCCGTGGCGCCGCATATTCGGGCTGCCCGCCCGCTAGTCCCGCCGCAAACGGGCCAGTCCTGCGACTCGCTGGTTAGCTGGTTAGGGAGCCGGACACCCGTCAATGAAAAGCACGACTTCACCGACCCGACAACCGGCGAACACCCCGGGAGCCACGGGCACGGATGCTCGTCCGGCCTGCCGTCCCACGTTACGCCGCGATGCTCGGGTACAGCGAGGCCGGCTTACCGTCGACTGTGGCAGGCCTACCGGGTGCCGTGCGCGGCTAGCTGCGCCTAGGAGCGGAAAGCAGCCGCTGCGGGTCCGGCATGTTACCAGGACGCGAACCTGCCCTCTCCGGGCGACTCCTCTTCTGTTTGTCCGCTTCTAAAGGAAACCTGGAAGGCGGCTCGAGAGCGACGGTGTCCTCGGATGTCTGCAGAGCTTAAGGCGTGATGCGTGCAGTCAGGAGTCCCGGTGGCAGCCGCCGGCCGCAGCCCCAGCCCTGCCGAGTGAGGAGGGTGCGCTGACGCATCTGCAGCGGAGCAGCTCAGGTGGAGGGAAGGGGAGCTCCGAGAAACGCCCTTACGGTGCGGATATCAATAAAGCGCATCTCCACCTGCTATCATTTGTGGTCTGGTGTTCATCTGGAGACTCCCAGCGCAATCATGGAAATATAACCGCGAGTGATCTTATTGTCAAGTATTGTCTTCATCAATGCTAATGCATAATTAAAGATTCAAGGCAATTTATTGTCATGTGTTATGGACGACATGTTCTTCCGGCTCCCAATAAAAACAAACTACACAAAACAAAAGGCAGCACCGTTGGTTTTGGAAGCCCCTAAAGATGCGAATTGAGGCGATTACAAAAAGACAACTGTACAATTATGATTATATACAACACACGTCGCAGTATCAACTTAACAATGTAACCACATACATATAATGAAATAGTGTTTAGTCAGACAGAGACGTTCATATTTCTATAAATCACTCATTAATGCCACACAGTTCTTGATATTGTAAACTTCCCGGATTGTACTCCAAGCTCACCTCGATCTTGTGTATGCCAAAAGATTGGTACTGAGTTGCATATGGTTTGCAGTTTTCAATAGCTGACACCATTTGATATATAAAAATACAACTTTAACGCTTCAAAATGTGTGTAATGTGAAACGCTTACACCTGCTGTCGGAAGATACTGATATTGACTTGTAACCTGAAAATCGCAGGTTCATATGGGAGAGCACTTTGTTCTGGTGACACTGGTGCTGAAACTGAATTTAATAGCCTATAACATTTTCCATTCAGTTTACTTAGCTGAGAATTTCAACTGAATTACGGTTTTCTGGGGAAAAAAATGCAAAGCCAGACTATGTGACAATCATGCATAGGGCACAATCATATTTCTTGAATAGAAATTTATAATTATAGTATAAAATATATTATTTTATTTTATTAACCGGCAACCCAGACCAGGAAATGCTGTTGGAAAATTTGCGTGTATGATACGACTTATAGAGCCACTTAGTACTAACCTTGCAGCAATGCAGCCTGTAGCTGGAATATATGACGGTTTCTCCATAGGAAATCTTGAGCTTATCAGCAGTGCACAGTGACAGGGTGAGAGCTATCTCAGCCGAAAGCAGCGAAGACACTCCCCCTGCCTCAAGACAAGTGGCCTTTATATATAATACGCAAATATGCATTTGAAATTACAACAATGATCCATAAAGAACGTGTAAATAAGATTTTAGTATACATGTTATTTGTGGCATGATAGTAAAGGCCACACATTTTTGTTTTTACTCTTTTTCCTTTAAAAATGCGCATAATTTGTACTCTTTTTCTCGCTGTATAAATGGCTGATACTGCAAGTAACAGTTAAAGAATTAGACCAATAGTAATAGATCAACAAGATTGTCAAGGGCAGTTTACCTCATATTTGCTTTTTAAATGATCCAAAACTGACGATAACATTTATGCTCTTGAAACTGTAGAGTGTGAATTGAAGTACATAATTTGACCACCAGATGGTGCTCTGGTTCCAAATGGTATTGAGTCGACAGTATTAATAGAAATAACAATAAGACATTTAAATGGCACATACAACACTTTAAAAGCTGTGTGCGTGCTACTGCATACACATTCATAAAGGGTGAGGTAATGCTGGTTGTCACTTGTTCTGAACAATAGCGCAGCATGAGAAACTGAAGTTTGCGACATACTGTGTTTCAGTACATTATAATTAAATCAAGGACAGATCCGATTATTTCGAAAGACGCACATAAAATCAAACTTAACATTCCCACCCATTTCATCAGGCAAAAGACTTCTCGGATGTGGATTCGAACAACATTAAAAAAAAAGACCACATTCTCTAGCGAAACAGTGAAAACGGCTATCCTCCGTCAGATAGCAGTTTGAGGAAGCGGAACTTAATTTCCTGTAATGCTAAGATAAGAAGTCGAAAAGAAGACTCTGAGTTTTAAAATATGAATGCAAATTCTCTGGCGATTCAGCATGGCTGCAAAACTGCATTGTTAATAACTAAGTTTTTGAATATTAATGATCCATCTGTACAACTACACACAAAAGCATAACATGTTCTGTCAGTAATTAGTATATTAATCTCTCTATACACTAAACTCTACTGAATTGTCCAGCATTCCACCACCAGGGATATACATCTGGCTCCTGTTTGGGCTCTGTGCCTGTATAGCCTGTATGCATCTTTGCATGTCTGCTCCAGTGTCCTCACTCAGCCCAAAAACATGTGGTTTCACTGTTCCTGCAGTGTCCCTGGTATGTGTGCAGGTTGGGGGGGGAGGGGGGGCAGTTTAAGCTGTTCACTGGCTCAGTGTGAACCTGGATCCAGATCCAGACAATGGCACATCCGACTACCCAACCATTTATCCTCCATAATGTAATCGGATTTGCCCGGAGCCTGTCCCAGGACACAGACAACGGGCTGGGGGGGGGGGCGCACCATTCGCAGGATGCTGATCCATCACAAAGCACACAATTCCTGTAACTGCATGGGGCAGGGGGGGGGGGGGGGGGGACTGGAGCACCTAGACGGAACCCAGGTGATGCAGGGAGAAGTCCACACGGGGGGAGGCTGGGCCAGAAATCGAACCCAGAACCCAGAAGGTGTAATGTTATGGCAAGGATGTAACTTTGGTTTGAACATTGAGGGGGTTGAGGTCTCCACCCAATTAGGGGGAGACATGATTATTGGGGGGGTTGTATTAGTTGGTTTTGATTACTGGGAGGGTTACAAACCCCCCATCTCCCCTGTAATTTACACCCCTGTGTTATGGCACTCCCCACTGAGTGTGGACACTAATTAACCACTGTAAAAAAAGTCCTATGCTTTAATATATAGTTTTCTCATATATTTTCAAATTTGCACATAATAGTCAAAGTAATGTAAAGATAAAAACTGGATGTCACATTACAGATGCTGGCGAACGTGGAGCTACGGGGATCCAGCAGAGGCCTGCGGATCTGTCTGCCCGCCCTGTCAGTGGGGGCAGTGGGCCCGTTTCCGTGGCTGAGGGCCTGATACCTCCTGTAAATATGTCATGGTACAGTTAGCTTAGCGAGTTAGCGACAGCCTGTGGCATACGTGAGGACCGTGTTTGGCACAAGATGCTTTTGTAACCTGATTCATCACTGCGCTGTTTCTACATCCTTATGCTTCTATATTGAAGAGCAAACCCACAGCTACATAGGGCTTCACACTTCCACTGTTACATACACACACTCACACCCACACACACGTTTGTATTCATATCTTTGTGGAGACCATTCATTCATTTCACCAAACTAAACCAACTAACCAAACTAAAATCAGAAAAATGTCCCCACAAGGTCAAAATAACAGGTTTTTGTCACATTGTGGGAACATTTGGTCCCCACAATCTCATATATACATGACCACACAGACACACACACATACAGCTGTATATTCAGACATGCAGTCTTTTTGCTGGGGTTTCAGTCGCCTTCCTCACAGTTCTGCCGCAGCTGCGTCTCAGAGCAGATAAGGACACTGTGTTTCAGTTCACAGAACTGCTCTCAGTTCAGAAGCAGAGTCTGAGTAACCAGGTTTATCATGATCATTTGAGTTTTATAGTGTCATTTCCTCACATGTCAGGAAGAAACATTCAAGATGTCCTGCTCTCCTGCATCAGAACTGTGGCACTAAATATCACTCATCTTCCTGGTCTTATTTAAGAAATCGCTTCCCGCTCAGAGGTCTGGCCGTAATGGACTCCCTGAAATCGGAATCGGAATCTTTATTGCCACATGGGCAAGGCAGGTGGAAACACCATTACGCACAAACGGGGACGACTCATAAGCCAGTGAGGAGCCCACACCGGCAAGGCCTGCAGGGACACAGCTGTCACCCTCCACATTTAAAATGCTAATATTATGCTGCAGTAATTGTATGAATACTTTTGAACTGACTGACAGCATGTGCTTCCAGTTTCCAGAGATGATTGGACAATAACCTGTTCTCAGTCGCATACCTGAAAGGCATGGCGTGAACAGAACCCAGACCCACAATGCACTGGGGCTCAGCCCCCCCCCCCCCCCCCAGAAAGCAGCAGGATCACATGTGCTGAGCTAGCAGGCACTAACAGCAAATCTACTAAAGCCATTATACCTCATTTAGAAAACATAAGTCATAAACCATTGGGGAGAAACGTCCTGTTTATTGTATGGGCACATAAAAAACACCCTCAACATGTATATACAGGCTGCGCATTCATCATATCATGTGCATTAAGTGCATTATTCTGTGCTGGAAATCCTGAGCTCTTGAGGTAATGGCCAATAAAAGCATATTATAAGGATTAATGGAAACATTTGGAAGAAACCACGTGAGCACAAAGTGAAAGTATCGCTTCACGGTGCCCCGAAGACCTTCCTGACATGACCTAATACTCAGCACACAGCAGAAGAAACAGTATTCACTCATTTAATAAAGCCTCTCCGTAACCACTGTCAATAAATAAAATCATGTTACATAAACAAAATGAGGAGAACAATATGAGTTAATACATCAATCAGCTGATGGAAACTAAATAAACTGCAAAGTAAGTAAAATATCTGGCAAACCTGAACATTTCACAGTGTGTTTAGCGATATAAGCATGAAAGAACTGGAAATGAGTGAAATTATACAAATATTGTAAACTATATAAAAGAGACAAATTAGACATGGCATAAATGCAGAATTAAAATACATAGACAGAATTTGACCAAAACAGATAAAAACCCCATGAGCTAAAATTAATAAGATCATTACAGAAGATTGGTTTGAGGGGTGTGTGTGTGTGTGTGGGGGGGGGGGGGGGGGTCTCTATAGGTCTTTTTAATCACCTGATTGGAAGAAGGTCATGAAGAAGCATTATGTCTCTGGTTCATGGATAGTCCCTGGAATGTAGGTGTCATGCTACAAGGAGCAGAAGAGCTTTTAAATAGTTAAAATGCCAAAGTCACTGATGATTGGCCAGCAGTATCATGGTAGCGGCTCTCGCCGAAACCAGAGGCGCCTTGAGGAGCAGGAAAGGCAGCTCCGGGCAGCTGAGAACGACGTCCGCATATACGGGCACGTCGCTTCAGCACGGGCGCAGGGCTGATTGTGCAACGGATGTTTAACCATGACACACGCGGTTTATTAAAAAACAAAAGCAGCTTGGTCGGGCCATGCGAGCGCTTCCCAGCCGCTTCTGAATCTCACAGATCGGCCAGTTATTTCAGCCTCAGCGGGGCTCAATGTCATCTGTGACACTGATGACAAACTGAGAATGACAAAGGTCATCAGAATGTCAAGTATTAACCAAGGAGGATAATAAAAGACCAAAAATATGCTAGGGAATCATCACCCTTATAAAATACTTTAGTCTGCTATAATATAAAACAGTAACCACATTAAAGTCATCAAGGCACTGAAGGGCTGGTGGTGGCCTTTATGACCAGGCCTGAAACCCCAGGCCAGATTTCTCCAATACCTTTTCAACTGTACATTTGTGCAGTTAATTTTAAAATCTATGCAAGGAGCCATCGACTGTCCCCTTATTTTAAGCACATCACAGTGTACTGGCAGGATGCCACATCATCCGTCTACGTGTGGCAGGGTGGAGAGTCCCATAGGGCCTCCCGATTGGTGCAATCCTTAAAGGCGCAGTCTGGGTCTCAGCTGCGACTGCGACCGGCAGCTCCGCAGCCAAGCCGACTGCAGCATCAGCGGCTTTTATTGCGACATTCAGGTATCCGTAGGTGGCGTGACATGCGCCGCCACCGCGCCCAACGTGTCGAGAGTTGGAGGTCTAGTGACGCGGCACTCGGTGTTAAAGAGGTTAACTGTGACAGTAGGGGAATCTGGCAAGTAATGGCTTCCACTTCCTGATATGTGGGGGGGGGGGGGGGGGCTGCATACAGGCTTCGTTATGACAAGGATGGGAAAACAAGCAAATGAAGGTGAAACAGGCTCCAGAGGAATGGCGATCCTTGGTAACGCAGGTCTGGGAAGGAGCGCCCCCCCCGGAAGCTCGGCCGGGATCCCGCTGGACCTCCGCTTCTCTGCTCGCTTGTTTTCCTGCTCTTCTTCCGCTCAGGATGTGCTGCTCCGCTTCCGGCCCCTGCGCCTTTTTGGCTTCCCGTCCACCTCCTGGTCGCTCTCGCAGTCTCTCTGTAACACAAGGCACGCTCACTCACATCCGGCCGTCTGACTGTCCAAACATTAAAGTCACACCTGCTGCCGTAGGTGGTAAATATCAGGAAAAACAGGTCTAACGACGATGTAACCAACAAATATGGCAAGATCTTATTAGTAACTGTTTTGATGTACATTAATAAATGCAAAGTCGGGCCTGTCAGCCAGAGATAGTGGCGTGGTCTGTACGCACCAGCTCTTCGCCTTCCTCGCTGTCCCCCTTCATCATCAGACGCTTTAGGTGGTTGCAGAGGGCTACAATCCTGAAGGACATCTACAGGAAATGACAAGAAGAGCAAGGTCTCACCATCGCCCGCATGCTACTGCACGCCTGCCGCGGCCGACGGCCCTCGCTTACCTTCCATTTGCGCCGGATGTACTCCTTCCTGAAGTTCTCTATGTTGACGACGGAGAGTCTGCGGACCAAAGCTTCCCGTTGGTTCAGCGGCTGAAAGGCACGATGTGAGCGAAGGTCAGTAGGAGCAAAAAGGCACGAGCCGAGGGCGACGGGGGCGGCAGGACGGGTCACCGTAGGGGCTCACATCACACGCCACCATAACAAAATACTCATGGCGTCTAATCCATCCTGTCAGTTCAATGGAAAGAATAAGCCTGGGCTTCAGTCCTGCACAATTCCCAGGCCAAGAGCATCAGAAACATGACGAACATGAGAAATATCATTTCACTAGAGACGCGCCATATATCTTTAACAAATTGGTATTGACCTACGTTCATTAATAATCAAGATTCCGGCACCGACCTTATCCTGGTGTATATTGCAGACCAATATTTAGATTTTAGTCAAGATTCAAAGTTAGCAGCACTAGAACTAAGGAGATTACTATTAAAATAAGGCAGATGATTGCTTTGGACAATCAGCCATTTTCTGTAGTGAAGGGTGAGAGATTTTTTCGGCTTATTCATCACTTCGCGCTTCGCTACAGTCTCCCATGATGTCGGCTTTATCTGATGCGGTCGCTACATGCAATCACAAGATCTAAACAAGCAGCAGCACTAATATCGGTTATCAGTATCGCTCAAATTTTCCACGTCGGTGCACTACTGCGTGTCACTGAGATCATTTTGAACACATAAGCTTTATCTCTTAACCCCTGGCGGAGGGTGGAAGTCGCAGTTCACATCCCTCCAGATGGGGCGGTAAGCGCATGGTCCCCAGAGAGGCCGCCCGCGGGGCGAGGGGGCCGCAAGATTCACAGGCACCTCGAAACAGAGCTGCTGCTCCTTGGGATAGAGCCCAGTAAGCTGATCTGGGGATCGAATAAGGATGGCGCTTGGTGAGCTCCCCAGGACACATCCAGGGGACCCAGGCCAAGCCATCTCCCAGCTGGCCAGGAAACGTCTGGGTGCATCCCAGAGAGAGCTGGAGTCCGTGATGGGCAGAGAGGTCCGGTCTGACCTGACGGGCAAGCTGCCGCCACAACCCTCACCAGGAGAAGTCATATGAAACTCATAATGAAGACAACAGCCACTGCAAGGAGCAGCTCTGAATGCACGTGAAGTTACTCCGGCTGCCTTAATCCCACATTCTCAACTGCAGCCATCTGCTGGTGTTTTAATCACTCTAAATCATACAATTAATTTCACTGCTAACAAAAGCACATGGATATGCAGTAAATCAATATAAAACAACTAGGACAAAGCGGAAAACAGCTAAACTGATTCAGAGCGACTGCAGTGTCCCAACAAAACTGTACCTACAAAATGTAACATTTTTGAACATTAAATACGATCACATAAAAACTTTTTTCTTTAAAATTAGAAAACAATGAATATACATATTGTATATGATTGTAGATGAGATTTACAATGAGATGATGAGATGAGTAAGGTCCTACTACATCCAATATAGAGGCCTTAAGTTCAATAAATGTATCATTCATTTATTCATGTAATACAAGAATGAAATACCTAAATAATAAACAGAAAGTTCATTAATATCTCAAAATCTTCATACATTATGTTAAGGGCCTACATAGTATAAGCTAATGTAGTCCTCAGTTCAAGTCCAGTTTAATCCCCGAGAGAATTTCCTCTCCACAGGACTGCTGGAGAAGCTCCTTCAAGGCCTGATTAATATCATTGTTGAAGACGGAGGAGAGGTTTGTATTGGTGTAGCTTCTGTTACCGACGTCAACCTGGAAGGAGGTGATGACCTCCTGTATCCAAACGAGCTCCGACGACAGCTCCTGCCTCAGGGAATCGAGGTGTGACTTCCTGTCCTTGTACTTCTCATCAATTCTGCTGAGGTTGGCATCCACTGACTTAATATCGTCCTGCAGGTGTTTCTTCATGGTTTCCACCTTGCGGAACTCGTACCGGATCTGGGAGAGCTCATGCCGCACGTGCTCACTCTCCTCCTTGTACCAAGAGTCCTTTTCGTTGTAGATGGAGACCAGAGCATCGATGTCCTCCTGCAGGGAATCATGAAGTCCAGCAATGTCATCAAAGCTGGTCTCCATTGAGGAGATGTCTTCCACTACTTGAGCAAAGCGCTCGAAGTTGACGTAGGTGTTGTTGGGGGGCATGCTGGAGTGGGACTTGATGGTGTACTCTTTCAGGCGCTTGGTCTTCAGCTTCCTCTGGTCCTTCTTCTTGCTCTCCGGTGCCCTGGTTTCATCTTTGTGCTCATGAGACTTTGAACACAAAAACGCGGGAATTACTGAATAGGAAACTCACAGCAAGATGACGCGTCAAACATGGACCTAGAGACAGTGAGCAGGAAAAGCCAAGGAGGTCCACAGCACTTCAGGGGTTAATCCACACTGCAGGCAGGAGATGCAGAAACTTAAACACAACAGCAGCTCCTGACAATTCCATGCATGGATCGTTCTTCCTTCCTTCCTACATTTTTCCAGATGGGTTCGTGAAGGCATCCACGTTAAAACAAAGAGCCACATTCCATATGTGAGGATATTATAAGAAAATGTGTCTCAATAAAAAAATAGCAAAATTTACTAAAAAGTTTATGGTGAAGAGCACAGTCCAGAATATTCAGATTTATTTAGAAATAAGAGGATGCTGTAGTTGAGTGTAATGCTGAAAACATTCCCCAGAGGGAACTCTGCTGCTGGCTTTGAAGGACATTCCTCAGGTTGTGAGCCACCAGCAGGCTCTCGGCCTCGCAAAGCACCCCAAGCCATCACCGTGTCGCCTGCACTGCTGGGGGCTGTGCGGCTGTGCGGCTGCCTGGACACCCAGACACCCCCACGATGTCACCCTGCTTCCATCATGCAGTCATTAACAGGCGTCACTGGCATCATGCATGTGTTGACACGATTCGGAATGGAGGGAAGCAGAGTTTACAGTTCCGGTAAATTCTTTTAACCATGTAAGACACAATACAATACCTTAATCCATGGGTGGTTAAGTGCATCTTGAATTGTCATCCTCTTCCTGTCGGGCAAAAAATAAGAACTATTCACTGAAGTGAGATAAACAGAAGTGCATCACCCATGTGGTATTTTTACTACGGCTCACTGTACAAGCCCCAACTTGCCTTACATCATTCCAAAACCAACTCAAAGCTGGCAAACAGCAACACTCCATACCCAGTCACCGCCCGAGAGGAATCCTGAAAACTCCATAATGGTCTAATGCAGTGTTTCCCAACCCGGTCTTCGGGGACCCGCAGAGGATCCACGTTTTTGCTCCCTCCCAGCTTCCGGTAGCCTGTGGCCCCCCGAGGACCAGATTGGGAAACACTGGTCTAATATACCTTGAAAGGTGTCTAAAGAGGAAGTGGCTGGCGGCTCCTTCGGCCTACTTCCTGTTTCTACCCTCCCATTCCTGCTCCCCTCAGCTCACCTGGTGTCCTTCACTAACAGCTGCCTGATGAAGCTCTTGGCCAGGTCGCTGGTGTGGCTGAAGAACTCCTCGTCGAAGTCGTAGTTCATGGCCGAGATGTTGGCGAGAGTCTCCTGCTTATTTTCGCCGAGAAAAGGTGAAGCCCCACTTAACCTGAAGAGACGGACCACGAGAGACGCCTTCTTAGCCGTTTCCATAACCAATATTATTAAACAAATTTAGAAAGAAGGCTGTAAATGGGACCCATTTTGCACTTACAGGATGTATGTGATGACTCCTATGCTCCTGTAAGGGGACAAACAGAAGGTTTAACTGTCTGAAAGTGTCGCTGTGCTCTAGATACCATAAATGACACGGGTCATACCACATATCTGCCTCTAAACCCAAGGGCTCGTAGTTGACAATCTCTGGAGCTGCAGATTGACAGGAGGGCAGTTATGAGCATTAGGAGCAAAAGAAAAAAACATGAGATCGCTCCATTTCTGCCAAATATCCAGAGCAACTCACCTACAAACTCAGGAGTGCCGAAAATGTTCTTAAACTCCACCCCGTCCTCGATTTTCTGAGCTAGACCAAAATCGATCAGTTTTATCCGCGGCAGGGGGACGTTCTTATCGAGCAGCATTATGTTTTCAGGCTGTAAACCAGGAGAAAACCTCAAAATTATTCACAACAAAGCAGTATTTCCTAATGGCAAAAAGCAGAGATATGATGTGCACAAACCCACAGAAAGCAATTACTGTGACATGATTGGCGGAGATGAACACCCAATGAAGAAGCAGGGCTCCCTCTGAGGTGCGGCCACTGGCATTCCCGCGCATCTCTTCGTGCCCCCTGGCTCACTTTACATGACATTTGCATAATGAAATCACCGCTGTACTCTTTGAATCCTGGGCTCGGTGCCAAAACCAGGGAGTTGCCTCTGGCAGCTGCTCCACCCAGGAAATGATGCATTGGGAAAGCGCACCTTGGCCGTGACGTCCTGTGACATGCAGCTGACACGGGCGGGCGCCGCCAGACCGGCTCGGTGTCGGAGAGAGCGACCTGCACGTACTCCACCCTCTCTCATCCCCTTCTCCTCAGGAACCCACCCCTGCCCCCGAGGATGGACCCTGCATAGAGCTCCTGACCCCCACGCTTCCGTCCCTGGCGCACAGGGGGAAGGTGCGTCGGGCCCCTTTAACCCCGGCATGCCTGGGCACCCGGCACACGCCTCGGTAACACCACCCCGAAAAGGCCTTCAAGTACGCCAGCCGGGACCATTGACCAGTGAGACTTGAACCAGCAACCTTCTGATCATAGGCACTGCGTCCTGACCTCCTGAGCCACACACTGCCCTCAATTGGACACGTTCAATTATTCTCAGAATAGTACTTTGTGTTATTTAACATAATGCATTAATCTGTGAATTCATCATGCTATGAATTCATCAGGCCGGTCCTGACCACCAGCTGGGGGCGCCAGTCATCATCCAGGCCTTCCTGAACACACGTGTGACATAATGTGACAGGGAGGGAGACCGGAGAGGACAGGACTGGTGGAGAGAGTGGAGGAAGGCCGGAGAGGTACCTTCAGATCGAAGTGGGCGATCTTCCTGGTGTGGAGGTAGTGAACCCCGTCGAGGATCTGCTTTATGAACTGCGTAGCCTCCTCTTCACTCAGCGACTCCTTCTGGGCCAGAAAGTCGAAGAGCTCTCCCCCGGACACCCTGCGAGGGGACGCGGCAGCAGTCAGACCCGGGATGGGAGCATGGGCTGCTAATGGGAATGTTTATGTGTCACATGCAGTGATGCAGAGAGCAGCTTCCCCGTAAACAATGGGCCGCCTCCTCGCTGCCAAGTCTGACAGAGGCCAACAGTGTCCCTAAATGCAGCCACATCCTCTTTTTGGTGCTGCACTGGGGGGGGGGGGGTGGGCACAGACTGTACCAAAATACAAACATGTGCTTCTCTGCGGGCTTTACTGCTGTGTTTACTTACTTCTATTTAAGAGCTATAAAGAAGCAGGTTTTCTTAATTACTCAGCACCTATCCATCCAAACACTTATCCTGGGCAGGGCTGCAGAGCCCCTGTGGGGAATCACAGGGCGGGGGGGGGGGGGGACATCCTGGGCAGGGAGGCACACACTCACACACATTACCGCCCCGGGAGGGGAAGTCAGAGCCACTAAAGCAGCTGAGATGCTTGTCTATGTGCCATGACACACACAGAGAGAGAGAGAAGATAGAGACAGCACATGCCTGAACCTGTGTAGAGCCTGAACCTGACACAGACCCAGAGCCTGAACCTGACACAGACCCAGAGCCTGAACCTGACACAGACCCAGAGCCTGAGCCTGAACCTGACCCAGAGCCTGAACCTGACACAGACCCAGAGCCTGACCAAGAGCCAGAGCCAGAGCCTGAACCTGACTAAGTCTGAACCTGACCCAGAGCCTGAACCTGACCAAGAGTCTGAACCTGACCAAGAGCCAGAGCCAGAGCCTGAGTCTGAGCCTGACCCAGAGTTCAACATGTCCTTGGGTCAACAAGGGAGGGACTTGAAATCACAGTCTTCATTGTGTGACATCACCACATTATTTTGTTTGTTAGTACAAAACATAGGAATATGCTTATCTGCAAAAGGCTGTACAGAGCAATATAAGGGTGCATCTTTATGTCATCATGATGATGATAACAACAACAACAACAACAACAACAATAATAATAATAATAATAATAATAATAATAATAATAATAATAATAATATTAATGATGAAGAGGCTCAAAGCGGCAGCCTTCTGACGAGGAGCAGGCTTAGCCTGCTGAGCCACACGCCGGGTGACTGGATGGCTGGAAGCCTTTAGTATGCAAATGAAAAAAAAATGAAACAGACCAATGTGATGATGTCACACAATGAAGACTGTGATTGGTTAAAGCAGTGAAATGCAAGCCCCTCCCTTGTTGACCCAGGGACACGTCGAGCTCAGCAAAACCAGGCAGCCTGACCCAGAGCCTCCAGTATCACAGTGTTCATGTGTTACTTCACCTAATAACAGCAGGAGGGGCTCTCATTCTCTGCACGCTGACTGAACAGACCCTGACCTTAGTGTTCACTGCGTGTTTACACTTGTCTGCTCACTGCAGCCTGTACAAACACCCTAACAGGTTTAGCCCCACCAGCCCCCCTTCTGCCCCCAACACGCCACTGGCATGTGGGTCGGTCACTCCGGTCTACTGCTGGCAAAGGCGAGCACCACACAGAACAAACATGACCGTTTCTCGAACCTGTCCAATCCCATGTCATGAGGGGTGTACAGAATGTTCTGGAAGCTGACCCTAAGGCACAGGTTGTGGTGCATCTGCAGTCAGTGACTGGGCTCTGGGCCCCCGCTCCCCAGCCCCCAGCCCCCAGGTGTGGCCGGCACTCACAGCTCAAGGATGAGCACGACGTCGGTGCGGTTCTCATAGACGTCATGCAGCGTGATGATGTTGGGGTGCTGCATGTGCTGCAGGATGCCGACCTCACGCTCGATCTCTTCGCGGCGCACCCCGCGCCGGCTCACCCGGCTCTGCCGCTTCTTGATGAATTTTCCGGCGTAATCGATGCCAGTGCTCCTCTCCGTGCAGCGCTGCACGACAGCAAACTGTCCGCTGCAGGTGGAAAAAAAACACAACTAAATGAACACAGGGAACACAAGGTAAATGAACACGCAGCCCGAAAGCAGTGCAATGCAGGGAACTGGCTGGCAGCAGAGCCCCAGGTGGCACTGTTACAGTGCGGTGGGTGTGTGGCTCAGTGGTTCAGGTTGGTGCGCCTGTAAGTGGATGGTCAGTATTTCAAATCCCAGGCTCAGCAGAGTGATGTCACCATTGGGCTCCTGAGCAAGGCCCTTAACCTGCCACTGCTCCAGGGACGGTCTGACCCTGCTCTCTGAAAGATGTAAACCACTTTGGGTAAAAGCGTCTGCTAGATAACTGTAATGTTACAGCTGCAGCTTCCAGCATCAGGACCGATTGCGAGGACATCATCACCATGGTACATGGGCCGGATTTGAAAGAAGTTCAAAAGCATAGACGCCGATTTCACACGATCCCACACAGACAGAGAGAAGCCGGAATCTTGACTTTCTTTCCCCAACAAAGACTCCCAAAATGCCTCATATAAGATACAGAATTGGAAAAAATTCTAATATGTTCTGTTGCTATATAAAGAGAAATTTTTACATCACAAAATAACTATCACTGCAGCTATTTTTTGGCAAGATGTCTTCCATATTTTTCAGGAGGGTCGTCCTCTTGTATTCATTTTTTAAATTAAATTTTACACAACATGGACGTCCTTCCAAATGCTCAGCTGAAGTTCTTGACTCGACTGTATTCAGTTTTTAAGGCACATCTACCCCGGATCTAAATCAAATAAACTGTCCTCACCCTGAAAAGAAGCACCTGTTGTACTGCCATAAGCATGAAAGGGATCAGAGCCTAACTGGGGGCTTTATACATTCGCTTGGAGGGTCCGCATGCGGACAGAGACCCTTATAGCCCGGCTGAAAGCAGCGACGTGGCTCTAAAATAAAGCGCCTTAAGCCTGGGTCCCCTTGGCTGCCACATGCAGCACAACACATACAGCACAAGCTGTAGGGGGCAGCACTGAGTCATACGCCTTTCCAAGGCTGACCACAGAGGGACCTCGGCTCCAGCATCACCCACCATAAATGGTCACTTCTGGGGAGGAATGGAGGGGGTGAGCAGATGTCTGCCATGTGCCTTTTAAGTGACTCAGGGCCTTGGGGGGGGGTCAACTTACCCCGTATGGTTCCCCCACCTCATTAGAGAGACGCAGCCCTAAAGATAGAAGCCGTAGTTAACAAGCAGCACAGCTGTCGTCTGAGACTGGGCCACCGGACTGGGCTGCCGGGCAGCGGGTGCGAGTTTATTTAAGGGCACAGGCATTTAGACTACTAAAGCCAAGACTTTAATCAAGACCACCGGCGTGATAAATACCCACCTGCTGTCCATACCATGAAAAATAATGAACATGCAGGTGTACTAGCACTGGTAATGCAAAGGACTGGGCTCTAACTCAGTGTGACGGACAAGCGTCCGAGGAGCGGCTGCAGGATTCAGGCGGCGCGTCCAGCTGTGGGCATCTCTCTGTCAGCGCGTGCCGAGCTGCTGCTGTTCACATAAGAGAAGTGGCCAGGAAGTGGAGTTTCACCAGTGACAGCTGCGTCGAGGCGGCGGTTTATAGTTGACAAGTACAACACGTTCACACAGGAAAGACCCTGACGTGGGAAGGCAGGCTGCTTACGGGACGGCACTGGGCAGGTTCTAACCCCACCAGGCTGCTTACGGGACGGCGCTGGGCAGGTTCTAACCCCACCAGGCTGCTTACGGGACGGCGCTGGGCAGGTTCTAACCCCACCAGGCTGCTTACGGGACGGCGCTGGGCAGGTTGTAACCCCACCAGGCTGCTTACGGGACGGCGCTGGGCAGGTTCTAACCCCACCAGGCTGCTTACGGGACGGCACTGGGCAGGTTCTAACCCCACCAGGCTGCTTAGGGGACGGCGCTGGGCAGGTTCTAACCCCACCAGGCTGCTTACGGGACGGCGCTGGGCAGGTTCTAACCCCACCAGGCTGCTTACGGGACGGCACTGGGCAGGTTCTAACCCCACCAGGCTGCTTACGGGACGGCGCTGGGCAGGTTCTAACTCCACCAGGCTGCTTAGGGGACGGCACTGGGCAAGTTCTAACCCCACCAGGCTGCTTACGGCACGGCGCTGGGCAGGTTCTAACCCCACCAGGCTGCTTACGGGACGGCACTGGGCAGGTTCTAACCCCACCAGGCTGCTATCATGTTCTTTATCAAAGCTAGAATTAGGAGATAATAAAGGAAAGGCACAGTCAGCCCATTCATTCACTGGGGGGCTCTTTTTATAGCTGGGGGGGAGCACAAAGACATCCATCGCCGGACAACCCACCAAGAGATCTCACTGACAGGCAGAGCAGCACATGCAGACAGAGCAGTGCAGGCAGACAGAGTAGTGCAGGCAGACAGGGCAGCGCAGACAGAAAAGCACAGAAAGACAGAACAGTGCAGGCGAGTTGGGCATCACAGGCAGACCTGCACAGGCAAACAGGGCAATACAGGAAGAACAGTGCAGGCAGAATGTCCAGCGACATCATCTCTCATCACTGATGATGTGAAAATGGAGGGGAAGCAGGCCCTGCCTGCCAATCACTCTCAATCACTTACAAACCGAAATTAACACTGAAACTGCATGCTATAAGTCCCTTTGTGACACTCAGACAAAGGCTGTTGTGAAAGCCAGTGTAAGGCACAGAGGATTTAAACAGAATTTAATGGCCAAATTTCTGCATGTAGGTCACAAGTCCTGGGAACCGTCCCCACGACGTGTGACTGTTAGAGACCGCAGAATCGTCCAAGCCGGGACCGACGTGGCCGTGTGACTCAGGGACGCTGCTGAGGCAGCTTTTTCCTCTTTCACAGAGCATGCTGGGAGAATCGGGGACGGGGCCAGCATGACACTAACACAACAACTCACCCGAGGTTAGAATAAAAACATGCTTCATGCTCGAATGAAGGAATCGCAGTTACAATGTGGCTCTGTGAGCAGTGGCACATACTGGGAGCCAGGTTAGAGCAGGAAACACAGGCCAAAACGTAACAATATAAGGAAATGGGCGAGGAAGAGGGAGCGGAGGAATAAGGCGCTACTGCTGATCCGGGTCACCTGACGCGGCATAGCGGCCAGGGCTCACGCCCTACCCCCCCCCACAGAAACTATGAATCCAATAAACCAGTCAGCAAGTCATAATAAGGGTGTGCACTGTTTACGTCTCTTTTCTACGCAGCATGTATTGTGTGTTTAGGTGAGTTATACCTGGCGTACAGATTCAACAAAAGCTCACGGCAGCTCTGACTGAGCTGATGTGATGGCACACGTTATCCACGCGCCCCCCTCCCCCCGCGCCCCCCCGCTCCCATCACAGCCGAAGAAATGGAATGAACCCCCAGCTATCCGGCACCACAGGCCTGAAGTGGTAGAGTCTTCACAGATGACCCCACATCCTTCACATATTTAGCGCAATTCCATGCACTTTATAGGCTTGACTTACAAGAGGCGGCAGCGAACTGAAGACCTACCGGTGCGGCACAGAGTGCAGGAGCGCAGCCCACGGAGCGGAGGCTGCGGCTCCCAAGTCGGTTCACAAATGACGCGCGTGGCCATTTTTAGGTGCCCGAAAGGGTGGCATAGCAAGAGCCAACAGCGATTCCCCGGAGGCCTGCTGCCACCCCTCTATTTATATACCAAACAAACCGAGGGGGCGGCGGGCAGCTAAGGGACACGCAGCACCTGTGTGACATGCCACACAGCCTTAGGCGCGCCTCACATCTGTCAAGGCTCTTGCCTGTCAATTTACATCAGAGAAACCACCGGCTCTAATTAGGGAGAGAGAGAACATGCCCACAAGCTGGGGGAAAATACAGGCAGCGCCGGGGTAAAGAACATCCGACCTATGGGCAGCTCGTCGTTACGAACACACTGACAAAAAGCCCCTTGTATTAAATATTCAGGTTAAATACAATGGTTCCTAATGACTAACAAATACACCACTGTGTGACGCTTGTGAAAACACTGCGTGGCTTCAGTGGTCGGTCAGCTCGAGGTACAGTGCAGTACCATATGCAGTTACTTTTTTTTATCACTGTATAATTATTACTGTTATCATTATGTACCGAATTATTATTTTTCCGACTTACCTACAAAATACTAAGCATAATCTATGATTAGACAATGCACTTTCATCAGAATAACAGGGCAGAGCAGCACCTCTGTGAAGGCACAGTTTTTGCGGCTGCTTCCTCATTCACGAGCACTGCGCTATGCGCACATTTTCTGCTTCCTCCCCGCTGCTCTATGTTGAAACATGTCACACACAGTCAGTCAAAGGGGTTTTTAAATAATCTGCCAAACAGGGTTTCACTATGGTATGTTCAGATAAAGAAAGCTACACATTCAGAGACCTGTCCATATAGAACCAGTCGGTATGCCAAGGAAGCGTTACGGGGATGTAAAGTACAGTAACAGTGAGGTAAAGTCCAGAGGCCTTCTCCCAGCTTCCCAGTCAGTCTTTTGTAAGACTACCACCGTTCCCCATGTCCCACGGCTGTGATCCTGGGGGAGGAAGTTTCACTAATTAAAGTGCCAGAGGGCTGATTTGACTGGGTGGAAATGCTCACCACTGGTGAACTACACAGTGACAGCAACTCCATGGTAAGATCCACAGCTTCTGATCGTGAGTCAAGTGTCCAGGAGAGGAACCATCTCAGTCGTAAGGGGGGGAATACAGAGGGACACCTGATCAAAATCCCAGCCGGCACGGAGGTGGAACGTCCCCCAATTTGTGGCAGGAAAGACGCCCCCGCCCCCCATCCCTCACAGGCCGGGGTCCCACCTCATGCCAGAAGGCAGCCTTACCACTTTGCTCATCTGGACTCCAGTCCAGAGCTGAAAGCCCTTCAGCGGTCAGTCCTAATTCACGTGGGATTTGCACCACCGATGGCACAAGCACAGAGAGTCAGCATTCAGGACCACTGAGAGTCAGCATTCAGGACCACCTTCTACCAAATCTTCAGCTCACCCAGTTTCTAAATAAGCTTCTGCAGGCAATCTGCACTAAAACATTTAGCAGCGACTCATTTATTAGAGGCAGATAAACAAAGCAGAAGCCAGAGCATGAACCGAGAATAAAACCCCCCGGATGAATAAAACTGTAAATAATCACCAAATGGGGAAAAGTAAAACCACAGATCACCATCTTAGCCCCTCCTTGGCAGACTTTTACAGTAAAAACCTTATTTCCTACAAACCATTTTAAGCAGAAATGGTTACTTGAATCTAGATCTCAAAAAGTAGATGTTTTTCAGATAAAGGCCAATTAAAGATTTGAGAAAAATAAAAGCTCTATTTTATAAGATTCACAAAAATAAGCAAAAACTATCTGGAGAGGTTTTGTGTCATGGACAAATACTACCTGAATTTAACATAATCCCCATGCACTGGGAATCTTAAAGTGAATAATACTGTGCACATCACAGGGGACGTTATATTGTAATATTCAGATTGCGAAACTCAGCTGAAATGCACGTTCTTACACTGGGTGTTCGATGTTAAATTCAGTTGACCTGCACTATTCTCTCGCCTATTGTTGGGGACAATTTAGGTTTATGAACGGGAAGTGAACATGCCAGGTTAAGCAACGAGTTCTACACCACAAAAATGAGAAGCTCACATAGTAGTACACACCGTACTTAATCATTTCATGCAGATCATGGTGCAGGACAGTGAAAAGAGCAGCGTTACAGCATGACAGGCTCACCTTCCCAGCTGTTCTCCAATTTTATAGAAGTCCTCCACTTGCTGTTGCTTAAACACGGCCATGCTTTCTGTCCTCATTGATGTTCTTTCCTCATGAAGCTCTGATAGTTACGGAAGGCATCTGTGTCCTCCGCCCAGGCCTGTCAGCACAGGGGAAGCTACGAGTGACGGCCCCGCACAGAGACACGGAGACCGCCCGCCGGAGCACATGCCCCGGCACGCCGCCCCCCATTCCGGAAAGAAGGGATCGAGTTGGCTATAAGTGCCTCTACCGCGGGACAGTGCTAGCGTTTAAATAGACTAGGCAGGCAGACAGACAGACAGATAGATAATCTAAAGAAATAGACATGTCTAAATTTATTCCGCATGTGCTTAAACTTGTGCGTTAATGAAAATAATAATCAAAAGCTACGTTACTCAACATACTTACATAACAATGTAATATTACATGGTTACAATGTAATCTTACATGCTTACAATGGAACATTTCATGGTTCGTGTTACTTCTCTAGGTTAATCCGTCAAGTGCCGCTACATAACGATTTACTTAGGACAATAACTGGCGGTACACTCTTAGAAAAAAGGGTTCTTGGGGTGCTATATAGAACTATAGGGGTTCTAACCCTAGGAAATAGAACCATTGCCTTCAAAAAGGTGCTATTTCTTTTAATTGAACCCTCCTATAGCCTAATGGTTCTATATAGAACCTTTTGAGGGTGCCATATATGTACCAAGCTATAGAACCCTTAAAGGTTCAATATGGAACCTTTTGTTTTAAGAGTGTACCACTAATGAACGGCTTAAGAAAAGTATAAACCCAAAGCAGATGATAGTCTTTTTAGTAAGCGCGAATAGGCACGGCAGTCCGTTAGTGTCGGAGAGAGGCACCTAAGGCAGCGTTATCATAACATTATTAGTTAATTTAATTAGCCTCCAGCTCCCCCACACAACGCTCACCGCATCGGAGGAATTCCGTCAACCGTTCCCTAGCAGCCGCCCGGCCAAGTGACAGCGGCTGTCCCGGGCAGTCTCAGCACTCCGCGACCTGTTGGCCGCTCCCAGGCTGCTTTGCGCTGTCCGTCCCCGGCGGTGCGACGCCTTGACGGCAGCGCGTTTATTAACCACCGCCCCGGGCTCCGTCATCGCCAAGCTGCGCCGCGCACGCCTCTCTCCTGTCATACCCAGACAATAGCAATAGATCAAAAACTATTATATCATAACTATTATTATGTCATATATCAGACATAAAACATGTCCTGGTCAGAGATCAACACTTCAAAAGTATCCATTACTTATTGTGAGTATAGTAATATGTAGTCTGCATAACCTAAAAGTTATGAATTAAAGGTTATAAATGCACATTTATTTAAATACGAACTTTCTGTTTTCCCCCCACTCTGCTCAAACAAGTCTAACGACTGGAAAATATCTTTAATCCTTATATCAAATCTGAAATGTAGAAATAACAGAAATGTGAAATTTCTATCTGTATTCATCGAAAGAAAAAAATATACTTATAAAATAACTACAACTTTGCCTTTTTTGTTTAAAATTAGTTTTGGGCTTTCTAAATATGTATCACAGAGGTTCTGTGCGAGTGTCAAAAACATATTACATCCATTCATCCATCATCCCTCTCCTAACCATTTATCCTAGTCGGGGTTGTGCGGGCCCCATGCAGGAGCCTGTCCCGGTCAGCACAGCCATGGGCGAGATGCCAATAAAGCCAAAGGTTTTTTTCTAAGAAATACTCTGTGCAGGTTTAGTTTTTACTGTGACGGTGCACTGCTGTCACCTACAGGAAAGTTGAAAACATACACGCTAAAAATACTGCTTGCGTATGCATTAGTGTGAAATTATTTATATTTGGTAACTTCTTCAGTTATAAACTGTTACATGAGAAAGTACTTGTTTACACAGCGTACAGTCAGAGTGTGGAATAATGTAGTAATTCCTGTTAGTGTAGTGCGAGCTAAAACCTAGGGTTCCTTTAAATCGGAGCTAGATAAGATTCTCCTCAAATGAGTTTGATGGGTCAAATGACTTCCTCTCGTTTATAAATTTATGTTCTTATTTTTGCATATTTACATTACATCTTATGTATTGAGCAGACATTTTTGCCAAAAGCAACGACGTCAAATATCACATTGCAAACATACATGCTGTCAAGGAATCAACTATATAGGCAGAAATGCAGCTAGGCTGAGCTTCCAGTGAATATCCAGTATAAATGTAAGCAGAACTGAAGTTGGAGCTACACAACATCTACCAGACAAAGCGACTAAATATGACTATTCAAGGAGCAGAAGTGCAACAGAGGAACATTTGAGGAATGTAAGGAGGTATCAGGCTAGTAGAGGAATTCATAGAACAGACGGGTCTTGAGGCGTTTCTTCTCTGAAATTCTGGCGTAAGATTTTAAATTCAAGACAAGTCTGCGCACATGCATGTAATAGTTTAAATAGTCTGTAGGGATTGTCAACCACCCCGACACTTTTGATGCAGCAAATAAATTTTATGTTTATAGTAGAATAATATAGATTTTCTGTAAGATTTCTTGTGAGTGTGAGAGTCAGAAAGCATCAGTGGCTTGCCAGATGCGTGAAAGAGGGCAAACCTGGATATTTCTATTCATTTTTAACAACACAGCATTCCTCTCAATATTTTGTCACTCTCCTCGTTTGTATGATTAATTAAAATTGGATTTCAGTTTGCAGTTCAATTTGTGTCATGTCCACAGTGGCGAGGAGGAGTAAAAACCCCAGAGAAAACAATAAATACGTAACAAGGGATTAGCAACAGATGGGGTAGACACTATGAAAGGGCACAGCAGTGACATCTGCTGTCCAGACGAAGATAGAGCGTGACAATTTGTCACCTTATTTCATGTTCTTCACCTGTGTAATCGCAATTTTAAGGGATTTCCAATAAAAAATGAGCACATGAGTAAACAAATAAGGACTTGAATTCAATCCTGATAATTTTTTTATCAGGATTGTAAATTTCTTATGTTCTTATTGTCTGACATTAGGCTCTGCAGCATTAAAAAGTCAAGGATAAAAACTCTCACCTTTGATACGATTAGGAACCAGTCTTTTCCATGAATTTCCCATACACCAGTCCTGTGTACATGACCAGCCAGAAAATACTTGTATGCATCTAAACTTTTAAAAGTTTTAAACTGCTCACACGTGTATTGATAAGTGGTGTGACCTAGATAGTTGACAATGATGCAATTACTACTGCGAAATTTTACTGACCAACAAAATGGGGGGGGGGGGGGGCTACCCCTTCAGTGTGACAGTGTGTGGAGTTACTTAATGGTATAAGAGTATGTTAAAACAGGATGCACAGATCCCACATCTCAAAGACACATCTCATAAGTGTTGTTTTTCCAACAACTTTAACCTGAAGTAGCGTGAAATCCGCGGGGCTCAGCATCCTGTGACTCGACTGATACACCTAAAATGTATAAGATGTTAGGTAGATGCAATTAACACAGCTGAAACCGCATCTGTTACAAAAATAAATGTAAAAGTCACACCATATATAAATGGAAATGCATACAATACAGGAGACCATAGACAAAGGGTGGGTACATTATTTATTGAGTATTAATGCTATTGATACAAAAAATAGCATTTGGGTGTGCTTATTACTGTGATAATACTTTTATGCATGTAAACTTGCCTTTTTCGCATTCTGAACATCACTGCATTCAGAGTACTTAGAAAATACATATTTATGATACAAAAGAAAGTGCCTATTTTCTAAGGTGCCAAGCTTTGATAAAGGCAGTTTTTACAAATGAGGCACTACACTCATACAATACAAAAGTAAAAACCAACCGCTCCACCTTAAACAGGAAATGCTCCCTATTTTTCCCAATTCTGTATGTGGCATGCTACATGGATTCCATTGTTTAAAAAAGAAAAATAAGTTGACCATTAGCAAAATGTTTTTGCAATTGAAATGAAATTGTGTAAAAAAAAATTAAAAAAAAAAACTAGACAGAAATATACCTGAAAAAGCAAAGGAATATTCATTAACAAGAGAATAAAGTGTTACGATATGGCAGCTAGAGAGACCTGCTCTCAAAAATGGTTTCACAGTTTTTTAAACCCAATTACATTTGGAGATACATTAGATGACATACTGACATTTTCTAAAATGATGCTATTAAGCTACATCTGTGTTAAGTGACCGTATAATAGTCAGCCTGCTAAGTCCATATTAGGATTGCAAGGGAAATATCAATATGACAAAGTACCACACAGTAAATGAACTGACCCTAAGGATGAGGTACGCAGTGACGAGTGCAGAAAAGTCTGAGTAACACTCACTGGGCATGCATAAGCAGAGAGGATGTACTTCATTACAGAAAAGATCAAGTGTGATCCAAGTAAATCCTGTCATACTGAGAGAGATTTCATGTGAGGGAAGTGATACTGCAGACACAATGAGTGTCAAGAGTCAAAGAAAATTACAGACACAGATCCACCAATGCCTGATGAAAGTCAGTGACCATGGAACAATAAATAAAATTGATGAGTGACACCCTGCTATGTACACGAATCCTTTGGAGGTTGGGGGCTGAGGGAGAGGAATGTGTGCCAGACTGGGACCATGCGGATGGCACTGGGAATATGAGTGAGGAATGTGTGCCAGACTGGGACCATGCGGATGGCACTGGGAATATGAGTGAGGAATGTGTGCCAGACTGGGACCATGCGGATGGCACTGGGAATATGAGTGAGGAATGTGTGCCAGACTGGGACCATGCGGATGGCACTGGGAATATGAGTGAGGAATGTCTGCCAGACTGGGACCATGCGGATGGCACTGGGAATATGAGTGAGGAATGTCTGCCAGACTGGGGCCACATGACAGAGAAATGTACACTGACATAGCTTGGAAACAAAGTAAAAAAGGTGTCTAAAATACCTAAAAACATCAATAGATCATAAAATGAAATACAAGACAAAATGGGACTGTAAACAAACATACTCCTGAGAAGGACCCGCTTAGCATAAGGAGCATAACCGGCTGCAAGCCCTGTGTGCATGCGAGCTGTCGAACTCATTTTTCATCCCCATAACCGAATGTGGCACGAACAGAACCCGAACACGGAGCCCTGAACTGTGAAGATTCAAGGCTTCTGTGTAGGTTATCTGGCCTTCACATAAGCCGGATATTTGAATAGTTGAAATGCCGGATATTTGAATAGTTGAAATGCCGGATATTTGAATAGTTGAAATGCCGGATATCACCATAACCACAGAATTAACTTGATTTAAATGCATTATTTATGATCAACTTTAAGAGAATCTATTTCCTTATCAATACTGTGCCCTTTCTGACCTACAAAGACAATCTGCTCACTGCAGGGTCCCATCAGTGCAACAACCATACAGCTCTGTTAGGTCTTCATCTAAGATGGTCACCAAAAAGGCTCGTCAGTTCTGCTCAGATGCAGTCGGGTTGCAAACGGGTCCAGCATCTGAATGCGGAATGCAGGTTCTGATTGCAATTAAGAAAATAATACATCTTAATTGAATGTTGGGCTACACAGGCTGGTTCTCGCTGGCTGATTGTTAATTGTCTTCTTCGTCGTCGCTGATCAGAGTCCTCCCGTCGGTTGTGGTCTCCCGCTCCCGCAGGAAGGTCTGCCTGATCGCCTCCAGCTCCGTGAGCTCCAGACGCACCTTCTCCAGGTGGAAGGTGCGCCGGTTCTGGATCTGCCGCAGCGGGAAGGGGTTCATGTCTACGAAGGCCATGTTCATGAGCTTCCTGCGGGGACACGGAGCATCACAGAAACCGACATTGGCCAATCGCAGAAGCCGAGAGCGCCCCACAGCCACAACCGTTCATTTAAGATCTCAGAAAGAGTGTAGAGGGTGGAATTAGCAAGAGTTTAAATAGAGAGAGAGGTAAGGAGCGCATTCTAATACAGTGTGTTGCCGCACCCACCACACGACGAACCACCTCAGGGATGAGAACCTAAGTGCTGCTGTGTAGCAGGTGATACCTCAGCACCACACTAGTTCGAATGAAGTGGAACAGTGTCAGGTTTTTTCCGGTGGTTGGAGTCCCAATCCTGCCACCAACCCCTACATTTTCCCTGAAAGTTGGAGGGCCTGCTTGCAGGGGATGGATGTAGGTTAACGTCATACCCAGGATTGCAGGTTAAGGGCCTTGCTCAAGGGAATCACTCCTGGCATTCACGGGATTCGAGCCAGCAACCTTCCGATTACTGGCACAGATCCCTAGCCTCAGAGCTACTGTCATAAAACAGTCCTTCAAAAGCTCCCAGTCTGGTGCAGTGACAGGATAAGACAAAAGACACAGCACGTGTGTATGGGGGATCCCGTACCTCGCATCCAGGATGGTGCGTGTGAAGTAGCGCAGGTACTTGAAAATGGCCATGGAGTCCTGCAGCTTGAGGAACTCATCCTCTTTGTATTTGAAGAGGGCGAGAGCAAAGCGGAATATGATCTGCCGGGAGAGAAGAGAGCAGTCAGAGCGCCCCCTGCAGTTAGTGCAGCCCCAGCAGTAGAAGCACCTCCTGCAGACAGTGTAGTACCTTGCCGTCTCGAGACAGTATCCTCTTACCTTTGGCCCCTCGTACAAAAACGCATCCCAGATCTTGAAGAGGATGTCGCTGACGACGCTGTCCACGAACACCACGAGAAACCAGTTGAAGGTGATGAGGGAGAAATCCACCTTATATGCCTCAAAGTGAGCGTGAAGGCGGGGCAGCTTCTCGCTCAGCAGGTCCTTAAAGACCCGCTGGTCCACCTGGAGGAACAGGAGCAGAAATAAATAAACCCAACGGTTTGGTGCTCTTTTAGAAAAAAAAAATCATAAAACATAAACTTAGACTGAGCTGCGGTCTCTTTTAGCGAGACTCCAAAGGAAAGAGATGCCTTGTTACCTGGGACCCAAGCAGCGTCTTTGTGTAATAGTCCCGTGGCATAAACACCTCTACAATTGTGACAAGGCACCAGAACGCATCTTCCTGGTCCAGGTACAGGAGCGCGATGGCAGCCAATCTGAAAGACAGTCAGTAGGCAGCCCTATTAGGCCAAGGGGCCACTTTGTTCCCCCCCAGGCCCCGCCTGCCCAGCTCACCCCACCTGTTGAGACCCTGGCAGTAGCCAATGTCAGGGTTCCTCCAGGAATAGGCCAGCAGCACGTTCCTGAGCTTCTGGATGCCCTCCGCGGTGGGCGAGGCGTAGTGCTTATTGTTGGGCAGGGTCCGCAGGAGGTCCAGCTCGATCTGCTTGGAGGCCGGGTTCGACTTCTCCAGGGCGGCGCGCAGCTGGCTCTCGAAGTAGTTCTGCGGCAGCACCTCCCGCAGCTTCTTCACGTGGAAGCCGACGCAGCAGCGCCACACCTTAGATCGGTGCTCGTGGGGGACCCCGCTGCGCACCAGGGCTTTGAGCTCCGGCGAGCGCGTCATCTCCCTGTTCATCATCCCCGCTAAGTAGTTATCCCACTTCACGCTCACAGACATCTCCTGTTCTCCCAGCGACAGCTTCTTCAGGTTAAGTGCCCTGACCCTGGCCACCAGCATCTCCTCCTCGTCGTCATCAGGCACCGTCTTGAACCCATACACGTCGTACTCGCTGTGGGACAAGAGGAACTAGGAGTTACACCATGCAGAAGACACAACTATAATGACGACCGATCCTCTGGATGAGGGTTTATGGAGTTGCCATGGCAGCAGGTCGGACGTGGGCTGGAGCGGCCGGCCCGGCAGTACCTGACGGGGTGCGGCTTGAAGATTGGGTGCTCTTGCTGATCGGAGCTCTCAACCTGCAGAGCGTCCTCCAGCAGCCTGGAGATGACTTCCTGCGCTGGGTTCTCCTCGGAGGATGAACACATCGGGCTCTTCACCTCCTGCAGGAGGATCAGGTACTTGCTCTCCACCTGGCATAGCTTGGCCTCCAGGGCTGTGTACTGTCAGAAGAAATGGGCCAGATGTTGTTTAGACTGAGCGGGCTGAGATGGATCCTGCCCACGTGGTACCACCACCAGCATCAACTCACTCTTCCTGAGTCGCAGTGTTAGTTTATGGTTAGATAAAATGACAAGTAGGTGAATTGTGCCTGAGGAGCCTTAAACCAAGCTGCTGAGGGCTCATGTCCCCAGTCCGGCAAACATCTCACAGTCACCTTTGCTTCTAGAGCCTTCTCTCTGCCCTCTGCATTCCTACGCAGGACCGTCAGCTCCAGGATCTCCTTGTTCAGAAACTTGTTCTGGGTTTTGTAGGCCTGTAGGCCATCCTAGGATCAGCAATAAAGCAGATTCAGGCATTTAATGCAGGAACACAATCGGCAGAGCACTCTTACAGAATTCATCGCCCCGCACATGGACGCATTTAAGGGTTCGTACAGATAAGAAATCATTTATCCGTAGGGTTTATGTACAAAGTTTACTCTTTTTTATTAATTTTTTTCTAACTTCCAACTTAACGAATCAACAATTAAATTAAATTTGAAAGCAAACCATCCAATCAGTCTGACGTACTGACTGGGCTAAACAGTGCAATGCTCCACTCAGGAGAGAGAGTGCGAGTCTGTGTGCCTCTCCTCATTCGCCGGGCATCTGGCACAGCTCCCCAAAGAAGCAGGAACACACAGCGGCTTTTATGCTCCGAATGAACGCTATTACTTCCATAAACACACACGTTGAAAAGCCTTCTGAGTGTGTATTCAATTTCCGGCAGCATGAGAGCCAGTCGGCACCGCGGCAGCACGCCTGGGGTTCACTGAGGAGGCCGAGGCTCCTACCTTCAGGTTGTCCAGTTCCTGCAGCTCCTTGGAGGTGGAGGTGGGCGAGCCACAGTCTGGAGAGCCACAAGCCCCTCCAGCGGTGTCACAGCCCTGCTGGGACAGCCTGATGATGACCTCGTCCTTGGCCTGGATGGTCTCCATCAGCATCCCCAGCTGCTCGTTCATCTCGCCCACCTTGTTCTTCAGGCTCTTCAGCTCCTGCTGCAGGCTCTCCTTCTCCAGCGCCAGCTTCTCCATGTGGCTACAGAGGCCCTTGATCTGGGTGCCCTTCTCTTGCAGGAGTGCGGCTTGGTCCTGTGGCCCCCCGGGGCCCCCGGCCACCGCGACGGCTGGCCTCTCGCACTGCGCGCTCTTCAGGGTCTGCTGCAGCAGCCGGACCAGCTCCTAGGAGACGGGGGATACCGATGCAGTGAGCAGAAGGAGGCTAAATATCCTGCAGCATCTTTAGCCAGTGCCACGCAGTGGTGTGGAAGCCTTTGTCCTCCTCGTGTGCAGGGGAGGTGCTAGCAGTTTGCCAAGTCGGCGCCCTCTCAGAGGATGGTGTCCTTAGCAGCTGCCTGCCACGGCGGGCTGACCGGCTCTGCTGCCACCTACTGGCAAACAAAAGGCCCAGGTCAAGGACACATAAAAGAAGAAAACGGCAGCCCCACAGCAGAAGCCGGCCTGAATAGAGCGGTGTCCTAATCGCACTCTTAAAATGCCTGTACCCTCACTAAACGTCCCGTAGGTGGCACTATCACACAGAGGGCTGCCTGCAAGTCAAACCAGCCTCTTGGATGGATATGAAAGGACCATTCCAAAACCATTCCAGCTCCAGGAGACTTCAAAGAACATTGAGGAACAGCAGAAACTCTCAGAAGCTCATAATGCCGTGCAGATGAACCCGTGCCAGACTCAGAGGAGGAGACGGAGCAGTTACTAGAACATTGTTGCTACTAGTTAGCCACCCCTAACAGCTATCAGCTGAGCCTAAGCATCACAAACATATTTCTGTTCGTTCACCTGTTTACAGCTGTGGATCTTATACAAGCTTTCCGCATAAATTGCAGCTAGTCGTCAATCAATCAATCAGTCAATCTTTACTTATACAGCACTGCTTAAATCACAGGGTTTACAAAGTGTTTTACAGACATTATATACTGAAATACTGAACCATACAAACACAACAACACTGCATGAGACCAGCTCAAGAGCATGAACTGATCCTATGGCGAAGTGACATTAATGTACAGCTGTTTGAAAACAGTACAGTTTGACTCCATCGCCATTACATCACAAAATATAAAATGTCACAACAGAAATGCTGTAACCCTCTCCTGCGGCACAATAAACAAGTGAAAATGGCTTTTGTGCAGTGTTAATCGAAACTGCAAGACAGATTGGACATGGCATAAAAGCCAGTCAGAAATTGTGTCAAGAGTGTCAAGTTGCGAAAGAACACAAGAGTTCGGCAGAAGATTCAGAAAGATGCACCCAAATGCCTTTGAAGGCTTCCACAGAAGAGACAATGTCAGGTCGTGGTTGCTGTTCCAGAACTCAGTACCATTATGCCAGCTGTTGGACAGGCGTCTTTAAAACTTTCACAAGTAAGATAAACCGACCGACACAAAGCGGCAGTGAATACAGAGAAAGCTGCCAAGATAGCAAAGCTCGATGCCGCTGAATTTCAAGCTGGCAGCTGCAAAGTTGAATGCAAGAACTGCTCTAATTTTCACATACTTAAAGAAGAACTGAAACAAAAATAATATGATACTGCAAGAAAGAGAAAACACAAATTTGAACACTTCTGCCTGAAAAATGGTCACTGCAGAAGACAGCACAAGACTTCAACAGCACGCTGCATATGGTGAGACAAGCATGGGAGCTCAAGAGAGAAGATTGGCCAAGCCTGAAGAAAAATGGGGAAGCCTCCATCTATGGCAGTTAAATTTTACAACTACGATGAATGTTCAAGGTGTTGCCCAGGCAAAAAGGCTTTTTAGTTCGAGTTGAAGGCACCAACACCATGGTACAGTGTCAGAAGCAATTGCTGATGTGCAATTTGACAGAATTGTACTCGGGTTCTGTGAAGCGTAACTCAACCGTGAAGCTGGGATTTTCAACTTTGCTTTTTTACGACCAGCATGGTGTGTGACAGTGGCTGCATTCAATATGTGTCTGAGTCACATCAGAATGTTAAACTGGTGTTAGCTGCTGTGCCCACAAAAGATGACTATAAGGACTTAAGTAAACTTGTTTGTGACGTTAATTCCAGACATCGCTGCAGCACATGTCCAGGAACAGAAGCGGTTTCAAAATATCTTTTTGAACGATTGGAAGCCAACAGAGTGGAAGATGACGATGTGTTTGTGTTCAAGCAATGGCAACACACAGCCCTACAACAGCCAGTCTCACGGTTCACTGGAATGTTTTGCAGTCAGTCTGATGGCCTTGGCACTCACCATTTTGTTAGTAAGTCAAACTACTTATCTGAATCAAGTGTGTGAATCACAACACATCTGCTGTTCATGCTTTTCAGGACCAGCTTCTTAAGCACGTTCATACCGAACTTTCATCGGTGAGCAAGGTGATCTACTTTTCAGATGGCTGTGCTGGGCAGTGCAAAAACTACAGGAACATGATCAATCTGCTAAACCACAAAGCCGATTCCGAACTGGACGCCAAATGGCATTTCCTCGCGACTCCGCATGGGAAGAGTCCGTGTGATCGCACTGGGGACACAGTTAAAAGGCTTGTAGCACACGCTAGTCTTCAAGCATCAGTCAACATCCAAATCTTGACACCACATGATTCATTCAAATTGTGTCAGGAAAATCTGAAGGGCATTCACTTCATCTGGGTGACAAATGAGAATGTCAAGAAACACTGAAGACTGCGCACTGGATGCCCGGTATGAGAAAGCATAGAGTGTCAGGCATTAGAAGCCACCACTGCATTTTGTCAGTCGAAAAACCATTCTTGAAATTTGTTGCATGTCATCCGATACAGAAGGAAGTCCTACAACAGTGGAGAATGTTGAGCAAGAAATTGCAAAAATGCCAGCTGAAACTGCAATTTAAACTTACCTACCTGGCCAGTACATAGCGGCAGTTTGCAGTTTATGACTGGAGCACTGGAGTCATTATGGAACGGTCTGTCTGATGGCAGTGAAGATGTCTGAGCCAAGTTCATGAACCATTCAGGGATGCTTACTTGGCCATGCCTCCATGAGGTGCTGGGTCCTACTCCATCATGTTCTCTGCACTGTCCCAGCACCAGAAGCATAAAATAGTCAGTACAGACTGTCAAAGCTGACTACTGATGAGAGTTACAAAATTTCAGGGGCATGGTCACATTCATTCTGTGTAGTTCGAATGACAACTGTTGTTGTTGGTTCATCTTCATTGGTATTTTGTTGGTTTAGTGAATTATTCATCATGAATGCTAAAAACCTGACAATGTGAAGCTAAATAAAAATAAAAGAAAGATACCAAGTGCAGTTATAAGATACTGAGTAATGAATACATGCCAAAATGGATGGGTGACCATAGTTAAAACAGGGACAGAGATACAGCCTTTGGAATACTGGTCAATAATGAACAGGTACACGCTACAAGCTAAATAAATAAATATTTGGAATTAGGCCAAAGAATTGTATATCCACATTTTTTCAGATGCTTAAGTGTCACCGTTGCAAAGATGTAGGCATCTGAAAATGGCCAATCAAGCATTTCTGCGAACTACTCTCATCGAATTTCAAGCTGAGGTCACTCCTGTGAACTAGGCCATTGAAATTTTGGATTTTTCATACTGGCCCAGGGGCAAACAAAATGGTTCAAGCCTCTGTGTCTGTGATCAGAAGGTTGCTGGTTCAAGCCCGGCCTCAGCACATCTGTGGGTCCTTGAGCAAGGGCCATGAACTGCAGTTCCCTGGGTGCTGCAGAGGGTGGCTGCTCTTCATGAGCTTATGGAGAGCAAGATGGGGGAGGTGAAAAGAGAATTTCCCCATGGGGATTAATACAAAAATATTACTTGTTATTATTATTATGATTATTAATAATCATAATAATAATTCTGGTCGAGCATGGACCACTTCTTCAGTTGAGCCAGAATGTCTTATTTATTTCTTAAAAGGTCCA
Source organism: Paramormyrops kingsleyae (assembly GCF_048594095.1). Lineage (NCBI taxonomy): Eukaryota > Metazoa > Chordata > Actinopteri > Osteoglossiformes > Mormyridae > Paramormyrops > Paramormyrops kingsleyae. The sequence goes on from NC_132807.1 coordinate 17,239,699, forward strand.
ACAGCAAAATAAATCAAGCAGTTCAGATCTGTATCTGATCAGACACCACACTCTCCTCAGCTGGATGCCAGAGCGGCACATCACAGCCAGTCACAGGTGATTGCTCTCCTGCATAACGGCACAGGACCAGCAGCGGGGAATAACAGCAGTCACGTGCTCAGGGGGATACAGAGCACCGAAGCAGCCATGTGTGAAGACTGAATGCAGCACAGGACCCAACGCTTTTATCAAAGCAGACTGAACACAACGTAGCATGGGACCTAGTACTTCTACTAAAGCAGACTGTAGAAGTAGCACGGGACCTATGTAGCACGGGACCTAGCACATATAATATAGCAGACTGAACACAATGAAGCACAGAACCTAACACTTTCAATAAAACAGAATGAACACAATGCAGCACAGAACCTAGCGCTTTTATTAAGGCAAACTGAATACAATGCAGCACGGGACCTAATGCTTTTATTAGAAGCAGACCGAACACAAAGCAACACGGGACCTAATGCTTTTAATAAAGTAGACTGAACACGTAACTCAGAACCGTCCTTAACTCTTTTTATAAAGCAGCATCAACAACCAAAGGGACCGCAGCCAAACTGAAAGCCAAAGATCCCCCCCTACCTTGAGTTTGCACTCTGTAAAACACCAAAGTAGCAAGATAGCACCAGAAATTATTATAGATACCTTATATTTATGTATGGATACATACATATACACAACACACAGACAGGCATCCATTTGCAAATTCTGTAAGGTTTATGGTACGCTTTCAGGTATATTTCACATTTGATAGCGAATATCAGTCCCTGATTTCCAGAGGAACACAGGTAGCGTGTGATTATGTGACACAGCTGGGCAGACCACAAGGGAACTTTTCGAAAGCAGACAGTCACAAGGGGAAACCTGCACAGGGAAGGAGGAACTCCGAAACAAAAAGCTTCCTCTCACTAAGCGACGTACCAGGGAGTGCAGAGACCCTGCCTGATAGCAGTCGGGGGGGGGAGAAAGGGTACAGGCACCAGGCCAGTCGGGTCGCGATGCTTACCCTGCTAACTCTGCCTGCGCGGAGATCGTGTCGAGAGATCTGGCGGAAAGGGGTAACAGCAGACGAGCTCGCCGGAAGGTGTGAGGGTGTGATAAAACCAGGGGGGGTCATCGGGGGGGGGGCTAAGCACCCACCCCGAGTCATGTGCCAGATGTCATGTTTGTTTGATGTACAAAAGAGGAAAAAAAAAATCATCTTGAAATGAGTGCGACTGAAGAGCCAGGCAGAAACTTGCCGTTTCCCCCACCAACCCCAAGCCCAGTGGACAGCTGCAGGCCACAGAAGTTATTTAGCACATTTGGCTCCCGGTGTCGTACTGAAAGGGCCGCCGCGGTACTGCGATGGGTGGCCTGTTACTGTGGCTCAGTGGGCTAGGCCTCTGTGCCTGTGATCGGAAGGTCACCGGTTCGAGTCCTGCCTCGGCACATCTGTGGGTCCTTGAGCAAGGCCCTTAACCCCCAGCTCCCTGGGTGCTGCTACGGACAGCTGCCCTG